>NC_031776.1:17996354-18630255 GCF_001522545.3 Parus major | reverse complement strand
CCTCCCGCCCGCGCTGGGCCCGCACCCGCCGCGCCCGGTCCTCACCACTTCCCGCCACAAACGGCCGCTCCCGCCCGCCCCGCAGCAAGCGCGCCGCTGATTGGCTGAGCCCGGCCCCGTGCCCCCGGGCGGTTGCTGTGGTAACAAACGCGAGGCGTGGCCGCCGTGAGGGGCATGGCCGCCATGCTGGGCGGGCCGGGCGGGGCCGGGGCCGTGAGGGGGCGGGAGGAGGGAGATGGGAGGCCGGAGGCCCGTCCCTTGCCCTATGGGATTGCCTGGTGGCAGCTTTTGTTAGGGGACGTCGGCAGGGCCGAGGAAGTGGAACAGTGTGCTCCGTGCTGAACAAACAGCCCGGCTCACTTAGGCTCCTCTGAAGCCACAGCTTGTTTCCAGTGTCTGGTTTACTCACGGAACACACGGGCGGTCACCGGTCTTAAAGTTTGCGAGTTTCCGAATTGCCTTTTAATTAGCCTGAATTCTATCAAGAATGTGCATGAAGCTCATTCTGACAGGAGACTGCCCTGCAGGGGTAATTGCTGTCGTTTTTAGTGTGAACAAAACCACGATACAGTAGCCCTGCCTGTACCCAGTCAAACATTTGACATAAATCTGTGTCATAGTGAATTTCCTCTTTATGATAGTGCGACTGGTTTTTCTCCAATTATTTATATTCCCTTTTAGCTCTTGGTAGGCCCTACTTTGTGATCCAAGGTAGCAGACTTCAGTTTATTGTGAAAGCTACTTTTAATAATTTTATTACTGTAGCTAATGAATTAATTTTACTTTATGCCAGTGCTATTTAGATAATCCCAGAATAATGTATATTTAGCATGGCTTTGAGGTTTGCTGTAAAGAAGTATTAAAATCTATCTTCCACGTGTGGGATGCACAGTAAAGTCTGAACTGGGATCACCAGTTATTAGTTCCATTACTCTGGTACAAACTTCTTGTATAAACACTTCTACCCCACTGTATTCCTGTCTTGTTTGACTTGGACACACTGTTCTCCAGATTTCACCGCTTTGTCAGCATTGTTCCTAAAGCTTATGTTTCTTACCTGCTTAACACTTAAGTGGACTGAAGTTGTGCTGGTCCAAGGATGATTACTGAACCATGTGTGAATTTGGGCACTATGGACCTATACCTTATGGCTTTTTTTTATTTAGGAACATTTCTTGCTTGGCCACGTGCATGCTGTTAGTATAAAGTTTCAGTGTTGCCTCTGACATCATTAGCCTTTATTATTTAAGCTCAAAACTTTCTGAATACACAATTTTCCTGGGCCCTGCAGTTTAGTAGTTACAAGTTAAACTAAGCTAAACAAGTCCTGTTTTCTAATCTGTTATCTTTTGGTGGTTTCTACAGCTGGTCTCTTCTGAATCCTTTCATTAACACAGATAATGAGTTCACCCCACAGTAGCTGGCACCAGCTCAAAAATGTTAGGTATCTTTTCTTCATCAGTGAAGTTTTTCTAGATTTCATTAGTACTATTGCTTTGTTTCACAGTTCCACCCACCAAAGACTAAATATAGTCTGTGACATTTACTGGCAGAATCCATACCTTAATTGCTCTCTTTTCCAATTGATTTAGAGGTTTTGAGAGACATGAACTGTACTATAACCTATCTTCAACCTCTCCCACTACAGTCCACCATCAGTTTACCAAGTGTGTATTTCAGGGAAGCACGGTGATTTTGACAAGTCCTAGTTTTCAGTACAAACTGATGGTTTTTGCCAGCTACAAACAGGAATGTGGCCTCATGGCCCAAACTAGTGCGGTCAGATGCTTCTTCAGTCCTCTGCTGGGTCTGATTCAAGGCTCCATAGACAGAAATGCTGGTAGCCACCCTGCTTTAACCCAGACAATTGTTCTGAAATGATTTTTCTCTAAACATCTGTCCTAGTAAGCCACAGAGTAGCCAGGGATGGAAAAAAGTTTCAACAATTATTTACCCTGTTTTTAACACTATGAGTTTGACTGGAGACAACTAACTATGCAATATACCCCTCTTCTGTGTTTTCCAGCTCTTCACAGGTGTCCTTTTATCAACAGGTTACTTGGTTAAACTCGAGGTTCTAAGGAGCACAGCAGCAGCCACAGGGTGGCAGTTCCCTGCAGTGTCAGACTGAAGGGCAGAATGTTGCCAACAAAAATCTGCTGCTTTATTTTATTGGTAACAGAAAGTCCATTCTGGGCTGTTCCATCCTGGGTTAAGAGGCAGCTGAAAAGTCTAGGTTGGGTTGGAGAGCTACTGCAGCTTAGGAGGACATTCTAAAGGAACACAAAATTGACAAGCTGGTGCTAATAAACAGACTCAGCTACTTCTTGCAGCAGGTTTCTGACTCCCCGGGCTATGGTTGACATAGGGTTTTAAGAATTTAGAACAGGCTACTTTCAGGCATTAGAGAATGACAGTAAGACAGGAATCTTATTGGAAAGGGAGTTGAAAAACTGGGTTGGAGATTGTTGCCCTGGTGGGTTCAGTTCCATTTCTGCCTGTGTTTCATGGAACTTGAAAGAATTTTATCCTCCCTAGGTTTCTTCTAGTTCCTAAAAGGTAGCCCTTCATACTTAAAATAAGTAAAATTCCTTAGATGTGGCCTTTTCATGGACATGCCAGAATTAAATTCCATGCATTGTTTGTGTAATATATACTGTTGCACTTATAAAAACAATGTAATGCAATTGTAATTTGTAATTTACATTACTAATTTACTTTAGTATTGTAAACAAGTATTAAGGTCTGGCAGGTCTGTTTATTGTTAGAGTGCACAGATTAGTTTTGTTAGCTTTGTGTGCTTGCATAGTTAACTTTATAGCAAAGAGTAATGACTATACTAATTAGGGAGGATCTGATTAAGGTGGCAGAATGAAGAGGAGACTGGGTCATGTTAACTATTGCTAAACCTCTATTGGTCAGTCCAGCCCTAAAAATGCCTGAGTCCAATGAGGAATGCTTAAGGGCATAGGATTAGAAAGAAAGTAAAAAATGAGAGAAAGACAGTGTACAAGCTTCTTGAAATATTCTTCTTTTCCTAATTCAAAAATTAAGGTTTATCTTCTCAGTGTTTCCACTTGGAAAACATTCACACCTGAGAAAATACCTGTCAGCTGTTATATATACTATCTGCTAGTGAACTTAGTAAATTGCTTGTTAATCCTTGTAGTTGATCCAGTGTCAATGGAAATACTGGTTTGGAAATTAATTTTATTGTTCAATTAACTAAGCATAATGTACCAGAAAGTTAGGGCCTGTGCACAGGCCTCCATTAACAGTGTTTCAAAAAATGTTTGCTTTGATGGCTTTTCCCTCCCTTGCAAACATTTACTTAACAGCATCTGACTGTTATGTAATATTTGTTTTAATATGTAAGTGCAAGGTAGCTGTAAACATTTTATCCTCCCTTCAGTGGATCATCAGCATGACTCTTGTTTTTACATTTTATGTGTGTTTATATATATACACACACACACACATATACAAATCTCTGGTTTTGTGTGTCTTAGAAAACATAATAAATCAAAAAAATTATGAATAAATTAAAAAAAATATATGAACAGATAGCATTTGAAAGGCTTTTGCTTTGAACTAAAAACTAATGTATGTGAAGGCCAAACTTTGGATCTCCAATATCAAAATAAGAGAAAGATTCAATTTAAAAACTTAATTGTCTATACTTTCTGACCATTTTGTATAGATCATTAGGTTTCCCTGCAATTCCCTATACTAAAATACAGCAAATAGTTTTATTTCATGTATTATCTCAACTGACTTTGAAGCACTAGGGGGATTACAGAATCTTTTTGCAGTGCTCTACATAGAGGAGCAAGGGAAGGTCTATTGAGGAAGTGTTTCTCCTTTGTCAAACAAATTATTAAATATAGTATTTCAAGACATGTTTCACCATCTTTGCTGGTTATTACAACTTGCAAAGTCTTTAGTGTCTCCTACTTTTATTGGTTGTGAAATATGACAGGCAGGACAAGAGATTACTAGTATGTCAGTTATTGATTTCCTCTTGGATGGAGCAGGATCATAAGTGATTCCAGGCACAATGAGAACTGCCTGTCCCACAGAAACATGATTACCTGTTCCAAAACTTACTCAGTGTCTGTTTTGTAGGTTGTGGATTTCTTGAGGATTTTAAACATCCTTTAAAAACATGATTCCTCTGGTAGCTCTAAGGTGCAGATGTAGGAACTTCTGAAACACTCAGAAAGAACATAGGAGAAAATGAAAATCTTTTCTTTTCCTGTTAGCTGTTAGTCTTTATTATGTCTAAGGTGCTTGTCTTTCTATCTAAGCATAAGAATCAGCAGCAAAATCCTGAAAATTAATATCAGGAGGTCTCCAGCATTTATACTAAAAGAGGTTACTGAAACATTATCAAGACATATCTTCAAACATTAAATTTGCAAAGTTTCTGGAGAGCCAAAGTGTGCCTGAGGTGTTCTGTCTGAAGAGGAGTTCATCCTGAGCAGATGTATCACTGTCTTAGTGCATAGATACTATGGGTGAGTGGGTTTGAACTTGTAAATAAAGCAAATAGGTAAAAAGTTACTGTAATGCTTCTGCACATCCTGTGGATATCATTGACTAACAGTGGCACCATTAAAGAGGGACTGTAAAATGATCTATTTTATTACTTGGTATATATATATACTCTCCTGAGGACATTAAATTGTATCTTGATGGGAACCTATGTACTGCAAAATATTTTTTCCTAATAGAACAATAGTTATTTAGACTTAAGCTCATTATAGTTGTTGCTCTTTTAACCAAGTACTAGAAGTGTCTGTTACTCAGCTGCCAACTGACTTGGAGTTTGCACTCATGTTTGAAGCTAACTGTTCTTGCTAAAATAGATTGAAAAATAGAGGAAGACCTCAGATACTCCATATTTTTGCATACTAAACCCAGACATATCTAGAAGAGTGGTTTTTTACTATTATAGTAAGTCTTACCTTTAAAGGCAAGATGCTTTTGCAACAAAAAAATGTAGCAAAAGAACATATTCTTTAGCAATAAGGTAAAAAGAGTTATTAGAGAGAGATTTCTAAACAAGTATGGTCTCGGGGAAGTACTGGGAGAGAGAAAATTAATTCCATCCATTCATTTCTGTGACAGTTGCCTTGATGGACACTGAAAAACAGTAAGGTATACAACTTGACAAGAAACAAACCTCCTCAAATATTTTCAGCTGAAAAACAAGGAAATATTTTTATTGAAAGGTCCTGAAATTTTAAGTTTTGAAGGGTTTCCCCTGAAATCAGATAATACTAGTTGAAGTGAATAATTTGGTCAGTACATAGAAAAATATTGTAGTTATTCAGAAGCAGTGCATAGAAACTTTTAACTTTAAGGCTGCCTATCTTAATGCAATTGGTAGCAATAAACATAGAGGATTTAAATCTGCTAAAAAGTTTCTGAAACCAGACTATTAATAGTTAAAGTAAATGGGAGCAGTTAAAGTAAATGTGAGATTGTGTCAGGAAATCATCTTCTACGTCCATTAATTGTCATGCCTTATTTTTTGAATCTACTTAATGTTTCCATTTGACTTCCCTGATCACACTTCATGAAGTCCTCTTAAGCCATTAAACCCCTCTTAGCAAAAACTGTTAAGTAGTTCATATCTTTGTATCCACAGCTTGTGCAGTTTAGCTTGAAGTGCATGGAAATTAGGGAAGTGTGCAGTACATATATATAGAGCTGGTTTTGTCTTCTGACTCACACTGTTTCAGATACACAGATAATAATTTGACAGAAGATATGAATACATCAGAATATTAGAGCCTGATAAAGAGCTAGAAGTTTTCCTCTGATAGTAATAGAAGTTGGTATCATCAGGCCTTTAGTATCCATTTAATCTCTTGTAGAAAAAGTTCTTTTCATGAAGCCACCTCAAATGAACATAATATTCTATGCTACAGTTATGAGTACTAATATTGATAAATCTGATATGCTAATATATTGTCTGCTGTAATCTTTTAAACTCCTGCTGTGTGGCAGAATCTGTTTGTTCTTGGCTGTTTGCTTTGGAGAACGACTGTATTTCACTTGGGAATAGTCCAGGGAAATACTCCTGATTATCTGTTCCCAGCCTTGCTCTGGTTTGTAAAGGAGGTCTCATTTCTGTCAGGCTGGGCAGCAAGAAGCGGGGGCTGCGGCTCCTTCTGGCAGAGGGGGCGTAGGACTGGCGTCATGTAAGCAATGCCCAAGAATGGCGGTACCAAAAGATGACTCAGAGACTGAGCATCATCTGCATTGGGCCCTGGATTAACGGGTCTCCTGTAGGAAGGAAACAATTGTTTTTCAGTATTTTAAGAATATTGTTGCTTTAAAAATAAATCTAGAGCTCAACAGCATGGTTGATATATGGATACTAGTTGCATTTTCCCTGACTGAAAAAAAATGTGTTGTGCAAGTGTAAGTTGCAGCCAAGTTCTACTTCAAAGTGAAATGTACAGCTTCAGTGACAGCTCTGCAAAGATAAGTAATTTGTGTATTCTTTCTATCCTTTATACAGACAACAGTTAATGAAGTACACACATTGCTAATGTCCATCCTGCAGAGAAATGAACTGTGAAAAAATTTAAGCAAACATGTTCCAACTGTTCATACAAAGGATTGCACGAATCACACATTGTGCTTCCATAAAACTTTCCCCACAATTTGCTGCTGCTCAGCATGTACTTCACTTAGCTTCCTACAATTAAAATTTGCAAACAAAAAAGCTTTCCAGTGCTAACAAACTCATATGCTTTCCTGGAGATCTGGAGCCACGTGTTTTGGGAATGGCTGAGTACACCACGCCAATATAATATAAAGGCAATGTCAATCACCTTCTCTCACTTTTTAATAGCTCCCCTCCATGATTCTCATTCTCTGTCACTAGAAATTTAAGATTAAAAGAACTTTACTCTATTTCAAGTACAGTTTAATCCATTAAGATGGATCTCCTTCACAGCAATGGAGTGCTTATCATTCAGCATTTACAGAGGGACTACAGGGCTTACCAGGATTTTCTTAATTTCATGTCACACGTTGGTGATCCCCGGAATATATTTTCAATTTATTTTCCTCTTTGGTTTCAGCTCAACCAAGTGGTTGGTACTAAAATGATATGGGTGGCAGTCATTGGTGATTGGTTCAACCTCATATTTAAATGGTAAGAAGTTGAATTTGTTTTAAAATTTGGTATTTTTAATAATAGTAACTATATGTTCCTGAAGTTTAGAAAACTTTCTGTGAATAATGTACTAGTAGATTTTTCCTGATAACCATCAAATAGGAGTTCACAATGAAGATATTTAAGATACGTTTGAAATAGCATTGTAATAAGATGAGAAGAACCTGCAGAACTATTATAAAATAGCTTTGGAAATACAACTCTTCATATTCTTTGTAAGATTATTTATCATGCTTTGCTGAGGCCTTCTAATGTAAAAATATTTTTATTGAATTTCCGCTTCATTTTATTTTATTTTATTTTTTATTAGGATTTTATTTGGTCATCGCCCTTACTGGTGGGTGCAAGAAACAATGATTTATCCTAATCAATCAAGCCCATGCCTTGAACAGTTTCCTATAACATGTGAAACTGGACCAGGTAAGAAATGTTGGAGATTACCTTGGTACTTTTGATAGGGATAGCGGCTTCAAAGGGGAGAGAATGGCAGTTTGGAAGGTCTTATATGATACACAAATCTCAGAGCTCATGTATAAAATAGCACAAAAAAATAAGTAGAGGAAAAGGAAGAAATACTATAGGTAGGTATTTGCTGTATGACAGAATATTTCCTTCATTGCCTTTAAAAGATGCAAGGGAGGGGGACTTGCTTTAAAAATAACTATTACTGTAATGAACTGGCATATAGGAAAGAAATTTTCATAAATCTCGTGAAGTACATTGTTTAATGTGTTCCAAGACAGAGCCCAGGCTGTTGAGTTTGAGGGCTTGTTTGGTGTTGCAAGAAATATTCAAACCCAAAAAGCTAAGTAGGTGGTTCAGTGTAAATAACAATAGTCTCAGCAATCGATTATATAATGTATGTCAAGTGGAAAAGAACCAGAACCAGAGAGTGACACTGAATTTGTGCATGGGAGTATGTGTAAAAACTTATGGGGAAAAAATATTTTTTAAATGTACCTTTTTAATATATTTTTATTTTTTATGTCTCATTATCTTCTCTGTGGAAATCAAATGCAACACTGATGAAGCTAAATGAACTTGTGCAGCCCTAATAGGTGCAATATGATGAACTGGCTTTGAGCTAACTGAATTTAGTTTAATTTGTTGTGCAAGAAGATACTGACTGTGGAAATTGTGTGTTTTTCCTCTTGTTGATACCACTGAAAGCTCTTAAACAGTTTGCATAGCTGTATTTTGTTGACAATATCCTGCATTACATCTCATTGTAATTATGAACAAGAAGCTTAAGCCCTTGTGTAATGCCTGGTCTTTATGTGACATTCTGTGACATTCTTTATCTGCATTCTGTTTCAAGTTTATTCATTTGGGACCTAACAAAAAGTATTAAAGTCCTTCAGATCCTATCAAAAGCCTTCAGAGCTGAGCCCATTCAGTTCTGTGTAGATCTGAGCCCTGGCGCAGGAGACAGTCAGTGTATTTCATTTTGATTCATTGAACCAGGTGTTTCTTCTTGTTACTGTCTTTCTGAAAGGTCATTCCTATTTCTGTCAAGTGGGTACAACTGTAATATTGATTCCTTCTTTGTACTTACAGTGACCACATTTTTTCCCACCTCCAGACTTAGGCTGGACCATTAAGACTGTCACTGACCTGTTTCTCATTAGCAAGAGGAGGTGCAGTCAGCACAGCTGTTATGTGCACACAATCACTGTGTGAGCTTATGTGGTACTTCACACACTTTTTAAATAGCAACTTATATAAAAAAATTAGAGAAGCATCCACAGACATGAGAAAAGCAGATCCAAATACTGCTAGGATAGCCTGAACCCCAAACTCCATGTCTCAGCAAAACGGAAAGTTGAGGCAACTGTTCATATGACTACATGGCAAACAGTTTAGGACCTGAATTTGATTTGCACATCTGGAATTAACTGAACTAAAACCCTGCAGCCATTTTTTTCTGGTATTTATAAAACTTTAAGAACCTAAACCTTAAGGTGGAATTTATGCTATTTAGAGTAGGTTATTTGCAAATGAGCTATGAAATATTATTCCTAGATGATAACAAATACAAACTTTTCCTCTGTTGACATACATTACTGTTTCCTCATCAGTGACGTTTGTTCCGTTGTGAGGTTCAGGAGTGCACATCTGTTAGAAAATTAACAAAAGAGCTGGTAGAGTGACTCTAAATGTACTGCCAAGCAGAATAGCAAAAATGAATGCAGGGAGTCAGAAGTCATTGTGCTTGTCCCACCTAGACATTTCTGCTTTGGTACTTCACTGAAATATTCTTTTACTCTACACAGTACTAGGTAGTGCTGCTTCATAACACATTCTTAAGCCAAAATTATTTCTTCTGACAGTGAAATAACCCTGTCCCTTCTCTTTTTTCTCCACAGAAAGCCAAGATGTAAAGGTCCCAGACTTACAGATTCCAATGGTCTAATTTTCTCTTTCTCTGTTTTGATTTGTTGAATGTGAATCTGGTGAACACGAGAAAGGAAATGACAGACTAATTTTAGGAATCACTTCCCTTGCATCATGTCAGCATGTCATGTCAGTTTTTTGGTGATTTTCACTGTTGTAGGAACTTCTCTGTGGCGTCATATTGCTTCCAGTAAAATTTAAATTTTACTTTTTTAAATTAAAACAAATTACACATATATTATTATAACATGGACTAAAAAGAAATCACTGTTGTTCTCTATATTAGAGAGTGTTCCCTGTTATAGACTACTGTGTGCTGTACCTGTGGGTACAGCAATTAGAGCATCATTTCATGTGCCGGTTTCATTGACAATATACTTTTAATCTGGCTGATCTTGTACAGCACCTTAAAATTTATAAAATTAATCAAAGTGAAGCAAAAAGACACAGATTTTCCATGCTTCAGGTATGTTTCTAAAATTATTACAAAACTACCCAAAATATTAATTACCTGGATTGTAATATTGCTAGTGAGACACAGCTCACAGTTGTTAACAACATGGTAACTTGCAGAAAGCAGATGAAGGGCAGCTTGGAAGGCTTATCTAAAATTATACCGATACTTTAGTTTAGAATGTTACAAAGAGCTAAATTTCTCTTGCTCCCATTAATTATGGGAAAGCTCATAAAAAGTTTTCTCATGTTATCCTCATACATAATTTCTACATTCCACACTGCATCTCTAAGATAGCCCTAGATGCTTTTTTAAGTTTTTAAATCCAAGTAATGGGAAAATACTATGTTTTCCTATCAAGATACTAACTCACACCAATATAAAATGATTAAGCTGTTACCTTTTGGATATCAGACAAGTATTATGGATTCCCTATAGAGGAACCTTCTGAAAATTTCATATGGCAAAAATTAACTTTTGAGAAGTAGTTCACATTCTTTCAGTCTTTGTTACCCATTTCCCTTCTAAATTATTAGATGCCTGAGTAACTACCAGTAAACATTTTCTGTATGACAGCTGTCACAGTCTTCATTCTTGAGTTGAGTATTTCCTTTTTGTTTTTACTAGGAAGCCCATCTGGACATGCCATGGGATCATCCTGCGTCTGGTATGTAATGGTCACAGCAGCACTTAGGTACACAGTTAGATGGAAAGATAAATCAGCTGTTACCCTTCACAGGTCAGTGTCTTTCCATGAGTCCAACTCATTATATTCAGGTATTTCTTTATATACATGCTATGTTTTTAATGGACTTCATTTAAATAAATATTCACAGTTTCGTCTATTTTGTAAAAAAAACCCCAACCTTTTATTATGATCCACTTCAGCTGAATAAAAAGTATATTAAGAGGATTTATCTGTTTGTATAGGCTGGTATTTATCAATTTACAGACATTGCATACAATATCTCTGAATCAGTCCTAAATCTTCAGTGCTGGAAATTTTTAATTCTATAATTGCCACTATGTATTGGATTTTTTTGGTTAGTACATAAATTTACTGCTTTGATGGTCATCCTTCGCCCATTTTAAAGCAAGTGTACATAATGTTGATGAAATTCACTGTAATGTGTTGCTCAGCTCTGTGGGAAAGTCCTGCATTTGCTTTGATGGCTGTTCTTTCTAAGGCTAACAAGGTTGTTTTCACGTTGTCAATTTTGTCATGAAATAATTGAGCTTTTGCATATAGATATGACTTCATGATGAGAAATATGTTTAAGGCATTAGTCCTAATTTAATCTGAAATTGATGATTTTCATCACTTAAACCACAGAGGTGTCTTGGACCTGCAACTTCTGAGGTCTGTTCCTGTAACCGCTCTTGATAATGTTTTAGTACTGACTTCTAGTTTTTAATCTGATTCTAAACATCTGATTCTAAACTGCTCCACTTAGTAAACCTCTGCTGGTAAAAGCATGAGCCTTACATGATGGGGCTTGGGGTAAATAAGTAGATGAAATATCTTGTCTTAATTTTTAAGCATCTTCCTTTTCCCTCTTAGACTAACATGGTCATTCCTCTGGAGTATTTTTTGGATTATCCAGATCAGTGTGTGCATCTCAAGAGTATTCATAGCAACACATTTCCCTCATCAAGTTGTTCTTGGAGTATTTGCTGGTAATGTTGCTATTTTTTCTTTTTTCTTTTTAACCTATATGCAAACTTTTTTTAAAAAATGAAGGAAGACAAGAGATTTTTAGTAGTTGGACTCGTCTTGCAGCCCTAGTGGTGCCCTCTACTCTCTGGAAAATCAGGGATTTGATAATAGTCCAAAGGTAAAATTTTTGAGGTACAACATACCTGCTGGCTATGTAATTAACAATGGAGTGAGCCCTTGTCCACCTGCCAGTTAATGCTGACTGTAATGTGTCCACGCTGCCTCAGACTAACTCTAACTGCTTTGTACTGGCTGCATCTGATCTTCAACTGTGCTGTCTCTGTGGAAGATATCAGAAAAGGAGTTGCTCCTACATGGCTCTGACCTTTCCCCTCAGGAGGAAGTTATTTGGTCACTACAAATAAATGTCCAGGTGCAAAATAGCATTTTTGAAATGTGGACAAACAACAGAGACCTAGGCCAAAATAGAAAAAAAGGGTAAATAGCAAGACAAACTCTGTGGGTGATTTAAAATGCTAAAGTACATTTTTCAGAGTCACTTAAGCATATTATAAATTGGTATTCAAGGAGTCCAAACAATGAGCAGTATCTCTGGTATCTATCTGATTTTAAAGAGGGTGCATTGAGCAGGGGCTTCCTGCTCATGTTCTCTTTCATGGATGCAGGGCAGCCTGGGTAGCCCTGGCTAACAGCTTTCCCTCTTCACAACCAGGATAAAATGAGTACAAGAGAAGATAAGTGTGTTCTGTGTCTTTTCCTTCAACACTCAAAGCCTGTGTGGGAACTGGTGTTGAATTCTGCATTGCTGGAGCCAGTCTTTGAGTGAGGGACTCATTTGGAAAGGAATGTTCCAGTTTACATCTAATATTTGATAGGTTGTCATCTGGGAGATGCAGTCAGGCCTTAAGGTATGCCTCATATCAAAACCATGTAGTGCCTGGTATTTAATTATTTTTTTCCAAAGTAGCAGTTTTGAGTGGGAGGAAAGGTTTTGTAATGTACTGCAAAAGTGATAAATTGTGTGTATATATATATATATAAATATATGTATATACACACACATAGGTATTTATTACTTAGATATATTCTTCTGTCCTCAAAAGTCAAATTCTACAGGGACACTGTAGAGAATGCTTCTTCAAAGTACAAGTGTGCTGTTCCCTGTAACACTGAGTTTCTAATCCGCAGGCATTCTTGTGGCAGAAGCATTTGAGCATACCCCTGCCATTCAGACAGCAAGCTTGAGAATGTACATCAAGACAAACTTGTTTCTTTTCATCTTTGCCCTTGGTTTTTATCTGTCTCTGAAGCTTCTTGATATTGACTTGCTATGGTCTGTTCCAAAAGCTAAGAAGTGGTGTGCCAACCCAGACTGGATAAACATTGACACAACTCCATTTGCTGGACTGGTGAGGAACTTAGGTGCACTCTTTGGTTTAGGTCTTGGAATTAATTCTGAAATGTTCATCATGAGCTGCAAAGGTGAAAATAGCCGCAAGTTAAGTTTCCGCATATTGTGTATAGCTGCTTCTTTAGCTACACTGCAGCTGTATAATTTTGTTAAGATACCTACTCATACTGAGTATTTGTTCTACATTCTCTCTTTTTTTAAGAGCGCAGCTATGCCTCTGACTGTAGTTGCCTTGGTTCCGTACTGTGTCCACTCATTAATGAGGACAACTGAAAAGAAACTTAATTAGGTTAAGTTTCAAAATGGTTAGCAATGTGGGGATGGATGTGAACTGTTCAAGAACCCACTGCAAAGGCAGTTTTGCTAATTCATTTAAACCAAGGGGATGCCACTGCATCCTGGAAAGGAGCCAGTACATCCAAAATCACTACACTCAAGAATGACTTTGACAGCTCAGACATATTAGTTGCTGATTTTATTCCTAGAAATATTGCAAGTGCACTGCAGTATGGTTAGAAATGGCCCAATACTCTGGGTCATAATTAAGTTTTAAAGTATAATCAGCCATCTTTATTTAGCTATATGGTGGTCTTTTAGTTCTGTCCATCTCTAGCTAGATAATGCTTCAAGCACCAGTTGTACATAGTGAGACTCGTTATTTTGGTTTTTTTATATATAGATGCTGTGTGTTAAACTGCTACATAATGGTGTGACAGTATCACATCACCTACAACTGTAGGCTGTACCCAGGCACTGTGAAAAAGGCCAGCATAGTTATAAACAAGGCTTTAGATTTAATTTATTGAGCTTCCTGAGCAAACCAGCTTCTGATTAAGTCAGATGAGGAAAAAAAAAGTTTATTTCCATTGGACTCTGTAGAATATATTTTTGCATTACTGAGTGGTTTTTGTCACTTCAACCTTTTGAAAGTGGTCACATGAATCATGAATGATACAGATTACAGCTTCAATAGGGAAAATACATAAATACGGTGTAGAAAATATTTAAGTTCTATACATCTACAAAGAGCAACAAATGAAAAAAGTTGTCAATAAAAAAATTAGTATATGACCTCAAGAATACTGTTCATGCTCCTGTATTGCAAAGGTAATTCTCTGCTGATTCTCTCAGATCAACAGTCACAAGCCTGAATCACTGTTAGTAGTTGTGTAAATCATGAAAATATGGTTGCTAACTCTCACTTCAAGTTTATATTCTTGTCGGCTTTGTTTAACTAAGCACACAAGTAACTAGTGTTGAATATATGTTTGCTATGTAAAATGAATGTTCTAAATAGGCAAAGGGGGGTACTTTCTATTTTATTTTCATTATTTGACATCTATTATTGTATATTCCCTTTCAGTGCATAATCTTTAAGCAATATTTTGCTGATACCATCACATAATACTCAGTATATAAGCGCTCTATAAATAGCCTTAGTATGCAAGGGTACAGTATGGGTACTGAGGGCTCCCTATGTATGATCTGAAAGCAATAAGGCTTAGAAGATGTAAACAAGATACTGCTTCTAGACTTCCAATTAGGTAGGAGATAATTGAAAGAATCTTACTTAATTGGGTAAACAAGGTGAATAGTTTGGTGTTTGCCTTTGGGAATGAACAAGATAAAAATTACAGAAGCAAATCTGAAACAGGCATCCTTAATTAAAAGCCTAGTAAGACTAATGTGACTTTAGAAAATTAGTCATCTGCTTTTAACAGTCTGAGCAGTATTCTGCTTCGTGCATCTCCTGATACCTTCTTTAATGTTTCTCTGAACTTTTTTCCCACAGCAGCTGACCTAAAACCACTCTTTTCTATAATTGTGACTCCATAAGCAAAGTTAATGGGACTAGAAACAAATAATGAAGAACAAAGACAACTATAACAAAGATTTCAGCTGTGTTGAAGTTGCTCTGTGCTTTGTTATTCCCTACCTGTGAGATGCCCTACAGAGGCATCACAGAATGGTAGCAGGTTGATTGAGCTGTTGTTCTGTTCCTGGCTCCTCCTAGCCAGCAGTAGGAGATTCTTCATGCACAGCTGTCCAAAGTTCTCACAGCATTTGGATTTAGTGGCAATTTTAAACTGGGAGTTATGGGTAGAGATCACATTTCTAGGCCTCTAATCACATGAGAGTCTCTGTTTCCCAGCACTGGCAATGAATCTTGGTGCTTCTGTTGCAGACACAACCATAAATGTAGAATAACAAATGGCATTCTGCAGTATCCTAAGCTCTGTACAGACATGTAGGAAGATGTGGGCTCTCACTCACATTCTTGGAGTGTCCTATTAATTCATTCTGTAATTTCAGTGCTTCAGGGAAAAGGACACAGAACATCTTCCTGTCTGAAGCACTTCTTAATTTTTCTTCAATTATTAAAACATTACTAAATCAAAGAATGGTGGGAAACCTGAATAAATTTAGTCTAATTTTACTAGTAACTTCAGAAATTAACTGACTGATAATGCAGTGGCTATAAGACACTTTCTGACCAGCTGTGTTGTGGTATGGAGACTTGTATAACTGCTTGAAGAATCTCCAAAGAGGGCTCCCAAATCTTCAAACAGAGTTAGCCTTTTCCAGAGTGGTGGGATAGGAAAGTGTCAAGATATAATCTAGATATTTTGATAGAATTAGAATTGAAAATCAGGAGCCAGGCATGTAGTTGTTGCAGTGAATAAACCAGCATGTCCCTTACTCAGGCTTCAGTAAATTTATTGCAGTTGAATATTACAGTTCAGACCTTATTTAAATAGATTGTGTGACCTTAGTAAAAGCTCAAACTGTTAAACATTTAGGCTGTAATTTCACCAGGCCTTTGCAGCCGCTTAAATTGTTAATATTTGGAACAGATACAGCACATACACACTTGCAGGACAAGCTAACAACTCAGCTTAGTTTGGGCCACAAACCTTTTGAATTAAGGTTTTCCTGTGTAATAAAGAGGTTGGAAAGTGTATGACTGATCCCCTTGCTCCCACTAGTAGGATCCCAGGAGAAACCTTTTATTCTTGACTTAGAGATGCCCAAATAATTATTGGCATAGAGATGCCCATAATAGCATTGGAATAATGCTATTCCAAAAGTACTTCCACCTCTCTGCAGAAAAATTCTCATGAGCCAGGAGTTATATGAAGTGAAGCTGTCCCTTGCTCCTCTTACAAACTAGCTGACAAGTTGTCATTACATTCAGTTCACAACTCTCTTGCTACTATACAGCTTTTCTTTTTATGATCCCTATTCCCTGTTTAGCCTTTCTGGTGGAAGGACTCTGGGTCCAGACACACTGTTCCTACCCAGAGGAGTCTAGTTGGAGCAGAAGCTGTATTTGCAGAGCTGCTATCATCTCTGGTGCTATCCCAAAACAGTATCATGGTTATATCTGCCCAGAGGAATAGGGTGTTGGAAAATGCAGCTGCCATGTACCTTGCAGAGAAGCATACAGCAGGAGACACAAAATGACACCATCTACTGTCAAGACTAGTAACTCAGGTCTGGCTTGAAGGATGTAAGCAAATGACTTTGGAATGGTTCAGGGATATTGTCACCAAGCCCCAGAACTGGGACATTTTACCAGTGAGGCAGCTGCAGCTGCAAGACCAGTCCAGACTTTCTGCACTGAGCATTCCATCAAGGCTTGCTGCTCATGCCCAGACACACCATGTAGTGCCACCTGCAATCCAATCCTTTTGCCCAGGTACCAGAGGTTTTTGTAATCAATTGGTTGTCAACAGCATATAGGAGCAAAGTGGCAGGAGGTAGATTATGTACACAGTGAGTGCATTCTGTTGCACTAGCACCCTTCCCAGCATTTAGCTCTTGGTGTTTCCCAGCTGCCTGAAAAGAGGATGATGTTACGTTGAAGAGCAGCAGCACTACTGCTGAGCTTGGGCTGTGGACCTGTGCTCCTGCAGGGAGACAGCAGCCTCCTGTGCAGGCAGGGGCTGGTGTCCTTGAGTTGGCCTTCTCAGAAGCTTCATCCTGAACAGCAAACCTTCTCACAGACATGATACTTGCTGGCTGCTGCAAGATATTCATGTGTTTAGCTGAAAGGTAAGAGAAAAAATGGTAGAGCACGAGAGCCAGTAAAAAAATACAATTTATTGGTTTAATTTAGGTCACAAAGGTGTCTTTCTATCTGCTTTTCTCCAAGATCCCAGTCACTAAAGGAAACAGTCCTGTTATGCTGCAGACAATAACCAATAATATATTTCAGTGAAACTTGTGGTAGATCTTATAATAAACTGTGACAGATACAAGCTTCTCCCAAAAGAAGCTCCTTCCTGACCTTAGTCATTTCTGAATATATTGTTGCTCTGTTTATCAACTGTATTTAATACAAAGAGCTAATTATGCCTTCACTCATGATTGTCTTACCTTCTGAAAAAAAGAATATATCCATCACCATTTCAATAGAAGTGGTTTAAATAACTGATGATTAACCATAGAATTTTACATTAATTTAACCAAGGCATTTATTCTTATTCAAAAATCCTTTTGATGGCTGATTAGAGTAATGAATGTTAGCTGGAGAATGGTGGGCTAGGAAATGGTCCTCACCAGCTTCTTTTCCTTACCTTGGTTACTTTCCTTACTTCTGTGGAGCTGCCTTCTTTGTAAGTACTGACTGGTTTGTTGAAGGGGCACAGCTGTGTCAGTGCTGCAGGTGCACACAAGGGAAGCCAAGCCCCCCACAACAGCACCGCTGATATCTGTGATACAATGGGTGAAGAGTGGGGCTTCTGCATGCACAGGAAGGGCCTCTGCTGTAATTGTCTGCAGACCTAACCTTAGAACAGCTTTGATCCCTTCAGATGTACAGCATCCTTTGAGGGGTTTTCACTCATTCAGCCTACCTAGAGAGAGGGCAGTTTCCAGAATACCAGAGTTTTCCTTGATTGCTAGTTGAGGCATGACAGGACTGTCCAGTCTGACTGCAGGTAGCAGCAACTCCCCAGATCACCAGAAAAGATCTTTCACAGTTTTTTTTCTCTTATGATTGGGCTACGCTACTTCCTGACTGCATCAGCCTGTGCTTAGTGCCTTGCACATGCAGGACAAGTGTGCTTTATGCAGACAGCTACATACATTCAGGATTCCACAGATCTCACTGTACTGTAGAGCACTTGCTCTGTAGCACAATGGATCACCAACATACACATACCTACCACAAAACATTTGCTTACAGAAATCTTTCAAATTTAGAATCACAGTAATTCAGCTAATTGGGGCTCCAGTAGTAACAAGCTTCCAGTAGGCTCCTTCCATGGCCATCAGTTCATCATGAGTGCCCCTTTCAATGACAAGTCCTTGTGACATCACAGCGATGATGTCAGCGTTCTGGATGGTGGACAAGCGGTGGGCGATGACGATGCAGGTGCGCCCTTCTCTGGCTTTATCCAGTGCAGTCTGCACAGTCTAAAGGCAGCAGAAAAAGTGTCAGAATAAAAATGTGCAAATTGAACAGGGCTCAGAGCTGGAGGAACCCAATTACTTCAGATTAATTAACTATGTTGTGCAATACTTGTAAAGGGGACAGTGAGAATAAATCAGGGGTTCTGATACTGATGTGCTTAGCTGGCTCATGACCTCTGTTTACCAGCAGTACAAACAAGGGACAGCTAAATGCAGACTGAGGTAGAAATTAAGGAAGACCTTTACTCTGCTGACATGCTAAATGTCAACTGAGTGCTTTGAAATCAGGCAATTCAGACATTTCTGAAAAAGTGCTGCTTCTTATAGGTGGTTTAAGAGCACTCGGGGCTGGCTGCTTTTTCTTACAGTTGTGCCTCCTGCACTTCTTGGAAAGATCATGAAAGATGAAAGCGCTGAATTCATGATGTGGAATAACATACAATCATGTAGTGGAGTACATTAGCATATCTATAAAACAGAAAAGGTACTGTATGTTTTAGGCCACTGTGTTAACTTTCCCTTATTGATTATCACTGTGCATTTACCTTTTCACTCTCTGTGTCTAAGGCAGATGTAGCTTCATCCAGTAATAAAATTTTAGGGTCTCGTATGATGGCCCTTGCTATGGCAATGCGTTGTTTTTGTCCACGAGACAGCTGGGATCCCTGAGCCCCAACATTAGTTTCATATTTCTGAAAAATATAAAAAAGGAGTATTTTATTCAGGTGTAAGTTAATATACCAGTACACAGCCTAAAGGAAGAGCAGGAGAGAGGCAAGAAACCCAAGCACTGCTGACTACTTGAAGAACCTGGGAAGGCAGAAACAACATTCAGCATTAAACATATTTGGGGTGATGTTTCCAAGCTGTGCTTTGTCTGCACATGGCCCTGAGGCCCAGGCAGCACAATGATGAACCTGGAAGGACAATGTTGGCTTGGACAATGTGGCAAGATGTTGGCTAATTTGTCTGAGGCAAATGAATTCTCCCTGCCCTA
Organism: Parus major; assembly: GCF_001522545.3. NCBI lineage: Eukaryota > Metazoa > Chordata > Aves > Passeriformes > Paridae > Parus > Parus major. The sequence continues at coordinate 18,610,708 of NC_031776.1, read as the reverse complement.
CATTTGTGAGTAGAGGCTAAAAGTGATTTAAGGGATTTCTAGGGAAGTGCTTTGTTTGGGTGCCTAAATTGTATGCATACCTTATACGTTCTTTTCACATTTATATTATTTCAGTGTATTTAAATACTTAAGTGTACATAAGCAGCCAGCTTCAAATATTTTTGTCCAAGTATCATATCCTACTCACAAGGCAAATCTCTCACAGCTGGAAACAGGATTTATGTATTTGCCTACTGTGTAAGAATTCAGCAGGGACTCAGACTCTAAGGAACACAACAAATGGTCACAGCACCCTCTTCTCCTACTTCACAGCTTTTACAGCTGTGAAGCTGTAAAAGGACATAAAAAGGTGCATGTGTGTAGCAACTTTAACTGGTTTTGGTGCAGCTCCTGCTGCAATGAACACTGAGCAGCCAAGGCCTCATGGGTACTTACGTTAGGCAGAGACATGACAAAATCATGCAGCTGAGCCTTCTGGGCTGCTTCTATGACTTTTTCCATCGTCGTCTCTTTTGTATTGCTGCCATATTTGATATTATCAGCAATGCTGCAGTCAAATAGCACAGGTTCCTGTGACACTATTCCAATTTTTGATCTAAGAAACTGCACATTTACGTTCTTAGAGTCATGTCCATCTATTAACTACAAGGGAAATGGGAGAAAAGTTGAAACATCATTACAAAACAACAGTTTGCAATACCCAAATAGTTTCCAGCAAAACTAAATTATTTAACCATATCATTAAAACACAAACACAACTGATTAAAAGTGATAGGTTGAATTGCTTATCTCTGACTCCTTTGTGCATGATGTGTATTTTGTGGTATGGCTTTGATCCATACCACAAACTTCACTAGACAATTTGCACTACACAATCTAAGTCCTGGTGAACTGTTTACTTGCTTAAGGTTAGACACATGCTTTATTGCCTCCTAACATAGTGATCACCACACAGATTTTTCCCAGAGAAAGAAAAATCAGTTTAGATGGGTAAGTATTTATGTTAAGAAAACATAGAAAAGCTTTTTAAGCTATCAGTAATTGAATAGCTGGAAGTTAAATGTAGACAAGTCCCAGACTCTTTGTTGTTCCATTCAGACTTGTTTTTGCTTGTGTTCTTGAAATGTACAGCACACATGTGTATGTTTCATAAAGAAGCTACCAAGGCAAATGCCTATGGCCTACATAATGTATGAGACTGCTCCTGAGGCATGTAGTTCTCTGATCTTGTCTGAATATGTCTGATATAATACTTGGGAACTGTCAAAACAGTCACATCTGTCCTTTTAAGAAGGAGATGAAGCCTCAAACTGCACATATATGAGCCACTACTGCTAGACTGCACAGTAGAACACAAGCAGAAGGCGCTTGTAGCATTTCTGAAAACCAGAGCACAGAAACCACATTTTGTTTGCTTACCACACTTCCTTTCTCAGGGTCATAGAAACGCTCCAGAAGTTGGACGCTGGTGCTCTTGCCACAGCCACTACTTCCAACAAATGCCAAAGTTTGTCCAGGCTTAACAGATATAGAGAGTCCTTTCAGGACCTGAATATCAGGCCGAGAAGGGTATGTGAATTTACAGTTAAGGAATTCAATGCTTCCCTTGAAATCATCCTGGTGAATAGAAAAAGGAGAAAGATGTTACAGTGAGCTCGAGCTCAACCCTGAATTGTAAAGTGCAAGACAACTCTTCTTGCATCTTTTGCTTAAAATATGACATTTGTACTTCAGAAATTATCTCAGGAAAAGGGAAAAAGACATTACTGGAGTAGCTGTCCTAGAGGTGAATCTATTAGTCATAACACTATTTCTCTGCTTATGCTTCCCTGCATGGCAATGGTCAGAGGCATAAATTAGAAATGGCATTGCTTTGCAAATGGGCACATTTTTCATTTTAATATAGACATTGTGTATAAAATAAATAATTTGAATTTTCTGTGTCTGACTTTTCAGTCATCAGAAACTGAGAATTTTCATTTTGCCTGACTCAACAATTCTTTGCCTCCTCATGAGCACCCCCCACTAGTTTGACATGAATGGAAAAACATCCATTATAAAACAGCAATAGTCAGGTTTGTAGTGAACTATAAAGCAGGAAATAAGAGCTTGCTGTTCTGTGAGTCATCCAAATCTGTTCCATTCCAATTTACAGGAGATTTACACTGACAAATTCCTGATGGCTGACTTTATCTTACTCTTTCTGTCTAGTACAGAGCTTGCTTCCAAAACAGCAAAGACAAATAAAAATTTTACAGTCAGCATAACCTCCTTGTTACATCGATCCTCACTGACTCCTAAATCATTAGTGCAACATCCATGCCTGTAGTTAGCTGACTGACATTGCAAATGACCCATCTCCACTCTTACCCATTTTTCCCCTTTTTCACTGTAAACACTGATTTTAGGAAGCCGATCAACCAGTTGAAAAAAGCGTGCAGCAGATGTTTTGGCTTTGGCATAATTTGGGGTATAGGAAGACGCTTTCCCCAAAGCAGTTCCACTGGTGACAATAGCAGAGATCACCCTGTGGGGAAGGTGGACACAGTCATTCTTGGGAAGCCATCAGGAAACTGAACACCACACTGAGTCCAGAACTTTTAGAGGCTGTTTGTGGCTCTGGACAGGCTCTCACCTGAACACAAAGCTGTAATGGAGTCCTTCAGTGTCAACGAGAAACCCCCCATATCGGTAAGAGACAGAGTTGGCGATGAACACAATGCTCTGGGCAAAGCCAAAGCAGATTCCGTACACATGTGCTTTTTTGACTGCAGCTCTGTAGGGCATATCTAGGTGCTTCTCAAAATTGTTGATAAACATTTTCTCTTTTCCTATCCCAGCTACTGTTCTGATGTTAGAGAGAGCTTCACTGGCAATCTGAAGGAGGAAAAAAAAAAAAAAGGGTAAAAGCCCCTAATTTTTACTTGGAAAAGTAGAGTGTGGTCTCACAAGTGCATGATTCTTTCACAAACTCAGGACACTGATGCAATATATAAATTCATTCAGACATGATACAGACTGACCCAAACATCAGACAGCCTAAAGAGAACCTCTACTACAAGTAATTACCTATTGATTTCCTCAAGAGCAATGCTCTGCCTGCTCCACTGGACCTACTACTGTAAGCATTCTTAGGGAATCAGACTTGTGACTTATTTCACATAATGTGAATAAATGTGACGCTCACAAAAGATTGTTTTAGGAACTCCCTTGGTTGCATGGATTTATTAATTAAATATGTTTATTTCAACTGTTTTGTGTTACTTTTAGCAATAGTCAGAAAACGAGTTAAAATAGAAGGCTTCTCCAACATCAGTTTCATAAACTGAACCCACTTGAATTTACTAACTTTCCTCACCTGCTCACCCTCCCTGCCTGATGTCTAAAAGGCTGATGAGATGGAACATACAACTCTTCAGTGACACAATTTCCAAGATTTTTACTGTGTACACAGGCAAAGAGTAAGCAAGTGCTTGCCTATGCACATAGAAAAATGCAACACAGGAAATTATGAGATAATCCTTACAGAAAATTGTGTGGAAATTCTATTAATTGTGGGCTTCATATTGTAATTTATTGCCAAACAAAATTTGGGTTTATGTCCCCAAAAAATTGTATCACAATTTCATCTACTGTAGTAAATTGACAGCTTGTTTGGTCCTAATTTCACCCTTTTAATATCAATTAACAATTAATAAAAATTAACAATATTTAAATTGTTTTAAAATTCTGTAGTTTGCTTGGACTTTGATAGTAGATTCATAATGTAACAGATTCCTTTGGGAAGCAGGTGTGGTATTATAGCTTATGAATGTTTTCAGCATGTAGGAAAAGATCTGAATGTAGACAATCAGAAATTAAATTTCAGGGTTTTTTTTTCTCCTGGCCAAAATTGAGTCAATGTCTTACATTATCATTCATTGTGAAGGAGCAGATAATAGGTACTGTGAATTGGATTGTGCAGACTTTTTCCATGTTTAGCATGGCTGATGAGCAATCACTTTGGAAGAACATGGTGCTTTTAGCATTTGGATGCAGTGCTGGCAAACAAATTAGAAAATAGCACCAGACACAATCAATCATCACCAAAACTGCTGAAGCATTGAGTGTCTTCTTCGTCACAGCCTCTAGGTTGTTCTACTGAGTAAGGGCTGTTGCCTTGACTCATTAGTGAATTTTCTCTTGTCAAGTATTTTGATTTAAAACTTTTGTAAATAATTAACCATTCTGGTTGTGGGTAATTGGTCAGGTCCTAATTCTTAAGACGGGAAGGGCTAAGAGATTAATTCTTAAGCTGGTACACCCCACCAAAGGAACTACTGTCCTCTCTAAAATCCACATACTGATTTGTGGTTCAGTGCCAGATTCTTAGCTGGAAGCATTTCTAGGTGAACAAGTATCACTGCTTTCTGAGGACAGTTTAAGCACAAGGCATCAGCAAATGAGTGTTTAAATAAAACTCAACAAAGGTGAACCGGACTGCTGAGAGATTTGTGTCTACCACTTCAGTCCAATAACTTTTGCAAGGTCAGTCACATTCCATGCAGCAAGTGCATTTGCAGTCAGGGAGTTCCCAGTGTTGTTTCAATGGTTTAACAACCTGAAATATTGCAGCTTATTCACAAAACATTGCCAGTTTCATGACATTTGAATTACTGATAGTCCCTTAGGAATGTTTTTTCATCTACCCGTGACTGCAAATATAAATAAGTCTTTAAACAGCATTACCCGTCCAGTAGCTTCCAGTGCTTTCTTGTCCTGTGAGGCAAATCCTGTCAGCATTTTAGCCTGCACAGCTCCAGATAAAGCCAAAAATGGCAAGAAACACATTATTACCAAACTCAGTTTCCAGCTGAAGTAGAAGGAAATAATCATGGCCACCCCAATATTAGTAAAGGAATTGACAATCATTCCTATCTGCGATCCAGTTGCCTTTGAAGAAAAGAAACAAGCATGATTGAGTTGTACTTCAAAAACAAATAAAACAGATCTTCCTATAAAACTCTAGAAAACTGTAAATGAAAATAACATAAGGCACTAACAGGTACTGACAGCACTAAAATTTAGCCAGTCTGCATATACTGTTTCAAATTAATTGGATCAAGAGAAGAACTGCAAATGTTCAGTATTGTGAGACTGATTGTGAGAAAGATAATTCAACTATTGAAATCTGTTGCCTTGGTTCTCTGGAGAATCACTCATCTGAATATATTGTTTAGCCTCTACATTTATCCATGTAGACATAAATAATCAACAGGACCATTTTATAACTTAACTATTAACAACAAAGCCTCAGCTGTGCTAAAATCAGTAACATCACTGAAAAGGGATGAAACTAAGTTGTATTTCAGCCTATCCCTTTATTAAGGAAAAAAATTAAATACAGCTTTGACATCATTGAATGCATTTGTCTGCTCCTTATGTACTTCAACAACGCTAGTCTTTCTAATAGACTTGATTTATTTACTCAAAAGTAATTGTCTTTCATAGCAGTAAACAGCACCCTAAATAGGAGCCTATATTGCTGTGTATTAGAATAAGAATGTACATTTGATATCCTTGATGATTTCCAGTCAAACTCGTTTGCAGGGTATGAGCTTGGCAGCACAAAATGCTCATCATCTCTCCCCTGACCTGCAGCAAGGTCTGTGTCAGGCAGTGAAAGGTGCAGGGCTCTGCTGCTCAGGTAGCTCTGGTCTCCCTCACCCCCTGCAAGCTCTGGTTTGGATGACTGTGCCTCACTGCTGTGCTTTGAACAAAGATGTCCCATAGGAGGCTATTAAATGGTTCAGTCAGAGGTTTACAAGTTTATTTATTTCAATTAAAAGATACCCTGTAAGTGCCTGTGAGGTTTGCAGCAGGTTTCTCTGATTCTAGATTTTGCTGCTGACAGGGGTTTTGGAAACCTTCTCTAAAACCCCTGTTAATAGTTTTTTAAAACTAATATACAATCTTCAGTCAAGCTGAAACATGACAATTTTTGCAACAAAATAGATATGTACATCTCCTTCCTTGTTTCTAGAAAATTGCTTGCATTGCAGCCCAGCAAAATGGCATCTGACTCACTTCTTCTAAAGAATCAGTTCAGATAGGGAAGGTATATAGCTGAGCATGATTTAACCCTCAGCTTAAGGAGCACAATGCATGTGGTTAGTGTCTCACTTTCCTGAGCACTGAAACTGCCTGCAGGATTCCCAGCTGGAGCACCAGCCAGCACTGCAGATTGGTTTTTCAAGTGGGTTGTCAGTTTAGATCAAAATTGCCACAACATGCACAATACCATGCTAGAAACTGGAAAACATGGTTATTAATGACTGTCACTAACATAGTATTTTGACATGTTTTTGAAATAAACACTTTAACATTGTGGCAAAAAGCTCCAGAGGAAAATAAAAAAGAAAATCAAACTTCTGCGCTGGGTGTTCCTTCCCATTCCATTGTTGGTTGGTATTTAATTTATTTTTGAGTTCTTGTTTGTACTTTTAGGATATTCCATATACTACTGTTGGTTCCACAGTGGCAGTCTGTGTTGAATAGAAATAGCTTAATTTGCTTACCAAAAACTGATCTAGACTGACCTGGCTGGTTGCATGGTAGCTAATTTCTGTGACAACATGCCAAAATAGGCCTTCAATCAGTGCTTATACTAAAATGATTCATAAGGGGCCAGGTCTTACCCCTTGGACCTGTGAGGCATCTGTTGCAAGTCTGGTAGTCAAAGCACCAGGGCTGTTCTTCCGGTCATCAAACCAACCAATGTCTTGCCCGAGCATAGCCTGGAAACCAATTTTCCTTAACCGTCTTGTAAGCAGCTCACCAGACTTGGCAAAGGTGTATCCCTGGGGTACATGAGAAAAAATAAAGACTGTGCAGAAAGAGACATCCACTGAGAAAGGGTGCAAACCCAAAAATATGTATTGCTAAATTGGACAGCAATTACCTGTAGAAACTGTGTGAAAAATGAAACAACTCCAACTAAGACAAAGAGCACACAGACACCATTGATCTGGTTTTTTTGGTTTTCTTCATCAAGAATGGAGAAGGTCTTTGAAAAAAAATAAATAGAAATGTCAGTTTTGCTGTGTGTGATGTTTGTTCTTGACTCCCAATTGCCAAGTGCAGAAACCCATCCTGCAACCAAAGCCAGAACAGAGTTCTCCCTCACCCCCTGCAAAGTGAGGTGTACTCACTTTCCTGGGAACCACTTAGAGCAGCACTGAATATCTTCAGGCAGCCCTCCAGCTTCACAGCAACTTGGAAAGCATTTCCCCAGAAAGCTTTTATACAAAAGGGGAAATCCTTCTTCTATCACCACAAGCTTTTGAAGAAACAAACACTCATGGCTGAACTTGACAAGTTTCAAGAGAGGTGGTGGGTTTTGATAATATTGTTTATTTTAGTGAATGTTAAGGTTTAAAGCATATTCCTACTTCCTGCTTCCAAACCTAGTGATGCAAGCCTACTCTTTGCTGGTGACTATGAACCCAGGTATAATTGTCTACCTCTTCCTGTGCGTTCTGCAGGGAGCAGGCAGCAAAAAGGTGCCTGAAATACATAAACACAAAAGCGAAGTATTGTTTAGATCTGATCCAAAGCTTTCTCAAAGGCTTGCCAAGTCTGTGCAATAAAATTCTGCAGAGAATGACCTTTGCATGTGCTCTCTCTACTGTACCTGCTTGTGAGGTATATTTTGCCTCATCTAAAATAAACTGCATGCAAGTATAGGAACCCTTTCCCAACAGTTCCTGGAGAATGATCAAAAGAGATAATGAAGAACACATGACAAGTGCTGATAAGCTTACTCCTTCAAAGAGCTCTAATGATAGTTTGATGACAGTGATAGAAATGTCTACTCATTAATTGTTTATAGGCAAGAAGGTTAACCCCATTTACTTAATGATCTTGAGATCTAAAGATTTGCCAAAACATGTCAAGTTGTGCATCATATAGGCACTCTCCTCTGTTTCAGAGCTAAAATACACTTTAAAATGTTATCATAACATACCCCAAGAATCTGACTGAATAACAAAGCATAGAGTGGATTGACGGCTCCATTCACAGCAGCTGCCAGAGATCCAAGCACCAGGTATGGCCATTCAGAGGCATTGTATTTCAAAATTCTGGTAAATGATACAGGCTTGGCATCTTCCTCCACAGCAGATTCCTAAAAAAATAGGTTGGATTTCTGAAGTAAATGCATTCCATCCGTGATGCTGTCCCTTTAACAGTGACATAAAATAGTTAGCCTAGTTTCTTAAACTGGGTGGCCCAAACAGCTGCTCTAGCTTTAGACAGGAGGGGCAGAGAGGTTACTGTCTGGTGCTCTTTTGTGGCCCTAATAAGTCAGGTTTACTTAACAAAAAGGTTAAATAAACAACAACCTTTACCATCCCTGGGGAGAAAGAGAGAGATTCATACATTTTGCAGCTCTAATTGTTCCATATGCAGAGGTTGTTTACAACCAGTTTAACATTTTCTGCCACTGAAACCCAGGCTATTCCCTTTCAGCTGTCTCCAGACAAGGCGTGATGAAATACCCAGTGCCAAAACCTAAATTCCCTCCTTACAAGCAGCTTTTTCTGTCACTCATTCAATCTCTTAAATATTATTTTTAAGTATTGTGAGTGACCCCATTGATCAGACTGCATCAAATTAACAGGTATGTGATATAATTAAAACGAGGGATTTCAGAGTGATAGCTGGATTCGGGCTTTTTACATGGTAATTATGCCTCCCTTCTGTGAGACATCCTCAGACTATATGCTGAATTCCCATAATTATGCCCATAAAGGGCAGAATACTCGTCATCAAATTATAACTTATCCTGCAGTTTGATTTGTGCAGAATTTTTGCAACACTTAATGTGCTCAGCCCTGCTCCTCTCCCCCAGTTCATATGACCAGAAACAGCCAGACAAAAGAGACACTGTGAAGACCTATCTTTTGGAAATATTCAGGGAGGAGTGGGTGGAAACATCTTGTATTTTCTCTTTTTTCTGAGCTGGTGCCAGAGTGACAGCACTCAAGCCCTCTATTTATCCACAGAATAAGCTTGGCAGTAGCAAGAAGGGTAACTTCTATCTGCTACTCTCTGCACTGAGCAAGTGCCGCCATGCAAATTGATGCAGGGAGCTTCATAGGTACTTTGGAAAGCCACTGTGCGTATTCCTGCATATTCTGTGTCATTTTAAGGCATGCTGGCCTTTATTTTCTATGCCAGTTGATTGCATGAGGACACTGACAGCGAAAGGATTCTGGGTTAGGTTGCAGTGAGGGTGTCTCTCTGCTCAAGTCTCCAGATGATTTTTAGAGGAAAGTGAATTTATTCTTTACTGAACAAGAAACAGTGCCATTTGTATCACTGAGTGCCCATTAATTACATTTCACAGACTGAGCAGTTTGCTTTTCGTCACTTAATTCAGCTTTTATGAATGTATGTTTCTCAACTAAATCTACAACATATACCACTTTACCAACAGGTGGAGAGCAAACAGCAAAATCTTCTGCTATAAATTTTATATGGACCAATAATCAAAACAGCCATCAAAATGCAGCCTAGGGTTTACACAGAGATAAGAATTGAAGCTGTGGCTTTGTTTAAGGAGAGAAAAGGATCAAGCCAAGATGTACCTGCCAAGAACTCCTAAGCTACAAGCACATAGCTACCAGGTGATCATTGATGAGTAATATAACCTACTCAGTTGAAAATTTCATAACAAACTATTGGACCTGACCTCTTTTGCTTTTCCATCATCTTCTCCATGAGAAGGCGTAAGATAGGTAGACTCTGCAGGATCTCCTCCAATAGACAGTGGAGGGTCAGGGACCACATTAGAGAGCTGGGATCTTGAGCGCTGCCGAAGTGAAGCTCTGCAAGGAGAAGAGAAATGGCCTGTTCTTCACAGCTTAATAAAAAAAATAATTGCTTGCAAAGCAGGTACAGTTTTCATATCAACTAAATCAGAATGCATTGAAGCAATGCATAGGAATCCCACAGGCTTTTTCTTTCTTGAATAAGTTCTCTTAACTTCTTGGGAAGAAAACATCTCACCAACTGGGACAAAAAATTTTCAAAATCATATTCTAATCACACCACTCAGACATGGTCTTAGATGGACCATGTACTGTGTATTTGTTAAGTAAAGCCCTGGTGTGTCCTACTACATTTGCACAAGTTGTTAAGACACTGAGTCAAATCACAGTTACCACTGCCAGTAATTCAGTCCAGCAAAACAGGATGCTGAAACAAACCACTCTCTCTCTGACAAAACATAACTCTGTAATGTAGGAGATGGATTCATTTGCACATGCCTGACATGGGTTTGCCTGGAAATAAAAATAACTGTCTAGCTACAAGAGGGTCTGGCTGTAAAATGCTTTCACTTTCATCAAGTAGAAGCCGTAATAAAAATGTCTTTGTAGATTACATTGATTTCTCAATTGCACAGCAAGTAGTTTTTCAAATGACTGGACTAAAAGTGCATTAGATATTACAACTAAGGCTGTATGTTAGTAATAGCAAAACTAGAACATTAACGGAGCAGATCAAAATTGGAGAGAAGGTGCCATAGACAGAAAGGACCAAAATTAAGAGCCTTGCTCCATGGACTTCAATCAGTAACATAATTACTTGAGCTATTTCTTTCCAAGAGAACTATATCTCAGTAAAATGCTTGCAGCCTTTCCACCCTCTTTTACACAGCACCCAGAAAAGTGATTTATTGCCCTGTTGGGATTTTGGAAAAGTGGGATGATGTAGAAACATTGAAAATTGTCTGGAAACATTGAGATTTTCAACCATTTTTAAGACTCACCGCAAACTGGCCTGATAGCTTCCCCTGCTGAATGACTGGACATTCTCAAGATTTGGCTCTACCACATTATTCTCTGCTGCTGTAAAATACAGTATATAGAGCTCTGCAGTTAGTGCTAAAATTGAATACAACCTAAGTACACTGTGGCTCTGCAAAGAAGTGCATAGTCTCTACGTTAAAAATGGAATACTTTGTAGAAGGCAAGGGGTGTAATATAACCTTGCTACTCAACCTACATGTTTTACAAGTTTTATATTTATATTTGATGTGGAGAAGTTAACTGAATATTAACCCAAAGACCATCTCACTTTGGATGTGGCTGCTAAAGCCTTTTAACCTCTTTTAAGCCTGCAATTGTTCTCTTATTTCAAGATAGTCAAATCCAATATATGCTTCACAAAAATATAACAGATCATTCTATTAGACCTTAATTTCCTGAAGCTTTGATTCAAATATTCCTCTAGCAAAATTAATAGTATGACTTCAGCATAATCTGTAATGTGCCTGAATTCCAAATGCAGCAGAACTGGACTTTTGGCATTCAGTGAAGCTATAAAATGATGGATATTGCAGGTCAGAACTAATGTTTCAGGGCAGATTTATATTAGGAAGATCTTTCAATGCATATGCAGCAAAACCACTTTTGGCAAGGGCTATCAATGTATTACTTCTATGAATTATAAAATTCAGCCTTAAAAGCAGAAGAAAAAAAGCAGCTACTAGCCCTTATTAAAACAAAACAAAACAAAAAATCTGTATTTTGTGGTATTTTACATGATTTTATGAAAGGAAACAAAATGCTTACTTTCTGTTTCTTCTTTGTTAGGTGCTTTGTCTCCTTTGCTTTGTAAGGTCACCAACATGAAATAAACCCCTTTCCTCTGCAAGAGTTCCTCGTGAGTGCCTCTCTCTACGGCCCTGCCGTGCTCAAACCCGACGATGACATCGGCGGCTTTGATGGTTGACAGGCGGTGAGCGATGGAGATGGCGGTGCGGCCGAGGCGAGCCTGAAGGAGATAACAACAGCTCCACTCCCAGCACAGCACACTGAAATGCTGGCAATGAGCTGTGCAATCTAAAGGCTCATCAAATTAACTGGAGTCCTTCTAGTGGGTTCAGCTCACTTTGACTTAAGCTCCATCCACAGAGAAGCATGTGTTTCTGGGCAAAGGGAGCTATAGGTTTCTGCTGGTGTCCCAATGTAAGAAAAATTTCCTCAGTCCATAATGCTGAGGTTCTACTTATACTTGTGAAACAGTTATTAGGAAACACTTCTCACTGATTTGTTGCGATTCAGTAGCACCCTCTTCAGAGCACATTGCAAATAATTTCTGCCCTTTCAAGTCTGATTTTTGCTATACTATAGCAAACCTTATGAAGTGCTTCTTGGACAATCGCTTCGCTTTCATTATCCAGCGCTGACGTAGCCATATCCAGGAGCAGGATTTTGGGGTTTCTTACCAAAGCTCGAGCAATAGCTATCCTCTGTTTTTGACCTCCACTCATTTGGCTTCCACCCTCTCCAACATGAGTGTCAAATTTCTGTGTGAAGGAAAAAAGTGAAAATTAAACTGAACAGAAAAAGGCCTGCTAATGTTCTGTTGAAGGTATTGGTAAAATGTCTCAGATTTGTCCTTGAAGTAGACTTTAAACAAAAACATTGTTAATGCAGCAGATTCAAATACCAGCAGGTGAAATAACTTTCTTCATAATGTACAAGATCATTTTGCCTGAACCAGGTTTTCAACTCCACACCAAAAGTATGCATTGATTAAAAAGGTGAGATGTTCTGGTTCAGCTCAAAACAGCTGTATCAGCAAAAGCTGAAATAGAGAGGAATCACCCACCCACTCTCCATCAGATGACTCACAAGCAAACTTTTCCCAGAGCTGGCCTTGTCTGCTGATGACCTGTGACTCCATGAGCACTGTGTCTGTGATTCATGGATACCATACTCTTGGTGGTATTGGCTTCAGGTAGGGAATTAAATAAACACATAAAGCCTGGCATATTGAGAGACAGGATAATTATATTCTCTTAGAGCTAAATCTTTTTTATTCCTTCATTTCCATGAAATAAATAGGGGGCTTTAAACAGCCTTTCAGTGAATAGTTTCCTGGAAGCCTGGAAATGCATCAATGGAGGATAAAGACAATGCAGTAATATTAGTTAATGGTACTTGAATCATGTCAATAACATTCACTGTTGTAACATGTCATTTTCAGAAGCTATTTGGCAAAATAACATTTTAGAGAAGGAGAGAGCTCGATACTATCCAATTTGGGCTTTGTAAGGAGGAATGATTGAAGCCCTGTCATCATTAGGGAAGAAACTGGAGAAAAAGGAACCTCCAGCTGGCGTACAGAGCTCATACAAGGAGGTGAGGTTGTGAGCATCAGCACAGACAGGTGAAGTAAGGGTTGTACTTTGGGGTGGGGGGGAAAAGTGGTGCGGGTATTTGCTTTTGTAACTTGGTGGCATACAAGTAGTAAGACCTAAATAACTGTAGTCAAAGGAGAGGTTGTTGCCTCCTATCTGTGTTAATCTTCTGCCCTTCCAATTGCTGCAGGCTAGGAGGGACAAAAGGACAAAAAGAGTCTTTTTTCTTATCAAATTCTGCCAAACACTTTCTAAGGCAGAGCATACCTGTGGTAAGTCCATGATGAAATTGTAAGCATTGGCCTGTTTGGCTGCTTTGATTATGTCTTCCATGGTAGCCTCATCCCGCCCGTAGCGAATGTTCTCTGCAATCGTGGTGGCAAAGAGCACTGGCTCTTGTTCAACTATGCCAATCTGAGAGCGCAGCCACTGGATATTCAGGGAACGAATGTCATGGCCATCCAGGGTAATCTACAATTAGAACATGGACACAAAATTAAGAAACAAATCTGGGACGTTATCCTCTCCACTTCTGAGACAGAGAAACACACAGTGGAAATGAATGGCCTGTGATGCTGTGTTTCCACGACCAGCATAAAAATCAGCTTTCAGATATAGGTGGAAAAGCAGTGGCAGTAGAATTGACTCTTAGAGTTGTGCCCTTTGATTTAATTTCCCATTTCTGCTTGACATCACAACTAAAACCAGGTGAAAAGTAATCATGAAAGTGATGATTATGTTATTTACAGTAATTTGTTTCTTTTCTTTTTATATATTCAAATACAGGTCAACATGTATATGATTATGAGTTCCTATTTGACATAGGAACACATAAATGGAAAGAGATTTTGAATAGATATAATTCATATTCTTAGCCAAGCCATTAATAAGTGGTAATTTCATATACTTAAGTGATTTTCAGGTTAATGTTTAATCGTTCAATACTGTGTTTTCCAGAAAACATTTGTCACTCCTGAATTATCATTTCTATAGGTATAGTTTTTATACAGATTTAGCACTGAATTTTTATGTTCTCCTAACAGTTTGCTCTTTCACATAGTTGTTTTCATAAGACTATTAAGCAGCTTTATAATAAAAATGAACAGGAAGACATTTCACTCATTTGAAAAATAATTGGGAAAAAAAAGAAGAAAGAAATGGAAAGGAAGTCAGTAGTGTTCCTTCCCACCTTGGAGAAGAAATCATGCCATTCTTTCAGTTTCTGGGGCCAGAGAAACACATTCTCTGCTGGGACACTCACCATACCATCAGTGGGGTCATAGAACCTCTGGATGAGCTGTATTGTTGTACTTTTTCCAGCTCCACTAGCTCCAACAAAAGCTGTTGTCTCTCCTGCTTTAATCACCATATTAAGGTTATCCAAAATCTGGATAGGAAAAAAAAAAAAAAGAAGAGGAAACATAATCTATTTGGTTTAATTCTTTCACAGTCATACAACCAAGAGAGTATATTCTGTACCTTAAAGATTCAAAGCAATTTTACAAAATTCAGAGAAGTATTATGAAGAGTATAAAGCAAGTCACATATACAGTTTGAAGACTGTAAATGCAGAGCACTCATTTCTACAGGCAGGCAGATTTTGACTTTTCATTGTTCCTGTTGATCATCATTAAGAACTAGTCAAGTTAATGACACTAGAGGACTTAGTAAATTATATTCCCTTTAAAGAACACCGTGTATTGTGAATGTATGTTAAAGCACAAATATTAAGAATGTAGTCATGAAATTCTGTAGAAAAATCTGATACATGTGTAATAGCACTTACATGCTTGTCCAATAAGTATGCTTATATGTCCACTAAGTATGCTCATATGCTTTTCCAAGGAGAATTTGTCAATTCAAATACAGGAGTAAAGAAAGAGTGGGATATACAGCCTACACTCCTGTCCCTTTCCTAGCATTTTAACGAGTCACATGACGCATCCCCAGAGTAATCGAAGAGTTTTATAAAATATCCTTGCACCATTCAATTTACATCTTTGTCTTCTACCTTGAACATATTGATACAAGGGCATCATTGATTTTAAGAGAAGCTGTACACAGGTGAATTTGCCTGAAGTTACTTGGAGTTCATGTTCAGCAGGAACATACATTCAGTATTCAGAAGGAATATTTGGATGTGGCAATGGATATGTCAGAATGGTAAAATAAGCCAAACAGTAAGCAGAAGAACACCTTAATGAAAGAATTATTCAGTCTACTTTTAAACAAAGAGTCTGGGCTTCTGGAAAACAATCTCTACTGAAAATCTAGAAATTGCTGGAGGAACCAAGATATTTTGCTTGTTTACAATAATTGTGTTCAAAGGATGGGTGATGAATAATTACCTTTACGTCTGGTCTAGATGGATAATGGAATGTTACATTATGAAATTCAATTTCACCTCGTACTTTATCCAGCTTGTAGCCATCTTCTGACATGCAGTCAATGGTGGGTTTCTAGGATGAAATTTATTGGGTTATTTAACAGTGTTGCAGTAGATAAATATTCCCAATATGATACGAAGCCAGGGCACTTCTGTTCAAACAGCACTGGGCTGCATGGAGCCAGCTGCAGGCTCCTCCCAGGGATAGTGGCAAGGGACACGGAATTGAGGGCCAAAGAGATGGGAGAGTTGTCACTAGTGGGTAGCACAGACTAGAAGGAGGCATCCTCTTCTCATTGTCAGCTTACTGCAAATACCACAGCCAGCCACTCAGCTAGTTTTGGCTGGAATTGAGTAGCTGACTGAATGAGGCATTTTGACAAAGCTAATTTAGCCAGCTCCCCAAGGATAAAATGGCACTACCTCACTCAAAAACATTCTCTCACAGCACTGAGAAACCAATTAATTGCTGAAAATCTTCGGGCCTTGCCACTGGTCAATTAAAACATCCATCCTTGTGAACCCAGTCCTAAGAGCTGAAATACTGAAGTTTTCTTAAGAAGTGCTTTGGGTCTTTCATACTTTTGGCCAGGTCTGGTATTGTAGACTGCTAGACATGAACAGAGAACTAAGAGAAATTTGAGGAATCAAAAAGAGATAAAATTTTCTAAGGATAGCTTTCTGAAGCATGGAATATACACAGTAAATTAAACCTATAGCAACGAATATTTGATAACCGAAATGTGAATATTTTTAAACAGCCTAACAGATTGAAAGGAAAGTTAAAATGAGAAATGTGTATGTTCTAAGATGTTAAGAACAGCTACAAGATTGGTTCCTCTTTAGGAATATAACTTACTTAAATTCAGACATTAATCTTTGAAGAAGTTTCACTGATCCTGCAAATAGGAATCTCAACATGCCTAGGTTTAGTGCCAGAGCAGGGCTGTGCTTGTACTGTCTAATCACAAATCTACAAATGTGGCAAGCAGATGGATCTAATTTTGTCTATACAGATCAAATCTAATGTTGGTTTGCTTTTTTTACCCCAAGGTTATGTGACTCAGCCTTATCTTGAATATTGTGATTAATCCTTGCAGCTCTTTATGATTTTATTTTTTTTTCTCAGAAAAACACATCTCTAATTCATCTCCATTTTCAGTTCATTTTATAGCTTTAGCTTATGAAGTATATATGTTTTATCATTATTACAGAAGTTTGAAGGGTTACTAAAAACTCTGTTAGTATTACCATAGCCTTATGTGCTCTGTAGAAGACAAGCAGCATTTTAATGTGTTTTCAGCTGCACACAGCTTTCAGCACAATAAAGCTTGTCAGCGAACAGAGATAATATATACTTTAAGAAATCAACAGTACTTTTCCACTAAATTTATAAAGCTACAGAAAGGAATCAGTAAATTTCAGTGGTGTCTCAGGGTTTCTCATACAAGCTTATTTCAAGTACCTGTTTAGATAATATTGTGATTAACATTTATGACAGCTGTATGACCAGTGTCTGTGCTTATTTGGTCCCGTCTTTGCTCAGGATAGCTCTGGGACAGGTGATGGAGGCCACCTTCACCACCAGTGCCAATGGAGCCACTCCTTTTGATGCCATCTGGAGGCTGGGAGCTATGGGACGGTTGCTGCAAGTTTGGTTGTAGGGTGGCTACTACTGCCTGCCAGTACACTTTCCATGGGCCAGCTCTGATAAGTAGTTGCATGTAAAGAGAAATGGGAACAAGGAACAGCCATAGCTGAGGTAAAGCTTCAGGGCTCAGAACGAGGCCACTTAAGAAATCTGTTCAATGTGTTCTTTGAGCCCATGTGCATCCCACTAGATTTTCTATTGCACAGTCAGTTTTTCTTTAATCTGACTCTTTTTTCCTTGTTTACACAGTAGATAAAACTAGTATCACTTGGGGCTTATTTAATTATTTTTGCACTACAAATTAACACAGCTTAGAAATGCATTACTTACTTTATCTATTGTCTCAAAAATGTTTGTTGCAGCCCCACGACCAGTGGCAAAGGCTTCAAGACAGGGAGATGCCTGGCCAAGATTTAATGCTCCTACTAAAACACCAAAGAAAACCTGAAGAAGTGGAAAAATAAGTTACAAAATATGACATCACCTTTTTATTATAGCTTACAGCTTAGACAGGTATACCAAACTACAGTAGTTTAATGACTTCTCATGCATCTGCTGAACTGCAGTGATTCACTATATGAGCATTATTAGCCAACAAGAAAGCAAACAAATTCATTTCAGAAGGTGTTTTCATTGTCTTTCACAGCTCTGCTTGAGGCTGGAAGTAAATAAACTTACGTTTGCCTAAAAAAGTATGCAGCTAGGTATTTACTGAGATGCCCCTGATGTATTTTTAAGCCATCTCAGTTTGACCAGGTGCCTTTTCCTTGAAACAAGGTCAGGAACAGAACATTGGTGAAGTAGATTATTTCAGGGATGCCTTCTACCAGTAAGCAAAAATACAAAGAAGCTTAAAACACTCTATTACAACCTACAACAAGTAGCACGCTGCATTGTATTTTAAGTATAGTTTATTCTTAGTGCTACCATACTGGGGTGTGCTTTTGAGCACTTTTTGACAGGTTTTTTCCTAGAATTTACTCAGTTTACTTCTCCTTAGTTTTTCAGTTACAACAGAGGTATTTTGGCAGAACACATTATAAGGGCTGGATAATATCTTTGGTGTAGGCTTTTGGTCCATTTTGTGACTTTGTTGTGGGTGCTAGTTCGAACATTCACCCTGCACATGAGGAGACATGGAATGTTATGTCTGCTATGGAACCATTTGCTCTAGCTTGGCCTGAAAATTCTGCTGAGAAGCAATCAAGGACCCAGCTAAGCTTTTGGATACAACACAAACAGAACTCAGGATAAATGGGGCAGAGTGTATAAGGAAACACTAATTTTGAGAAAGAAATAACAGTATACAGGATTCAGTTCTCCTTCGCAGTATAATGATGTTCACTGGGAATATCCCTGTAGTTGAAGTGGAGGAATCTACTGAACACATACTGTGCACTGCAAATGTCTACACTGGGATCTAGAGATCATTACATACAGTTACACTCAGCTTTACTACTAAGTAATTTTCTTGCAGGAATGAGTCTCAAAGCAGGGGGTTTCTATGCCTGTCAGAGTCCATCATGAACATGAAGGAGCATGTTCTGTACACCTGGCAGAAGAGGAAGGGAAGGCAATACTTGCTACATCTCAATGCACTATGACTGGTGCATGACTTTGAGAGAGCAGGAAAAGCATGTTTCAATGTTTTTAATCTAGAAATCCCCCTTCCTGCACCCTGTCAAACTAAGAGTATATGGTAGAAAATATGAAGTAGAAGAAAGATGACTGGAAGCTAAGAGGAAGAGGAGCATAAGGGAGATTCTCTCCATTGAAAGCTACAGTTTTTCAGCTACAGGGTAGCTCCCCACTGTTTGCCATTTCTCATTTGGAAGCACTGGACTATAGTTACCATGAGCAAGGCAAGGAAATTGCTCACTTTGTTTTTCATAGCACTACTTCATATCAACTACCAGTATTGAGAGCAGGTGCAAATGATTTCCTCCTTGAACAGAATGACTCAGGTTTATAATGTTCTCAGGTTATTTTGCCAAGCTCCATTTAGCAGAAAGCTCTGCACTGCATGCTGCAGGTGGTTGGGAACTCTCATGGTGTGCAACAGGCAGAGAAGGAGAAAAAGCAGATGTCTCATCAGAATACCTAGAATTTACTAGGGTTCAGGAAAAGTTGTTCTGTGTTTGGACTGGATTCTGCCATTTGGGCAGTCCTAGCTTAAGCAACTAACCAAAATACCTGAAGATGTTGGCTTTGTTGCACTGAGGCCAGTAGTGTCTAAAGCATCTACTGTGTAGAAGTGAACGCACAAGTGCCATGCAGGTTAGTGTAGCTTTTGTACACACTGCAGGAGCTACAGCTAGGTGTGTTTTTATCTGCATACATGTTTACATGGCCTTTGTAAAACAAAACAACAGAAAATGGTTTCTCAAAGGAACACAAAGTGTTAATGAGAGATTAGATATGACAAGACTTTGATTTGGTGTCTCTTTACCACAATGTTTTTCATCATAAAATTCTTCAGAAAACACAACATCCCAGAAGCCCTATGCTGACCCACAAAATGGAAAAGCTAGTTTCAGGCCTCTGACAATTGTGTAGTGGGCTGTCAAACGAAAACATTATTCTGATCACTATAAATAATATTCAAAATATTTAAAATAAACATGGATTTTTTTTCTTATCCAGTTGTGTCATACGTATAGTGAGTAATGATCTTTAAAAGACATACATAATGTTTGTTACCATTGAGGCACCAGATACCAGAACAGATATGTGTTCCAGAATTATTAAAGAACAGTCCAGAAAAGTTGCATTAAGCTAGAATGAGTACCTGCAGAAGAGTGCCAGGTGAATATTCGTCTTCTTCAAGGACAAGTTTAGAGCCATACCAAAAGGCTAATGCATAACTGAGAAAAATTATAAACCACATGTAACCAGTGAATAATCCCATTATTACTCCTTTTCGAATTCCCCAGTGCTGAGCAAACACCAAATTCTTATCGTATCTGTAGAAAGAGAAAAAAGTAAGAGGGAATTAGATCATTTTGACAGAAATTTCAGAATGAGCAAAGACCAAATGAGGCACCTGTGGTGACTTATGTGACTAGAACACATAGAGTTGATACAGAATCACTCTGAAGTGAGAGATCACTGCTGAAACCAGCAATGCTCCCAGATCATGAAATCCTTGTATGTTCTAATGTAATAAGCACAAGAAAAGCCACACTCACAGAAGATACCTCATCATGGGGTTTGGAGTTTTAGCAGATTAACACAGGATTTGAGAATTTGGCCAACACTCCAGAGGACATTCTATAGTTGTGTTATGTTTTCATAGAATTTAAGAGAAATTTGCAGAAAAACCATGTCCTGAAGAAACTAAATCTCCTACTTGGTTTGAAAGTACTCAAAGTTTTCAGTTGTGCTTCAAAAGTGATGTATCATACAGCATTTAGGGAAAAAAAATGACAGTGTTCCTACAAGCATGAATTGAGGATAGTATTACTGATGCTTTATTTCGCTGATAGACTGAATTATAAAACTAGTTCTGAATACATTACTTGAAACCTACATTTCTGAAACATACATGCATTTAAGTTTCAAAGCTAATAGATAGTCATAGTTGTAGGATATAGAGATTAATGACTGTTAATCTGATGTGCATTACATTGCTTCAGTCAAAAGAAATCAGAGACCTTAGAGATTGTTCAAACAAACCTTTCAACTTCTTTCTTCTCCCCACCGAAAGCAGCCACTGTTCTGATGGATGAGAGCACTTCATCAGCCACAGCTCCAGCTTTTGCATAAGCCTTTAATTCTCGTCCTGTTAGTTTTGCCACAGCCTACAAAAGCATATGCATTGCTGGTTACACCTGAACTGCAGGTAAAGAAAACGACACTGATAAGCAATGCCAGCTCACTCTGTGCTGGCTGCTCTGCACTGGGTCACCTCCTGCACATCAAGCAGGCTTTTATTAGGCATTATGCTGCACACTCAAAGACTTAGGTTTTCTAGTGCCAGGGCATAAACCTTTGTAGCATATGTTTTGCAACAGCTCTCTGCTCCAAGCAGCTAGAAAGAGCAGCTGACAGCTCCTGCTTTTCCTGCCTCCTTCGCTCTCTCTCTCTGCTCTAACTACAGTGAAGCAGATTGCAGACTGAGGGTTCGTGCGCAGTTGGGAGGAAAGGGGAGCTTAAGCACCAGAAGCAGTCCTTTAACCACCATGGCAAAATCCAACCTCAGGAAGAAGAGGTAACTGTAGTGGTGGGGGAGGATAAAAACAGATTACCCACCACTATGCTTTGTTTTGTGGGCTGACAGCAAACGGGTCACTGTTTGCACAGCAACCAAGAGCTTACTGGTTGCCAAAATCTTACTTAGACTCAAAAAAAATGCTCAAATTAATGGATGAAAATTAATCATTTAGAGTTCTACACAGAGATACCACATTGACTTAGGAATGAGGTATCATTAGAAAGTGTGATGTGTCATTCTTTACTTGCTCTTTCAAAATACCCTACCCCATGCATCTATTAGTCCCTTTTGAAGACAAGGAAGCCAGGCCAGATTGACCTCGGGTCTATTTTCTTCATGATGTAAAACACAGAGTTGGTCTGGAAAGGCTCATAATGAGGAAAAACTTAACAGTAGGTATGTGACTGGAAGGAGATGGGTAGAGAGAAATAAGAATGGAAAGGGAGAAAATTACAAACATAAAGAGGAATAAGGTCAGAAAGAAATCACAAATGAAGGAAAAACATTTTGGGTTTTATTTCACTGCCTGCCAAGCTTCTGCTCTCCCACTTCACATGAGTCATTTTGCATGTCAGCTACTTGCAGCCAGCACAAGGTGCTAAATGAGAGCTGGAAGACAAGAAATTAGTCACAGTTACATCAGACATTTGATATCAAAATGATAGAAAGCTGCTCCTGATGTGAAAGAAATGAGATTGCCAGAGGGCTGATCCCAACAAGAATGAAGAGAATGAGTAGGAATTACCCAACACTGCTGAGTGTGGGAGAGGAGGTGAGAGGGCAGAGGATCCCACAGTTTCCCTTTTTGCTGTCCTTCCTCTGTACAGTGACAGGAAGTTTGTAGGAAGTGGATGGAGAAGCAGAACAGGAACAACTGGGAATAGGTGCAACTGCTTCTGGGAGCAGGGAAAGTTTGAGGTAAGTTTGAGTAGTTGTTTTCAACCATTTTGTGTCTCTGAAACTTACCACCCATAAATGTCACTAAGTTACATAGAAAAACCAAGTCCTGTATCTTGTACACATCTAGAGCAGGTGTGTAGTAATAGAGAAGGTAAAGGCCAGCTTCTGATCTCAATTTTAATACACATCCACAGGACCCACAAGAAGATATGCTTATACTCCACTCTTAGAAGCAGGATTTATTATTGGGAATCAGGAAAAATAAAGTGAGAGCAAAGCCCACTAACACACCCCTCCCTCCATCTTTCTCCCCTCCCTTAGTATTATTGGAACCATAATCTGTCTCTCTTGACTTTAAAGGGGTGTGATCAATTTCACCAATCCTCACAGATTTCTGGCCTGATCTTTCCTGTTCATTATTGCTCAACATGAACCTTTCATAGTTCACTTACCAAGCCATAGAGAGCTGCTCCAACCCCAAGCAGAGGGCTGACTGCAATGATAACCAAGGTCAATTTCCAGCCACTGACAAATCCCAGTAGGAATCCACACACAAAGGTGGTTATGCGCTGGATGAAGACTGCTACTTGATCAGCAATAGCCTCATTGATTTTGTTAACATCACTGGAAAACAATAACAACAGCAACAAAAAATCAACAGACGAGTGGTGAGCATAACTTCTGTTTGTGTTGCAGATCTTGGCCACATTTGGGTTAGTTGCTTTTCACTGGAGAGGGCCCATCCTCATCCCTATTCTTTACCATCACTCCATTCAAAGACCCTGGAATACAGTGAGAAAACCCGATGCCTTTGGAGTGAAGAAGGCTTTTAGGCATGAATATTGCAGAGAAGACACTGTCCTTTCCCAGGAAGTGTTGCTCTGGCAGCAGACTCATTCACTAGCTGGCTTTTACTACCGTGTGCACTGGCAGCCAAATTATAGATCACTCTGAAAGGACTGGGCACAAAAGGAGAAGAGAGGAGAGGACAAACTGAAAAAAAACCCACCCAAAAACCCCATCCAACCCACACACACATTTGCTGTCAGACAAGGCATGAAAGGGAGATAATTGTGGTTCAAAGTTATGGTACTTAGTTCCAAGATGGGGGAGCCAATCGGTCTGGCTGATGTTCCCACCAACATGGCTATATTTCTACTAAAAGGTGTTTGTCACATGCCTGATTCTTGGCACTCTGCAATGTTTGGAAGAAATTTCAAAATGTTTTCTGTAGCATATGGATTTCTTAGATTACTTACTCAGAAATTCGGGTGTTCAGTTCTCCTACAGATGTACAGTCAAACCAGCCTATATCCATTCGCATTATTTTCCTGAAATAAGCTTTCCTGATTTTCTGTATTTGACGAGCTGCAGACATAACCCAAAAGCAGATCTGGGAAAAGCAAAAAACAGTTTATAATTGCAGCAAGAAGTCTTTCTACTCCCAACAAATCAGAAAAAGCAATTTGACTAGAATGAGAAAGGCTATTGATAAAATTACTATGCGGGTAAAATACCTTCTGGCTTTAAACATGATAGCTGTTTTGATCTTTAAATAATCCAACAATTTTATATAGTTTCTAGATCAAGCATTTGTCTCAGTTCTGATAGGATGGATGGAGAAGCAAGTTAAATTACTTATGCTGTTACATGAATGCCATATGGGCAATTTTTTTTTCTATCTACAACTGTAAATAATACACGGATGGCAGCCATCCTACCTCAGCAAAATTCTTGGATGGTTTTCAGGAAGGAGATTGACAAGTGATTTTTGTGATTATAAAAAGCTTCAAAAGCCATGGGCCCTTTAGCAGACTATGCAGGAATCATCCAAGTTTTTGACTCACTTCAGTCATAACAACTGAACAATTACTATAGAATACGTAGGGTACGATTCTTCTCCAACATTAGTTTTACACTAGTATTACTTTGTAATATCTCTGTAAACAGAAACAGGGCTCAACACAGTTGAGATGCCTACTGGGAATGTGTATGCCCTTCAGCTGTTATTTTTGGAGGCCATGTGAATTCCATAGCAGCCATACTTGAGCAAGTATTGCTTATGGTGTGGATAAAATTCATCCTTTTACAAAGGTATGATGCACAAATCTGAGGAGCTCTCAGATTGCCAGAGCTAACATATTTCAGTGACAGAATGAGAACTGAAAGCATCTGTTCTGCTCAAATAAGTAGCTAAGCAGTTAAAACCAACATAATAATTATAAACTTAATTATTTAGTGACTTAAACTTTGAAATCAAAATAGAAAACAAAATACTGACTTGGAGGTATCCTAACACAAGTATGGCACAACCAATTCCTGCATAGTATCCTGCAAACTTGGTCATTTCATGTTCAATGTCCAACAGCCTGAAAAGAGAAAAAGGGATTAAAATAATAAAAAAAAGTGGGTAATACTGTTTTTTTCACAAATTTCTAATCTGATGTTTCCTCAAGTTAGATTCAGACCAGATGGAAGTCAAGTTGTTTTGCTAACAGAGACATTTTCTCCCAATACTGAGGCTATTGTTAATGGCTGTTTTCCTTGTTCTGCCTGTTGCACAGGGGCCGGGAGCTGGCAGGTACCAAAAGAAGCTCCAGCATCCTGGAGCACCCCTGTAGTCTCCAGGAAACGTCCCCAGACTGCCTGCTCCAAAACAGCACAGGTGAGAGGGTGTCTCAGAGAAGAGCTGCCTAACAAGTTTTCATTAGATATTGAATGTGTTTGCTTTGTGCCATTATAGCAACTAATAACATTCAGATTTCAAGTGCATTTCATAGGGAGAAGTGAGGGTTGCTAATGTCAAATCAAATATTACTTTGTCCCATAAGATTGCTAATCTGAAATGATAATTTGTTTTGTTACACAAAACTACCTTTTAGCAGGAGTGCTAAATTACTCCTAATATCAGTGAAGGGCACTGAATTGCTGCATTTGCATTTGATCTACTTTGAAATAGGTTGTTAGGTTATGACTTTAGACAACTTTTTTAAAAACATCCTGCAGAGCAGTAAATTTTATTTAATTTACCCGAAATTTTGTACCCTGAAATTTTAAGCCAAAAGGGAACACTATGCACCTGACTTGATCTCTGACAAAAATCAGTCATGGAAACAATTTGGGTGCCTGACACAGATATCCAGTACAATTTTACATGATAATTAAGATCATGGAGCAAATCCTCCTAGAAACTGTGCCAAGACACATGATAAATGAGGTGACTGGTGACAGCCAATGTGACTTCACTAAGGGCAACTCATGCTGGCCAAATTTGGTGGCCTTCTATGACAGGGTTACAGCATTGATGGATGTGGGAAGAGTGCCACATCATCTAACTGGATTTGTGCAAAGCATTTGATACTATCCTTCATGACATCCTTGTCTCTAAATTGGAGAGACATGGCGGATGGACCACTCAGTGGATAAGGAATTGGCTGGATGGTTGCACTCAAAGAGTTGCAGTCAAAGGCTCAATGTCCAGGTGGAGATCAGTGACAGATGATGTTTTTCAAGGGTTGATATGGGGACCAGTGCTGTTTCACATCTCTGTCAGTGTCATGGACAGTGGGTCTGAGTGCACCCTCAGCAGGTCTGCTGAGGACACCAAGCTGTGTGGTGCAGTTGACACACTGGAGAGAAGGGATGTCACCCAGAGGGACTTCGACAGGCTTGAGAGGTGGGACTGTGTGAACCTCATGAAATCCAACAAGGCCAAGTGGAAAGTCCTGCACCTGACACAGGGCAATCCCAAGCACAAACACAGGCTGGGTGAAGAATGGATTGTTAACAGCCCTGGGGAGACAACTGGGGGATGTTGGTGGACAAAGTTTGATGTGACTTAGCAATGTGTGCTCTCAGCCTAGAAAGCCAATCATGTCCTGGGCTGCATCCAGAGCAGCAGATTGAGGGAGGGGACTTTGCCTCTCAGCTCTGGTGAGACCTGGAGAGCTGCATCCAGCTCTGCAGACCTCAACATAAAGGAGGACATGGGCCTGCTGGAACAAATCCAGAGGAAGGCCATGAAGATGATGAGAGGGCTGGAGCAGGCTGAGAGAGTTGGGCTTGTTCAGCCTGGAGAAAGCTGTGGGGAGACCTTAGAGCACATTCCAGTACACTAAGGGAGTCTACAATAAAGCAGGAGAGAGACCTTTTACAAGAGCATGGAGGGAAAATGGCTTTTAAACTGTAGAAGAGCAGCTTTAGGTTAGAAAGCAATTCTTCACTGTGAGGATGGTGAGACACTAAACCCAGACAAGTTGTCTCTTCATCCATGGAACTGTTCAAGGCCAGTTTGAATGAGGCTTAGAGCAAGCAGGTCTAGTGGAAAGTGTCCCTGTCCATAGCAAGGGGATTGAAACTAGATTAACCTTAAAGTCCCTTCTAACTCAAACTATTCTATGGTTCTATGAATGTGTCCTGCCTGGTGCGTAGTTGCTGCTTCAGAAGTACAGAGGTCAGTAGTAAATCCTGTATTCCATCTGCCAGCCCATCTCCTAAGGCTGGCTTGGACAGCTTGGAGCAAAATTTGGCCCCAATTACCTACATCTAAGAATGTGAATAGCTTCCTGTGTGCTCTGAATTTCAGAGACCTTTAGACAAATAACTTTTTAATTCCAATTAAGTATGTAATGAAATGTCACTCAGAGATTGGAAAACTCTTGTAATGATGCACCAAAAAATGATTCTTGGGAAATGTTACAAGTTCAAATTTGGCCTTAACAGATATCTGAATCTGAATGAATTATCTAGACTCCATTTATTATATTTAATAGAAAGAAACAGTCTTATTTGATCTTCTTTGATCTGCCTCAGACATCCCCCATAAGCCAAGATGAATTGCCTTCTGGAAATGCTCATTTCTCTCAGTGACAAAAGTTTAGCTAACGTGCTCAGAAGTCAGCAGGAACCTACAGGTACTAAGTCCTGACCAGAATGACCAGAAGTCATTACTACCGACAGTGTAATCAGAGAAAATAGATTAATGAACTCAGATATGTAACATATATATCTGTTATCAGAACAATCATAATCAAAGAATATTCTTGATGACAACTATAACTGAAAGATCAAGATCCAGGCTGACCTTCTGTCCCTCCAGATAATATAGCCAGCTTAGAAACGGGACTTTTTAACAAGAACCATGCCTCTTTTCTACCTTATGAACAGAAAATGTAAGATTTAGAGGCTGAAAGGACCTTCAATAGTAATGCATTCTCTGACAAGCTATGAAAACAATGGGAAAGAAACAAATACATCCATTACTTACCCACATCTTATTGTGGCATTCTTCTCATTCTGATAAATAGTACCATTAATCCATGCTATGGTGTTATTTACACATGTCTTGTTTGGGTCTTTAAGCTCTTGGATTTCAATGTCATATTCGATAAATGTGTCTGCCATTGCACCAAACACAAGCAACACTGCTGGTTGGGCTACTCCGTGAACAACAGCACACAAACTACCAGCAACCATCATTAAAATCTCCATAGATGATGAAAATCGAAACTAAAGAGGGAAGAAAAAAACATGGTCTCTGCTGAGAGGCAGTCCATACTGGTTGTGTAATGATAAATCATTAATTAGGTGGGTCAGACAAAAAAACATTTTCTTTAAATTACAGAATTATTTTCAATATAGAAAGAAGACAAATCTCTCTATCCAATCTAATCTTATTACATCTGTGTGTACAGCCTCATAAACTATTACAAGCTTCCTTTTAACATGTGAATGAATGTATTATCATATAACATTAATAGTTCAATATCATTCCACGTTATCATCATACCAGAAAATAGGTAAGACATTAAGAATAGTAATTATAATTAATATATGTAGTCTGCTTTGCAGATTTCTGGTGGGGACAGAAAGAGAGCAAATGGAGGGAAAAGCCTTAGGGCATTATCTAGAGCCTCTGAATAGTGTTAGCCAATTTCTCAAAAGTCTGAGGTGCTGTGGTAGAAAACCAACTAAATATCTCAGAGCAAGTTCTAATAGTTAAAATTCTAGAATGAGTTGGCTGAGCCAGACAGCTGTGGATTCGCTCTAATATGAGAGAAATGTGTAGATAAGAGTTTTCACACAGCAAAGATACAGTGATTTAAGTTGCCTTTGTCATGATTGTATGAAGTCTGATTCTCAGGGTGAAGTCAGGAGCAAATATATAAACAGTCCATATAGAATATCAGTATCAAATGCTATACATTTTAAAATAGGAGTGTCAAGAGGAATCACAGCCTGCTGAAGAACCTGTCTATAAGGTTTATAAGGTGCTATAATGTGTCTTAGAGAAGGAAGGGTGGGAATTTACAGCATATATGGAAAGAAACATTAGGGAAAAGACAATATAAAGGAAAAACCAGTTAACACAAAAGAGAAATAACAAAAGAAGAAGAAAACCAAAAAAAGTCAGAAGGAAAGACGTAACTCTACCACTGTTTTACAAACCTTCCTTATAAGAAGCCTAGGAATTCCCTTGATTAAAAAAAAAAAGCACACAGAAAATGCACAGATATATGATATCTGATCTCTCAGCACATCTGAAGCAAACATACCTGTTTGCAAACATATTGTTTTTACCAACTGCACTTTAGGAGTTAAGTATCTATGCAAAAGAAGCTGCAGTATTCAAATCTCTCTGCTTGCTCTCTATGGGGATAAACTGTTCTCTCCACCTAACCAGGAGCTGAAGTACTGAGCCAGGTACATTTCAAGGGATGTTACTGCACTAGCCTGCTAGTACAGTCAGGACCATACTAGTTTGGACACATTACAGACTAACTGCCTGGACTATGTGCAAAACAGAATTAATAAGACCTCTTAGCTGTACACTGCTGGGTTGGATACCTCTTGACTACATTTATTTTAAAATTTAGATGGACCCAATGGAACTACATCAAAGGCTAGATGTAACTTATACCATATGGCATCGTGCATCCACAAGTTTCCATTGCAACCAAATCTTCTAAAACCCGTGGGACAATTATGAGGGAGTAAAATTATCTGCCAAATATCACACAGCAAATTTTTGGCAGAAATAAGAATGAGCCAATGTCACCTAGATCCCTGCTATGCATCTTACCTCATTTCCTGTAGCTTAAATATAGAGTTTAATAGACAATTTTGACACCAAACTGACAAGATGACAAGGGGTTCTGTTGAATTCCCACTGAATTTTATTGGTAGGATTTCAAGTCCAAAGATTTAACCCTTGAAAGTTTGTCTTAGTCACAGCTGTACCCCAAAACAACCTTATTGGTTATTGTCACTTATTCTGCAATACAATACACATCAAATATTTACAGACATTGCTTTCATTACCAGCTGAAAGAAGCCAACACGAACACTATTTTCTTTCTTCTTTGATGACCTTCAGCAACAGAAAACATAAAATTATCAACTTGTATTTTAGTACTTATTTTGTTTTATATGCAAAGTATAAAGAATTGAACTTAACTCACTTTTCACTTTTCTTCTCTATAAATGGTTCTTCATATGCATAGAAGTTTCTGGCAAAAAGGTAAAGATTTTACATTATTACTTTTACTCTCCTGGTAACTTCTCTGAAATTACATTTCATTTGAGACATTTTACCCAGGATTTTAATAGACAAACTGTTCCTTTCAGATTTCTTTGGAACCAGTGATTTGATGGTTCTTTGAAATATTAGATGGAGACTATAATGGAGGTTAGGTTAAAATTCTCTAAAGGTTTATACTTTGTCCCATAAGCAGATCCTCCACACACACTTCCTATAATGTGGATTGTGGGTTATTTGAGGTCAGCTAAAGAAAAACCTAGTGCCCAAATTGTTGGTTCCTGTTCCCATAGCAAGGAATGTACATTCAGTGATGAATGAGTAGGGAGATTCTATTTGTGGTAGGTTGCTTTGGTTTGTTTTTTAATGAAGCAAATTATTCAAGCTATATTTGTCACAAACTGTTTTCAGAAACTAGATTCTAGAAAGCCTAAAGGAAGCTTTCCTTCATGTATGTATAGATCACATGCTTGTTACATGTGAAAGTCCAACAGAACTTGGGTTTCAAGGTGGAAAGACACAGTAGACTTTTAATACTGGGCTGGTACTCTCTTAGGCAACCTGACAACGGGAAAAATTAAGAGATACTTTGGTTTCCCTGTTCCAGAGGTAGCTCCCAGACTGGGTACATATGTCAGAAAGAGCTGGCTCAAATTATAGCATATTGTCCAGCCTACTACAGAGTTGTCCAAAGGTCTAGGAAGGAGGAGACTCTTAATTCCAATCAGATCTCTGATAATAGCTGAAGGTCTAATTCTCTAAATCATCCCAACTTTTAACTATCCAGAATTCTACATTTAAATCTTAATATCTGAGATAATTCTTTTTGTTTTAAAATCTCAAGGTTAAGTTACAAGAGAAATGAATCAAGTTTGATTAAAATTCCTAAAAAAGTGATTTCTCAAACTAAAAACACTGAAGAAAGACATATTTGAATATCGAAAACATTTTCAGAAAGAAAATCATATTGCTGGCATGTGTTTTTAAAAGTTTCTAGGAGTTCTTTGGTCTACCTGTTTCAGTTGTATCAAATAAGGTAGTTCAACCACTAGAGAACAGCTATTTTTTTTTTTTTAAGAAATATTCCATCAGTTTAATCCGATGACATTAACTTCTTTGAATATTCCTAGAAATACTGATTATTCCAATCATGTACATGACTTACTCTGATTTCTTGAAGCTGTTACCTGTGAGGGAAAATAAATGCACAGTCTAGTTAATGATTATTGTTAAAGTACACAACCTTCTGTACACATATGAAACATAAACTCCAGAACTCCAGGGACCTGATCATTCCTGAGTTATAAACATCCTATTCCCACTAATACATAAAGCCAGAATTGGTTCACACTAAGAGCATAATTCAGGACATTTGCCAAAACTCATTTTCATTGCCAGCTGCTTGCTAATATTCAACTAGTTGTCTTGGACACTTGCTCCTTAAGGATACTAAGCTAATGCTCACTCCATTCATGCTCCCTGGAAGGAGGAGTGCTACCTCCTCATTCTTGCCTTCACAACCTGGAGACTGCAAATCTTGTGGAAGATGAGCAGTTGTGGTCTTGGAGGGTCAGATGAACTTGTCACACTGTTGTCTACTCTTGAGACATTGACACAGGATCCATAGTTAGAGAAATGGAATCATATAAGATATAATTAAGTTGTAGGACAATTCCTTAGTCCCCAGAAAAGGTCTGGATTTAGCTCCCTTTCAGAAGATGTTGTGAAAGACATCATAAAGCACAGCTTGTGCTATCAGGGGCCCCAAAGAAGTGTCATCAGAAGGTCTGATGTAGAAAATATTTGCTGTACATCACTTGAGATGACAATTATTAAGAGTTAATTTTATACCTACATCACAATTTGGATAACCTAAATATTCACTTTGCTCAATTACAATGCATTTGCCAGTTCAACATAAGGTTCAGAACCATGGTTTGCATTTCAAGCACTGCCTTCCTTTCTTCACATCTAGAGATTTATCTCTGAGCATACACAGGGCTGTTTCAGGGAGCAGACACAGAGGAAGCTTGCATCACAATTCACAGGGGGTACAAAGAAGTCACTGCAACCACAAATTTTGCCTCTATCATTTTTCTAGCCAGGGGAAGAAGGCTTTTCCATTATCTCCAGGGTTTTGCATTTCTCCAAAACACAACGTTAGATGGAAACAGTTTGAGTTTGGGACTGAGGGAAGATCTGATGCATTTCCTTTTTAGGGGTTAATAAGAGAACTTTATTTAACAATTAGTCAACAATTACTCTAGTGTTGTATTTTGCTCTTTGTTGCTTGGGAATGGTAAAAAAATATTATTTCAGTAAGGGCACATGTATCCCAAGAATCCCAGACATTTCCTAGGAAAGTTCTAATTTGTAAAACTGTTATTACGAAGGATCATTTGGTGTTAAAAATTTCTTCAATAGAAGCCTTTTACTTGTACAGCAAAGTACTGAGTGTAAAAGCCTATGTAGATACCTTGAGCTTGTTCATTTACCTGTAAAGATTGTCCATGAGTAGGGATTATTACATTTTTTACAGAAAAGTTATTTTGGGGGCAGCATACCTATGACAGCAGGTACCATATAACTATTAATAAACTATATAAATTAGTAACTATTTATTCCACAGACTATTTGCTTTGTATTCTGTAGATTACTTGCTTCACTTAGGCCACCCACCACCTATTTTACATACTGTATAAGGAGGTGACTGAAGAATAAACTTCTTACCTTTGCCATCCGAGTCAAAAGCATAATTATCCTCTCCTACTCTCTTGATGCTACGCAGGACTACTGGGTCAGACATGATGATTATTTACTTCAATCAAAAGTCCTGAAAAGAGATTGGCTGTTGGGATGGGGAGAAGAAGAGTATCAGCATACATTTGTTTGTGAACATAAAACAACGTTATGTTAAACTCCCCCTTTGCCCTCATGATCCCAGGACAATACCACTGATTACAGCACAAGTTTGGACAGATTTCATGGGCTCAGTGAAACTACAGAGTAGAAAAACACCTCAGAGAGTGCCCAACTCACCCCTGAGCACAAGGCCTCTGAGGCTGCGGTGCCTCCTGCCTCGAGTGGAGGCTGCCCTGCGGGCCTTGGCAGCTCCCGGCAAACAGCCCTGTCCACAGGGATGGCTCTGCTAAAGTGAACTTCTGCCTCTGGGAGGGTAGGCTGGAGGCTGAGACATTAACAGGACAGATCCTGCCTCAGTTACAAGGGAGCAGCAGGACCTGCACCTGCCTTGTGCTGTCCCAACTCGCAATGGCTGGAAGGACCATGACAGGGGACAGAGGGGGCTCAAGAAGGGAGAACGATGGGAGCCCCAGGGCTCCCATTGGCATTTGCATCATCACCACCAGCTGCACTCCCACAGCTCTTGGCTACCAGAGCTGCTCCTCTGGACAGTTTTATTCCTATAGTCACACTGATGTGTTGAGCAGATATACACAAAAACAAGTAAGAAGACAAAGTTAATAAATCTTTGTTAAAGAAGCGCTTTTGTGAGGAAAAATCTACAAGGGATTTTTATAGGGAAGCCTGGCATCCAAGATGCACCCAGGGGAAAATGCTGCAGAAGTCATCCCAAAATACACCCTTTCACAACCAATGTAATCTCAGCCACATCTTTGTTCAATGTAATTTATCCCAAGCCATAGTTACTACACCTTTTTCCAGTCTTTAAGTATCAGCATTTGCATGATTATACGTTTGCACAAAACACTCACAACCTCTCATTTTAAGCATATTAAGCATTTAGATAGCATAGTTCAATTGTCCTTATTTCAACAAATGCTTATCAATTTTGTAACTGATAATTATAACAGTAACTTTTTTTTAAGCCTGAATGCTAATACAGTTTTAAGTAACAGGAAAAGTGGAAAAACCCCAATGATTGGTAGACTTGAATAAGAATTTTAGTTGCAAAGATTTGATAGAGATAAATGTTCTCAAATAATGTCACTTTTCCAATAATATTATGATTGTCCCACATTTCTGAAACGAAAGATTTTTTCCTATTTTTTTCTAAAGCTCACCACATCAAATACTGTCCTGTTCCATAGGCATCATTCATTAGCTTATTTAAACAGATTAGTATAGCAGATTAACATGCTGTATTACATTAATAAAAACCTTCCTCAGGGTCTGAAGGTTTAATGGGGATCACTTAGAACATCTTGAAAGATACTATTGCTGATGTCTGCATTGAAAATCAAGATAATAGAAATCAGAGAAAATAGAAGGCAATAGATCATCCCATCTATCCATGTGTGTTCAAAATACAATCTAGTAGCAGAGAATAACTCAAACTGCACTCAAATGAAATAGCATCTTACTCTAGTCAGTTACAGTGCAGTCGCTGGTTTTTTGAGAAACAAAAATCTTTGAGGAACTCAAAATCCAGATTTAAATAAGTAATACTTGAAAAATGCTGACAAAGGAACACATTCTGTAAATGAAGTAACATTAGGATCTGATCCAAAGCCCTCTGAAATCTGTTTGATATCACCTCTTAAATCAGATCAGATCTTTATTTAGCATAAAGGGGATTGGAGGGGTGGAGAGCAAAAAAAAAAATTTAATTGACCCAGAAAGCACAATCCTTCATGTTTCTCTAAAGTTAGGTTCCTCATATATTAGTGACAGCATTTATGAAATGAAGAAAGACATATATTGCTTCAAAATAGAACTTAAATGTTTTTTTCTTCAAACAATCCTATTAAAAAAAAATAACTAAAAAAAACCCTAAAAAAAACACTACAACAACAACAACAAGCACAACAACAACAACACAACACAACACTAACTATGCACAGGAAATGCAGCATTTAGCTTAAATTGTCACAAAGGAAAATATACAAATACCTTTCAGTTCAGGAAGTGTCATCAGTTAACTCTGAAATAATAAACAGGACAAATTTATTACTCACCTGTGGCTGTGAAAAATCGTAGGATCATAAACAAATTGCAAGGATTCTGTTCAATTAGTCAGTGAAGCACTCAAGCATTTTCCAGCATATTTTCATTGTTTTAACCCATTTGTCAGAACTGAATCTTTCAATTGGGCATTGGCTATTTGCACCTGGGTCAATGACCATGCAGTCACAATGTTTTCAGTTCATTGACATCTAATGGAGTGTTTAAATTTGACAAATGCAATCTCACAACGAAGTTAGGGCACTTGGAAAACAATTATACATGAGGAGACCAGACAGTTCTCTGGAAAAGAATTCACAGCTGAATGCACAGGAAGAATTATAGCATTATTTTATCAGCAACTTTATTTGCCAGACAATAATTGTGTATGCTCTTGTGGCCAGCGTACATAGCAACATCTGCTGAATAGTATGATAGCTGAGAGATTAAGCTAAATTCAGATTAAAAACTTGCTCAAAAGCTTTATTTTCTAAGATTGCCTCTCTACACATGGCTTCTAACTTTTTCCAATTTTTCCTTTGAAATGAAGATTTTACAGCCTGGAAGCTCCTGGGTAGTAGTGAATCCTCATTGGATACAAGCCCTCCACTGATTTTTCAATAGGGGACACTGATGAGGACAGTGCTGTGACCTCAGACAATATTAGCACATAGCTTAGAGGGAAATGGCAAACAGGGTTTAGTTCTTCTCTGAAATCAGTTCTCACTCTAGAGGGCCCTGACTGATAGGACAAGATACAAGGTCTTACTCACAGTGACTGTCAGCTGTCTTCAAGTCTTCTGTCTCAAACTTCCCATGATAAAGCCTCATGCCCAAAAGTGTGTCACAATTAAATGCAGATAAGCCAAAATCCAATTTTCCTTGGTTAGCATCATTTCAAGTGTCCCTCATCTTAAATCAGGGTACCAAAAGAAAGCTATAACTTGCCTTTAGAGTTCCCCTTACTTTCATCTTTGTACTATTTAGATGAAAAAATTGTGATAGCATGTGCAGCAAAATAACAAAAATATTTTCAAAAACTGGGAGAAATAAAGAAGCAAAAAAAATGTTTGCTTTCCAGAGGATCAGAGATCATAAAGGTAAAGCATTGTGCAGAAGGGGAAGTGTACTGCAGTATTGAGATCTGCTGTACATTCTGACATTTTGAGGTGCTTTTGCTGCAAGTGAAAAAGCCAATGTTTGGCCCTGGATCCACAGTATGGCAATTAAAGAAATAAATTTCACTATGAATAGTTAAAAAATAAATTAGTGGAACATAAGACCTGTCTTCTCAATACCTTCTGTCAGACAAGGAAGTCCAGACTACTGTACTCACATACAGATTTTAGTGCAAAGCACAGAAACATGTTGCTTATCTGAAGTCTCATCCTACAGTGTCAGACTGAGTCTATTCACCTGGTGGCAAACTGTGGCCACCTACTCCTCCACTGCTGTGAGCACTCAGTGCTAAATTCCTGGCTATCTTTAGAAAGGATTTTTTTATTTGATTTTTGCTACTACCTATTGTCAGTTTAAGTCCCATGCTTGTAAACATGTCTGTTGTCATGGCATAAACAGGACTTTTACTTCAGTGCAGCTAAAGTGACTTTCAATTTTGTTTATTGACCAGATTACAGATCAAGCCAAAACTCTGAGTTTTTTCTAAATACTGATTTACTAATATACATTATAGCTGTTTGTAGGGCGTGTTAAAACACAATTCTACCTCCTTCTCTAGAGGCACTATTTTGAGAGTGTCTCTGACCCTGGGTCCCTGGGTTGCTGCCATGGCCCTGCACAAGCCTTAGCAAACACACAGGGTAGCCCTCTGGCATGGCTTAAGCCCCAGGACAGGTAAGTGTGGGCAGGCAGGAGGGGCAGGAAAACAAGGACCCCTCTGTGCCAAGGAGGGCAGGTCTCTACACAGCCTCCAGAAGCAAGCCTGGCCCTGGCTCTGATGAGCAACAGCCAAGGACTACCCAGACTGCAAGACAGCTGCAGGCAAATGAAGGCTTCAGCAAAGGAATATGGCAACTCCAAACAGAGTAGGAGATATTATAAAGAAAATGGTAATTTTAATTTAAATATAATTTATCTTTTAAAAATATTTAATTTATTAATTTTAAATTTAATTTTAATTAATTAAACAAGGTTTTCAAGAGAAGGAAAGCCAGCCTGTGTACTGGGTCTGTTCTGCATGCATGCATATACCAAGAGAAAAATTTCCTTGACGTAAAGGAACTCTGAAATACTATACAAGGAAGGCAGTTACCTAATCATTTCATACTTTCTTCACTAGTGATGCTGCAGAGGAAGTAAAGCAATAAAAGCTAGCATCTCTCAATTGCAACTTTTGCAACATGCTGGGTAGCTTCCAGCAGCATAAGAAGCTGCATTTCACCAGCATACATATTTATGTGAAGCACCATGAGCTTACAGTAAAAATAGAGATATTTTGAACTTGCCTGTCAGAGCAGAAAGCAGATGTATGAGAGGAAAATAAAAGCAGTGATCCTGTTCCTAATATTATGCTTTAAAGCATGTCAAGTGACTGCAATTTCCTTTTAAATCAAGCTTAGCCAGGAGAGAATTTGACCATAGTAAGTGCAACTTATTTTATCTTGCCCTGCAAGAGAGGGATTGTCCATAAGCAATATCTAGAAAGTTCTGTACTCCTTTAAACCTGTTTAAATATTTTTTGGTTGATTACATTAGGCATCCCCTGTTTTCTCAGCTAAGAGTGCTCATAGAGAAGTATAACTAAAATATTCTCTAAGCAGAATTTCATTCATCATCAATAATTACTTATATATTCACTACTTAATCAACCGGAGTATAATCCCAGATATGCAGGCTCTTCCCAAATGTATTTTGCAGTATTGATGCTTTCATGCAGCCTAAGCTTCTGTTCAGCAGGTGAAGTGCTCCAACCTCCTTCCTGTGCTCAGTGACCTCAGGCAAACTCCCACAGCTTAATGGTGCAAATTTATTGGTTCAGAGGCAAAGAGGCAGTACTTGCTCCCTTCTTTCCTCAGAGTTGGGCACTGACAACCAAAGGTTTTAGTAAAATAAAGCATTTTTCTGGGTAGCATTACTTCAGTATCCACAGTAATGGGAAAGGTTCTGGGCCCTGCTTTCTTTCCTTGACTTTTTGTTGTCTGTTGGCCTCAGTCTCACTCTTATATTACAAATTCTACTAATTTCTACTCAAGAAAAAAAAAAAAAGGCAGGAGAGTTTTCCTCAAAATATCATGCCACATTCAGAGGTTATTTTACTTGACATTTGACAAGTGTGGGCTTGTTACCTTTCATGAAAGAAGATCTCACTAGAGGGATGTTTTATACATCTAGTTAGTGGTGGATAAATATTTAGGAATGTGCTCAAAAAGTCGGGGTTATCAATACATCATTGTCAGAACAGAAATCCAATTCCTGGAATCCTCATTGGAACTGTTTGCACTCACATGCTTATCTGAGTTTTGGCACAAGTGCTCAGCACATCCCATGCTTACCCAGCTAGGGAACAAATTAAATAAATTCCACTTAACAACTGTGGTTTTGTTTTCAAATTTGAATATGTGTAATAAATGACTTCTAAGTTATCGCTCATTCTATCAAAAGCAAAAGTTACATATACACTCTACTGAACAAATCTGAATGTAACTGTTTTGGAATAGTGCTTGCAAGACATCTGAACACCGGAAAAATCCCGTATGTCTGGATGGATTCTACTAAATTTGAGTCATAAATTTGGTCTATTATGATGTGCCATAGTACCACTTATACTCATTGCTAAATTCCAGTCTCCATTTGACGTTTGTTCTCTTCATAAAATTGCTTATAACTTGACAAATTGCTTTTACTTGAACTATGTTTGTTTTCAGGCCAAAAGTGATTTTTTTTTTTTTTCCTCTTGGAAAACTGCAAGTAAAGTCAGACCAGCAAAAGTATTAATTCATTGAACTCTAAGAGCTGATGCAAGCTGGTTTGCATTTTTATATTTTCTCCCTCCCCCCAATTTCTGAGGGCTCAGAAATGTTTTCCAAATCAATCCAAATCAATTCCAAACTGAGATGTCTTCACAACATGAAAAGTGCACCTCTCACAGCCACCCATCCAGAAAAAATACGTACCATGAGTTATTGCACTGTAATAATTTCTGTCTTTCTTCTCTGAAGTGTTTTCTCTTAATTATCACAATAATTGCAAATATCTAGAGAACACAGCAAACTAATTCTGGGGATTACCATGGTGGCTTCTTGTGGCACAGACAAGGAGCAATTTGTGTGTCTAAAAACATACAGTGCCATTTTAGATACCAGAACACTTAAATAGGACTGATAGATACCAGATGGGTCCAGAAGAAACCCTACCATCAGCCTGAGGTCATCCCTAAAGAAGGGATTTCCTAAGATATGTAAATTGGCTCTACATATTTGCATTTAGGCAGCCAGCCAGTCTTTCAGACAAGTCAGATAACTAATGATATACTGCATTGAGAACTAGGATCTGAAATACACTGACAGCTACTGTGCCTGCACATTCTCACTCTGGCAAGAAGGTAA
Organism: Parus major; assembly: GCF_001522545.3. Classification (NCBI taxonomy): domain Eukaryota; kingdom Metazoa; phylum Chordata; class Aves; order Passeriformes; family Paridae; genus Parus; species Parus major. The sequence continues at coordinate 18,571,341 of NC_031776.1, read as the reverse complement.
GATAGCTCACCCCTCTTTCATTTATGGATAACAAGCTGAAAGTTCACAATCACGAATAAACCTTGCAGCATTTGTGGGCTGAGTGCCGTATAAAGACAGAAATAAAATTGTTATAACAGCAAAAAATCCTATAGTATAAATAATAATAATGACTAAAGCAATTAAATAACTAGGCTGCCTTCAGGAAAAATATGAAAACTATTGGAGTAAAGATTTGTTGTGTTCAACCCAGACTGTTCAAAACAGCATTATGCACTCCAGCAAAGATTACAAAAGAGAATGAGGTTATTTGGAGCAAGCTTCTACCTGATATTAAAACACAATATAGAAAGGAGTACTTTAAAAAAGGTGAGGCAATTTACAGACATTTTTGTGAAAAGAAGTAATAGACTTCTCACTGAGAAAGCCTTGCAAAGTAGCATTGTATCTCCTCACCATTCTGACTTTTTGGAAATACTGTGATATGAAAAGCTAATCTTAAATTCATCTGCACCACAATATGACTATCCACACATATTTGGTCTAGAAAGATTAATTCAAATCTCAGTTAAAGATTAATTATTCATGCTGGCATGTAGTTTTGAGTGAACTCCCAAAGAGTAAAACTTTTATCTGCTGATGTAATCAATGTGCTCCATGTGTTTTTTCTGTCATTATTGTTTGTTTATTTATTTAGAAATCAAATATAAATCAAGTCCCTTTCTTCTGCTAGCCCCAGTGGTGAAGCAGCTATTCAGGACCTGTCAAACAGACACTTGCTAAGCCTGTTGGAGCACAGCTGTTTGTCTTTCTGTCCTTGGACTTTCTTGTTTCATGCACAGGTGTTCGAGAAGCTAAAGTTTTTTACCTTTTCTCCGATGACATTATTCAATCAAAAAGATTGATTAGGGAAACAAAGAAACTGTGAAATGACACCATCTACTCAGATCTTTATCTTTAGAAATTAAAGTTTGATTGGTTGAATTCAATCCTTGTCAGACCATATGTGAGACACTATCACTGCAAATGTTAGCATTTGTAAGGAAATATAAACAGGATTAGAGGCAGGGCACACTAGCTGTAAATACATTATTTAAATTATAAGTGCAGGAAAAAAATATCAGTTGCCTAATGTATTACATCTCACTGTATGGAGGACCAGATTCTGCTTACATTTACTCTCCTGGGACCAGATGCCTCATTTTCTCAAATGCCATCAAAAGAAGCCAGTGACTTCTGGAAAGAAGCAAACCATGGTGTGCTGTGCTATGAGTAGCAAAACCTGACCCTTTCACAAGGCTGTATTGAGGCAGGTGAAAACATATTTAGACATATGCTTTTAAGGAATAAAAGGGGACATCTCATGGGGGAAGACCCATAATATCTACAAGGTCAGAACGTCCTTGGGGATTGCATCCACAGAATCTGGATTTGGTTTCCTTGTAAGAGTCAGCACAATGTGTACTTCAACACCTTTGCCTGTCCATCAGGAGTAACTCTAGCTTCTTGTTTTTCCCTGGAGAACCAAACTTCCTTCTTCAATGCTATGGTTCAAGCATGGCAACTTTTCCTTTCTAAGAGTCAGGGATTTCATTACAAAATACACCTAAGGAATCAACAGGAAATCAGTCAAGGTCTGCTTTCTGCAGACAAAAGCCTATCTCGTGCCAAGCTAACAGTAAACTATGAATAGAGCTCAGATTTTTCTTGTGTGATTTCTTTTCCAGTAAAGTCTCCCACATGCTGTGTTCTGAAAGAGTTGGAGGATACTCTGTGAAGAAGGGAACTCATTAGGATGTTGCAACATTAGGAAATTCCCCATTTTAATGTTTTCTGATATTCTAAGCAGGTTCTATTCAGATTTCTGAAATTACTTTCTGCAGTTCAAAAGCAGTTTGCTGAGGGTAAAAAACAGCGACAGAGGAAGAGAAACTCCTTTTATGTTTTTCTCTCCTACACTTGCATGGCAAAGGATTGCTACCCTCAATACCTGGACCCCTGACCTGACACTGATTGAGCAGCGCTTCCCTGTGATAGGCTTTGCATGCTGGTGGAGTGCTGTTCTGTGGTCATTCCAACCACACTGTAAGGCCTTTCATTAGAATCAGGCCAGACAGGGCTATGCAGGCACTTCTGCCAGGCTTGTCCTGGAGAGGAAATCCCACCACCTGTTGAACCCCACATCCCCAGCAAGATGCATGCACCTCCTGACTGCCCCAAGAGTGCTGAAGTACAGTAAAAACCAACACAGCAGCTTGTGGCACTCAAGAGTGGCAAAAGAAGCAAGAATTTCCAGGCCCAAGCCAAAGGGAGCAGGGAGAGAAACTGGGGGAGAGGAGCTGCCCACCATGCAGAGGATGAACTAACAACTCTGCAGCTCTTGTCAGGGACCAGCCAAACCATGTGTCATCAGCCAGACTGAGACAGGCTGCCATTGTCATCATCCACTCAACTGTATGGGCAAGATAATTTCCAGCTCCACCCTACCACTTTACTTGGTTTCCTCAATTTTAATTTCCTGCTCATTCAGTTAGTTTCAAATCAATTTTCACAAAAAATCTTGTTCATTCATTTTGCTGTTGAGAACAGTCTTTGCCCAAGCCTCCTTGTTTACTGCTGCACCTGGCACTGCACAGCACTGTGAGTGAAGAGATATGTGAAGGGAAAAGAAATTCTGCTGCCATGTTTGTGCAGTAGTACTCAGAGCTGGATCAAAAGTGCCCACCAGACTCTGGGCCAAAGATTAGGCAAACAAGACACCCAACAATCACATGTTAGCATCTGTGCCCTTTAGAGATTTAGAAAACTTTAGAGATTCTGTTTGTATAATTTGTAGTATTTGAGCATTTATTTGAGAAACACTGAAATTGGTTTGCTCCTAGTATCAAAAAACTGCCCTAGACTAATAAAAATAATTTCATCCCTGACAGTTTTCATACATAAAGAGGTATCTTAAAAGATTAAGTCACATCAACAATAACTCATTCACATGCAAGAGAAAAGTGGGAAGTCTGACGCAAGCTCTATTAAATCAACAGAAGGACTCCTGCTGATTTCCAGACAAAGCACAGATCAGTCCTTTCAGATCAGTAGATTAGTTCTCCTTAATGAGCCTTGACAGGCCCCCAGGCTCTTTAAATCACTATATATAGCTTGCAATGCTTATATGACATAGGTGGGTGAGGCAGGCACAGAGCTCAGCCAGAAGATTAATACCAAGTACATCCCCTAAAATAGACAGATCACAGTACAAGTCAATAGCAATAGCAGGGAGAGGGGCCCTGCTGATGTGCATCAATCAGGAAAGTACCAGACACAGATTGAGAGATTATTTCTTCTTTAACCAACATGCATGTCTTGGTGCACAAGTTTGTTTCTATGTTCTGACACTGCAAATAACTGGTGAAGGCACCTCATGAGCACCTGGAGGTATAGGCTGAACTTACAGATGTCTCCCCAGAATGTGAGTAGAATTTGTGTCTATAATTATAGTGAGTAGTACCTATCATATGCATTCGCAGGATATCTAAGAGAGCTAAGCATTTGTTTTCTAGTGCACAGATAAGAGAACATGCATTACCTTCCTTTCTAGAGTAATTTTAACAATTATTGCTTATTTTAACACCTACAGGGTCTGAATAAAATTCTAACTAAGAAATGCTCTTCTCAACATATGGAATCTTTCCCTACTTCAATTTTCAAATACTGGGTCGGTGACCTAAGATTTTAAGTGTTTGTTTTTTTTTTCCTGGGGCTTTTATGATGCTGTGGTAAAAATACAAAGTGCAAGCCATACAAAGAAGATACAATCATGCCGAAAACACACTGTACTAGACTACATTCATCTCCCTACAAAATGATGTGTAGGAGAGTTTGGAGGTGTATTTCTTTCCAGATGACATATTAATAAAGATCTTAAATTATTCATTGACCACCAAACCAAATTATCACATTGATATATTTACACAGCATACAAAAACACACTCCTTTTCCACGAAACAGAAGTGCAAAGCTCTGCATGTGCAGGAATAGCTCACCTAAGACTAAGAGATCTAATGTTCCATGACTGCCTATTTGTTCAAATAATTAACTGAAAACGAGAGGTTTGTAGCTATGGAAGGGTGACTCTGGAGAGCTGTTAGATGATCTTTCAGTGCACTGCCTGATATGTCTAATCTTCCACTTAGTGTTATGTGAGTGCTCACTCTGAAGAACCACAGTGCCAAATTTTCCATTGGCAATTCTTCCTCAGGATGGCTGGCAGGTCACTCTGCCCACTGCAGAGCACTAACTTCTGGAGTTTTGCACAGTGGGGGGTGAAGGGCCCCAAAGCATACACAGGCCCCAGATTTCACCCCAGCCTGAAATTCTTTGGCATAAGCAAACTTGCTGGGAGTAAATCATTAACACCCTCCTTTGATACGGGGTCTATGTGCTTCAGTTTCCTTTAGTGCAGAGAAGTAGAGGGATGCTGTATTTCACAGTCTTCTAGGGATGTTAGAGGGCTCTCAATGCAGTCATGCTGCTTTTCTCTAAAATCAATTGCTTTTATAATGGCACACGTGTAGGCATGAGAAGCCAAGCTCTACCACACAAGTTCTCAATCTGCCAGGCAAATATCAAAGTTTGATGGAAAATAGAATTTGCCTTTAGCTATTTACTGGCTACATTATTAATCCAAATTCAATATTTATGAAGATACATCAATACTCTTGAAATATTGTGCTGATATTTTCTCTGGAAATGAAATGTTTGCCACTCCATGTAGCTGTTTTAAAATTGATATGACCTTGGAAGCCAAGTGGCTATTTTTTGGCTGTTGTAGAACTTCACAATTATCAAATGAGATATTTTGGATAACACTCACAGAATTAGAGGATTTTCTCAAAAGAAAACTTCAGCTGAGACTGTTTCTCTTGGTCCTGACCCCAGACTCCTTCCAGCAATAATGACATTATCTAGCAGAATACATAGTGGCAGAAGGCTCCAGCAGAGCAAAACCTACCATGATGCTCAGGTCACTGTGTTACTGGAGAAGGAGCACTAGCACATGGCAAGAGCTAGGCAGTTAGAAATTACAGACTTAGTAACACTGGTCCAGGGCTGACAAGTAGAAGAAGAGCAATGGGGACTCTACAGTGCTCTCTCAGCTGTCTCCCCTAGAGCCTTTTGTCTTACTGTGCCAATAGAGCCCCTAGAGCTTCTGTGCCAATTATTGCTATATAAACACACTGGCTGACACTGACCAGAGCAATCCCAGGTGTTTTACTTACAAAATTCAGGTTGGCGTCCTGGCCAAACACTCCAGGACTTATCTGTAGAACCCAGTTTCAAATTTAACTTGCTTTCCAGAAGTGCAAGTTCACTGCCCACTGCCTCCTCCCTACAGCATAGCCAAGAAAGAAAGATGTGATTTACAGTTCCTGTTTTCAATTAGGTTAATTGTTTGCCTAAAACTCTAATTATTTTGTTTAATTTTGTATTGGAAAAAGGGAAATTTGAGTCCTAAAGTTATGTATATATATCACTGCACTAGCTTGCTGTCATTTAGTGGCATGGTGTTACCAGAGCCTGCTTGATAGCAACTCCTCACGCTTTTTGTGCCTAGCTCTACTCCAAATTCTAAATGGATAGTCAAGGGAAATGTCACTACCTGGTTCATCACTGCAAATGGACTGGGAGAATCTATGATCAGCTGCTGCAACAATCTGTTCTCAGACTTTGTTTTACATCACAGAAGCCTTCATTAGCTTTAGTGCTTTCACATAGTTGTAGTGGCACTTTGTCAGAGCACTCTCTGAGTCCTCTCAGAAAATAAATGTCACCAACACAGAGCAAAATTACAAAGATTATTTCAAAGTGCACACATTCAGGAATGCTGCAATGCTTGTCAAATTTAACAGGGACATTCACAGCAAGAAAGCCAAGTGTCTAAGCAATATACCTGAGCTAGAGGGCTGATTACATCAACCTCAAAACAGTGAGATGGGCCACTAAACAAGTAGTGCAAACATCCCAAAAATTCAGTGAAAGCTCTCCTGTAAACTGCAGTGGAAGGAGAAGAAAACTCTTACCTATATATATTTGCTTAATGTTTTAAAATCAGAGACCATTAGTCAATTGCTCAGAAGGTCATATTGATGCCTACTGAGGCACTCAATTAAAGATCATTAAGTAGTAAAGAATGTTGTCACTTGTTATACTTTATTATCTTTGTAAGTGGTTAATTATTTAATGAGAGTTCAACATTCATTCACTGTCAGATTCTGAGATTTCTTCACATCTACTTGGTGAGCTGACAGCAAAATTTAGGATCAGAATAAATGCAAATCAGTCCATGAACTCAGTAGGAGCAAGAACAACATCTGCTCTAGCAAACAGGCCTAATACATTGAGTTTCCTTTAATATTCATGTCTTGAGATAGAAATAATGTTACACAGAAATCAGCCTTTAAAAGTGTCAATTTTAAAGGTGAGGTGTCTACTTATCCACACATATGTAGGTACCTAGAGCCTAGGTGACTGCTTAGAACTGCAAAAAAGTTTCTCTTAACAGGATGTCTGTAATATGCTTATTGGATGTCCCATAAATATTTGCTTTAATTAATTAATTTGGTTTAGTTCCTGTAAAAACCAAAATAAAAAATAGAAAACTAGTAATCAATTAACATGAATTTAGATGCAAAAACTGTATTCTACATTTATCAAAAAATTTTATAATAAGTAAACAGTATCCTCCCCAACAGAGTTAAGGAAAATTTGGGGAAACCTTGAGTTTCCTCTGTGCCTTTTTTTTTCCCCCCTTAAGGCAACATCTCCATGCATTTCCACATTTCTTTATACAAACACACTTCCTATATAGTATGTTCTGCTGTGCTGTGTATCACTGCTAAACAGGCAACAAGTGACAGAAGACTCAGGCACTGCCCCAAAGGCTACCTTGTCTGAAGGGCAGAGAGCAAATCACCCACTGTCATGCAACACAAGTCACATAAATTAGTCATCAGATCCACCACTGCAACTTACACCTCTCTTGGGTTGTTCTTGGGGTCACTCTGCTTCCGTGTTACAGATTAGAAAAGCAGCCTGGACAGCATCATACAAGTGGTCAAAGAGAATCATCCTTTTTTCCCAGGGGAATTTCTCTCTCTGGTATCACCATAAACAATGACCAATGTCCACAAAAAAAGAACTTTCAGAACTGATAAGGTCATTCCTTTCAGTCTGAAATGTCCTTAAAGGACAGCTGACTAGAAAGTCTGGTCAGCAAAGCTTGTAAACAGTGGAAAATCTATTGAAAAAAAAATACAGAAGGTTTTGTCAAGGTGCACATTATTCATGGCTTCCGATTGCATTGTGCTAAAGCTCCTGTTCCTGCTCTCCCCTAACATACAGTGGTCCAGAAGTGCTGCAACTAGAAACAAAGCCATTTACAGGAGTTGTGTTTCAGGAGGGCTGGCAGAGCACATTTGTTTCATTGCACTTCTACATCATTAACTTATTAACTATTTACTATTAACTATTTGCTTGTAGCTCTCACTTTCAGACTTGCTGCACATAGCAATTTTGGCTTCCATACTTTCTCTTATCATTTACTGGATCATCAGAGACAAATACAGAGTGAGGAACCTGAATGGAAAGCATGTCTTCATAACAGGCTGTGACACTGGACTTGGAAACTCACTGGCTAAATGGCTTGACAAAAGGGGATTTTGTGTCATTGCTGCATGTGCTACAGAAAAAGGAAGCCAAGAGCTACTGTCCTGCTCTTCACTCTCACTGAAGACAGTGAATCTGAACTTAGCAGACTCCAACAGCATTGCAAGGGCTGTGGCGTTTGTGAATGAACAGACAGCTGGCAAGGGTAAGTGACAAGGCAACTTCTCATAAAAATGATTGAATATGGCCAAATCTGGTCTAGCTAAAAGTTCTATTGCCTCTCTACTCACTGCAGAGGCATTTTTCTCTTGCTGATGAAGCACATTCACTCCTTATTTCTCAGTTCAAATACATTCTCTGTAGCAATGTTGCCCATTGTTTTCACCAACAGGGTGCCTAAAAGTCTACTTGCTTGGTCTGTTAAAACCAGATAATTCCTAGGGGTGTTTTCCAAACTCTTTATGGTGTAGTTGAAGAATGTCAGTGGAAGGAAGGTACTAACTGGTACCAGAAAATTTTCTTGAAAAATTCAGCCCACTCAATTAAAAATGGTTCATTCAGTGCCTCTACAATCCTCCTCTAGTAAACAGAAGAGTATATTTTTGCATGCCTGGGTAAGTCTGACATTTGTATTGTACTAAACGATTGCACTGACTGCAACAGCTAAATACTTGCAATTTCAGCCAGTTTTCCTGGAGCTGTTACATAGGTAGCTCTTACTACCCCTATCACACACCTCAGCACTCCTGTAAAAGAGGAAGAATTTACTCTTGGATACCTATGAGACTTCAGCAATGGGCTTGGCAAAGGGTGCTGAAAGATCTGCATGGTAAATATATTCAAATGTGGCAATACACATTTATCAGCACTCATAGCTCAGACTAAAGGCTACCCAAGGGCACCACAGCACTCTCACTACCAGTAGTAACACACAGTTATACCAACTACTCAATAGGCTTATTAATAAATTAAGTACCTAAACCAGCAAAACATGTATCTTCTACCACAGGACTTTCTCCTCAAAGCTTGTAAAAGGCTTTTGGCCTTATTATCATGAATATTCTTGAATGCAGACACTGAGAGCAAGTTTAACAACATTTTTAGCACTTACCTCCTCTAGCAGGCTCTTGCTCCCAACTTGTAGAAAGCCACACATTCTCAGCCAGGATAGCCACTGCAAATGCTTTCACCTCAGGGTGTGAGGCTCTTTATGGAGGCTGAGTGCTGGACTTTCGGCCTCTCCCCTCAGGCACAGGCTGTCCTCAGCAAACTTGGAAACGTCACTATTTATCTAAAGTTCCTCGAGTAATTTATAAAGGTAGTAAAGCAGTATTATCAATACACAGGGCTAAGCTAGTATCTTCAGAAGCATTGACTAATTCTGCACATTTGGTTCAGACCTTTAGACCCCAACCAGAAAAATCAGTCTCTCCACTTCTATGTAGACTATTTGATTTTCCCAAGAATACAAGTGTATTAGGAGACTGCAAAATTGAGTGGATCTGGATAATAAAGCCCAGCATGGTGGCTCACATCTCCAAATAAACTAGTTTTCCTTTAACAGTTTACCCATGTTCTTCAGCAAATTTTATGAGGTGAACAAAGTAGATTATCCAAGCAAACCCCAGATAACTGTATTCATCTCACTGAAGTCTTTGCAGACTGTGTGCTTGGTTCCCAATGCACACATGATACTCCAGGGCAAGATATTACCCTGAAATAAACAGTTGTGCATTCCTCCTAGGGCTTTTTGGCTTGGTGAGCTATGCTGAAGGAACAGCACCTGCTGGACCCACCGACTGGCTGAGGATTGAAGATTTCCATTCAGTCCTGGATGTTAGTCTGCTGGGATTGATTGAAATCACACTCAAGCTTCTGCCACATCTGAAAAAAGCTGAGGGAAGAGTTGTCAATCTCATTAATGCCAAAGGCTTCATGGCTTTTGTAGGGGGTGGCTACAGTCTGTCCAGATGGGGCATGGAAGCTTTCTCTGACACCTTACGGTGAGTAGCCAGACACACATGCAAGAATCTAAGAACAGATTCCAGATGTGCTGAGGAAGGGTGACTGTATATTTGCCCATTTTGATTCCTCTCTGGAAACCTTGCCTAAAGGGGAAAAGGAAAATAAGAGGACTGGTCACTTTTTTAAGATTTCAGTCTCCAGTACTATGGACAAACCCAGCAAGGAAGTGCACTTTTAAAATTTTCATATCTTAGACAAGTTGTTAGTGTGCAGATTTCAGGCATACTGTGAATCCAGTGCATACATGAAAGTAAATCAACAATTTAGCCTGGTCAGACATCCAGTTTCTTGGGCAAGTTATAATTGCCTGTATACTTCGCTCTAATTCTCCACAACAATCTGAGCTGGACAACTCCAGACAGCAACCACGCTACCAAAAGTAATTGTAACTTCAGAAAATTGAGCTGAGCACCCTCTGCTGAAACAAGTTGTACTGTAGTGCTTCTACAAAGCTAAGGCCTGGCCTTAGTCAAGTCTTCATGAGTCAGAATGACTAGGAAAGCTGGTTTCAAACCATTATGAGTACTTACTTAAAGAAAGCATATACCCCAAAGAAGAAGAAACTAATGGCTAATGTACATGTGGTCCATTCCTTTACACACTGGAGAACATGGCTGCCTGGGTCTCTTGAGCTGCCCATTTTTTTTACTGCATTTTTACCCCAAAGCAGTAGCACTACAACTCAAAATTACATAGAGGAAACCACACTATGAGGAAACCCACTAACCTTTATTGCATTAACATTTAATCATTTAACCACAGCCATTTAACCATGGGATAGAGAATAAAATTCTAATCCAATTGAAATTTTTTTCACTTTTAGTTTTTCTCAGACACTTTAATCATCTGCTGCTGCTGTGAACTAAAATGATTCTACAGTATATGAAATTGTCAAAAGTTTCAGTATAGTACATGGCTAAGATATACTTGGCTGTTACATCCTTTGTGTGAGTCCAGCATAAACCACACAGAGTTATGAATCTACTTGACACTGCTTTCTTTTCCCTCAGTTGTCTGCTCTGCTTTTACAGGACAACTACACTGCTATCTATGAAGCTAATTTGAACATTTCAAAATAATTCTGATATATGAAGATAAGAATCAAAGACTCAAATATTCATGTGACAGATTTTCAACTCACGATTCATAGCTGTGCCATTATTGGGTGGTCAGGGAGATGATTGTGTTTTGGTTTTTTTCTTCTAGGATAGAAATGCAGCATTTTGGAGTGAAAGTAAGCATTGTTGAGCATGGTTTCTTTAAGGCAGAAGAAGTTAATTCAGATATTATTGAGAAATACCTCTTCAAACTTTGGAACCGACTGACTCCTGAGATCAGGGACTCCTACGGAGAAAAATACTTAGTTGAATGTAAGTAGAAAAAGCATTGTATGAAATGTCAAGGGGGATATTATCAACATATATGGATATCTGAACTGAGGCTGTAAAGACAACAGATCCAAGCCCTTTTTAGTGTTTTCCAGGGATAGGATTCAAAACAATGGGCACAGGCTGAAACACAGGATGTTTCCTGCTGAACATCTCAGTGTGAGGGTGACTGAGGACTAGCACAGGTTGCCCAGGGCAGTTGTGGAGTCCCCATCTTTGGAGATATTCAAAACCATCTGGACATGTCCTGGGAAACCTGGTCTAGGTGACCCAGTTTCAGTAGTGGGGCTTGGTGCCAGGGGTCCCTTTCAACCTCAACCTATCTGTGATTCTGTGAACATTTACTAGATATTTTTAATGCTCATTAAGGAGCCATCACTGACCGTTCTTCACTATGTGTATGTTAGATGAGGGCTGAGATACTAGTTCATACATGAGACTGGTGGGATATGAGGTCATACTACCTTTCTTAGTCCCTCAGTACTTAAAAGCAGGATGCCCAGTGGGAATGAGCTGCTATGACCATATGTGTTTATTGCTTAGTGGTATCTGAAAAGTTAGAGCAGTTGGAAACAGGACATACTGTATGGAACATCTGCCTCACAGTATGGGCTAGGAAGGTTTTGGCTTATTAGACTTCTGGGTGTTTTGCAGCCCTTATTGTCTCTGCTTTGCTGTAGCTATACTGCTCTCAGCACTCAAGACAGTAGTTTAAAGCAAGCTTGAAGCTGTAGCCAAACCTTTGGCTATAAAGAACACTCTCACAGAGATGCTGCATATAAATGCTTTCAGGTTTATTTTTTTGTTTACAGATATAAAAGCCCAAAGATCATCAGTGAAAAGACTGTGTGACTATGATATTTCTAATGTCATAAAATGCATGGAACATGCCCTGATAGCAAGGTACCCCAGGACACGATACAGAGCTGGATGGGATGCAAAGCTCTTCTGCCTGTTTCTCTCCTATGCCCCAAGCTGTTTGTCAGACACGTTGTTGCGTATTACATTTCCAGCCCCAGCAGTGAGTGGGAGACCAGTTCATGGAGTTCTAATTAATGTCTAGTATTAAAACAGTGTCAGCTGTGCAGGAATAAATATTTATCCTATCAAAACTAGATGTCCTCTTCTTTACCAGTTACTAGACTATTAAAATTCTTTTCAGAAGACACTTTCTCCATCCCTCATCCCATCTTACCTGAAATTCTGAGTTCACAGGTAGGCTTGAATCCAGCATGTTTTTGAAGGCTGTTGCTCAGAAATTTTATCTCTACAGGATCTGCATTCATAAAATTTTCAGCTACAAAGCCAGTTAATACTATTCACACAAGACATGAAGTCAAATAATTACAAAGTTCAGCTAGTGCAGAATATTCCAGAAATTACAATTATAGTATCTGACCACTTGATTATTCAATTCTGCAGAAAAAAACACAAGCAATTTTACAGAAATGCAATTCTAGGGAAAATCAAAACTCTACTGCTCTATGCAAGCAGATTGAAATGCATATTTTAACTTTCTTCCTAATATTAGTATGGTTTATGGGGAAAATACAAAACCAGTATGTGTTCATATTTCTTTTATCCTCAGTGTGTTTTGTAAGTTTAAAGTATTATTATTTTACTTATCAGAAGTAAGTCATCAGTGTAGGCTATAGCAAATTCATTCAGTTGTACAGAACGTGTTCAGAATGACAGAACATTAATAGAAGCTACTGTGCCTTTTATACACTATTTCTATCTCTTAAGCTGTTGGCCAGAGGCTCACAAATTGGTGCTCCTAGAGATATTAAAATTGAAGGGGTAAAGGTTTTATTTGCTAAAGTCCTGTGCTGGTGATTAATCATTAATGTGCAATTCAATTAAGCTTAAAAAAATACCATGTGCAGGTCAGAACTCCAAACATAAGAAAAGGAGTTTCATCACTGTGTGAGAGGGCATGTGTGTGTGTTTGCAATGTGCAAAAAAAGGACAGTATGTAAAAAGTGTTAGTAACCTTTAAGTATCTCATTGAAGTTCTATTCTCTAACAAATGGCTTAAAGAATAAATTTATTTTACTTAATTTCACAATAAATACCTGCAGACAGAGAAATCTTTCTATCTGGCCTAGCAGCTTTAAAAAGAATGCACATGAAAATAAATAATGGTATAATTTGTGAGCCCTAGAGTTGCAGATTACAGACAGCTGTTGCAATCTCTAAAAATCAGCTTTATTTGAAACAGAGAGTCCAGAATTTAAGAATTCAAGCAGGGACTGTTCTGGGAAAAGAAAAAGAATACAAGTGAAAGACGAAATTATGAGTATAATCTAAAACTTTCGTTGTACAAAGTACCAAACCTTAAATTTTACAAATCAGAAGGGTACACTGATGAAGGATACATAATTAGAAGGGTACTCAGTAGCTATGCTACTGAGAGGAGGAGTCCCAGTTGAAGCTTAGGAATCCTTCAGCATAGATACACTAAACAACCAAACCTACATACTATATATAACTACAGAGTAACCCAGGGACTGTTTTCTTCCATATCTGAAAAGTTAAAATTATTGCAGGGGAAAAAAATGTATTTCTGATATATGGCTGACATATTAGCAGTTTTCACCAACACTAGTTTTAAATCTTTGAGTTGACAAAGACTATTTTCAAAACTGACACTACTTTTTCCTGTGATATGCAACTGCAGGCAAGTCTTTTGGAAGGGTCAGCCCTGCCTTCTCCCTTGCCTTGCATCTCCAAGAAATCCTTACAGATGTGTCTGCTGTGTTGCAGACTCTAAAGAATTTTCTACATTAATGCGCTCAGAAAAAATGCTTTTAAAAACACATAATGTGCTTAAAGAAAAAAAGTAGTAAGTATCAAATTCTGACATCAAATATGAAAGTTAATTGAAATAAGGTTTTAATCACTTACGTCCATACTATCTTGATTATCAGTCTCTCAATAGTAAGTTTCCTGTTTCAAGGGCCAGTTTATTGAATTTGTGTAATAGGGCAGCTTTCACACTTACAGAGATACAATGTCAGCATCTAGACAACATCTTACATGAAGAACTTTAGACAGTTGTGTGAGGCAGTAAGCACTATTCTTATTCAACTTTATCTAAAGCATTAATGCTTTCACCCCAAAGAGCACTGAAGTCTCCACAACTGAAAAAAGTACATAAAGCTTCAACACAAATTATGAAATAAGAATGTGATAAAATAATGTTTATTAGACTTATTCAGCAGCATCATTTTACAGTTGTCTTTTCTAATCAAAGTATGTTACAATTTAATTACAAGCATTCTAACCAGAAATAGTATATATATATTGAAAATTTAGAGATAAAACAATCAAATAGCCAAAGTCTCAACAATTGTGACTTCAGGAATCTTTTATATGAGTAGGAACTAGCTAGGAATGCTGAAGAACATGGTCCTGTAATTGGAATTTTCTCAAATGGTTCATGCTGTGGAAACTATCTTGGCTATTAATAGAAGAGCTAAAAAGATCAACAGTATATTCTGATGGAAGGTTATAGGAACAACCAGATAACAACAAAGACTGCATTAGTAGAAATTGTTTCCCTTTCTATTAATATCCACCTCAGAAAATAAATAGTCAATAAAATTAAATTTTCACATTAAAAAAAACCTGAAGGATTTCTGAAATGAGCCATTGTCTTTCATATTTTGCTGTTTGGAAATAAGCTGTTATAGAAACCTAGCTACTTCATAGTACAAATTAATTTCAGAGACTCCAGCCAAGAACAGAGGTATTCCATTGATGAGCAAGAGAAAAGCTCATTAAGTAGTTGTGGCACTAAAATCTAAATATATCCAGTCTTCCAAGGAACACTATTAATGGAATTGAGTTAATTGGGACCTAGATGAAAAGTGTTTTATAGACCAATAGAAAAATTTCTCAGGCAATTAAAATTTCTAAGTACAACATTTTGAACAGGTAACTATTCAGCATAATAATGATGCATTGACTCATCTTTTGTTCAACACAAGATAAAGGGATACCCATTTTTATATACAGTACTATATAAAATAGGTGGCAAAGATGCCCTGAGCACCAGTAGAAGTTTTAAAAGGTGCTGTTATAAAAGATACACCCTAAAGACACTGTAAATCAGTAATGTTCCTATGGCCTTGCCTTGTTTGGTTCTTTTTTTTTTTTTTAGTTTTAAGCATTTATATAATTAATTTAGCCCTAAATATATGATCAATTCTATACAAATTTCTACTAGCAACATCACTGAACAAGATAATCTTAAAAAAATTTACAAATGTACAATATATTTATAACATTACTTTCAGACAGCTTCAGTGCAAAGATATACATATAGTACATCACAATAATTGTTCATAAAAATAGAAATTGGCATTTGTCAAAAAAACAAGGCATAGTTTCAACATACATCTCCAGCCACTGGCCCAGAGATGTATATATTTTTATCAAGCATTTGAATGTGAACCTTACTCTTCTGTTTATAAAAAATATATGTGCAAATGGATGTGTCTAATTTTCCCTAAAAGAGTTACCTAGTTATACCACAGAGTCCTCTTTAACAAGATTGGCGGTGTCTTTAAATGTATCCTCTGTTGCTGTGTAAGATAGTGGTTGGTCTCTCTTCAGAATAATCTTGGGAGGCAGTGAAGGAGAATGGGTAGGGACATTTTCTGTGTCCTGTTGCTGCTCCTTTTCCATCTGAAACAATAGTCATAAAATCAAATCTTACATTCTAATGCACCATATATGCAACATTAACTTTCAGAAACAATAAATAATTATTCCTAAAGTCAAACTTCATGGTGTAAATTATTTCTGCAAAACACCACCTGTAAAAAAATGAAATACTCATTTCACCTCAGTACATCTGAGTAAAAACAATACTATTCTTATTCTATACACTGGAACTTCTACTTTAATTTTTAATGTCAGGAGCTGATGTGCTGCCTGAGCTGAGTCTGCTCAACACCTCATTGGTGTTGTGCGTGATATTTGCTAACCTCTTACAACCACTTCAGTCCTTAACCTGGACTGGAATTTCTGTGGTGTTCCGCATAGCAGCAGAACCTACTTATAATCTTTATCCTATGAAAGCAAGAAAAAAGTCCAGCAGTACATTAGCTGAAAAATAGAATTATACAATAGAAACAATACCTCCGCATATATTGGGTTTTCAAAATTAGTGTTTTGTTTCTTTTTTCTCTTGAAGAAACTCCACTTTGATTCCTGAAATATAAAAATTATTAGAACTTCATACATTTTTCTCAAAACTTCTCTGGAAACTTGCATTACATTGTTGGATTTCACTTGAATTGACTGCTACCTCAGTAACTTCAGATGGATGTTCTTACATCAATATGTTGTAATTCTAAGCATAGAACACAAATTTATTTTTCTGCTAGATGACCAAGTTATTTCACCTGAAGAAGTACTCACAAAATGTTGCTAGGCAACAAAAATTACTAAATTACTGCATGGAAGCCTATCATTCCAGACAAATACATCAAAGAGGAAAAAATTGTCTTGAAAACAACACAAAGGAAATTATTGAGGGACATGAAACCACTAAATTGACCACAGCTTCCCTAACAATTCCATTTTTCTAATCTGGAGCACAAAACAAACAAGGTAGCCTTAGACCATTTTTATTTCCTACCAGAGGTGCATCTGTACTCTGAGGGGTTTCCTCTGGGCTAGTAGATATCGCAGAGGAATACACAGGATTTTCAAAATTTTCATTTTCCTCACTACCAGCTGCTGCTACCTGTAGGAGAAGAAAGAGAATCAACATTCTTCAAAGAAGAAAAGGTGGTCATAAGGGAAAATGAAAGGTGAAAGTCAAGCCAAAATTTATCTTACAAGTGTTGGTCGAGTAACTGTAACTGCACCAGCTGTGCTGGCTCCAGCATCTCTGGTTGTATACATTGGATTTTCAAACGTGATTGGCTGTTTCCCCGACTCCACTGCAAAGTTTTCATTCTAGGGAGGAAAAAACCAACAACTGCAGTGGAATAAACACCTCCATACTCCTAGGAATTAATGTGTAGTCAAACTCTTCATCTTGGGGAACAATACATGTTTACTTTCACATAGGCTTAGACAAAATCTAGTGTCTGTTAAAATCAATTACATCAATTACATCAATCATCAACATCAATTTACTCTTACTCCCTGACTTAGCAGCCTGGACTACTGATTGTTCCAATATTACCCCATTTCCTAGATGGACAAAAACACACACACACGACAATATTTGACTCAAAGTATTATACTATGAGGAAAGACAACTTTCACAAATCGTACCTTCAATAGAAAAATCAAAGGAAGAATATAATCTTAATAAATACTTTAATTTAGAGACTTCAAAATTATGTACAAATTAATAAGCAATAGCTGATACGTAAAAGAATGTGATTCATTTTGTCTCAGCAAGGAGATTGCTGTATTTTTGAGACAAAGCAGTGTGTCCCCTTAGTTATATCAGGGAAGTTACATCAGGTAGGAGGATAATGAAACAAAATCCCACCCAGACTTGCTTGTCCTGCTCTTTGACACAGCCTCATGACAGAACTAGCAACGAATAGCATAAGAAAACTACAGCAGCTAGCTCCTTAAACCTGCCTCATTTTCACAAACCGCTGCTTCATACCACGTGTATTCAGGTCCCTTAAACTACATTGACTAAGGACAGTCCCACTGAAAAACATTCAACATCTACTCATGCATATATGATGTTAAAATTTTAGAAGGCACATCCCACAGCTCTTCACTGCTGTACACCAAAGCCGTCAAATTCTTTCCCAGTGACATAACAATTTTTTGTTTACATTTTGAATACATAGGGAGAACTGACACTACATAAGTAGAGATACTCTGGATCCAGACCTGTTACTGGCAATGTATAAACGGCATTGCTTGAACTTCAGTATGTCAGTACTGGGCCAAAAAATACCAAGTATGGTTAAGTTCTTTGTGCATGAAAAAGATTTGGGGTAATGTACAAGCCTAAAACTATTTTTCCAGTGTTTACCAAAATGTTCATGTGGATGTTTTGTTACACAAGCTGCCTAATTTTAACAAAGACTGTGTTTCTTCATCTAGGCAATGTTCATGTATTTATACTAGGAGCTAATCTTCTTTAGCTGTTTCATTTCATATCTATTCAGCATCAGTTTAGGGAGTTTCCACTTTATACTTGGCAGCAAGTGCTCACTATTCAAACATATCCATTATCTCTTTCCTACAAGTAAAAATCATTAATACATTATGCTTCTTGTGGCAAATGGGAATAACACAGGGATCTGCTATTTCTCAGATGTGCATAACAAAACATGGATGAAGTACAATTACACTTTATTATGTCCCCATAGCTGTTAAACATGATTTGTTTAAACTTCATAAATTAAGAAATTGTCGATCGATCGATACTGTATTGCACAAAATAGTGAATCCTGTGGTTAGGCTTGAGTTTTACCTCTGAATGCTCTAACATACCATCTGGTTTTGAAAACTACATATTTTAAACTGTTCTATAGAATACAAGACTCCTAAAAAATTCCCTGTTACAATGCTGTCATTTGTCTACTCATTCCCTTTATATTCCATGAATGTGATGAAAGACAAAAGGCAGTAATTCTTAATTTCTGCTATATAAATCTTGGGAAAATGCACATCATTTTAAAGAACATCCTGTATTTGTCTTTGCCTTCAAATTACGGAAACCTATTTCAGGAAACTATCAATCATTTTTCACTTCTTTTTCTAGAACACATTTATCATTTCACTATCATTTTATAGAAAAAGGGCTCCCTTCTGTAAGCTATTAATTACATCAAAAGAACACAATTCAAAAAATTATTTGACAACTAAACCTTACCATTTGCATTGCCCTGTCAATAGCAGAATCTCCCCCAAAGCCAGGGACACCTATATCCATAGTCACATCTGCTCCAGATCGGAAAGTAACTCCATTGCCATTCTCATTAGATTTTACAAGACTGCTTAAACTATAAAAAAAAACAAAACCAAACAAACAAAAATAAAAATAAAGTAGAAGAGATTATACAGAGAGTTTATAATACAGGTTTTTTCACTTGTTCTTCTAAGCATAATTGTCACTTTGAATTTTGTCAAGCTAATATTAGAAATTGTATTTCTTTATTTGTTTAACTAGTTTTTAAACTTAAGTTAGCCCACTCAGAATTATCTCAAATACCTTTGCTTGCTCATGCAGACATCAAATGATGTCAATGAAATACTATTTCCCAAAATTTACCTACATTTTGACCACTCTTACTTCAGTGTCAATTTAAAGACAAATTCAGTTATTCAAATTAATTGAAACTGATTTTTAAAACACGCATCTGAAATTTGACAATATAATCCCACCAACACCTATACTGAAGATTTATGCATGAAAATCATGAAGATACCGACAAGATACTGTTTTCATACTTGTGAATATTCAATCTATATATAGAATTATGACAACCACAAGTGCACACTAGATATTCATGAACAATATTGGAAATGGTTGGAAAGCACTCTGTCAGGCTATAAAATAATAGGATTGAAAGACAGAAACCAGTAACCAAATACAGGACATTCCCACACAGAAGTCTGAGTATGTAACATCCCCAAGGCATCTAACAACAAATCTGCTCCACAGCTAACCTTTGGTTTAATTTTGTCAAATCTGCCTAACTTGAAGGAAGGCAGAAGTACTAGAATAATCGTTCCAGTTCTATGTCCTCACTGGATCTGGCTTGTGCTAAACTTCTTTCCTACAGCTGATGCATTGTGTACACGTCACCAGCTGGTCCTGTAGGCATCAACAGCTTCCATTTTAAAAAGGTAGATCTTATCTAGGATTCCTGTACATGGACAAGTCTTGCAATACAGGCAACAGCTAAGCTATAGCTTGAGCTAACTCTGCTGTAAAGGTACAGGTTCAGAGTTTAAAGAGGGATTGAGCAATGGCAGCTCAATTATAAGACATATTCATGGCAGAAATAAATGCAAATCAAGCCTCACTGATACAAAACTGACATCTCCTTTTCACACAGTCTCGTAACTTATGTGGGAAGCATTGTTGAATAGTTAAGATCGAGTCAATATATTAAAATTTCAGCTTGGTCACTATCTGATAATGCAGAAAGTTTCCATTCAAGAAGCAGGAAACAGGGAATTTCAGTGAGTAGCTTGGTGATCTCTTAAAACCTCTTTGTCCTTCAGAATTTACCTGCACAAAAATGCTGCCCCAATTTAACTACATCAACTCATGAATAAATTGGATTAGAATCAGAGATTCATAGAATGGCTAGGGCTGGAAGGGCCATTGGCAGGGACCCATTCCACTAGACCAGGTTGCTCAGAGCTCCTTCCAAACCAGTCTTGAACAATGCCAGGGATGGGGCATCCACAACTTCTCTGGGAAACCTGTTCTAGTTCCTCACCACTCTCACCAAAATTATTTTTTAATATCTAATCTAAACGTACTCTCAGTTTGAATCCATCCCTTCCATTGTACTGTCACTATGTGCCTTTTTAGAAAGTCTTTCCCATTTTCCTTGTAGACTCCCTTCATCTACAAGAAAATCACCCTTACATCACCTCCAAACCTTCTCTTTTCCAGGCTGAACAAACCCAATTCTCTCAGCCTATCTATGTAAGAGACTTGCTCCATCCCTCTAATCATTTTGGTGATCTTCATCTGGGCTCACTCAGTAACACTAGTTCAGTGTAATCCTCCAGTGAGGAAGCAGTTTTAGCTTCATCCACATTATTGATTACAGTGATTTAATTAGATTGATTTAAGAGCTATAATTCTATATGGCAAATTGGTGCAAGGACTATGAGGATGTGCCTTTATGCATTTTAAAACACATAATTTGCTTAAAGCTAAAAAAATTCAAAGCATCATATTCTGACATATTTTTTAAAATAAATTAATTTAAAATAATTTCAAATATATTTAGTTCATTTTCCTTTGATTTAAAACATCAGATATTTTTGATGACATTTCACAAAGCTGGTTTTCACTCAACAGTATGACTGTCAGCAGTGTAGGCATTGGAAACAGAAGTTCACTACACATGTGCCATATTTTTAAGCAGATGAATACAGCATTGCAGATTAGAACAGCCTTTCAGTGTTAAAAGGTCTCTTCAAATCATCTCAGGTCAAAGTTTTATAAAAAATCAGAACATTTAACTATGGTCTTTTATATCTTTTTGAAATGAATATACAGCTTCAGATATGGTAAACAATCTTCTATATTGCCCATTACTTAAAGGCTAATTTAGAATGTCAGTTTTACAGTTATGCTTTGTTATACAATAGTGATCAGCTATGGTATTGCCTGGAATGAAAAATTCACTGGAGTTGCTGCAACACTGCATTTCCCATATGCCACCAGAATGGGCACACAGCATAAAAAATTTATTTTTCAGAAATATTTAGAAACAAAGATACATTTCTAGCTCACAGACATTCCTGCTCTGAAAGCTTTCAAAACATACCTTGGTAGTTTGGGAAGCGCTGGTAAAAGGGAGCCTGTTCGTCTGTAGTTAAAAAAGCCTCCAACTGCTAACACTCCAATTATTATGATTAGTATGACTGTCAGCAACACTGCTACTGCTGCTGTCAAAGACAGAAGAACAAGAAAACATTCAAGCAAGCACAGTTCAGTGCAAAAAAAAGAGCCCAGAGAATTAGAAGCCTGACCCTGAACAGGTATCATGGTGAGGTATTACACATTCTTTTGCCCAAATGTCAAGTGCAATATATTCTTGAAGCTTACTTGTTCCAGGAGGGACTCCTTTTGACAATCCTATTTCACAATAATTCCCAGTGTATCCATAAGAACATCTGTAAACATAAAAAGGACAGCTGACTCAATGGCTTTTATTAAGTTTGGGATCTCAGCTTCATGATTGTATTCTGAAATGTTTATCTAGAACCCAGAAATTTTAACTCCATGCTCAATAATTATACATTGCACTGACTGTGTGTACATATAGTATGTCTCCTATATTCAGAGAACTAAAAGTGAAAATAAAAAGTGCTGAGTCAGAAGGTCTGGTTTCAGTGGAGCATCGGTGGCACCTGCTGGCAGTTCCAAGCTACATTTATTGAGAGTTACATTTCTGTTGTTAATTTTGGGATATAGCATTTTATTAGAATCTTCAGAGATTTGCCTTTTTGGGGTTTTTTCCCCCGAACTGATGCATTCACATTACTTGTTATTATTTTTACGCATGTGTTTTTCCATAGTTGTTATAAAAATGCTACTGCAGATGTATGACACCTTCTGAAGTGTTTCCAACAGATTTCAAAGAATATAATTGTTTCATGAGACTAAACCAGCACAGCCTGAACCAGGACTACCCTAACAACATACAGACTTACTTGCATTTGGGAAGACTGCTTTCATCTATATAGCATGTTCCACCGTTCATGCACCTGCAAGCTGGTGGCATTGTGGGAGGGGATTCAATAGCTGTAAAATTCAGAAGCCATGTATGCATTATCAAGAAATACTCAACAAACTAAATAATACCAATAAAGCATTTTCTTTGTCTCTATAGATCTTGCATATGCAAACTTACAGGCTGCTTTTCAAATTTTTTGGGTTTGATAGCACATGTGCTTGTTGATATTGTGTTCTATTTTTTTCTGCCAAATCAGCTTAAGTTAATTAAAGCAAAACCTCTTCTCGGAACATAACAACTTAGTAGAGTGTAGGCCTACTCAGCTCAAGAGCTGTGTGTCTGCTCACTTCCTTTTTTTCATGCAATGCAGCCTAGCAGCCTTCAAACCACCCTTCAAACCTCTGCATTCAGAAAGCAGCAATGCTTTCTCTCTTCTGTCCAGATTTTTCCATTCTACCAGCAGGAAGTTGCACAGAGAAGGCCAAACTTCTGCATTTACTTATAAAGAATGTAATTACTTATGAGGAAAAGCAATAGATGGAAATGCACATAGAGGAAGAGCATTATTCCAATGCTGAATCAAGTGGGGAAAAATAATCATACTAGTCTTCAATAAGAGCTCAGGATATACTGTCAGAAAAGTGTACTTAACATAGGAAAAGCCCTGAATCTGAGCCATTTTTATAGGCTATAGGTTGAGGATGGACATAGATCATAGTATTTTGTCACAAAATTGATATTAGTCAGAGGAAGGAAGTGTGTTGCTACAATGTTTCTTACAGGTAAAAGACCCTTGAAGTAAATGGGGAACAAAAACAGGAAAGGCAGAGGTTTTTCAGGCTGTTTCTCAGTAGCTGTAATAGGGCCAAATAAACTAAATGTATGTACAAAAGCTATGTTTGGTCTGCAAGCAGTTTTCCCAACTGCACAAGCAATTTTCTTAATTCCCAAACATTTTATGTAAAGCAGTTTGAGCAAAGAATATCAAATTCAGTGTCCCCAGAGCAATAAGCAGCAATTAGCAAATGCAATCAACACTGTTATTTATCCCTAATTTAAACACATATTGCATCCATTCACTCACTATTACATATTACTATAACCTCTTTCTGCAGCTCACACCACATGGCAATAGGAAAAATCACTAATAATTACTAAGAAAATGTAATTTAGAGGTAAGGCAGTGTAAAAGTGATGACATTTTCTCTTTCAGTACAAAAAGAAGTCAGAGAAGATTAACCTAAGAAAAGATGCCAAACATAATGTTACAAATCATAATACATTAAAGATATGTTCCAAGGACAAGTACAAGGACATCTGGCTACCACCCACACCATTGTAAGCTAAGAATGCAGACTCTCAGCTAGAGAGAAATAGAAATCCTGTAGTGGTATTTTCATTGCTTTCAGTAAAGGTACTGAAGCACTATCAGGGTTTTGCTGCAATGCAACAACCAAGCATGAAATTCTAGTGCCTATAAGGCTTTCCAGAGTATAATTATACAGAAGTTATCTCTGTCCACACTCTTGACTTCTGGAAGCTTTTAAGTTTCTATGATACTGATTAAGTAAGAGCTTTAACAGAATTGTAAACAAAATTGTTAACAATAATTTGTCAGAAATTCTTAGTTCTGAAATCAAAGCATTCTTAAAAAAAATATTTTGGAATTTCAAAACAAAAATCAGAAAGTGTGACCAGTTTTGTAGCTGGGTTTGCTCTTGTTGGATTGACAGACCTATGGCCATTTTACAAATGATATGCAAAGACATTAAAGAAAATGTACAAGATGACCACAAATCAGTGATGGCTGAGAATAAAAGCCAGATGTTCTGACTTACCAATATCTATTACATCAGTTAGTTTATCCCTCCATACTTCTAATTCAGTAATGCATTTGTATTCCCAAAGAAAAGCTTTTACTGCTTTCATTTCCAGTTTGACAAATTATTCTACCTGCATCACATTCCGTGCTGCTGCCTTCTAGGAACCGAGTCCCTTGGGGACATGAGCAGGTGTATCCTCCTGGTCTCAGCAAGCAGAGGTGGCTGCAGACATCTTTACAAGGATTAGGCACTGAAAAAGTGATAAAGCAATAAAGATTTGAAGAAGCAATGCAGCATATACCTGAGGTAAGGCAGGGCAATTGCATAGTCAGTTATGTCAACATGTTTATACCAACTCCTTCTCTCTGCCTTTTCTTACAAACATTCTTAAGGGATAGATAATGGCTGCTGAGAGCCCATTTAGCACCAGGAACAAACTACTCCAAGTATTAAATGATCAGCACTTTGCCAGGATAAATACATGTTATGACTGTCCTCATGAGAGAGAGGGAAAAGAGAAATGACAGGGTCATAACTTAGAGACTCGAAAGACCAGTGTGTGGTGTTCCAGTGTTGACTTCATTTTGGGTGTGCAGAAAACACTTGTCAGCCTCTATTCATTTTTAGGTTTTCAGAAACTAATATTATCATTTACTAATGGACAGGTTATCAAAAGATTACTAAGCTCTTTGCAGACATCAATATCGATTTCAATTTCATGGCAAGAAATGTCTCACTGGGATCCTGATTACCCACCTGATTGATTGTATCTGTGTTGGTGATAGATGCGCACTTGGGTAAGCCATGGATTTACAGTCAGCACTTTCACTTTTTCTCCACTTCCAAACTTATCCTTCTTCCAGACTTCTCCCCGTTCTTTAGCTATCCAATATAAATGGCCTTCAAAGACATCGAGGCTGTATGGACTGCCTACTTCTCAAAGAAACCAAATAAGAGACTGTCAGCAAGCAAATCCCCAGTAAAACAGACAGAAATACTGTTCTTCAGCTTAAATACATTATTTATTGCTTCCATTTTAAGATATATGCAGTCATATATTTATATCCTCACGTACCTGACCTCTTCATGTCTCAGTGCTCACACTGATTAATACTGATTAATAGTATACATTAAAAAGCAAAAACCAAGTTTTCTACATTGTCTCCTATTTGGGTCACAAACTCCACTCAGGGAGTCCAGTTACCAGGCACCACTGAGCCTGGTGCACCACTGATCACTGTATAATGGAGAAAACACTACCAAGAGTTAATGTTTGAAAAGCTCCCAAATGTAGCCCCACTTGTGAAGCCCAAGTGCTTGTTAGCACACATCTTGGTTACTATTAATTGCATAGTACATTCTTACCTCCATGTAGTACAATGGTTCTGTCTGTCCCATCAGGTCTCATGGATTCAATTATATTTTCTTTAGAATCACTCCAATAGATCCTATCATTGTTCAAATAATCAATAGAAAGACCAGTTGGCCAGCCAAGGTCTTCAGAGACCAGTGTCTGTCTTTGTTGTCCATCCATCCAGGCACATTCAATCTTTGGCTGCCTTCCCCAGTCAGTCCAATACATAAGCCTGAAAGGATAGAATGAGAAATGGATACAGTACAGAATTTAGTCTTTGGAACTTCAGAGTTTCATGGAAAAGGTCAGTAATGGAAAAAAAAGCCGTTCAGCAACCTATGCTATGCAGCTGTGACTGGGAAGGTTACGGAGAGTTCACTGAACAATATATACCAAAAGAACATTCAGCAATAACAATAAAGCTGTAACATCCATGTCACTTCAGGGAGCTATGTTGCTGTACCCCAACTGAGAGAAGCACATATCACGATATGTCATGATTTACCATTTAATCCAAGTTGCAGCAAGCCCAGCTGTTGAAAGTACTAGTGCATTTACCTTGCTTTTCCCCATGGAGAAGGCTATGACTGTCCTGCTTGGAGCTAGTGAAGAGAGATTCCCATCTATTTCTCTGTTTCTGTAGAGAAATTTGGTGGGCACATAATAATGTAGAAAAGAGATTTTTATTTGAACTATCTGGCCATGTCATCAACACAGGCATCCATGTTAAATCTAATCCTAAAATGCTTTCCCATTCTCACAAACTTCGCAGTGTCAGTAAAGCGCAGTTCCTGAGAACATTCCCTTAGTCTTTGCTGAAAAATTTACCACTGTGGGGTGTTTTAGTTTTGAATAGCATTGGAAATAATTATGGTACTCACCCACGTTTTGGATTGACAGCAATAGCTGCTGGTTGATCCAGATGGGAAAAAATAAGCCATTTTCTATACCGTCCATCTAATTTTGCCACCTCTATGCGATTAGTCCCTGCATCAGTCCAGTAAAGATGTCTGAATTACATAAAACACAAAACATTCCAAAAGTAAATAGTTTACACTTGGAAGAAGAATAAAATAAATTAAGAAGAAACACTCTATCAAACTCAAAAAAAATTAATATAACAAACCTGCATTGATTACTGAACTTGTATAGAATATACAGACCCTAAATATAGGTAAAAGTTTAGCAAATGTGATCTGTTGGCTCACTCATTATTTTCCTCTGAAATCTACCTCTGGTCCCTGTCAAATAATCTTCATTGAAGGGCTACTGAAAACTTTCATTAGTACTTTTAAGCAGCAGAAGTGGCTAATAAGCATCTTTAAAGACTCCATTTTCCAGGAGACAATGAGGTTCATTACAAGTAAAAATTAATTTACCATGTAATTTATGCAGCAGCTCTGGAGATATCCAGCTTATTAGTTCACAGCTCCTCTCTAGACTTTTGTCTAATGAGAGAGATACTAATGAATAAATTGTTCCCGCAGCAGTTGAAAATGGCTTTTTTTAGTCCTAACAAACAGGGCACTCAGTCTACTCTTCCTTGAATTTTGTTTATCTTTATCACATCATGCCTTTATAATTTTTTTGACCTTAGATAATAAACAGACTCATTATTTTGCACCCACTAACCACACGGTGCCTTCTGCTTAAATAAATTACCTCCTAGCTGGCCTGGAAACATGAAAAAATACTGTAATTTCTATTTAGCAGGTGAGCAGCAAGACAAAGTATCTCAAACCATGTGTAACATTTTATATAATTATATATGAGTATAATTAAATGTGGTTTTTTTTAAATACATTTCAACATTATTCTGAAATCAGTGCAGTGCTATGCTTGAAGTGCTGAAGCTGCTCATCAAGATGAAGCTGAAGCCTCACCAGGATGCTTATGACATATATCCTGGATGCTTGCTCTCATGACCATATAAATTTGTGAACAGAATTCAGACATTTCCTTTTGCCTTTGGAGACATTTTGTTTTCTAGGTGCCTCCAGTTTATGAAGCAAACAGCAAAGTAACCTGAGGACTAGCCCAGGCCCTAATATATCTATATCTAAGATACAATTTTTAACTTTTTCTCATCATTTTGTATCCAAAATCTGGCAATAGCATTCAGAAGGTCAACTAATCTTTGTAACTTCTGTCCATTCAGCCTCAAACAGCATCCTGACTACATTTCAAAGTGTCCATCTACAAACATCAGGTTCCTCTCAACATTATACCACATGAACTACATCTATCCCTGCCTACCACATCCTTTAACAGTTATATTGCAAGATGAAATGACACTGTAAACATCAAACTCCCAAGAGTCAGGCCCAACTTTGTTCCAGCTCTTCTCCAAGGTAGTATACATAAGGAGTGATCTCATGATTTCTATGATTAAGTTTAAAAATAACCATGTTTTAGGCTAAAAAAATCCACAGTCATTAAAAGGGAGAAAAACTTCATGAAATATGATTACAAAAACTTAACCATTTTGTGAGAAAATACATCTATTCATCAAACTTTAGAGCTACTTCTGTTTTGGGATTGCTCATATAGCACAGGGTTGGTAAGGAATGAGCAAAGATAAAAGATAAAATTCCATTGTGGATTGGGGAGCTTTCCTTCCAACAGCAAAGAAAGGTTGTTCCCTGGAGCGTACCTAAGTCATTGAAGAAGAATCCATCTGACACGAAGGCTCGTGTATTATATCACTTTACTGATGCACAACTGATCTGCCAATTGCAAAGAATATGTGATGCCATCAGCCACATGCACATCTATTAACCATCTGCTGTCTGGGCAAGAACAGCTTACTACATTGTTCTGAACTACTGTCAGACTAGACACATTCAGAGACAATTCATAAGGAAGAAAAAAGTGGATTTCGCACAGCCTGATCAAATTCACAAACTGACACATTAAAGATACAGCATTTTTCCAGCTTTTCAGTGTACTTACCTTCCAACCCAGTCAACAGCTAGCCCATCAGGATTAACTATGTATTTGAGATTCAAGTCAACTTCCTTTGTTGGATTGTTCCTACTGCTGTCAAAAGTGGGGAGATAAGCACGTTTGATGGCTCCAAACTCAGAACCCTGTCCCAGAATGCTGAAGTACACAATACCTTAAAAAAAAAAAAAAAAAATATGAGAAATGTCTATTTAATTACATATTTGTTGAAATTCTAATTTTTCTGAGGCTCTTGTGTGAAGTTACCAGCCCCATTTATTTTTGAATAAGGTAGGAGTTGTCTGTTCTGAGAGTTGTCTGTGTTAGTGTATAAATTCAAAAGCCATCCATCACATGCAACAAGATACATATCTAAAGTCATCTTGAGCTTATCAAGAAATAAATATGATATTTTTCAAGAGCAGAGGATCTTAGCTCTGAAACCTTTACACATGATTTAGAGAATATTTAGGCTCTCATAACCTTAAGGAGCAAGTATGGCCCAGGACAGTGGCCCTGTTGAAAAAGGAAAAAAAAAGGGAACCTGAGCAAGAAGCAAAAATATAAGTTAATACAGGGATCTATTGGCCATTCCTCCTAAGTATAAGGATTAACTCTTACAAGACTTTAGTCAGGTTTGGGAACTGCAGAGGCAGAAGGAAAATAAGTATTTAACTAATAACAATCTTCTGCTGCAGCATAATCCTAAAGAGCCACAATTCTACAGCTAAACACACTAAAACGAAAGGAAAACCAGATCAAAATCTAGCTAAACTAAATCAAAACATTAAAAGAAACACTGATGCTGAAGAATGACTAGAGGGGAAGGGCACATTCAACTGAGACCTGGCCAGTTGATCTAATTTGATTTTGCTTTCCAGTGTAAATTAAACACCCATGCTACAAAAATGCATCTTTTTAAATCAACCATTGCATGGTTGAGTGTTAGCATACTCACTCAGGCCTATCCCTTCAGGGTCCCAGTCATAATCCAGAGCTTGGATGCGTTCCTGGTTATCAATATAGTCAGAGTACTGTTCTGATGAGATGTTGTACCTTCGAATCCGCACATTATCTGGCAGCAGTAACAATGGAGGATTACCTGGGAAACAATAGTGAATTTATTTTCATTTATTTCTCATTTTAGAAAAAAACAGATGAAAGTCACTTCTAATTAAAATGAAAAGGGTTTTTCACAAGTTGTATCTGTACAAGAAGCAGAGGGAATGCTGGGCCACTTCTAAAGCTTCAGAGCTATTCAAACTTCATGGCTTTGCAAAATTTATAAAAATTAAAATGCTGCTTACCACTGAGAATAGTATTATCCCTTTCACCATAGATCTTGTGCAGACATAATTCCTTAAAAATTCTTAAACATTTCATTGTTGGCATATCACCACATCTCAAAAACGGAATGCCAGTACACAGTGTGTGGCTCCACTTTCCCTCTCAAAATATAGCAATTAATTTTAAGAGTACAAATAAATTGCCAGTCCCTTTAGCCCTGACATGTCAAAATTCTACCTTAAAGTATTTAAATTCTAATATCTCTATATTGATGAATGTTCTCCCGATCACAGTTTAATTTTGGGTTAGCCTAACAACATCCCATCTGGCCCTCATTTATAAGGGCTGTGATATTATACTAAAAAGCAGGGCAGAGTTCTGGGTATACATAGAAACAGAACTTAGGTACAACAGATTTCAGTGTTACCAGCTACAATTATATTATCTTCTATCACTTAGCCTTCAACACTTTGTGTGTCTAGATGTTTCCTGAACAAAGCCTGTGAGAAAGGGTATCAAAGAATTGGATTTCAACATGGGCACAAACAGGCAGCCAGGCAGAAACTGAAGTGTAAATGTACTTTTGCATTTCCAGCCTAATGCTCAGCAGCAAATACTTGCTGAACTATGCCCCTGGACAGGTAACTTGTGGACCTTATTTTCTTGTATCATTTTTCATATTACAAATAATTTTTAGGTTTCAAAACCTCCAGTAGCATGTAGGTTAGGTCACAGGCTTTCTGTTCTGAAGATTTTAATATTTGACTTGGCACATCGTATTTCTATCATTTATCTCTTAAAGCTGTGAAAGTGTAACTACTTTTCTAGATACAGTACTGGTTTTGCTTTTTATTTAATGCTGCTTCATCATCACATTTTTGTCTGTCACTATTGTTTTCTGAGTCAACTCTGCCTATTCAGGACTGCCACACATGGTAGTCACTGCACTGAGGTATGATAAAAAGCCAATGACTGATCTGAAACATTGGCCAAAGTCCTTCTGTTTGTGTGCAGCAGTCCATGCATAATGAATGGCAACCTGTCATTGAACTGCCTTTGATTTATGCCAGTTTAATGCAACTTCTTTCTGATGCATTATTTTGTTGATAAAATCTAAACTTCAAGAATAGGCAACATTAATTTTCATTCTGATATCCACCAGAATACTGGTTTTTGTTTGCAGAAAATTTCAGGAGAAATGTATACAATGTTTACAATTGGAAGCCGAGATGAGCACTTTCATTCCAGATATGGAAGAGGTGGAATACACAGATAGTATTATCTTACAGAATAAGGTTTGGTTTCTCATTATGCCCTTCTTATAAAAGACAGTTTAACTTATTCATTAAGTTGCTCTATTGCACTTGCTCTTTACAGGTGGCAATCAATCTCACTATTGGTTAACATACCATCAGCTGCACACTGTTTCCCTTGTTGATCACCCACAGATCTGAAGCCATCTGCACAGAAACATTCATAGCTTCCTTTGGAATTCTTGCAGTCTTGGGTGCATGTTCCAAAGATCTCACACTCATTAATATCTAGACACAAGAAGAGAAAAGATTCCTAAAACTTGATTTCTTTCTTGTTTAGTCTTTAGGAGTCTCAGGGGTGACCTCATTGCTCTCTACAATACCCTGAAGGAAGGCTGTATTAAGGTGGGGGCCAGTCTCTTTTATGCTGCCTGCAGTGAGAGAAGCTGAGGAAATGGCCTTAAGATGAGATGGGAAATTCAGATTAGATACTAGAAAAAACTCACTGTTAGAGCGGTAGGCATCAGAGTAGGTTGTCCAGGGAGGTGGTGGAGTCACCATCCCTGGAGGTGTTTCAGAGTATCTGCATCTGGTGCCGGGTGACCGTTTAGTGGTTTAGGGGGTTACAGTGGTGGTGCTGGGTTGATGGTTGGACTTCTTAAAGGCCTCTTCCAACCTTGATTCTATGCCAATCATCTTTACTTCATGAAGTGGTAGGTTTGTGCCTTCCCCACATACTCTAAAAGATCAGTGACCTAATAAGTGATCCTTAAAATCAGCATCTGTTATCAAACAGCTCCTCATCACTCATTTGCTGTTTACCATGTCTTGACTACAGATTGTCAATAACTACCTTGCTGTAATCCTACTTATCAGATTTGTTTTCTGAGATGCATTTTTGATCATGTATTTTTGTGTTAAATCAATAAAGCAAGACAAAAGATGAGGCAAGACTAAAATGAGATGCAAGAGCAAAACTTTCTTGAAATGTGAAGCCAAGACACATGGTCCTCAGAAACTATATCAGCAGGGAAAGGGAGTGGTGGCTTTGGATCACGTTCAATAAAATCACACAAATTGTTCACAAGAGCTGGGAGAAACAAGCAGAAGAGTTTTCATCAAAACATGCTGAAACACCAGCTGGAAAGGTACTATGTCGCGTGACCACAAACCATGGCCTTTGAGTGGACTCCTCATTACATTTTATCTGCATAAAACCCAGGGCAAAAATATAGCACAACACACCTTTACTGTAGGTCTGTTTGGGAACAGAACAGAAGGAGAGTATAACCTGCAGCAAGCTTGTTTTCAATAAGGAAAAGAAAACACATCAAATTTCTATCTCTCAGATTGCAAAGATATGACAAAACATATTGTACTGTATACATATATGTTCTGTAAAGCAAAACTTTATCTACAGCTACCAAAAGCTTAAAAGAAGTCTCAACTGAGGAGCCAACTTTTTGCCGAATGAGGCATACATTTTATAAAACATGATTCACCAGAGGAACTCTTTAGAACACACCTATCTGATAAATATATAAAAATCATATTAGAATGTGAAAATGAGTGGTCACATTAGAATGCTGAAGAGACAGGTGACTGACCGCTTATCAGCAAGAAGATATTTATAAGATTAAAAATACCTTCACAGGAGTTACGGTTAGTTTCACTGGCCTTGTACCCTGGCCTACAGGAACAGATAAAGCCTCCTTCATTCAGATTGGTACAGTTATGTTCACAGATATTTTCTGCACAAGTTCGCTCTGCTCCAGGATCTGAAAGAAAAAAAAAAAAAGGCAAATTATACAATTGTAAGTAAAGAATGAAGTAATAAGGGGAAGGAATAATAATGTTGTTCATTATTACAACTGAAAATAGTTTTCAGATAGATCAAGTTCCTTTCCTTTCCTTTTTTTATAACTAAAATTAGAAGACAATGGTAACCACTGGTTAAGAGAACTGTCAACTAAAAAGTAGTGAAGAGGGTCAGGAAGAGGGCCATAATCATTAAAGCCCCCTTTCCTTAACAGAAATTACATTCTACATTACCACCAATCTGCAGAAACTGCAGGATTTAAGGATTTGACTCTAACTCCTACCATTGCCAATATAGCTCTTTCATATCCAGTGCTTTCTTATTAGCTGAACAAGAAATATTCTCAATTGATATCATGCATAACACAGGCCCTACATTATTAACATCTGGAAGATGTCAGAGAGAAGATGGCACGTTGTTCATGCCAAACCTAATCTAAAGCCTACTGCTGTCAGTACAGGTCATTGCACTGCCCTTTAAGATATTCTTATAATGGAAAAGCCAAGTCAGATATAATAGTCAGTCTGTAACAGATGATGAAAATTACACACTTCTGAAAGTACATCTAGAATTCTACTGATTCATATTTACTCTATATATACATAAAATACTTGAGTACAAATGCAAATTTGTTATATAAGCAGAAAAGATAAATAGTATGCTTACTGGAAGATCATGAGGCAAAGATACAGATGTATGGCAAAAACTTTACATTAAGCTGATTATCTCATTTTTACATACACATTTCAGTGCTGATTAACTTAAGTTTAAACAGCTCAATTTCATATACATGGAGAAGCATAAATTGTACACAAATATTCTACTTTCATTATAGCAGGTATTTGATGTTAGGAAATCCAAAGGTTACCATCTGATCTGTATTCATATTTATCCCCAAAGAGCAGAATGCAGGCATCAGAAGGTGTCTGTTTCACACTTTCATAGCCTTTTTATACTTCTGTATTTTCATCAAGTCATTGCATTAGGCTGTATTACCTAAAGACCATTGTGATGGTAACTGAAGCAAAGAAATCAGCTGCTTCAATATGGACTACACTCTAGGCTTCCAAGTTCTTTGTATTTTGGAAATCTGGATTGCAAATCACCAATGTAGCATATGGCACATTTTCACATGATGCCATCACAGACTGACAAATTGAAATTACAAGTGCATGCTCATATAACCACTCTGCAGCTGTCTACACATTGACATAAAAAGTTGGAATTTTGTTTGTTGTTTTTTTTGAGATTCCATGAAATACGTCTTGTCTCAAAGTTCAGGTCAAAGGTTTTACATTCAAAAGGATACTAGTAAATATATAATAGATAGTTAATAAAAGATGTATGGAGGATCTGAGAGGGCCGATAGGCAAAGGACTAGTGGTCCTTAACGATTCTGAGGTCATGTCCATAAAAAGAAAAATAGAAGCATCTCAATATACTTATATTTTTAACTGGGCTAGGGAAACATGCACCAGTTCAGAGTCTGGCCACTAATCTATTGCAATTATGGTTGAAATAGATTGCTGTTCTTGTGTTCTTGATTCTGTAACACAACCCATTTCAAAACAAGATCAAAACCAAGATCAAATCTTTTTTTTTTTTATAATGCATAAATACTCCAAGCCTAAAAAAGACTGTTCAGAGCACATTTCATGGAATCACTCAAGTTGGAAAAGATCTTTAAGATCTTAAGATCATCAGGTTGTACTATAAACCAAACACTGTCAAGACCCACTAAGCCCTGTCTCTAAGTAGCACATCTGTATGTTTTTGGAAGACATGCAAAAGAATGAAAACAGAAGAGAATTAAAACAAAATAAACTAAAAATAATAAACAAACTAATAAAAATAAACAAAATAAACTAAAATAATGAAAGAAAGAAAGGAGTAAATATTGTCCTCACTAACTGAATAATCCTAGAGAGGGCTTATTAAAAACAGTAAGGAAATTCACACAGTGAATAAAAAACAATACTTAGTATGCTATTCAATAAACAACATTCATTGCTTTCAGTTTCAGAAAATTCTATTTCAACAGCATTGCAATTTTGTATTTTATTGATATTATAACTTACTGCAGCCCATTTCATCAAAATGGTCTCCACAGTCATCGTAATTGTCACAGACATAATGTAGGGGAATGCAATTTCCATTACTGCACTTGAATTCTTCAGTTTTACAAGGTCTTGGCGTTGGCTCTCTACCTACAATCAAGAAAAGAAATATTCCTCTGTCGCAGTTTAAACTACAAAGTACAAACAAACACTATTCCCCATTGCTAATGGAGAAGATGATGCCATCTGGTAAAACAGTGACAAGACTATTTTGGAAGTCCGTATAAAAACCATAACCAGGATGTAACATCCTGTTTTCTAGTAACATCTCCATGACCTGAAAGAAGTCCTGCTGTTTTATAAAAGGGACAGAAGGAAAATCCTTAGTGTTAATAGTTGACTAAACTTATTTTGATAGTGCCAGCTTTTTAATATCCTTCAATTATATACTTCCTCCATCTACTGCAGACTTCTAAAAATCATGGAGATTTTAGTAAACTATTTACTTTTAGAATATTGTACAATAAAACCAGGAAATAATATGATTAAACTTGAAAATGTATTGCACAGTCAGCAAGAGATACATAAGATATCTCAGGGCAAAAACCTATTGAATATTAACAGACCTTCTGCAGGATCTGAGCCTAAGTATTAAGATTGTTAATATGTGTTTAACAATGCCACAACTTCAGGAAGTATCCATTTCTTTGTTTTAAAAGTTGCAGCTGGCCATTGCATCACATCCCATCCTATCCCATCCCATCCCAAATTTACTATACATCCCAACTCTTTATTCTTCCTCCTTTTAAGTGGAGTTCATAATAAGAGGAACAAATGTAGCAGGTGCTCATAGGAAAATACAATATTGTTTTGAAAATCATGCTCTTTTACTTTTCAGACAAATGTTTTACGATTTTTGCTACATGTACAGAGAGCTATGAATACATATTACTAATAACCAAGCTCAAATTATTTCATAGTGAGGTCTTGATTTCATTATTATTGTTAACCTTGACATCCCTTTGGAATTATTTAATATTAAGCACATCAAAATTACTGAATTTTATACTCAATTTTGTGTAAACATACAGTGTTCCTCTTTCTCATCACTGCCATCTCCACAGTCATCCTCCTGGTTGCACAGCTCATGACTGTATATACAGCGATTGTTTTCACACCGGAAACGGAACGGAGATTCACAAGCAATATCCACTGAAAGCACAGAGGTCAATCAGTCACACTTGATACTTCAGGCCATTGGGTCACAAATTATTCATATCGCTTTTCTCTTGGAACATTCATATGTCTTGTATATTTCAAAAGGTGAGGAGGAATTCAGACAAAAAATATTTTTTGCACATTTTGGTGATTGGAATACAAATTCTCTAACTACATATAACACTGAGGTTTCTAGGTTTGTTTGTGAAGTAAATTAACTGGAAATCCAACATGGTATTTAAGTGCATAACTGACAAAACCAGTTTAAATAGCACCTCCAACACCTAATTATTAAATCTCAAGTCAGGACTTAGCAGCCATATTTACAAAGACGTCCCAACAACACTAATAGCTTTGAAAGTTCAGCACTTGTGACAATATAGATCATCTGAATAAATCTTTCATTTCAAACTGATATTCTTATTTTTGATAATCAATTTGAAAATGTGAAATAGTGACCTTATCTCTCTGATATGATTCTCCCTACCTTTATAACCACATATACAAACATCTACAAAGCAGTGAGAAATTTTGTCAGAGAACAAAGTGAATTTGCATTAAAAAAAAATTCTTAGCAATCATCCCAAATAATTATAATTTATTTTCTAATTGATCTATTATGTGTAGAAATTAAGCATATTGTTTATTTTAATATAATTACTCTCTCTTACAGCAAAGGTGAAGTTCTTCATCAGAGTCATCTCCACAATCATTATCCCCATCACATTTCCAGTATGGCTGAATACAGACATGGTTTTTGCATTCAAACAGCATGGGTGGACAGTATGTACCATTAGGATACCGTGTTGCTGAAAAAAGGAAAATTATGATATTTGCATTTACAATAAAAACATTATGTTTTCAAGAAAAATATTCAGTCCAACCCTGTATTATTTTTAAAAACACTTATCTCCATAATAGGAGATACTATATAAAGTGCTTCAAAGATGAGCAGCAACAACAGGCTGCAATGACTGAGGACTTCTTCACAGCTATAAGTAATTAATTCAGGTTTAAATGAATAGTGAAACAACTCTATGTTAGACAAGCTTTTGAAAAGAAACTAATTAATTTAACAAATGGTAGTTAAATTTGTTATTGACAAATCTGTTCAATAAAGAAGATAATTAACCTCACTGGCACCAAACATGAATGATTGAAGAAGCACATAAGATACATAATTCCAAAAGGACTCATGTTGATATAGCAAAAAAAAACCCCAGTCATATTCTGTAAAAGCTGTGAAAGGAACTGAACTAAATCAAAGAAAAAACAAAAATATTATTCTACCAACTTATACAAATAAACCATATCCTTGACCTTTCAGTGGCTTCTCATACACTTTATCCTACATTTAAGAGCAGTCAAATATTTTATACTCAGGCTCTGAAAGACAACTGCTGTGATGTACCAGGATGTAGTTACCATCAGAAAAATAAAGGTAGTACTGTGCAGATGCTCTTCTTACTTAATGCACAGGTGTTAAAATTAAGTACATGGAAATATGTACAGAACTGCCCCGATACCAACATGAAGAGAAAGGAATTCTCCCAAACACTGAAGCCTAAAATCATGGAAATATGTAAGTCAGAACCAACACCTCAGTAGGTTCCACCCGAAAAGCTGATGTCAGTCAATGCAGACACAGCATAGAGGGAATATTTTGCTTCCAACTGGGAACAATACTTTCTGGCTAAACAACTGCAGCTGTAGATCCAGGCAAGCTGCAGATATTTTTTTCACAGTAGCTCAATATACCAAAGGAAAACAGAAATGGAAAAGTATATTATTTCCTAGGGTTCACTGATACTTTAGGACACTTTACACTAATTCAAGTATTATTAAAAAAATCTCATTACAAAACCTTGTTAGAATTTGCTACAATTGAAATAGTTTGGATCTCACAGTGTTCATGGGAGAGTGAAAAATTTTAACTCAATCACACGTGTATCTTCTCCTGGACTTGGTAATCACATTCATTTCCTACCATTAAGAATGTGTTTACAGTCAGTGCAAGAGATGGCAACCCATTTTTATATTAAAAAGCTGATTCAAAATGTTATGCTTATCCTGAATCTTTACTAACATCACTGAGCATTGCAGAATTGTGTATCTCTAAGGAGTCATCTCACTTCAAAATAGGGAAAAGTGCAAATCTTTCTGAAAGTGGGCACAATGAGCACCAATTGCAAAGCTTATTACTCACGACAAGTTGTTTCATCAGAGAAATCAAGGCAGTCTGCATTTCCATCACATTTGAAGCGCTCTGCGACACAGTGTCCACTGTCACACTGGAAATAACCTGGGTGGCAGGTTCTCAGCTCTGAAAAGATTCAGAAGTTTGTGTTGAAACATCTTCTTGTTCAAAGACAGATAGACTTCTTACATTTTGAGAACAATCTTCTGAAAACAACTGGAAAATCCCAGACTACTGAAACTGTGGTATTCCCTACTTTTGGTGGAGTGAGTAAAGTGACAGGGTGAACATTACTTCTTTAAATATGCTTCCCATAAGAGATCATTTTGCAGAATAATTTATCACATTAGAAACAACGGTGTGAACATGCAAGAGGTAGCATTCAGATAATACACACCACAGTCACGTTCATCTGAATTGTCTTCACAGTCATCATCATGGTCACAGATCCACCGAGAAGGAATGCAGCGCAGATTGTCACAACGGTATTCACTTTCTGTGCACTCACGAGGACCTTCATTTAAAATCAATGTACAAATATGAAAACTTTCCCACATGTAGATTTAAACATCCACACCTGCCTCATTGAACCAGACAAAAGTAACGTGGGCAGATAATGAGGTAAAATCTTTAAAACTAAATGATGTTAAAACAACATTCCCCCCGGGTACTCTTTAAATATGGTAGATATTCTAAGTCCCTCTTGACACAGAAAAAAGGAAAATCATTGCAGACTTTGTTTCAACACAGAATTATCCAGGAGCTTTCAATTCAAAGCAGAAAAAAAAAAATCCACTATCATTGTTTAAGAAACTATATAATACTACATTTGCACATAGAACAAAATTCAAATTCAAAATTCATGTCACTTCTTATTGGAAAACAGGAATTGTGTTATTATGATGACTGGATTTATCAGTGTTTTTATGTAACCAGAATGTATCCTTGTGATATCAGTGTGGTATTTCAGCAAATAAAAGACAGACTACCATATAAACAAAAAGAATGGTTGCAATTGAGAGCTGTCTGCCTTGTTCTCATAAGAAATAGAAGAATATTTAAGTCAAAAGTGGGACTACATAATTACAAACAAAAGAAGAACTCACTGCAGTTGTGCTCATCCGAGTTATCTCCACAGTCATCATCTCCATCACACTTCCAGCGCAGCGGGATACATCGATGATTGTCGCAACGGAAATCTCCAAAAGGACTGCAAGTCATCTCCTCTGCAGTGCAGACAGTTCACCAACAAAACAGCACACATTAGCACAGTCTTTGCCCAGGTACATTGTTACTGAAGGCTTTCAGAAAACCTGGGTGTTTGCAAATTGGAGAAATATCTTAGGCACAAAGTTACATTGAAATGACCCTCTCCAAACTTACCACAGCCTTGTTCATCACTGTTGTCTCTACAGTCATCGTTCCCATTGCACACTGCCCACAATGGTACACAACGGTAGTTGGTTCTACAGCTGAATTGTGTGTGATTGTCACATCGATAAGCAGATCCCACTGAAAGAGGCAGTTGTCAAAATTAATTGTTACTTAGCCATTAGCTGCTCTCCTTGCTTTTCTGCCTCTCCTAACCTTTTATAACTTACAGTCAATGATTTTGACTAAAGAGAGATTTCTGCTGTTTTCAGTATTGTAAAGTAGAAAGCATTAAATGTATCTGATTTTACTATCTTTCCCAATCTATGCTGTTTGTATTCTGCATATGCTACAAACCCATCACGGGATCAAATCACATTTTTTGTGTTTTTCCCTAAATTATTCAGAGCTGGTGACACTAGCAATAGCCCCAAATGTGGGAGCCAGAGGAGGCAGCTTGTCCTCAAATGGCAAAACTTGGTCACAAGTTTTTGAAGATGCCCATTGATTCAAAGAGACATTCAAGCACGTATAGGAAAATCGTAGCATCAAGAAAGAGTGAGATCCTGATAATCAGTTTCTCATAAACTAGCAAGCATAAATAAACTTTCTCCCCTTCAAGAATAGGCAAATAGTAAATTATCACATAATCTCTATGTTTTCTAACACTCTTTACTACATGAATGCAATTAGCTTGCAGGAAATATTCCCTTCCAATAAACTTTCAGTCTCAGGAAAATTAAGTTATGTGCTTCACTCTGCTTTTAGTGCATTTTAATGTAGGCATTTTACTACAGCTCTGTGCTTACTGCATTCGTGGAATGGCTCATCAGAGTTATCACCACAATCATCATCCACATCACACTTCCAGGACTGTGGGATGCAACGGCCATTGTCACATTTAAATTGGCCTGGGGGACAGGTTCTACTGGCACAGTGAGCACTATCTTCATCCGAGTTGTCACCACAGTCATTCTCTCGATCACACTGCCAGGCTTCCGGGATACATCGCTTGTTGGCACATTGCCACTGATGAGTTTCACACTGGTGATTAGCTGAAAGAATACAGATCAGCTGTTAGGATACTGAAACTTATAGAAATGATCTCCTGCGGTTATGTCAATTGAGCCCTTATGTTTACATCAACAGTTAAAAACAAAGCCAGAAAGCAAATTAAAATGTCACATATACTTGCCCAGTTAAAGCAGTTAAGGTACACATTTCTAACATCACACGTCACATCTTCCCCAGGTATCTTCAGACAAGCTCACTAAGGTTCTGCAGTTTTCTAGGAGCAAGATATATACTACCTTCTCCTAAAGCAGAGGGAAGTAAACCCAGCATTCCACATGATTGAGGCAGGGTTTGCCACTCACTTCACAGAGGACCTATATTGGCTCTGGCCATGCTATCAGCTTAGATGTGTATTGCCTGATGAGCCTGTTTCTCTATGAATTAACATGACAGAAAACATAGCAGAAGACCATGCTAATATCAGCTGCACAACCTACAGAAAAATCACCTCTATTTTAAAGGGCAAAGCATTGAAAGCTGGTATCAGCAGTGCTGGCAAACTTTGGTAGCTCTGAAAACAGGAGTCAACACTTATCTCTACTTGAAGAATTTCTTGCCATACTCCACTCTACTACTTTCTTTTACATACACTACCAAACTGTTCAAGAGAAAATAGTGTATTATAATTCCCATTCATGTTCTAGACCAAAGGATTCTGTTCCCATGCACAAGATAATGAGTAAAAGGAATTACATAGACCTAAACTGACATTTATTGTATCCAGTATGTTATGCTGTACCCAGCATTACACAGCTTCCATATCTCTTCTTTTAAATTCCCTTGTGGCACACTTAAGATCTTAGCTATTTGAAACTCAGTTAAAACTGACATTTCATTTAATTCTGTCATTGTTAAAACCATTCCATTGGAATGGAAGGCAATGAAACTATCAGTTATATAACCACACTGCTTTCCCCTTGGTTTTGTATTACTTGCTTGCAACTGCCAGAACTACATTATTTACAAAAAGAGAACTAAGGATACACTTTTTAAAATTAGACATAAGGTTTTTAAGGAGATAACATTATTCCTCAAGCATAATTATGCTACATTTATTTAAGACTGCTATCACACACTGCTCTCCAAAACTTATCTTCTCCCCATGAACTGGATTTTGTGCAATGCAGAAGGTGTAATAATTTTATCCCATCACACAAAGTAGAATAGAGGGAAAATCAGCACACCGGTTAGACTGACCTGGGCATTAGGAAGCCTGAGATTCTCCATCATCACCATGGCTTTACTCAGAGCAAAACAAAATGAGTCCTGTTTCTAATATTTTATACCTCAGATAGTAATTTACCCCAGTTACGTCAAATCTTTCTTGAAGGTATGGAAACTGTTTATGCTTTAATATAGTACATTTTTGCTCTCCTTTACACTGCTTGCACTGAGGTGAATTGCTCCAGCAGGTGCAAGACTAGAAAAGACTGCATCTGTCTATCTCACCTTTCCATTTTTGAAAAAGGGACTGTGATTATGAAATTTATATGTTGATTACAAGTTTTATACTGGCAAAACCCTTTAATTTATTTGTTGGAACATACCACAAAGTACAGGATCTTCATCTGATCTGTCATGGCAATCCGGCTGGGCATTGCACAAGAAATGTGAACTTGTGCAGTTCCCATCATTACACTGGAACTGCCCCACAGGACAGTACCGGTGCGGACAGGTTGGGGGCTCATCAGAGCCATCTCGACAGTCCCTCTGTCCGTCACATTTCCACCAGATGGGAATACACCTACAAAGAGAAAACATTGCATTCTTTGTTGAGGATATCGCTTTACAGATGTTCAACCATCCTTTTACAGCACAGAAGACAGTATTTTCTTAGTGCTATTTCTTGAAATATCCAAAACATCTTGAATTTTATGTCTTCTATTTCATATGTCAAATGCTAACAAAATATGCCAGAATACTGTCACCAGAAACAGAGTATAAACAGATTATATTGATGGACCTCTAGAAGAAAGTTCACAGAAAAGAATAAAGATGTAATTTTTATGTTTATTTGTGGTAGTCTTCTCTCATATTTTTTAGATCACTCTCCGACTGGATTTTTAATAAGGTAATATTTCAATAATTCACCCAAACTTTAGCACAAAAATTCCACTAGGGATTATCATTATAACACTACTTCAAAACGCAACTCTATAAGCACACCTGCCTTACAGGACCCAGGGTGATACATCACTACAAGAGCTCTTCTGTCACCATTCCTCTCCCTCCACTGCTGTCTCAGTAAAAGAGGTTAGAAATGTGCCCTCACACCAGCCAAATGGCTTTCCTGGACCACTGGCAGACAGCATATATTTGGCAGAAACAGATACATTGTAAAAGATGTTAAAAAAAAAAAAAAGAAAAAAAGAAAAGAAAAAAAGAAGGTTCCAGATGCGAGAATTCAACAAAAATGGTTTCTAGAGGTACATGTTAACAACCCAAACTTTGCTATGTTAGTAATGCCTATAACAGAAAGAAAAGTAA
The DNA here is from genome assembly GCF_001522545.3 of Parus major. Taxonomy (NCBI): domain Eukaryota; kingdom Metazoa; phylum Chordata; class Aves; order Passeriformes; family Paridae; genus Parus; species Parus major. Next base: position 18,527,981 of record NC_031776.1, on the reverse strand, counting down.
AAAAAGTACTACTTAAGGAACCAGTTTAAAAGTACTTTTCCAAAATGAAAGCATACCCTGCTGTCCCTGTTTTTTTTTCTGCAAGCACATCACAAACTCATAATGAGAGCAGAAGGAATCTCTAATTTCCTGCCATTTTGGACTGACTAAAGTGTGAAATACATCCTTAAAGATACATGAAAAAAGCAATGGTGAGCACTGGACTTACCTCTCAGTGTCTGCACAGAGAAACTGGGTACTAGAGCACATTGGAAGGCAGTGGGCTGTATTGCCAAGCTGTATTACCATGAAGTTATCAGGACATTCACAGGAAAACCCCTGGCCACCAGCTTTTATTAGACAAAGATGGGAACAACCACCATTATTGGTGCCACAAGGATTGTTAACTGGTAAAACAGAAGAAAAAGTATTACCATATTTTGTAAATTCCAGAACACAAGGCTTTCAATCTACAATAGATTTCTCTAATACTGTTTTGAAACCTTAAATGTAAGAGGTTGAAAACCTAAGTAGGCATTTCCAGAGAGAAATATGTAATTTCATATACATATATTTCTACAAATATATTAATAAAAATGTATTTGTATACATAAAAATGTATACAAATATATACATTCATATACATGAAATGTAGGCTATTAAGCCATGTTTTAGAAACTAATTTAAAATCATGCATTACCAGTCATTGCTTTTCAGAGAAAGCGCAATTTATAAAGTAGATGCCTACATTTACTCTGTATATTTTATTCCACTCAGCAAAAGCAAAAGCTGAGTGCACTCAGGACCCTTTACAGCTAGTTCCCAGATAACAGCTGACCCTCTAAATGCAAATCTAATTCTGTTTTCTCACCAAATGGTTGTCTGTAAGGATGGTAAACATGGATGTCAAATGGCCTATGTGTGGTATTAACAAGAACAGTCCTTTCTGATCCATCATATTTATTTCCTTTTTCAACTGTCCTTGTGTTCCAGTCAGTCCAATATATCGTGTCTTCAAAAATAGTTATTGCAAATGGATGAGGTAGAGTCCCATCGTATACCGTGTGCCGATGATGTCCATCCAGGTCAGAGTACCTCCACAAAGAAAAATTTGTGCAAAACATTCAGATAAATGCTAAAATTTCTTTCCATCTTCTCTTCGCAAATTATGTATGCTTATGGTCCTTCATTATTGGTAACCAGAAACATGCAATGTAGAATTGCAGCTTCTTTATGACCTAAAGACAGATCACCATTCTTAGCAAATTAATTTTAGTATATGAAGGAAAGTAAAACAGGCTATTTCAGGGAAATAAATGGAATAGGGTAACATCCACTGAAATGCATAGTCTTTCCACAGAAGCACATTAGCTAGAACAATGAAATTTTGTACATTTATTGCTTTAACAGCAAGTTATTTTTGTCACAAAAAAGACTAGCTTGCCTAGATGATTCACAGTGCTAATAATGGAACACAGAAGACAATAATGGGCTTCCTATATTCCTAAATTTTACATGTCTTTCTGATTTTGAGCTTTTTGATGAGTTATTTTTGACAAGATTTTACATTTTTACTATCACCTTGCTATATGGGGAAATTAAGAAATACAAGAGTGGAGAAAGAGAAAAATAGATATAATTAACTTAGATTTGTAAAAAGATATCTTTAATACTTCATCGTAGAAAAGGCTGCCAGAAGAACTAATGTAGAAAAGAATAGAAGCAAATACAAATAGAAATTTAAATGTGCATGTAAATATTAATACATATATGAACACTAATATAAATGCAAATTATTGGCTTCAAAGTATTTCAGTATCATGTATTTTAAAATCATTGAAATAATCAGGTAATTATTATTCATTTTTACTGCTATTTAGGTGGGAATTTTCTAGTACTAGAAGCAATGTACAGATTTTTCTTGACTGACAAAAAAATCCCATTTGCCAACAGGAAATTCCATATCATACTTATGGACATTCAGACATCTTCTAAAGGTTTGTATACAACTTATCAGCACATAACTAGTTTAGTTACAGCTCAATTCTTATCTATATGAGAAACAAGAGAATCAAAAAATAGTGACTTTATAGTCAATTTTGCTTTGGTTCAGGTTGTATAACTAGATATGGAGAAGTTGCATATTTTAGTACAGAGTGTGAACCTTCTCACTGCAATTTTTGGACAATTTTCAGGGAATGTAGCAACCCAGTTACTGTGGCATCTAATGATCCATATCATCTATTACTCCAGGCATTTTGACTCCAGCTTTCTAAAGAGTCAGGGGGCAGAAATACATCTTCTTTTTACAACACCTATAAATTCTCCCACCACAATCTGACGTGAGCAATCATTCAGTTGTTTTAATATTTTCTGTCTACATACTCAATATAATTTAGATGGGCATCTGTCCAGTAAAGCTTGTCGTTGGTGTAATCTATGGTAAGTCCATTGGGCCACTCTAACTTTGTAGAGATAATCACAGTCTTCTCCTTGCCATCCATGCCAGCTCGTCCAATATAGGCTCGATCTGCCCAGTCTGTCCAGTAAATCAGTCTGCTCAAATGAATACTTAGAGTTAGGATTGTTGAAGTAAATATTAGAAGCCACACCTCAAATAGAGTATTTCCTTCCACAGAACTAAAGCAGAGATTGAGGAAGAAGAAAGTTAATATATTTCTTAGTTTAACTGCTACAGCAGTCAATTGTGCAATCACAATTGAATTCAGTCATCTCCAACATCTACCAAACCACACACACTTCTATCAACCTTTTTAGCCTTGCATTCAGAACTTTCTAGTACATATGGAACCAAATTCCACTTTCAACAGCATGTGACAGCCATGCATATACACCCACAACAGGCAAGCTACTATTTTTCCTAAGCTGTAGCTGAGTACTAACACCACAGAAATCTAATTGCAAGCAACCCAAATTTACTTCAGATTTTCAGAATAGTGCAAGATTATTTTCAAAAGAAAGGAAAAGTACTCTTTAAAGGTCATACCCATATTTTGGATGAACCACAATTGCTCTGGGATACTGAAAGCAGAAAGTATTGTTGGCATCCACACACCGATCCACCAGTTTTTTCCGGAATCTTCCATCAAGTTCAGAGACATAGAGACAATCTCGGTAGGCATCTACCCAGTACAATTTTCTGAAATATTTTAGAGTTAATTTATTAATTTTTTTCCCCTTATTTTGCTTCACAGCATTTTATTCTTTTTTCTCCTAGAAGCAATGTATCCCCGTAAAGGAACACATACTTCATTGACATCTCTTCTACACCATGCTCCAGGCTGCCTTTTCACTTCTGTTTTTCTTGTAACCACAATCAGTGGTGCCAAATTAAAACTTGCAGGTGCCCAGTTGAGTAATAATATGCCGTTTGTCTTCAAATTCCTAAATCCCTACTCCCTTTCTGTCCTACCAACAATGGCCAGGAGCAGGGAAACAGACATGCAGTGCAATGGACTGTGACCAGGGCTGTAAGGCATTGTAGGGAATCCTCAACTGTTCCATGCTGCCACTTCTGCTCTCATCAAACAGGTAGAAAAATTCCTAAGTAGTTTGACACCCCAGTTTAAACTTCACCTAGAATTTTCTAACACTTCCATTCCTTTGCCTGGGAATTACACACAGCTGTAAGCAAAGAAATCATACAAGCAGAAGGTATAATTTTTAAAAGCCTGCATCAAAACAAAGCATTAAATTCAATTAGAACTACATCAGGATACTTTGAAATTCTCTGCAGAGCTGGTCAGCTCCAGCACCCACAGTGTTATTTCAGAAATAGTCTGACAGATATAATTCTGCCTACACCACTCTAAGTAAAATTCCCATCAGAGAAAACAGTCTTCTCCAACATGTATCTCATGGCATCCTTTCATCCTCTCTGCACTGAAAACAAGCAGAAAAAATTCAACCACTGTATTGTCCTTGAGCCTGTCTGAAACACCTAAACAAGAACTGACTCAAGATATAACTAATGGTAGCTGAAACAATTCAAAAGTTGTATTAGCAATGAAGCAGTAGGACCACTTCAGCTCAAATTTGCCTTTTGCTTCATCACCTTTCCATGAATCATAAAGCCTTTAGGGCAACATTAATTATCATTAGTTTAGAAACAAAGTGGCGTAAAAATAAAAACTATTATATGGACATATTCATATAAACAGTCTCATCTAAATTTCAAAAGTGAGTTTTGAACAATTCTTAATTGGTTTACAGTCTGATCCATGTTACTTAAACTTTTCATTAGATTTCACTTAGATTATTGCACTTGGAAAGCAAGATGAAATACAGCAAGACCACTGTCAGAGTGGCCACCACATAACAGAGGTTCTGTGGCAGTAAGTCAGACTGTTTTTTGAAATACAGCAGGCAGTTAAAAATTTGCCATAATGAGGTGTTTTCCAATTACCTCACCCATGTGCTGGCCCCCTGACAGAAAATTATGTGAATCATGTTGTTTGAGTGTGTCAGTTAAAGGTGAATTTTTCAAGAGCAAAAGACACACGCTCTGCACGTTGATACAGGAGCTAAATTTCATTAAGGCTTACTGTTACTTACTTCACTGGGGTCTAGTTACCTGTTACAATATTTTGTTTATGCCGAGTGAAACCTGCATGTCAATCCCAACAACTGCTAGCAAACGATTGATGAGAGAGCAAGTCTGACAGAACCTCAGTATACCACATATGAGAGTAAATTGTTATGTATTAGATGCTGATAAACAATTCCAGAGCAGTTGTATAATGCTGCATCCACAACCTAAACTATTTTTGTACTCATCAGGAATTTCATATCGAGTGGGGAAAAACCCCTAAGATAAACCCTTTCACACATAATTTCTCCAATAACCCAGAAAGACAAAAAATATATTTTCTTACCTGCCAACCCAGTCAACAGCGATACCTTCCCCGTTGGGCACATCATCACTTATCACTGCCTCCTTATTTGTTCCATTTAGGAACATTCGTTCAATGACATTCCTCCCCACATCAATCCAGTATAACCTCTTTTCCACCCTGTCAAAGTCCAGTGCCACCACATTTCTCAGTCCTTGCAAAATGAGAGAGTAAGACTGGCCATCTGCTGTGAGATTTCTCAGATAGTAACGGTTGCTAAAAATAAGGTATGGGGAGATATTACTATTTTGCCGGCAACTTTTTCCGTCAGGCTCCCGGATATAGCCTGGGGCACACTTACAGATGTAGGAGCCAGCTGTGTTCTCACAAATCTGGCTACATACTGATGGAGTTTCATTGCACTCATCAATATCATCACAAGTCCGTTTATCAGACATAAGTTTGTATCCAGGATGACAAGAACAGTAGAAACTTGTCTGTGTGTCTGTACAGTCATGATCACATCTGCTGATTGAAGGATCATTGCATTCATTTACACCTGGGGAAGGAAAGGAGCTCTATTCAAGGAGCCATCTAGCAGAGTAATAGTGCAGTTACTTTCCAATGCCCTCTCTCTCTCTCTCTCCTTGCAGCCCCCTGAAAATGCTGAATGTGGATATGGGCTGCTGTAATAAAGGAAAAAAGAAAACAACATAATCTAATATAAAATTATTCTACCACATCTGAACTCTGTCACAAAGCACCAAGCACAAAGTAAGGACTATGGCATATTTTGGAAATGCAAAGGCAATGCATAACAATGTATGAAATATATTTTGTTTATATCATTAGCTCATTGTCACAGTCAGTTACAACAGCAATAATAAGTATGAATTAATTAAAGTTAAAAAATTTAAAAGATAAGTTTCCTGTAACTTCAATTTCTGAGGAACAGCCATGGAATAGATATGACTGGAATTAAGGAATTTTCTTAAGAGTGCATTTTTCCAAAGGTGCCTACAATTTTTAAATTAGACAGTATAAATAAATCTATACATACCACATCCCTTTTCATCACTGTTATCTAAGCAATCATCCAACCGATTGCAGACTTTAACCAGCTCAATGCAGTTTCCGTTGTCACATTTAAAATGATGGGGAGAGCAGGTCGCTTCTGGTGTACTACAGAGATGTTCCAGCTCATCAGATTCATCACCACAGTCATTATCCCCATCACAGACATAGGCTTTGGAAATGCAGCGTCCATTCTGACAAGTAAACTGGTGCTGTTGACATGGTTCATAGATGCATCCTCTTTCATCACTGCTGTCACCACAGTCATTCCGCCTATCACACCTGAAGAAGAATGAACACTCTCTTCAAATATAAGAAGGCACTCACAGTCCCCAGTGCAGATGGATAGATTCACTCTCACAATGTCCAAAGGTCAATATTTTTGGCTCCAATAGAAGAGACTTTCAGAAACTGGGGTCATATTATATAGTCTGATCCTATGAGTCCTGATAGTATTTCCTGGGTGCATTACAGGCTGGACAAAATCACCCCAGTAGAAGTTACCAGTGACAATAAGAAGGATTAAATGCTAATGGTAAGCAATGGGAATATTAAAAGGGAAAAAAGCATTTTCAAGTCAAAGCTAATGCATGAATGCAGAGTAGATAAATAGTTTCATTACAGTATGTAGATCTAATTACAACTAAATGGTGGGGAAAAATAGGTTGAATTAGTTCCTTCACAATAAGCAATTTTGAGAATTTCTACAACTGCTTGGGTAGTTACAAACCTGTATGCGTTACGGACGCACAGGCCATTACTACAGGTAAATTCACTTTCTGTGCAAGGTCTTCTTGTGCAGTTCTGGTGTTCATCAAGAGCATCACTGCAGTCAGCATCACCATCACAGACCCATGCCCGAGGAATGCACCTCCTGAGTGGGGGTCGATTGTTGGCACAAGTGAACTCTGCTGCTGTGCAGTTGCGGTTTGCTGAAGGAAAAGCATACTCACTAACCAAGTTATGAGTGACTAACTGTGTATGTGACATTCTCCTCCACCACCCACACAAACAGCATGGATATCCACCCATAATCCACAACAGAGCCATGCCCTGCTGCACATGCAGAGACAAATACCACTGTACTTTCTCGTGTACAAAACTGCACATTGCTCTTTGTGGAGGCTGAGTGGGAGCCAAAGCATTCCTTAGGCAATGCTGACATGTACAGAAATCTGCATCTTACTGGACTCTCAAATAAGCTTTTTCAGCCAGATTTTCTGGGAGCTGAATAGTTTCTGCCCCCTGTTTTGTTCAAGGTATTCTGCTCCAGGGAGCAAGCAGAGGTAGCAATATTATAGTTATAATATTATAGTTAATAAGGTCAAGGACTATAAGCATAACTAGCTGTTCTTCAAAGAATTAAGAAGCAGGACCAGGTTGGTGAACCTCCTTCCCTTTGTTCACCCTCTGAACAGACATGCTTATTTTGTTCACTAGTTTTTAAAGCTATTAAGCCACAAATATGTGCATGCAGTGCATGATCACCAGGCAGCATTTTCACTGATCTGCTCTAGCTGCTCAGATCATACACACAACCCAGATTAATTATGTCTCCATTTCAACTCAACAATTCAAAGAAGAATAATTGCAAAACTAGAACAATATTTTGCTGGGCTTTTTTACCAGTAAAATATTCAATTTTGATTCAATATCATGAAAATGAAGGTAGAGGAAGATTGTACCTCGCGCTTAATGTGCACATTTAAGGGGTAGAAAAAACTGGCAGTGGGTGACAGTCTGGGGGTTGGTTGTTTTCAAAAAAATACCTGCAGGACAAAGTGCAGTGTGTACTTGCATTAGCCACGTACCACAATTATGTCTTTGATCCTCATCACTCATATCCCCACAGTCATTATCACCATCACAGATCCACGTTGCTGGGATACATCTGCCATCATCACATCTGAACTGGTCACTCGAACAAGTCCGCATTTGAGGCACTTAAAAATTAACACAACCACTGTGCTTGTTAAACTAATCTGCACAGCCAACAAATCTACTGAGGACTGTATCTCAAGGAGAAGCTTATGACAGTAAAATGTAAAATCAAAGCTTAATTGTAAAATAGTTAATGCATAAAATGCAAAATATTTTCATAAGCCAAAAGTGCAACTCCAATAATGTGCAAAGTGAGCTACCAGCCCTGCTGAAGCCACAGAAGAATCTTGCCTTGTGTTATTCTTATTTTTACAGTGAGAATAATAACTGTTATAATACCAACTGTCAGTGACTTCAGTTAGCTCCTTCTCTCCTTCCCTAGAGATCACTGTCCTTTTTTTCACCCCCTATCCTACTCTGCTTATTCCCATTGGTTTCTATTGTACATACAGGATTTGTTTACTGTAATACTATGATACCCATATACTGCATCAACACTGTTCCCCTCTGCATCCCACATTTCCTTTTTCTCCAAATGTAATAATGCATGCACACTTTCTGTACAGCATGACAACTGCTTTTATATGCAAAACAATACCAAAATACTTGCTATTTTTTGCCATTTGATTCACTACCATCACAGTCTTAGAGATAGGAGAGACAGAGATAGGAAGTTACACATTAAGAGTAATCACATTACAAGCAATCAGTTGCTGCAACTAAAACCTTCATATTCCACACACAGCTTTAAGTATTTAAAACTCAAATTATTTAATGACTCAGATTAGAGACATTGAATAAAACCCAGAAGATACTTATTTTCCACCTATTCTGGATTAAGATTCCTGCCTACAAGACAAACTACTGATTTGCCATAACCCACCATGTTATATCCTCTGAATGCAGACTTACCACAAGAAGCAGGTTCATCAGAGCCATCAGCACAGTCTATTCCTTGATCACAGTACCAATGAGCAGGAATACAACGTCCCGATGTACAACGAAACTCACTATTTGTGCAAGTCAGAGAGACTGGAAGAAAAAAACTATGAATTACTTCTTTTTACTCTGCTACCTTTCCAACTTGTTTTAAATTGCATTTGAGTTCATGTTTTGCAAAAAATATTACAGTCCAAAAAAAAGAAAGAGAAGAAATTATGCTAGGAAGGATGCCTTTTCTCAGCCTCTCTGGAAAGAGTTCATTGTACAAACTAACTTGATACTTGTATGCAAAAAAATGGGCTTGATTTTCTCCCTGGGCACATGTATCAGCTAGTAAGCAGACAGAATTTTCCCTGAAAATAGGACTGCATGCAGCAATCTGAGTTGTTCTAAATGTAGAACATACATTCTTCATTTATACTTGAGATTTGTGCACAGGAGAATGGTCACATTCCAGTATACTCATTTCTCCACTGCTCAAACCGGGCATAACAGACTCAATGCTTTACAGGAAATCAAAATGTGCACGAAGGAAGTAATATCTCACGTTAGAGAATTTTCCTCCTACCAATTTTTCTTCACTTGCTGGTAGGTACCTTTTCTTAATGGCAGTGAAAAACAGACCATAACACTGAGTAGTTCCAACGGACCATGCTGCAAATACTCTCTGCACTTCAGCCAAGGCCCTTGATCCTGGCATGTATAGGGGTTTTGACAATTTCTTCAGTAATTACCAATACTTTCCTGTACCCTCTGATGGTTTCAAAATACCAGAAAGATTCAGTCTGGCCTTTAATTTGCTCTCTCCTGTGCCTTTAATGATGGAAATCAAAGACAGTTAACTATTGCTCATTAACATCTTGGTGTTTCATCTCTCATTCACTCTCTCCCTCTTCCTTGCCCTTCACGACTTCTCAGTTTAAGTAATTCAGCAGGGACATAAACAGCAGAAGGGACAAAACACAACTTTGACAAGCAGAACAAGGCTCATTATAGCCACATATTCTTGACACATTGGTGTACACAGATAAAAGTGGCCACCTTCTGGCTACAAAAATTGAACTCCTATTTCAGAAGAACTGTGGCATAGTTAGTTCAAGGCATGTACTTTTAGAAAAAAATAGTGAAAGCAAAAATAATCTACTCAGGCAATACTAAAACTAAATCGCAATCTGAAATTATCCATTATTGATATACCATATTATGTTTTATAAATTGATCCATAATATTTTTTTATGGGAAAAGTACTACCTAACTTCTGCCTAATAAAAATGTCCTAGAAAAGCTAATCTGATTTGGAATTAAGACTGGCTGAAAACTAGGCACTTCCATATCCTAACTGGAAGCTACAGTGAACTAGGAATCATATGCTAAAGCATACATAACCACATGAAAGAGTTAAAAGAAATTTGAGACCATAGACAAATTAATTAGGTTAGAAGGAAGAATATTCTCATGTTAAAGTTATGGAAAAAGACAGCTCTCAATAATACTTAAGTGCCAAACACCTTGTAAAACAATAAAAAATACTGATCAAAATAAGCAAGAGGAACAATTCTCAAATGCTATATTAAAACTCTTCAAAAAGGTATCTTTTTTTGTTATTAGATAAAAATATTATTTAGATAATTAGGAGCTAGAGGTACCATGCATATATTACTTCAGCATTATAAAAGAAGATGTTTTGAGAATAGTTGGAGTTATATTAAAAAAGAAGAGAGCAGTGGAATAAATTACAGAAGTATCAGAGAAGTAACAGAGACCCTCTTAACTCTCTTAACTTACCACAGTGAGTAGGGCTCTCATCACTCATATCTCCGCAATCATTATCACCATCACACAAATATGTTCGAGGAATGCAAATATTTGTGCTTTGACATTTTGTAAAACCAGACTGGCACGTACGCTCCGCTTTAAGGAGGGAGAAAAAAAGTAAAAGTTGTTTAGAGCTATTTTAAATACTGTTATGCTGTTACTTTCATGAACTGCAAAAGCAGCCAATATTGAACTAATCACAGTTTACATCTTAAAGAAAACAAACATAACTGATAACTTTTATAAGGCATCTAATTTTAAACTGTGCCGTTATGGGATCACAATAAACACTCCTGATTATTAAATATAGTATAATTAATATAGCATGACACAAAGTAAAAAGCCATTGTCAAATTCCCACTAATCCTGTCAAAATATAAACCCTGAATCCAAGTTACCTGAAATAGTCTGTTTGAAATCCATAGGATTACTCACAAGAATTAACATTACCTACTGCATGAGCATTTGTTGCTTCAAGGCAGACTACTTAAAGCAACATTTATTATGTAATATCTTAGGGTGTTCCAGAACATAATTTAGCAATTCTATTTGCTTCAAATAACACTAAACAGTACCTGTAATGTAAATTTTTAAAACTTTTGTCCTTTTTGCTGATTTTGTCAGATTTCTTCACATAAAACCACATTTACCTCTTTCTTTGTCTAGAGTCAGACTCAAAGAGGCTCTAGGTACTAAGGCTCAACTTACGACAATTCCTCTCATCTGATGTGCCATTGTCATAACAGTTGTTTACTCCATTGCAGACATACTGAAGGGATATACACCTTCCATTATTGCAAGTAAATTCTGTGTTGGAGTCACAGGTTCGAAACAAGCAGCCAAGCTCATCACTGTTATCTCCACAGTCATTGTAGTGATCGCAGCGGTAATGATAGGGTACGCATCGCCCATTGCCACAGGTGAAAGCTGTTGGCTGACAAGTATGGAAAGCTGCAGAAAATTAAAAAGAAAAAAGAAATGTGGATAAAATATAATCTAAGTTCTCTGAAAAAGTAACAACTAAAATCACAATATATTTTTACCTGCCAGGGCAAACACAGCTGCAAAACGGACTGCATGAAAAGTAAAATACATATTTGAATTAAAAAATCAGAAATTGGCTGTACTTGACAAAAATTCAATACTACAGTGCTTCTGGATTCTAAAGCAAACCACTAGTCATTCAGACCTCAAATCTGTGAGCAAGCAAGGGATTGTTTCCAAACTACAACCACAAGATCCATCATCATAAAACCATAAAAGTTACAGAGACTACAGAACAGGCAAGACAGAGTATACTTTCTAAAGCTGTTATTTTAAATGCTTACCACACACACTTTCCAACTCATCACTGCCATCACCACAATCATTGTCGTTGTCACATTTCCACCGCTCAGAGATACAGTGTCCATTAAGGCATGTGAAGAAACCGGTATCACACCTGGTACCATTATCCACAATACAATGCTTATTGTTATTGGCTAAATACCAGTGACCTTCAGAGGGGCACTGACATTCTGCACCAGCTGGACCTAAATTTATGTTTGACAATTAAAAAATATAAAAACAAGACACAAAAAAGAGGGAAACAAATTTAGCATTGATGTTTTATATAGGGTTCCATGAAAGTGTTCATAGTTGTAACACCGGAAAAAGCAAAGTAACTTTCATAATTCCTGTATGATCTATTTACTTAGATAGTAGTGTGGTGAGTTAGCCAAACTTTTATCTCACTTAAGCAAACTCATTAAAACCCTCAAAAGTTATTTCAGAGCTCCTTAGAGGAACTGAGATCAGAATTTGGAGTATCTTAGTACTTGCTTGTCCAAATGCCTATTTAGTGGCAGCAAGATGGCATGAGATGCTTTCAAATATCACGGTTACATCCACTGAGACTATCCCTCAAAATCAAAACAGGTGGTCAAAATTTCTTGCAATAGACAAACTGCTCTTCTCAAAATTGATGAGAAGTTTGAGTTGTTTACAGATAAGACAGATCTTCAACGCTATTTAAGATACTACAAATAAAAACAGGCACTGAATGACTTTTCAAAGTCAAGGATCATAACTTCCAAAAATCTAAAACACATGAGACAGCTCTGTAACACTTACGTAATAAAGAAATAGCAACCATAAATTTTTAATATGTTTTGTAGGAAACATCTGATCAGTATACAGTAAGACTATATAATCTTAAGGCAAGCATACCCTGCAGCACTCACTTCATGTCCCAAGGAAAGTTTAAACCCAAGAAAATAATTCTTTGGCTTAAGTTAGAGAAACCCATAATTTTGTGAGGATACTCAGACACAACCCCAAGATGTGTTTGTGAAATATTATGATCTTAAACAGCAACAATTTTGATTCCATTTATAAATAAAATAGATATTAAAAATTTGTGAACACTAAAAAATATTTCAACTGTCCTCATGTGACTAGATTGTTACAGTCTAAACTCTAATACAGGCAACAGTAATAGCTTAAATTCATCAAGCATAACAGCTTACCTGGTGCACAGATGTGACTGCAGCCACCATTGAACTGGTTGCAAGGGTTCATACATTGCTGCTGCTTACTTTTTGCCCAGACATGAATATCCATTGGTCTTTGTGGAAGATTCATGATCATCACAATCTGATCTGAGCCATCATACTTATTAGCTCTATAAATGCTTCGTGTGTTCCAGTCTGTCCAATATATGTGCTGATCAAACACTGTCATTGCAAATGGATGCAATGCAGTGCTAACAATTACCTCACGATTTGTACCAGTGAGAGTGCATCTCTCAATCTTCTGCCTAAAAGAAATTATTACATCTTAAAAGAAAGAAGTCTTTTAATATATATAACATATTTAACATATATATAAAACCATGCCCTAATCAATCTAGCAAGTGACATCCAGCATTTCAGTACTGTTCACCAATATCTCAGGTGCTGCTATGCTACTCCACCTCCATTGACTAGAGTTTGAAACAGAAAAGGGTATGTTTCATTTGACATCCTGAATTCCTTTTTAAAATAGACATCCCATTACAAGTGCCTTGCCCTCCTGCATGCAGTCACCTTATTCCCAGAAGATTCCATAGAGACACAGGCCATGGGATTTGTTGCATTACAGAGAACATCCTTCTAATACAACAAAGATGTCTGAAAAATAACTTCTATGCTGGAGGAATCAGAGGGGATAGGTCTGATTGCTGCAGTGGTTTCTCTGATACCATGGGTGAATTTGAATATTTAGAAAACTAAACCATTTTTTATAACTTTCTTCCTGATGGAAGAAATTCTGTGGCATAAATTCAAGGGTCGAGCTCTGCCTGGTAGACAACAGCAGTAATATCAGGCCAAATTCCATAGGTGACAGGCATTAACCATGAGCAATGAATACTGTATAATGTGTACTAGGATTGTATTTGTTTAGAAGACACTTAGGAAAGCCCTGAATTGTATGTAAGACAAACAGACAGTGAGTATGTAAGTGCATAAAGAAGAGAACAAAATCTACACTGTGACATAACTTCTTATTGCAAAGTAGTTTCACATCAATATTAAAACTTGACATTGCATTGCTAGTACGTAATTCTAACATTCTATAATGTCAAGTACCAAATTCAACTGAAATGATGAAAACCAGCTATGAAACAAGGAAAAATAAATAATAAAGCTATTAAAATATTAACCAAATGTAAACCAACAAGTGTGTTATTAATACATACAGATTTGCATCAGCCCAGTACAGCTGCTCTTCTTCATAGTCCAGGGTAAGTCCATTTGGCCATACCAAGTTTGTGCTCACAATAGGCGTTCTAAAATTTCCTCCAAGTGTAGCTCGTTCAATCTTTGCATTTGAACTCCAATCAGTCCAGTACATATACCTGTCAATAACATGATTATATTTTCATAAAACAAAACTCACTAACTCTGCTTTTGGTGGTATTTCCACCCTGGAATCCCTCACTGAAGTGTGCATTGCAAAACTACAGGAAAGGATCTTCTTCCTCTGTTTTGGCTCACATTGACAAGGGAGTCTTCTTGAGGGATCACTGGGGTCCACTGCAGTGAACTTCAGAAAACTTTTTCCAGTTCCTATGTAAATCCAGTCCAGTAAATGTCTGTTGTATCTTTCTTAATTACAACACAGTATAACTGGTAATGAAATTAAAAGCACAGTATAATACCGTAATTTTCCTCTCAGCAAATCTTTTGATACTGAAACAAGAATTCTTCTGAAGCATTCAAGGAATACAACAGAAAAAGGTTTAGAGTAATAGGAAGTGTCTGACAGTCTTTGTCAAGGTTTAAATTGTAGTTTCACTGGCGGTTAAAACAAAGTGCAACACCTACCCTCTGCAGGGATCTAATACAACAGCTCTTGGCCGTGGCACCCGGGCAATCACTGTGCGGTTTGATCCATCCACAGCCATCGAGCTGATGGTCTGGTTGAGGTAGTCACTGTAGTATACTCTGTTGTTGATCCAGTCAAAGGCTATGCCATCTGGAGTCCCCAGGTCTTAGCCACATGCAAGCAAACACACACAAGCTAAGCATGGTTTCCTGAGATACTGCAGCACTCTTCATCTATAATAATTTGGCTACACCAAAGAGTTCTTTGAAATGCCATTGGTACCAGTACAAATCTGTCCATTTAAAAACCTGGACTAGTAAAACTTAGGCAGACCTGGGTATACAATAGTGTTACAAAGACCTTTCCCTCACACAGATTTAAGTTCTGGTTGCTATTCTTCAAGTAGCAGGAATCCTAACTCACTCCATTATATTTATTACATATAATTTTAATTTATTATGTATAATTTTATATACAGAATAATAGCCATCCAGTTTTATATTTCCATTTAATTGGGATCAAGATGAAATAACAATCTCAGAAAATGAAAAGATAAGGAAGAAAAAAGAGCATTTAATTAGACAACTAAGTGGTCGACATTGACCTTTATTATAAAAATACCTGTTAAGCTAGTTGTAGCTGCTGCAGGTAATTTTTTTTAATATCTGATTACTTTTTACTGTATTTCAGTGTACTTACCAGATGCAACTACAGTTGGAGAGCCAATTCCTGAGTAAATACTAACATAACTGATTCTTCCTGTTCCTGAAGGATAACTTTGTGTAAAATATATTCGGTTGTTTATGCTGTCAAAATCCAGGGCCACAGCAGTTCTTAACACATTGACTGTGCGGAAGGGAGGACTGTGGTTTTCAGGATCTAGGTGGATACTTCTGAGGGCATTTTCAAGAGCAAAAATCAGGTAATCATCTGTTGAAATTGAACATCTCTTGCCATCACTGCCTAGTGTTCCAAAGGCACAACCACATTTTGGTATCTGAATGTCAGGAAGGGCAAAACAGAGGTGGGAACAACCTCCGTTGTTGTCCAAACAAGGATTGTTGTTGACATCAAGGGGTGAACGTGACTGGAAATTACTGTTGTAAATTGTAACATCCCTTAGCCAATTAATGTTATCTCTTATTACTGTTGGCTGATCAGCATTGCCTGGCTGTTTGCTGGCTTGGAAGATTTTTTTCAGGTTTCGATCAACCCAGATCATGGAATTGCCAAAGATAGTGATACCGTATGGAGTTGGATAGCGACTGCCATAACGCACAATTTCAACATCACCACCATCAGGCTGAATTCTTGCAATCATATCTAGGGAATCATCAACCCAGTAAACGTAGCCATTGCTGTGATCTATGGCCAACCCACGAGGCGTGACAATGCCCTCAGACACAAGAACTGTTCTGTTGGTGCAGTCAAGAAATGCACGTTCAATCTTCGGATTTTGCCCATAATCTGCCCAGAAGAGATATCTGTTTTTTGGGTCAACTACTATGTGCCTTGGCATGTCTATGGTAGTTTTCAGAAGTACACGGCGATAAGTTGTGTTTAAGCGCAAAACTTCTATAAAAGTCTCTGTCAGGAATGCATTTGTAAAATAAAGATTTCCTGTATACACAAAAACAAAACAAATCAGAAAAGCAAAAGAGAAAGTTAATATTAGTATCAATGCCTGAGAAACAAAAATTGCTAAAACACCAAACCAAAAAATGAATAGCCATCATAAATATGTTAGTAGTTGGAAGCATAAGGTATTTCCCTACAATCTGATGAATTAGAAAGAAGGCAGCCAAACTGACAGTAGTCAATAAATTTCTAAATCCTCATGGATTGCCGTGGATATAAGTAGTACAGCTGCCTTTTAAAACACACAACTATGAAATTCATATTATGGCACAAGACTGTATACAGGAACAAAATTAAGTGTTTGATAGGCTTTTGGAATGAGTTTTAGGATAGTCATCTGCTGTAAACACTTAATTTAGTTCCTGTATACATTATTCCTGTATATATATATATTTAGTTAAACTGAAAAACTTTTGCAAAACATAAATACAGTATATATATAAAATTGAGGCATGAATGGCAATTGTTGATTAATACTTTCTGAAGAGTTAATATTTGAATTAATCTCTAATATGTTTAAATAGGAAGAGGAAGTACACATGGAAATTACAGTTCAAAGATAAACTATTTCTGCTTTTTTTACTTTTCATTATAGCTTATGTGTACACAGCAATCTGAGGGTAGATGAAAAGTCCTTTCTTATTTACAATGTCATAAGACAGGTTTTGTGCATTCTTCTCTGGTACATGTTTTCACAATGGTAGTACGTAGCTATGTACAAATGTAGATACAAGAAGAGAGGCCTAAGACAAATATTAAAGCATCAGGAGAGAAAAGGCTCTATACATCTCTGATCGACTTTCACCTTTACACATAAATATATACATAAGAGCCATTCATTCCTTCCTCTTATTTTAAAATCAGTCCATTAAACCACAAGTTTGAACCATGGCACTTCCATTAAAAATAGTTGCATTAGAATCTGTTTTTGTTAGCCTAAAAATTTTATAATACGTAAAGAATAACATTCTCCTAAATTCAGCTGTGCTTACCTGCTACCCAGTCAATTGCAATGCCACGGATCCCATTTTGTCCTATTCCATTTGTAACAACATTTCTAAAATAAGAACCATCAGGTTTAATTTTACGTATTGCATTTTGAGAAGAAACTGTGCTACTGAAGTCACACCAGTAAATGAAACCAGAAGGCATGTGAACATCCACATGAAGTGCATTTCGTCCTGAAATATTTTGAAAAGTATTAATTAATGATTTTTTATATAAACTAACTTATTTAAAGTATGTGCTAGGCTAGAAAGAAATGCCAAAACACTAGGCATGACAAGATTTTTTCCTATTATATTTACATACCTCTTCCTGCCAGTGGTACCATAGCTTCAGAGTGATCTGATGTCTCTAAACTAAATCCTTTAATTGCAGAGAGCATAGAAACAACTACAAATGAACTGTATGGGGAACAGGTTCTGTTATCAGGATTTAGCTGAAAGCCAGTAGCACAGGCACAGGAGAACAGTCCACCAGGTACAGGCAGGCAAAGCTGCTGGCAAACTCCAATATTATTACTGCAGCCATTTGAGGAACCAGCAGAATCTGAAAAAGACATATACAGCAAAACAAAAATCTCAACTGCATCATCACTAACACCCACGGACATACACCCAAATTCATACACTGCTATAGTATTAACAATCAACTGACGAAAATAAAGATCCTAATCATAATACATTTTAGCACAGATGTGTCAGCAATAGGTTTACTGGTCTCTTGTCATCTAAGATCAATGGGGCCAACAATCAGATAAAACAAATTTGAAGCTAAAGTACCAAAATTTCTTAGTCAACACTACTTTGGTAAAACTACATGAGCCAATAGATGCCTTTACTAGATGGGGGAGCATCTTTTATCAAAACCAGGAAAAATGCTTCTGACACTTTTCCTGAAAGCCAAATCAAAGTATTTCTTTTGAAAGAGCAAACATTCTGTCTCCAAGGAAAGTTTGAGTTTTTGCAAGTTGAATATCCTGAAACACCTCTCTAGGAAATACTCACTGTCTCTGTAATACACACGTAGGCTCTTCAGTCTTGGGACATTATCTCTCAGTACTACTTTGTTTGCACCAGTGGCCTTGTCAACTCGTTCAATTACTTCATAATCTCGATCAGTATAGTACAGAAATGTACCATACACAGCAACTCCCCAGGGATGAGAAAGATGAACCACCAGAGTCACACGATTTGTACCATCCACATTGCCTCTCTCAATCTAAGAAATAATTTTAAAGATTAAGATTACATTTCTTGCAGTAACAGTTCAGTGTTATAACATAAAACTAAAATATAACGCATGATACTAAAATTTCTTTTGTGCATGAAATCTTTAGGTACAAGGTTGGAAGAAGAGGCAGGCAGTGTATGATTTCTGATCTTATACTTATTATGGTATTATGGTCCAGATTTTGGTTGGTCCTGCAACTCCCATTTTTAAAATTGAAGTAACTGAATCACTCATGAGAAGCACAGATGCAGAAGCAGGTAAAGAAGCAATTATTAAAAAAAATATCTCCTACCATTCCTGTGCTCGTGACAGCCCAGTACAACTTTTGTTCCTTAATGTCAATGGTAAGGAACTCTACATGGTCCAGGTTGCCAGTGAAGAGGGTTTGTATGCTTGATCCATCCATGTTTGCACTGGCAATCTTTGCTGGGACTCCACTGTCAGTTCCCTGGTCTGTCCAGTACAATTTCCTGTAACAGACATTATCAGATCTGTTAGCAAAATTGGCAAGAGAAATCAGTGGACCAGAGTCACTTGAGCATATCCATAAAACCAATTCCTCTGTCAGTCAATACTTCAGCAGAGGCTGAACAGAGTTCACATTGAATCCAACCACAATGAAAAAGAGCTTATTTGAGAAAGAGAAGAATGCTTGTTCTCTCAACAAAGAGAAACACCTGCTTCTCTTGAAAAAGAAGAATGCCTCTTAAATAATTTTTAGAAATCCATAACCTTACCTATATCAGTTCACGATACCATCAGCAGATAAATACACTAGAGTATTATGACTACAACAAAAAAAGGAGGGGAATAATAATGTTTCACAGATGGCTGCAACATTTCAGAGTGAGTTTGGTTTCAATTTTCAATTAAAACTACAGAGTCAGAAAAAATCTAGATGAAACAGAAAAAATGGCAAATTGTTCTTTTTGGGAGCAAGCAGCAAAATTATATTTAGTGCCATGCTTATTGACACGTGACCTTTTTTCCAGGTAGTATGTCTTTCTACTAGGCTCAAGTCAGATGTCATAAGATATTTTATGGAAAGACTTTGGAGTTCTCTTTATTCTGGGTTCCCATTTTTCAAGGATTTTTCCACAGTCACTATAGTCTGAGATTCTTTTTGATTAAAAAAATAGTATATACAAGCATTGTAAATTAAGGAGGATGAACATCTATGTAATAATTTAGGAAGCTATGCACTTATATTTTACAGCTTAAAAAAAGTAAGTAAGTTCTGCACAAATATGAAACAAACAATACCATGTCAAATCCAGAATGAAATCTGAAAACACTAAACAAGAAGAATACAGAGAATACATTCATAGGCAAAGACAACAGCAGTTTTGGAAATTTACCCTCTTGCTGGATCAACTGCCAAACCAATAGGCGTGCCAGCTCCCAGAGAGGTGCCATCATTGGTAATCAGTGTTTTCCTGTACATTATGTCACCATGCAGCTTCAGGACCTATGCAAACATTGAACTTATCAGACCATGGAATGTAGAACTTATGGTACTTTTTCAAATTACAGGAACAAAGCCTAAATCAACACAGAGTTGAAATTGCAGAAGACTTTCTCAAATACCATGAAGAAAAAGCACATTTTTCTGTATTCTAACCATCTCCCTTCTCCAACACGCATCCCTTGAGGGAGCTGCTTTCAGCTCAGAACCTGCCCATGATAACAAGGAAGAATCCTAGGTATAAAAATAGTTAATATCTCAGCTTCCATAATATCTTCAAGGCCTGAATGGGTTGATAAAATTCTGATTTAGGAAGCATGCCATTTCATTTTCTCAAATTAGCTGCCTTTCAATTTAATAGTAGGCATTTATATTTTGGAACAAGAACACTAATGACTGGGCTTATTCACAGTCATTACTGTATGATATATTACTTATCCTCCATTTCCCTACTCTGAATGACAATTTTATCCTTCACATATTATGAGACTGCTTGTCTCCAGAAAGCTACATAATACATCATCAAAACATTTGGGAATGGATCTTACTGTGTTCAATGGCAGCATTCCTTTACTGTCAGAGGCATTGCATTGGGATCATTGATTTGAAGTAAGGATGGTAACAATAATAACTCCAGTCATCAGAGATGACTAGATCACTAGAAGGCTAAGGAGTTGTAGGGAGAAAACGAAAAGAGAGGTTTATATACAAATAAAGTTTGCAAGATAGATCTGTGCACAAATAAAGTGTCCAGAATATGCCACTTTCCATCTTTTTGACTATGTTTAAATATAAGTTTCTGTTCAAGTTTGTATTTTTCTACAGACAGATTAGACTTTAAAATAAATCTAATTTAAGTTTTTCACTAAATAAATATTACTCATTTCAACCTGTATACATAGCAGTGAAAAATCCAGGCTCATATTTTCCAATTGTCTCTCTTAAATAATTACCTCAATTGACTGTGTCCCTGGGTTACTGTAATACAGGTTTGCAGATATCCAGTCTAGTGCCAGACCAAGAGGAGCACCAATAACAGCTGCTGGAGCAAAAACTGTCCTGTTGGCTCCATCTGACCTCACTCTGTGTATTTCACCCTTGGGAAAAAAAATAAGAAAGTTAAAAAAATGTCAAAAGCTGAAAACATTCTTCTATTCAGACCACACTAGCACTTTTTTTATACTGCAATCTTTTCTAATGTTAGCCCAGTTCAAGGAGGGAGAAGGCAGAGACAGAGATATAACAGAACCAGGAACAGAAAATCAAGCACAGAAACTAGAGAAATAACTTTTTTTCAGAGGGTGATCCATGACTGACACAGGTGTCTCAGCTCTGTTTGAGAGCAACAGAAGCATGAGGTGCAGGCCAGGGATACAGTTGAGGGGCTCAGCCCAGAGGCACACATTTGTCAGACCCACCAAAGGCACAGCTAACACCTAACACTTGATCTGTGGAGGCACCTGCCACTTCACTTGTCAGGATTCAACTTGCAGTTAATGGATGTATCAGCCCTTGAGCTCTTACACTATTGTATATGTCAGCTGTATCTGCTGGCTGACATCTGTCAAGAATATTTTTTCAGACTACAGGGAAGATGAAATGGATTCCCAAGTACTTATGTAGTTTTTTGAGCAAAGGTTTGCTTAAATAGATCTATTTAAATACTTTATTGAACTAAACATTCTAACTTTAAAAGAATAATTAAAAGAATTGTACTTTTTTATGAATGGCATAGAATACATGAATACATTTAAAATTAGTTATTTTTAAAATTGTATTTACTTCAGAGCTGCAAAATTTAAAGAAAGCAGGTTGGGGAAAAAAGCAAAAATCTTGTGTGGATGAGACATAATAAGTTTGTGTGAATTGTTTGTGTTAAAATGTAATTACAGAAATCTCCTTATCTACCATCATACTTCTCCAAGACCTTGGATTACTGCTTTTCTTGACAAAAAGAACTGTTTTTAAGTTTCCAAGAGTGAAGACACATTACAGAATCAATAGTTTCCTATCACATCTGTCTCACAGACTACCATATGTTTTTTCCTTTTGAATGTCCATCCACAAAAATTATGGAGGATTTTTTGTGGCTTTTTTATTTTTGTTTTGCTTTGAATTTTGGTGTGACAAGTTAGCCTTAGAGAACACATATAATTTCTTAGTTATGATGAGCAATAAAAGCAATTAGTCAAACAATTATAATTAACTATTAAAAATTTATTAAAATTAATTTTAAAATTTATAAGCTTCATATGTACTACCTGGAAATTATACTGAGTTTGCAACCATTTTCTATTTAAAGAAAAAGATGCCTTTCTATCATGTTATTTCATTAAGTGCTCTGACTAAGTGCACATGCATTCATTCTAACGAATGAGTGTCACAGTGTCCAAAACTCTGCTCCCATGGAGAAGTGTTCTGGATGTGTTTGCAGAATTGACTCCTAAGTCAAGAGAGGAGAAAGAGTGGACTACAGCACAGCAGGTCTGAGAGTGTGGTCTGTCAATTCTCTCCACTATTTCCTGTTCATGTCTCCAAGCCAGAAAAAACATTAATCAGATGTTTTTGGTGACAAAAATAAGAACTACTTAAAAAAAAAAAATGAAGCTTCTTTACTTGTCCTAGGAAAATGACCAACCAAATAAAAAAAAGCCAAAAATGAAAAAAACAAACTCTACACTACAACAACCAAAAAACCCCTCAATTTCATTCCTTTCTATTTATCAAAATTCTTAACAGCAATGCTAACAATATTTCAGTCTAAAATACTTTTTTAAAATAAAAACAGTCTTAATTTAGTGCTCATTTTAAACACAAATACTAACTTACTGGATTTTCAACCCAATAAATCATCTGTTCAGAGTCATCAAAGTCAACATCGACACCATTTTGAACTCCTGCTATTGGAACCATAGCATCATTTGTCTTCTCCTCAGGGTTCAGAGAAATTCCGTAAATTATATTCTCTCTTACAGCAATAAGGAAAGGGTGTTCAACTGTGAAAACAAAGAGTAATTCAGAGCTGTTTCTGGTCAAGAAAAAGGCATTATGATATGCTTTCCCCCTCCCACCCCAAAATTCCCTGATGCTGAGAATGGTTCAATCCTACCAGTGATGTTTTGAAACCACTTACATATGTTTGTTCCCTCACTAGGAATGAGGTTATCAGCTATTGAAACTGCTGTAACATTTTAAGTTTCAGCACTGTGCAATTACAATGCAAATTCTGAGAAGAAGGAAGTAAATAAGGCAGGATCACTTGCTCCCAGACAAAAGTAGGATATTTGTGCAGCTGCTCTAAGCTGCTTTTTCAAATCTCTGAGAAGGGAAACCAGCCAGACAAAGCTCTGAGGATTCTGCAGGGCCTGCCTGTGATAGGTTCTAATGGTTATTGAGCAGGACTCACAAGCACAGAACGATGTCCCAGCGGCAACTGCCGATCATTATTATTAAATATAACTGCAGTACTGTTTTCTTGTTTTATCCCTAAGGGAACAGACATACTCCTTTATTATAGGTAAACTTGTACCCTTATGCTTAAATCTTATTAACAAAGAGCAACTCGTCATGTGATCCAACAAAATGTATCAGAGAGCTGCAGAGAGTCAGCAATGGCATTTCTCATCCGCTAGGGACTGGTGAAGAGAATCTCCTGAACACAGATTCCCCTCTTCCTTCTGCTTTGGGTCTTTTGGGAACAAATACTAGTCTCTTCTTTCCATAGGCACAAGCTACCACTTAACAGGGAACTGGGCTGCTGTAGCAGTAACCCATTTCATCTTTTATAATAGATCAAAGGCTTGATTGGTTGGTTTGGTTTTGACTTTCCTTACTGCCTTCTTAATACATCTATATAAATTTTGCAGTAAAAATTTTGATATGAAAAACCACAAAACAAAACATCACTGCACCTCCAAAAATTATTTTCCATACTTCTGTCTGGTTGCTAGAAGTATTTGTCAAATCTTACTGCTTCAAGTTTTACACCTATGCAAATCTATACAATCTGATTATTCCTCATTCTTTTAAAGGAAAATAGAGCATATTTGCTGAGATATAGAGATATAAAAACCTGTGTAGCTTCATCAGACTGGCATTAATATAACTTCTGCAATTCTTAAGCTTAATACAATTTACACAAAATATTACATTATTAAATTATTTGCTGAAACTTCTTGGAGAAACTAAAGAGAAAATAGTTGCAATATCTTGTTCAAAGATAGTAGGAGTTCAACGTCAAATGTCTTAAATCACTTTGAAACTGTCAATCTAAAGTTGTAAATTAATAGTAATGTATTTTTATATTAAATATGCACATGTACCATGTTAATACAATATTTTAATATACACAAATTCCATTGTTGCCAAGCCAGCTTGCTACATTACCATCTTTTATATCAATCTGAAATGCAGCTTAAAATGAAGTAAGTAAAAGGGCAAGTTTTCTTTATCTTACAAAAATGGTGCAATCTTAGAATCAATGAAGTTGGTAGTATTTAATATGCAAACTAAGTAAGCAGACACCAGCAATATCACTGTTTGTAGAGACACTGGGCAATCAAATCCATGCAGCTCAGTTTAATCTTTCTTCTGAACGATTGCACTGGCCTACTAAAATATACAATGACAACAAGGATAACAGCAAATATTAGTGAAGAAATGAAAATTATCTATTTGTGTGCAAGCATATAATCATAAAATAGCCTAGGTTGAAAGGGACCTTAAGGACCATCTAATTCCAGCCTTTCTGCCATTGGCAGGGATATTAATCATAAGCAATTATTAAAATATTTTACAATGAAAAGAATCAATATATTTTTTATAACTTTTTCTGGTGTGCTGACCTTCAGCAAACACATTTTTTTAAACTACCCAAATCTGTAGATATTTTCTACATACTGTTTTAACTGTATAAATTAAATCTAAATATGCAAAAAATAAACCAATATAGTTTAAAAGAATTGTGCTTCACAGAAAGACATTGCTACTTCTCTCTTACTGAACATTTATGTCAATAAAAGGGCCACAGTTGTACCTAAGCAGATGCAGGGAAATTTGCAACACATGAAAAATAAAGATAAGAAATGTCAGTAGCTCAATTCAGTGGCAGAATTGGGTCAACCCCTACACATACATGTGCTTCATCACTGCCATGTTCCATTTCTTTCATCATCATCCTTCTATAAGCCTGAACATAATCGAACAAGTGCAGATTTCTAAAACAATCCCTCTTTTTCATAATAGATTAAACAAATTCACACTTCATTTCAGATTATATAAATTGCTAATTCCCTTGCTGCTGAGTAAGAAAAATGTGAATGCAATGCAGCCCTCTAAAGAGCACATTGCTAAGTATCAAGCAGGAAAAGAATGTGATATTGGCCTTTAACAACTAGATAGTTTTAAAAGAAGAGGATCTTTTGACTGACAGATTTCTAGTGTTAGCTCATCCCAAAGATAATTTCAATTAAACTTCAATGATTTGAAGCTTCCTATATAGAGAGGCATCAAAGCACAATCTGTACAACTGATGGAAAAATTAATAATGAATGCTTCATCTGACAAAAGCAATGTGATCAAATTTCTAGTCACAAATTGCCTACCACTAATTTGAATTTCTGTGATTTTTTTTTAAATGAACTGGCTAAATTACTTTTACAAATCACTGAGATCCGTGGCCTACCCAAAGAAAACTCAGTGGTACTTTTTGATATGAAGTTTTGTATGCAAAGGTTAGTTCTGTTACAGCTGCATCACATGTAATCACATGTCATTTTAGGCTGTCCTTCCAGACCTTCTGCATTTGGCAAACTACTTTTTTACTCTGAATAGGGAAAAAGCTGAAGATGAGAAATTTTGATCTGAATTTCAAAATGCAGTAGTTTAGATAGACTGGAAAGAGTGATAAGTAACAGGAAGAACATCTCAACTGATTTGAGGAAATCAAAACATCGTTAATTACTTCTGAGCAAAATGCAGACTGAGAATGAAAGTGATAGTTACTTCAAACTGCATATATATATATACACACACTATAAACTATATATATACATATAAATAAATATATATATATAAAACAAAACCTACCAGTGCTAAAGGAGAACTACTTGTGCTATTTATTGTGAAGAATAAAAATAGCATCAGGAATGGGCATAAAATGGGGAAAGACTATATTTCAACAGAAAATTAGGTTTCCAATTATCAAAATTGTAAGGTTAGGTGAATTTTAGGGGCAAGAACACAGATTAATCTAGAACTAGAGCTTGACTGGTAGCAGGTGACATATGATGCAACATAGTCAAGGACAACAAAGAAACAAACTTCAGTGACCAAGGAAGTCCCTTCCAGTCCTGCATCCTGACATTCTTACAATCACAACCCCTGTTTCCAAAATGAATACTTACAATGAACACAACAATCTGCCACAGTACATTTTCATTTTTAACTGATACTAAGCTCCTTCAATATGTATTCCTACAGCCAAACATTCCATGTGGTGAGAAATTTTAAGTGTGGCTTCTTTAAAGTGCTTATAAGAAAATTAATTTCATTCATTTTCCCCAAATGAAGAATCTGAATTGCTGATTCAGTCCTATCCCAAGCCTGTCTTCAAAGCTTTGGGCCAAGTATACTCCATGTGTCCTAAATGAAGTCTGTCTGGAGTGACCCAAACTGATTTCATGAGCAGCAGCCCACAGAAGTATGCATTTTGCCTGGGAGAGGGATGGACTTGACAATCTCAGGTCGTTTTTGTCACCTTATTATTACTACCCTACCTCTCATGCAGTTCCTGTTATCAGGAGAAAGGAGCCATCCTGAAGGGCAAGCACAGGAAAAAAAAAGTGGTCCAGATGAAGAAAGTAAGCAGAGGTGGCTACAGGGGGATGATGCACAGGAATTAATACCTGAAAATAAGAAAGGAACTATTAGCAACTATAACAATATAAAGCAACTAGAGAGAATATTCTGTCTCATTGCTACTGACAACATCAACCCAAAACTAAGACAGTTTTGCTATTTCTTTAAGATAAAAAGAATGAAATTATTTCTAAGAGCCACAAGCAATACAATATACTTGTAACAGGATACAATTTTCCATGGAAAACTAGTACATTATCATAGTGATCTTTGCAACTTTATGCATCACAAAATATCTTTCAAACTCCATTTCAAACTTTTTTTAACTGCACGAGGAAGCCTGTGGGATTTGTAGTCCTTAATTGTAATAACCCTTCTAGATGAGGGAATTAAATTATTTGCTGAAACTTCTTGGAGAAACTAAAGAGAAAATAGTTGCAATGTCTTGTTCAAAGGTAGTGGGAGTTCAATGTCAAATTTCTTAGATCACTTCAAAATTGTCAATCTAAAACTGTAAAATGGGAAAAATAAAAAGACATTGACGGTCTCTCCTGACTGCTATTATTGCTATACACTAAAATTCGGCCTAAATCACTTCCACAAACTTGCTGCTGAAGATTTTTCAGAATGAATAATCTTCAGAAAACAAAAATCATCCTTAGCAATTACAGCAGACTTTATTCCAAAAAGCTTGGAAGTTCCAGGAATTTACACAATTTTTACTACAATAAAAACTAACAAGAACTGAAAACAAATTAATATGACAATAAAATAATGGCATAAAGTCAGAACTCAAACTGTAAGAAAAATGTTCATGTCATCAGTATAAATAATCTAAACCCTGGTTAGTGTCAGATCTAATGATTTACAAAATAAGAGAGTGGATGCCAGTTTTATTCCTGTATTTGGAATTTCAATCAGCATGTAATTATTTCTTCATTTGTTAACATCAGTATGTTTTGCTATTTTGCAAGTGCTCTATTCCCTCCTTTTTTGCCTGGCCACACAAAGTACAATAGAATAATTCAAAATGAAAAATTATAAAATGTACTAAATACAATAAAGAAAAAAAAAATCTCCAGGAATATAAATTTTTTAAACCTTTGACTGTAAAATAAAATCCCTCAAACCATAATTATGATGAATAAATTAATGCTATGCCCTGCTAACTGAACAATTTGCAGTGAGAATAGGTGGCTTTAGTTCTGAACACGTCTGAGGAAAGTTTTGTTCCAAAACAAATCCAGCACTGAAAGTACTAGTGCCTTACTCAGATGTAAGTCTCCACCTTCCCTGGCAGAGAGGTATATTTCAAGGAAATAAACAAACAAACAAAAAAATAATATTTATTAGCTGGATACTCCATACACAAGAAATACAATTCAAGCTGAAAGATAATATTCATATCAACATGTTTCCCACTTTCCAAGTAATGCCATGAAATGAAAAAAAATCTGATATTAAAGATCTCTACCTAACAGAAATAATGTAGGGTTTTTTTTACAGTCTTTCAGCAGCAAGACATCACTTGCACAAGACCTCGGAGCGAATATTTAATGCAGTGAAGGGGTTTATTTATCATTACTGTTTCATTGACTAAAATAATGTAGAAGTACTTACAGAGAAGGTTGATAACTGTAATTTTTTCAAAAAGAATTACTACTACACAAGAAATTGAATCTAGTATGCCACAGAGAGAAATTTTAAGTTGAAATGCTTTCCAAAAATGTTTCAATTGTCTTGTAAAAACATTCAGAACAAAGTGCAAGAAAATGATGCATACTACTTCCTTATTATTCTTTTTGACTAGTCATTATCCTGAAATGCTGCCTAGGTGGTTACTTTCCCTAACACCAGATTTAACAGTTGCAAGCCAACAGGATGAATTATTTGCTTGTTTTAAGCAACCTATTTGCTGTTTTAACCAACCTATTTGCTGAAAAGACTGTTCTTGGTGTTTCAATGCATACTTATTTCTGCAATTACCAAAGTTCTTTTGATGAACTTACCATTAGGCTGCTTTACAGGATGGACTGCCACAAGACCCAAAGGCTGGTGAATGTTATAAATCATAACTGTCTGGTTTCCTCCATGCCATTTATTGGCCCGAATTACTCGATTAGTATAGCGATCGCTCCAGTACACAAAATCTTCAAAGACAGTTAGCCCATGTGGATGTTGCAATATCTAAAAAGTCAAGGTAGATTGCAAATTTACTTCTGGTGATTTGCATATGTAAAGCTTGCAATGAAGTTATTACTTCAGAGGTGAGCACAATTTTTAAGTAAATAAATAACGAAGCAACTGTGTCTCAAGAGAAATTTTTCAGGAAAAAAAATCATCTATTGTCTGAAAACAATACATTAATAATCAGTAAAATATTTTTTTAAAAAAACTAAAATGCTATACAAACCCAGTGAGATGCAGAGAATGAGAGATTAACAAAGCAGTCTGCTTTGGGCAGAACCCACAGATAAGGAGCCAACTGTAGATTTTCAAGAGCAAAAGAGGAAATGTCTAGTGAGAATTAAGGACCTGTCAAGAACCTGCATTCCTGATAAGCTCCCCTAAAATTTACCAGAAGATCAAAAAAGGTGGCTTACCTAGATTTCATATAACCAGGAGTGGAAAGATTGCCTTGGCTCCTATTCCACACTAATTGTCTTTCCAGCCAAAAGTAAAAGCCTCAACAGTCAATTATTAAAAACATTCACCTGGTTATTGATACCAGTTTCTGTGTACCAGCTGAACATCTGCACTATTGCATTGGTAAAAAGACTCGATGCTACAAGCTGCCAGCAGCAATTCACTAGGAGATAGACTGTAAGAGGAATGGTCTTGATGGAGTTGCTGCACACAGCAAGTAGCAACACAAAACACTTCACTGTTCTCAAGAATAGTAGCAATAATCACTCACAAAAGACCAGGAAAAGTTTTTCTAGGCTTTTTGTACTATATTTGCCTATGGAAAATGCACCAGCAGTAGCAGCAGTGTCAGATTTCATATATGCAAGCAGAACAGATGGCAATGATCTAAAGCACTAAGTCTATATGCAGCTCCAGACGCTGCTGAAGATCTCCCAAGAAACTGAATAGGATATGCAATTTCTCTTTTTCCAGCAGCAGGAAGCAGATAAAATACTTCACATCTGCTTCACTCAAGAATTTTGAAGAACAAAACACCCACGTCTATGACAATGATAATATATTTTTAAGTACTATCAGCAGGGACATGAGAAAACAACAACTCCTTATTAATGTCTTACCAGATCACTTGCAACCACCTGTCGTCTATTGTTTCCATTGTAATCACAGAAATCGATATAATCAAGATAAGCATCAGCAAAATAGAGAAGTTTATTTGGATAATCAATGGAAAGTCCATTAGGCCAGTAGATTTTATTATTAATAATCACTGAGCGCATTTTGCCATCCATGCTGGCTTTTTCAATTCGAGGGTTTTGGCCCCAGTCCGTCCAGAACATTACATGAGCACTGAAAAAAGTAACTTGTGGTTAGCAATCTGGGAAAAAAATAGCTGCCTACTGAGAAACATTAAATAAAGAGTCATTAGCCAAAAAAATAGACACAATCTTTCCAAGAACAGTCCTACACAATGATACTGAAATAATTTATTTTAGCAACATGCATACCTAAGATATTAGAGTAAATTCTGTTATAAAAATTCTTTTAATACTCCTACTGCTGTTTCTGTTGGTTGATAATACCAGCATATAGAAGCTACTGTTGTCACTGTTTTTTAATGTTGATTATAATCTCATTCTCTAGTTGCTACATAATAATTTAATACAGGCTTCTACTCTAACAGGTATGCATTGATAATGTTAACAGCACTGAAACCGGCAGTCAACAGAGTTTGAGGCATTGAAGTTCTCAAAAAAAGAATAAAAATTTATATATGAGTAGTTCAAATCGTCACATCAACTCTATATCACTTGCTGTCTGAAATGGGAAGGTACTTTTGTGATAACAATAAAATCTAGATAATTATTTTAGACTTGAAGCTATGAAGGTAGGCATATGACATGAAATCACATAAAAGCTTGTGGCATACCACCAAATGAAGTGATACATCATAATTTTGAATTAATACTTCTTAAGTAGGAAGCAAATGTAGAAAAACCTTTTATACATAAAAAACCACCTTGTTACACTGAAACAGAGCAACTTATCACCAATAATTACCTCATGATTTGAAATATTAGTCAACCCTGCAAACACACTAAATTGTTTTAAGTTCTCTTCCACTTGTCGTTTACAATTCCAATACAATTTGGGCATCTCTCAAATTCTAATAGTTACATCATAAAATAAATATCTTTATAAAAAAATATTTGAAAAATCTTACTCAATTCTGGGATCTAAAACTAGTCCTCTTGGGTTTGTTATATTTTCACTAATCAGCACAGTCCTGTGGCTCCCATCCATGTTGGAGACTTCAATAGTTTCCAGAACAAAGTCTGTCCAGTAAAGGTTACGACCCACCCAATCTACTGCTATACTTTCAGTCACAGTGACACCACTGTCAAACACCTGTTTAATAACAAAAAAGCAGGTTGTGGGGAGGAAAAAAAGATCATATTAAATTTTACCCTTTTCATTTCTATAGGTATAGAAAATGATGAATCAAGTTTCCAATATCTTTTAAATCTATTATGCAGAATGAATCACAATATACGTATTCAAAATTATGGCAAAGCATAAACCCAAACACTCCTACTAACTTCAGCAGGTCTATTGAAGAAGAATTTACTAATAGGAAAATCAGCTTATATTTTCACGTTTAAAAATGGGCTTCCTGAAAGCATTCCATTTCCTTTTTCAAACTATGTGAAATGCTAGCTAAGCATCTTCAAAGTTGTTTCACTTTGTTATCTCTCTTCTTACTATATTTGGATTTCTCTCTTCCTCTTGGTTAACTGAAGATACAGCATCTTCATTTTCTCTCCATAAAAGCCAAGAAAACTTACTCAGCAAAACTTACTATTTTTCTGTCAGTCCCATTTTTATAAGCACTCCAAATTTTATCCTGTGTTGTATCAGACCAAAAGATACGATCTGTGATGGAATCAAAATCAATAGCCACAATATTTGTCCCATCCCGAACCAGAGAATAAATACTGTGTGACTGAGAAGTGATGTTATCCACAACGATTTGGTTACGACTTGCCACCAGCAAAAGAAGATTCCCAGATTCTGTGAGAGGAATATAAATTAAAATAAACCAGTGAGTTACTCAGCAGTAACTGGGAGAAAAATAAATACTGAGTAATTTAACATGACTTTATAGCATCAAAACTGTAGTATCTAGATACACATATTGAAAGGACAAATTCAAATCAATTCTCAGGCCAAGATACAGTATCATATCCAGTCTGTCCATCCTGACTTTTAAATCTACCTTGCCTTTTCTCCATAACTCTTCCTATAGACTTCCCTTCCAGGCTCCTATCTGGACCTCAGGTCCTATTTCCCATTGTGTAACCTGTTTGCTGCTGACATCCAACTCTCATTTCTCCATAAACCCCTTTCATCTCTGACTCCTGTTTCAACTCCCAAAGTTT
Source organism: Parus major (assembly GCF_001522545.3). NCBI lineage: Eukaryota > Metazoa > Chordata > Aves > Passeriformes > Paridae > Parus > Parus major. Next base: position 18,495,309 of record NC_031776.1, on the reverse strand, counting down.
TTGGTACTTCCAATTAATTTACTCTGGCCTCCCTCCTTTGTAACGTTTTGTAACGTTCTCTTTCCCCCCCCCTTTAGACAATGTGGGAACTAGGGAGGAGAAACAGATTACAGGAAAGCCATAGATTGCTGTAATTAGGTTGCACAGATAAGACGCTGAAAAAAACTGAAGAGTAGCAACCATAAAGACAGTAAAATACAATAAACTCCCTATTAGTAATGGCCAAGCTTATGTGCAGGAAAATGCAAGTATCTTCCACTACCTGAATGTATCCATAAAGCAGGAAACCTATAGAGACAAATTCCACTGGGTATATGGCTTCTCTGCCCTGTCAGTGTACTATATAAGAGACAGAACAACTGGCATCTAGGCTGTATCAGTGATGTTTGCTCTTTACAAATGAGCAAAGTACAGCATGGGCACCAGGTAAGCCTTATGAAAGGCTAGAATTTAAATACTTCGTGAGCACTGAACTTTATGAACAGTTAATTTTGGCCTATGGTTTACAAGTCTCTGACACTGCTTTTCTTCAAAACATTATTTTTGACCATTGAAGGCTAAAAATAACAGCATTCATTTAAATATATTATTTCAATAACATATTAGTTTCTAATTAACCCCTCAGCTGACAGTTTTAACTCTCAATGTCATGAACAGCTCTAAGTGGCCATTTACATCCACTCTTTATGAAGAAAACAATTCATAATGGAAAAGTGTTGGGGGTTAGGATTTTTCCTTTTGTTACTTTCTCTCAGGGAATTTTCTCCCATATATTGTTAAGAGACAATAATGACTGGTACTTGAGAGAGACAAAAGACAAAAGGCCAAGAAGGGCGATGAGTGCAGGTGGCTGAGAAGCATTCTCTTGGGAAAGGCAGCAATACCACAAGATTTTGGCTGGGGGGTGAGGGGCTGGACTCGGCTCTTCTTGCTCTTGCTGTCAGCATTGGAGGAGGATGGTCAGAGGAAGACGGTCTGAGAAGCTATTGCTTCTCACTGCCACCGCTCAGCCCTGTACTGCTTCTTCCTTACTGTGGGTGAGCCTCTGCTTGTAAGAGCAGCTGTTGGACTGGGACCTTATTAACACCCTACCTCACTATAAGGACCCTCACTATCCACCTGAGTGCCTCAGGGGAAAACCCAGGACCCCAAGCCCCCTCCAAAGGACCATCTCCTGGATGCATTCAAGAGCTGGGATGCTGCTGCCCAACCCCGCCATTTTTCTGGCACTGCTCTGGGTTTTTTGCTACACTCTAACCCTGCACCCCTGCCTGTGGAAGTCCGCTCCGCTCCTGCTACAGCTGTGGGGTTTCTGATACATTTTGATTGCTGCTCTGGGGTCTGCTTGTCCCTGCCGTTGCAGCCTCCGCTCGGAGGTTCCTGCTGCAGCCCATTTCCCATCCAGCCCGCCCGCCATTACCCCGTGAGGGAGACGCGGCCGAGCTCGCGCCACAGCGCCCCCTGCAGGCCCAAGGGAACCATGGCAGCGCCCCCTGCCGGCGGTGACTGTAACCACACCAAGGGGAAGCGCCTGCAGCCGGGACAAGGCGCTCACTGCGGGTTTCTGCTTTGGTTGGTTGTCTTGTTACACACATACATATCTATAGACACATTAATAAAGAACTCTTATTCCTTTCCCATATCTTTGCCTGAAAACCCCTTAATTTCAAAGTTACAATGATAATTCAGAGAGAAAGAGGTCATATTTTCCATTCCAAAGGAGGTTCCTGCCTTCCTTGGCAGACACCTGTGTTTCAAACTGAGACACAAAGCTGGATAGTTTTCAGATACTGCTGTCATTCTTCAGACTGACATCAATGTTTCTCACCTGCTGCTTTACAAGTCCTCCCATTGGCTTCTAGAATGTATCCTTCATCACAATAACACCTAAAAGACCCTCTCTCATTGTAACAGTGCTGACTACAAAAGCCTGGAGGGTCACATTCATTAATATCTTCACAGGTCTTGGAGTCATTTGCAAGCTGGTATCCAATAGGACAGGTACACTGAGCTCCAAAAGGTCCTTGAATACATTCATGAGTGCAGCCAGCATTATTGTCAGAGCAGCTTTCCTGATCTGAAGTTGGGTTGGGGAAAGAGATAAGCAAATAGTCAACAAAGGCTTCCTATGATAAGTTTAAGTCTTTACAATTGCATTATTAGCCTAAGACTGCTGCTAAAATGACTGCAGAATCATCAGCTATGCAATGTGAGAATGGGCTGTGCTCCTTATGCAAAATACTACATACACAGTGCACATAAAGGCAGGTAACAACATTGCATGTACTGAATCCCATCAAATTAATGCCAAACAGAAGGCTAAGTACATACAAGAACTTCTTCAAAAATAGCTAGAAATTTACAAAAATTTACTCTACCACTCCAAACCTAAAGTTGTATAAATAATAATTTAAAATTGTTTATAATCATACCTGGCTGGGGTTCATCTGACAATGTGCATTGATTAAAGAGAAGAAGGAGGAAAGAAGGAAAGAAAAAGATTATGTTTAAATCAATTCATAATCAATATAAACACAAATTATGGCTACACATTAATTTCTTGATTTTAATCATGATTCTTGAAATTCAAAATTTAAGAGAGAATATTAAGGACTGAATCACATTTCATCTGAATTTCAAGCATACTATACTTTAGTAAATGTGTTCAGGAACACAAAGTTCATTCCCATGTAGTTATATAAAAATCTAAAGTCAGTGAAAGTCACACCGGAATTCAGAGCACAAGACCAGACATAGCAAATGAATTCCTCATTCATCATTGTAGTGCCTTTTCACTGAAAGCAAGTTTGACTTAGAAATTTAAGCTCAACTTACACTGAGCTTGCATTTCTGCTAGAAACACTGTGACATTAAATAGAGCATGCTGAATATTCCATTCCTTTCTGAAGACATAGCATAGTTTATAGTAGATGTTGAACAGTAACTTACTGCACAATGGGGATTCATCAGCTCCATTAGGACAATCAGCAGAATTATCACATACTTTGCTGAGATTCACGCAGATACTGTGACCTGGACACTGCCACTGCCAGCTGGGGCACCGGAAAGGTTGAGTAGGACAATCTCTCTCATCACTCATATCCCTGCAGTCGTTATCACCATCACAGATCCATGCTCGGTACACACAGTTGCCATTATCACAGCGGAAGAGTGATGGAGGACACGTTCTGGCAGGACATCTATGATGTTCATCTGAGCCATCTGCGCAATCAAGATGGCCATCACATTCCCAGTTATCAGGAACACAACTGCCATCGGACTGACACTGGAATTCATTCTGGTGGCACATTCCTGGTGGTCTTGTAGCTAGAACAGTGACATTCAACAGTTCAGAAACTGTCTCAATCTTAGATAGGGAAGCAAAACCACTATGTTTGGTTCATCACTTATATTACTAGTTACATTGCTATAAAGAACCCTGTTGCTTTCAGATCAAGCCACAGAATCACAGTCACTCAATCTACATGACATTGCAAAATGTGGGCAATTTAACTCCTACTTTAAATTGTGGTCAACAATGCAATTCAAATATTTTTATACTTTGAGCAAGCACATATTTATATCTATGTACCTGTCCAAAGCTACAGAAAATCAGTTTCTCTTTCACCACCCTGTGTTGTACCATTTTAAGTAATTTAAGTGTAAAAAATGATTCAAATAAGAAGTTAAGTCAACTCTCATGAATACCAGGTTTTTTAGATTAATAGACTTAATTTTACTTTAAAATCCTGAGACTGAAATGCCAAGTAAAACAAAATGTCATAGCCAAAAGGAATGCAACTCTCCTCTTTGCTTGGACCATCTACTCTTGCCAGCACAATCTGCTTAGTCTACTCCAAGATGATTACAGGAATGGAGCACCTCTCCAACAAGAAAAGACTAAAAGAATTGAAATTGTTCAGCCTGAAAAACAGAAAGCTTAGGGGTGACCTAATTGTGGCCTCTCTCATAGGCTCCTTTCAAGTACTGAAAGATGGGGAGAAAATTTTTACAAGCGCATGTAGTAACAGGACAAAGAGGAATGTCTTCACACAGAAAGAAAACAAGTTTAGATTAGATATTAGGAATAAATTCTTTACTGTGAGGATGGTGAAGCATTGGAACAGGTTTCCCAGAGAAGTTGTGGATGCAATATCCCTGGAAGTGTTCAAGACCAGGTGGAATGGGGCTTTGAGCAAACTGGTCTAGTGAAAAGTGTCCCTGCCCGTGGCAGGGGGGTTGAAATTAGATTATCTAAGGTTCCTTCCAACCCAAGACATTCTATAATTCTATCATATTCTTGTGCTGGAACCTATGTTTGAAATTACTGCTCAGGAAAATGATGTAAAGGCAAGTTTCCCTGAAAAGAATATTAAGATTTCAAGAACAGTATTTGACATGGCAGATTAAAGGAAATTTCCAGAAGCATCACTTAATAACCGAAGTCTTTCTTTCAGCATCAATATACTTACGGCAATCAGCTTCATCTGAGTGATCATTACAGTCAAAAACACCATCACAGTGGTAGTAGGTGCTGATACACTGGTCTCCACTTAGACATTTAAACTCTGTGGCACTGCAGTTATATACTACAAAATGTAAAAATATTGAATGTTATTTATTTATTTGACAGAGTTAGACTGCATCAGATTTACCCTACAGGTGCTTAAGTCTGATATGGTATCAATTCCACTGAAGACCATAACTTCCCTGAGATACAGAAAATGCAGTGACTTAGTAATTTACAGAAAACAGACAAAACTGATTTCAGCCCTCCACAACCAGCCCAGAGATCAAAAGCATCACAATCAGGGTTAATTTATGGATAGCTTTATTATGCATTCTACTGTCTTGGAGTTGGTAATACGAGGTCACCAAAGACTCCTTTGGGAGCAAGTATGAGGAAACAATAAAGCAGCATTCAACAAAGTTACACTTACTGCAGTCATGCTCATCAGCACCATCTATACAGTCTTTGTCTCCATCGCAGACATAAAATGGGTCAATACAGCGATGGTCTGGACACTGGAATTGCCTGGGTTCACAAGTACCTGTGAAAGCTTTTAAGAATGACAATAAATGCAAATGTGTTTCTTGTCTTTTGAAATCAGCATATTGCTGAGAAAGTAGAAAATTATGCCTAACTTGCAGCATATAATGCAGCAACTAGTAATCATATAAATTATAAGCACTAATAAATCATTTTCAGGTAATTTTTATTTTTATGTAGGCTTGGGCTCATAGAAATTAAACAAAAGATTCCACATAGTGGTAAATAACTCAAGAGACAGTATATGTAAGTATATGTAAAGTATACATGCACAAAAGAAAGTATATTACTTCTGGTAAAAATTTCCAGCCTAGGTTAGCTGACCACCACTGCCCATTACTGAGATCACTCATGAAGTACAAGTTTAGCCCATCTCAGCTCTAACTGCTTTTTGCTAATTGCAGTGGATGACATTATGCAGCACCATGATTACAATTATCACATTTGCCCCTTTTTATTTATTTTTTTATCTCTCCACATTCTACTTGGCCCTGTAACTTCAAATAAGGCAAGTTTTTCACATCTTAAGGACCACGAAATATCAGTCTAACTTAGATACTAGTCCTTTTTTCCCAATTTCATTTATCATCCTTATACCAACAGATATATCTATGCAGATATGCACAGTTGACTATAAAACAACAGATAGTCATGATACTCACTGCAGTTTTTTTCATCTGAGCCATCACCACAGTCATTATCAGTATCACATAACCAGATTCTTGGAATGCATCTTCTATTATCACAGGTGAACTGGGTCGCAGGGCATGAAGAGGGTTCTTGTGTAGGACAATGCAATTCATCACTGCCATCAAAACAGTCATTATGTTTATCACAATGCCAGCGACCCGGAATACACTGTCCGCTGGCACAGGTAAACGCTGAAGAAGCACAAGTATTGTCTAAATTTAAAAAAAAAAAAAAAGCCTTTATAAAAAGATCCCCAAAACTTGCCTTTTCTGCAGCAGTTATCAGTACATTCATTACAATTACAGAATGCCTAAAATATACATCAAATTCTAAAGTGCACATTGCTTAGAATTAAAATGTCTGTTATGCGACATGCAGCATAACCGAAGAGAATACTTACAAACTTTCTTAAACTGCAGGAAGCAATAAAAAATTAAACAGTTAAGCACTCCCCAACAATCTAAAGAACAAGAAAAGCAACTTCTCATAAACATTTGCTTCCCCGAAAGATATTCTAGTTATTCTAAAATGTCCCATTAATAAGAAACAATTTATAACTCAGTCATACTAGTTAGTCCTTTTCATTATGGAGCATATTTTACTACTGTGTCCTGTTTTCTTGTTTGTGTTTTAAAAGAATTAACTCTGAAGAAGCACCAGACATGTTATAAAAACATCTTTGATATCTTCAGTGTGTTAACCTCTCTTCAATGCCTTATCAACCATGATTACCCCACTGTTCTCTCAATTTACTTGAACAACAAGCCATTTTGTGTGAGACACTTGACTGTAAAACTAGGAAATTAACCAAAGTGCTTTTAATTTACTTAACTGATAAAATCCAGATGTAACAAATAGATCAGAATTGCCCAAATATTATGAAAACCACATATGTTATTCTGATGTTATGTGAAATAAGAGGTGCTGCTTTCATCTCAGAGGAAGGTTAGGCAATGTACACGGTTTTGTTATTTTCTTATGGTGCTCTTTTTTAAGTGTCTTCATCTTTACTAAGATGGCTTCCTCCTCTCCATGCACCCAAATAAGGCAAGCTATTGATATTCCATTATCTTTCAAAATTCACACAGAATTAAGAAAAAGGACAACTTTTTTCTTTAGAAAACAAATTTCTGTTACTCTGAAAATTCAATTTTGAGAATAGCGAGATATGAATATTTTCACACATTGTTTAGGTGGCTGGTACTAAATCCTGTACTACTATTATATACTTTCCAAAGTAACTAATCTCACAGGAAGATTTCAGGATTTATTCACAGGTGCAACCCTAAAAAATTGGAGTTTATTCCAATGAAGCCATACCGACTCATTAAATTTTCTGAACTGTAAACAAGGAACACTAACTGTAGATTACAGGGATTACTTACTTAAAGAACCACAGTTTTGTTCATCACTGTTATCATGGCAATCATCAACACCATCACACTGATAGTATCGAGGTACACATCTTCCATTACCACAGGAAAATGAGTAAGAGCCACACTGCAAAGTGGGTGGCTCATTGGATGGATCTTCAACACATGTCAGTTGATTTGGAGCCAGCTTCATGCCATAAGGACACCCACAAACTCTCTGAAAGTTTGGTACTGGGAAGCAGAAATGGCTGCAGTCTCCATTGGGATTTGTTCCTCTATTACAGTAGTTAGAGCCTTAAAAAGTGATAGAGAAGATCAGCGTACACACTACAGATAACATCTTGGGAACTATTAAAAGTGCATAATAACTGTAAAAAAAAGTGCTGTAGCAAGTCCTGGTTTTGCCTACACTGCAAAACAGGGTCAAGTTCATCAAAAGCTAGAGTAGCAGTAACATAAAAAAAGTGTTGCATCCCATATACTCTTCCTTGACACAAATGTTCATGGAAGCTGAAAACATACTACTAAATTTCATCCAATTTCCTGACAATTTTCAGCAACTGTCTGGAAATAAGTATGCTACCACAAATGAGAACCTCTGTCGAACCAAGAGTGCAAGATCAGATGCAGTTGTTGGATACCAAGTAGTCAGTGAGCCTTAGGTTTAATCATATGTTTGATGAGTGCATTGGCTGTTTGACAAAATTAACTACAATACAAAGTCCTTGGCTTAGATCATAGAGTCACACAGAATTTAAGAAACAAGAAAAATAGTGATTTTTCAAGTAACACAGTAGTTACTTGAAGAATAGTAATTTGATTAATAAACATTTACCCAATTCCTCAAAATCAATAATTTAGTTTAACTGAAGCTTTTACCAGAAAAGGAGTAATATGAAGTTGTAGTTGGTGACACAGTTACACAAAACACAATGGAATCATAATTTCATTTTGCTTGGTTGTTAAGTACAATTAGAGAAGGGGTAGAGTGAAATTGCATTGAGTCACAAGCCAGTGAAATATACAATGTGGGATTGCAAGTGCCTGTGCTGCCTCCTGTGTATGTCAGTTATGATTCAGTAAAGCCATTTATAGAAGTGAAACTGGAAATCTGCTGTCCTGACATTTTTGTCTCTTATTCCCATTTCACATCCTCCCTCTGTACAAGAAAGGGGCTCACCTATTTGGGAATGAGCATCGTATGCTTTAACATGCATAATGTTACTAATCCCTCTCCTAATAATAGTCATTTCTCCTCCATCAGACTTCCTCACTCGAACTATTCCACCAAGTCTCCAATCAGTGAAATAGGCATAACCTGTTTTGAAAAATATTTAACACATTATATGGAAATATGACATAAAAGAGCAAGCATCATAAAAAACCCTAGAAGACTTTTCATGAAAAGTTAACCATTTTCCATAATTGTTTCATGAAAAAGACCAAAGTATCTTCACCACTTATAATGCTGTCAAAGTGAGCCTTCAGTCACAGGCAGACATAACTTAGGAAAACCTTCTCAAATTTTACTAAAATTGACATGTAACAAACCCAACTAGAATTTCAAATTCCAAGGCAATTTTAAGTCATTCATTACGACTACTTCACAGAAAATTTTAGAGAAGATTTTTGAAGATATTTTTATACATGATCAAAAAGGGTCATATACTGACATCTTTCTTCAGACACAACATAAATTCAATAATAAACTTTATACATAGTAATTCAAAATCCTGAAATTTTGACCATCCCTGGAAGTGATTCACTTTGTCAGTTCAGCATGAATAGCTCACCTTGGAAGCTATAATTAGTACAGCATCTCTGACTTGTTGCACTACGTGAATTACCCAACCTGTCTAAAATTATTTAAAAACAAATATACATAAAACCAGTTCTAGAAACAAGCAAAAAGTACTAAATACATATTTTTAGTAGAAATTTTCAAGAGTACTGGAAAACCAGTACTACAATATCTCTGTCATTTTATCTCACAAACTCACAGGATCACCATATGAAAAGAAAAATCTGTGATAATAATAGACAATATTTTTCAGTGCCAGACTTACCTCCAAAAATAGTAAGGCCAAATGGGTGAGTCATCTGAGTAATATGTTCAAGAGTCCGTCTGTCCAACCCATCAAAGGTGCTGTGCTCAATTTTATCAAAAAAAGCATCCACCCAGTACAACCTCAGAGAACTAGAAATAATGAAAGTGTCTTATCTTTTTAAGTGACATTATGTCCATTAGGAAACACTAGCATTTTCTTAAATAATAATCTTTAACCTAAAAGAAGCTATTGGGGTTGTGGGGAGGGATTCTGAGAAAACCTTACATTTTAAGGCTTTTCAACCAATTGAAAGATAAGGTCTTCAAGAAAAGAGTGCCAGTACATGCAATCTCTGACATAATTCCTTTATTTTTACTCCCTAACTGTTTAAAGGAAGAAACAGGCTTGCTCAAAAAAAACTTCTCTGTCTTCTGTGTTGCCCTTACCTCCAGTCAATGGCAAGGCCATTCGGCCAGCCTAGTGTTGTATTTACAATCGGCAAGGCATGGGATCCATCGCTCCAGGCCCTCATGATTTTTGCCGGACGGAACCAATCTGTCCAGAATATATACCTGAAAGGACATGTGTCAGAAGACACATAAGCTAAATTATATAACATGATTAAACAGAGCAAACATTTGAAACAGCATTAACATTTTTCTTGTATCACATCTTTCACATAACTTAAAAAAATACCATTTCATGTTGTCTCTCTCCTTAGCTGGCAGTGATACTAACAATTAATATTTATCCTGTATACTACTACCAGGATCTTTGGAAGTATTTTGGCCCTTTAGATATAAAACATCCATAACTTGGCTAAAATTCTTAGGGTTCTCATGTGATTACTGACAGAGAAACAGAATCAATCAAAAATGCATCTTCCAGCATGAATACTACAAAGAATTTTCTCCTGATCCACTTGACTTATACTTACAGTCAAAGAGTTGAGGTTAATGCTAAATGATTTTATAAAGCAGCAAACAAAAAAAAAAAATAAAAATGCTGGGATATCCAAGGATCCAGGTTCAACATTATTCTTATGAGATTACTTTCAAAATAGTGTATTTCATTACTCATGAAAAATCAATATCCAAGAATCAAGAATTCAGCAGTACAGCATTACAAAGGCAAACTGTGCTGTGAAAGAAGCACTGTCTTGGCATTGGCAAAGAGCACAGAGTGTGGAATTTGAAAGGAAGCATTTCCATCAAAGAAAAGGAGGGCTTTATTTTGTGTACAGAGTCACATATTGTAAGGTCTGTATCTGTACTGTCTGTATACTAATACAGACAGTAGTGTCCAATATGGTTCAAATAAAGAAATTCAGAGAGATAAAACCACAGAACCAATGCTAGCAGTCTGGGAATTGAAAGTATATTTAAAGCAATTTGGCAAACTTCATCTTCCAACAATGAGAAATAGTTTTCTTAGTGATACAAAGAAACCACATTCTTTTGCCTTTTTATCAATGAACAAGAGTAAAAAGGAAAAACCATGGTGCTTTTAAAGAGAGTTCCTTTGAGTGCTTCTGTCTTTTGAAATCTCTATCACCATGCCTTTTCCTCTGGATGCTGAATCCTAGGGTGGAATAAAACAAATGAAATAAAGACAAGACAATTGAAAAAAGACAGTATTTTGGAAAGAACAAAAATTCAGAATCAGATGTAAGTCTAATCTCACCAGTTCTGTTTAAACCATAAACTTGTACATATAGTTTAAAATGAGAACCTAACCTTACCCAATAACAGGATGAACCACTATTGAGCGAGGATTATTTAAATTCTGAACAATAGCTCTCCTGGATTTATCTGCCAGCCTCATCACACTAACGCTCCTGTATCGAGGATCTGTCCAGTAGAGGTTCTTTGAGATCCAGTCAAAAGCCAAATCTTCAACACTTTCCACTCTATTAGCAGTCAAGATTTCTCTTCCTAGAATTTATGACACAGATAATGATTGCAAATGTTTAGGAACAGGGGAAATAACATGAGTGCAATATTCTATTGACAAAACTTGTGGTTCCCCTTGGTTAAAATGCTATCTCTGTGCTACTTGATTTCAAGACTAATAATCAAGGGGAGGGAGGGGTGACCTTTGTTCTAGACAAAGAAGGTGTATGTCCAGGACCACAACTGCAAAAGAGGGGAAATAAAGACTAGCCAAAGGTCTGAGAAAAATATGTTGCTAAGTTTACACTGAGGATTTTACAGATGAAGGTCAATAAGGTCAGTGCAGTAACAAGATCTTGCACAACAGACAGACTTTACCTACTCTTTGAATAGTAATGGTCAGCTGCAGTCTACGATTAACCTGACCCAAGGCAGCAAGCAAGCACAGAAGACTATGTGCTGACCTTTGATCATCATTATAAATTGGAGATAAACATTCTTTACACTAGCATAAATAGGCTTTCCAAAAATCTCACAAAGTTAATCTTCCTTTTCTGTATTACAGTATCATAGGCAAACATCCTGCTCTCCAGATAGGGAAATTAAAATAGAAACACAGTTTCATACTGCTGAAAGGCATACTTGTCTGTGTAAACAGACTGGTGTGGGCAAATACTAGTTGTGAGAACTACTACAAATAGTTCCTTCCCATATACGTTCAGCAAGTTTGTAAAACAAGAGAATTCAACAAGCTTAAAGTGTGTTGTGCAAACATTTTTGAGAAACATTTTCCAGGTTACTGGGGTTACACTGAGATTTATCTGTATGTCTCACAATGTGACTTTTCATGATTTTTTATAGAAAAATATATATTACAGTCTCCTTACCATAATTACTCTACAATTCCCAAGCATGATTCTCACCTGAACCATCAGTTTTCTGTTTATAGATCATGTCTTTACTTGTGTCTGAAAAAAAAATTGTGTCATCCTGAGCACAGAAGTCAATTCCAACAAAATATGAAGGGCTCCCTGTTACAGGTATGATCACATCTTCCTGGGTGGAGAGATTGAATGGGATTCCCCGCACTGCCATCTGGGATGAAAACAGCAGAAACTGCCGCACAGCTGTGAAAGGAAAAATCAGACACAGACTTTACTTATTCACAAGGGGAGATACCTAAGCATTAAGAAAAGCTTTGTTTTATTTTGACAACACTAATAGTCTCGAAGTAGAAAAAAAGAAGAACTAAAAAACAGGGATTTAAATACTGACAAGACTTAAAAACTGAAGAAGAAAAACAAAACACAATCAGAATATTAGGTGATGTGATCAAGTATTCCTCTTTCATTGTTTCCATGGTCCTAATACACTTCTAAAGCAAACATTATGCCTATGGAAGCAGAAATCATCTTCTCTTCTCTTTATAATCACCTATAAAAAAATAACTCACAGGCTTGGTGGAATCACCATAAAACTAGACAATACCTGGCATAGCCAGATAAATGAATGGCCAAATACTAAAATTATAGACATAATATATTACATACTCTGTCAGTAGACAGTCATAGTAAATGTGATAATACTGTGCTCAAATAGGAAGGAGAAGATTGCTGATGGAAACACACAGCTCCAAACCTGAATCTCTTATTCTTGCCATGTGTTCAAAGGGAGAAGACCAACTTAATCTGCACACTACTGCACAAGAAGGCAGGCTTATATGTTCAAAATAACGTAAAATCCACATATTAGCAAGCATTCATGCTTGATTTCAGGATTAAGAGTTCAGTCATACAGCTGTGTACACATATTCCATATTTCACTCAAAATCCTCATTAAGGGAAATGAATTTAAGTTGTGCCTTGAATTGAACATCAGCAGAAATGACTGCATGTAAAGCTGTCAAAAAGAGTTGTGATAAAAAGAAAAAGTCCTCAGTATATGGAAGCTACTGAAGTGAGGAAAAATGTTCTAGAGCCAATGGAGTAGCATTATTTCAAACAATTGTAAGGCATTTTCTTACCAACACAATGTCGTCCATCCACATGTAGGTCAAAGCCCAGGATACACCTACAGCGATAACCTAGGCCATCATTATCTGTTTTGTGGCTGAGAACACAGACCTGTTCACATCCCCCATTATTACTTCCACAAGGATTTCTTGCTGGAAAATAATACAGATAGAATTATAGCTTCCTCTATTAACCAAATGGCATCATTATCTTGATTTTTCAGGATTTTCTTCAACATTCACAATAAATCATGTGGGTTATGTGAGTTACATCACATGGAAAACATACACCACCAGTTCTACAGTGGAATGCACCAAAATCATATCAGAGGTAACCATCATTAAGGAAGTCAGCTCATACAGAGACACTCGGCACACAGCAATAAGGCCATAATTTGGGCTTTTGTCTCCTGCACATGGGTCTACTTCAGAGTTATATCTCTGGTAGCTTTTTCACTGTATTCATTGCAGTGTTGAGGAAAAAAGTCCTAAACACCAATGCTACTCAAACCCACATGTCTGACCCCACCAAGTATTGGACTATTTATAAAGCTCCCCCTATTCTTGAATGTTGCATTTGACAGCTCATTAGCTACAGGAGTTGGATGAAACAACCGTGTGATAAAAATCAGCCCAGTTTTACAATACAAAATTATGTATCACAATTATAGTTCCTTGCAACAAAATAAAAGTATCATAATTTTTACCAATTTTTTGTAATATACTTCCTAAATCTCCCCTCATAATCCACTTATGATCTTACCAAATGGCTGCCTGGCAGCGTGGTAAACTGTCACTCCATAAGGTCTCAGTGAAGACTGGTAGATCACTTGAGGGTTAGACTCTGAAAATTTGTTAGCTTTCACCACTGCCATTTTGGTCCAATCAGTGAAATAAACATTGTGTTCAAATAAAGTGATTCCATATGGATGAGGAATCAGTGAGCCTCCATGAGCTACTGTTCTCCTGTTATGAAGATGATTTAAAATTATTTACCAAATATTATGTAAACAATAACATTATTAACAGAAGAAAGGATATAGTATTTTTAATTCATTTACTGGTTTTTGTTTCAACAGAGAAGCTACTAAAGTACAAATGAAAAAGATCAAACGAACTGAAGAGATAAAGCTAAACATACACAGCTCAACCTAAAGGACACAGCAGTGAAAACAGAGCAACGGTGTTAGCAAATTCAAGAAAACACAGTGAGTAAAAATAAGACACCAACATTAATTTTATAATTTAGAAAGTAAAAAAATACATTGAACAATAGACCTGTCAAAAGAGCAGAAGACTGTTTTTGAAGGCAATATGCTATGAAGGTATACTAAAGGGGACATTTTTTCCTTGTGTTTGAGTAACTGATACTAATCAGAGATACAGAGATAAGCAGGCTTCTAAACAACACTATGCTGTAAGACACAGTCCCATAAAAAATTAAGGACTCCCTTCTTGCAGGCTGTGATTTAGTCTCCCCCAGCATCGTAACAGGGTGAAAGATGACTTAATTATTAACAGTAAAGATTTACAAAATGCAAGAAAAGCATTTAGTACCCATCACACAAATTAGTTCTTTGAATTATATATTATAATATAATATAAATATAAATTCATTATTTATTTATTCATTATTTTTATTTTCATAAAAAATATAAATTAATTCATTAAAAATGCAAAGAAATTATGATGGAAAATAATGACTATAATTCAAAAATAATAAAAATAATACTCTAAAATGAATATTGTACTGGTGGACTATAAAAGGTGCATTATAAAATAAGGAGAAGAAACATTCAAGGTCTAAAAAGAGCAAAGAAGGATGAATTAAAGACTGTCTAGAAGTAACATGAAACCATAGAGACAAAGGTGCATCACATGCATGATGCTGTAATTTCCATCCCTTGTGTATATCGTTTTGTTAGAGAAATCTTTGTTTGAACTAGATACAAAATAATCAGTATATCTGTAGCCCCTAAAGAATATTTCACCTACCTTTGAAGTCCATCATAAGTTACAGTCTCAATGTAATCAAACCGGCTGTCAACCCAGTAAAGTCTCTTTGACACAATATCCAGCGTTATTCCAGCAGGCCAGCCTAATTTTGTTTTTATCAAATCCTGACGATTTGTGCCATCCATGAAAGCCCTTTCCACTTTAGGATCACCAGACAGACTGTCCCAGTCTGAGAAAAACAAATAACTATAAAGAGATAAAAAAGAAAAAAGGTTACATTTTCTTGAGATTTTATAAGAAACCCTAGCATTTCACATGGAATTTAAAAACAGCACCCTTTCAGAACAGATTTCTCAGCTGGCATACTATAAAAACATACTTTATACTTTCTACACAAAAAGCAATTTTCATTTTCTTTTATAGAATAAATCCACAAAGGAGAATGCTTTTACCCAAAAGACCTCTAAAATACTAGCTTTCCTTATTGAATCACAGACTTAAGTTTGCTGCCAGAAATAAACCAGTGACAAATAGTTGCATCATGAAAGCAGCAGCCATGACTACAAGTTGCATGAAATTCCTCTTCCCATTCTCTGACGATCCAGGTTTTCATTGCTCACATATACTTCTGAAGTATATGGATTAGAAGACACAAAAATTAAGATGCAGAATAGGTTAGGAGAGAATGCAAATGTTCAAAATATTTTATATCTGATTCTAAAATGATTGCTCTTCATGTTTCCTAGTTGTCTTCCTTTTACATGGGGATAAGGGAATTTCTGACATCTTTTACCATTATCTGATAAGTATCACTTACCCAACAGTTGGATCAAGTGCTATTCCTCTAGGATTTCCAAGATTTTCAGCAATAAGAGTCACACGGTTTGTTCCATCCAAGTTAACCATATCTATTCTGTTCACACTGGTCTCAACCACATATAGTTTATTGTTAACCCAATCCACTGCTAGATTTTCAGGTGTGTCAACTGAAATATTCAAAACTTCTTGGAAATCAGAGCCATCAATATTAATAGAAAAAACCTGAAAACAATACAGATATTGTCAGTCCCCACATGATGTTTTGCTAATCACAAGTCACATGGTATTTGTCTTTTATCATCACACTGATCACCAATCCACAACTGACCACCAATATACAAGCAAGTCACCCTCTAAGGTATTCCTTAGGTTAGAATTTTTTGCAAAAATCTGGAAACCAATACAAAAATTGCAGGAGGCTTGCCTTCAACTAGCATTTCTACAAAATGGACAAGGTAACAGACTAAAACAACTTTGTCTTTAGCAAGTGTTTAAAAACAATAAAGAGGAAAGTGCATTTGCTTTTCTGGAATCTAGCAAAACCCGATATTTTTATTGATTGAAAACAAACTAGCATGCTTTTGAAAAGCTCTCAACAGTGACCAAAAACAAGAGGGGGAGCTCTTACTACTGCTACAACTGAGGGAAAATTGCAAAATGAAGAAAGTAAGGGAAAGCTGTCTATCCCCACAGAAAGGAGGTCTCAGCTTGTGGTCTCCTTTATCTAAGGCTAATTTTAACAGCATCCTGCTCAAGAAGAATAATGCTTTTTTTACAAGCAAGCTCAGAGCTGCACAAAGTAAACAGTCTAAACACAATAATTTTACATTTACAGTAATTGTGTGATTATAACAGTGGGTAATATGAAAAGGTAGAATTTTTCTTTCTTTTTGGAACAACAGCACGAGATTTGGAATGCATTTAAATGAAAACACCAAGATTACCAAGTAAACATATGCAAGAAAGATAAGAACTGGAAGAGTTATATCATTTTAAATATTCTTCAGTTCCAAGTAACAATGATCAAGATAACCACTTAACCGTCTACTCTGTTCTTTGGAAGTCCTGTTGATGAAAGAGCTTATGGGCATTAGGTTATCTGGCAGTACACTAAATGAGATAAAGTTGACACAAAACACAAACCACAATTTTCTGGTTTAGTTTACATATTAATCTTAAGAAAGACAAAAAATGCCCTAGTAACATCATTATTTTAAGACACCAGGTGGAAATATTCATAATTTAAGAAAATTCTAAATGTAAATATTTTCATCTGGATATTCTAGCTAAGACTTAATTAGATTAATTAGTCTTAATTAATTAATTAGGATTAAACTACATTGGGCATGTAAAAAGGCAGTCCTGACCACCAGGAGTGTGCAGCAAAAAAAACCCATATTATTTTTTTATTTATACCTATTACAAAGAATAAATCTCCTGTCTCATGAAAGTGCAGATTTGATCCTGACTACATTCAGCCATTGACAAAGCTACTGCAGCAACAGGAGCCTACTACAGACACAATAAAAATGCCAGAACTGTGGACAAGTAAAAAATTGTGCATACAAATCTTGTCCTACTTGACAGCTGCACAGTGAATGCTCTTTCCACAGAACCAGCATGGAACTGTGGCGAGAACTATAGTTTTTATTACATGTCATATGTATACATTCAGAATTATGACAGTGACACCAAACTGATCCATCAGTGGTAATAGCAGGAGCCAGGTCACAGATTTTTCTTCATTCTGCATGATGATAAACATGTGAACAAAGATTATGAAGTACCAGCATCTGACCTAAGACTTTCTTTGATTTCCGTAAGTTACGCATAGAAAAAACAAGGGTGCCATCCAACTTCCACTAGAGTCTCCAGACTGTTTTTTTAAATTACTTTGCTGTAATGTATCTTGAAGCTAAAATAATTACTCTTAAAAAAAAAAAAAAGTAACACAATATTGGCTCATTACACAAAATACTGTCAATATTTGTAATTCAAGCTCAATTACAGTGCCATTTGAAGTACATAAAGAAATCTGATTTTTATCATCTTGGAAGGCACACAGCTTTTACATTTTAAATTATCATGTTTCAAAAATTACCAAGAAAAATTTGTTCTGTTTTGAAAGAATGTCTACTATTTCTCTTAATTAGTTTTTTGGACTCAGTCTCAAGTAAAATTAAAAGTTGCTCAAGACATTCCCATATAATAGGATTCTTTGTTTAATATGTCACATGTAATAGTATAGTTGAAAAAATGCAGTCATTAACATAAAACATTTCAAGGAGCTTTTTTGTTAGAAAACGAAATTACAGCCAGCTTTGGCTCTCAAAAATGAGGGCTATCAACACATTCTGCCTCTTGCAGTTCTCTACTTCCAGGTACACAGAAATACATTCTTCTTGAAATTTCTACCAACCTTATCTTGCACTGTGTCTGTCCAAAAGATTCTGTGCAGGTAAAAGTGGAAGTCCACGCCAACTGCAATCCCACGATTCTGTGACTGCACCAAGGTACGAAAATTTCTTCCATAAAGGTCTCCAATAAGTAAATCACGGCCATTGGAAAAAATAATCGATGCAACACCAGCTGAAAGCAGGAGTGACAGAGATATGATTACTCTGCAGGCAAGATACTTTGCAAAAGGGCATTGCAATACATGCATACTGGTTCATACACACTGGACACAAAGTTTTAAATAGATGCTCAGACTACAGCCTATATAAATGTTTCTATGTGAGTACTAACTTGCTGTGATTTGTCTTTGGTTTCTACACCTGGAGCAAATCAGGCAGGTACAGCTATTTAAAGCCCTACCAGGTAAAACTTTTATAAAATATCTGTGCAGACACCAAAAGACTATTTCTATTAAAGTTAAAATGAACCCAGTGAAACTGACTTTTAGCAGGTACTAAATTCTCCCATTTATAAGAGAGAAATACTTAGAAAATTGTGAGCTGAAGACTGCTCTGGAGATGTGGCTGAAGAAAGAAGGAATGAACTGAGCAGTTCTTGCTTTTCTAAGAAACAAGACTGCTAATCAGCTATGCCAAGCAGGAGCTTCCATTCCCACTGATTCTCTGCAGGCAGGAACACCTGCCTTACACAAAAGCTTGTTAGGACATTACATCTCCACAAAGCAGGCTTTCCTGGGGCCTGCTTTCAGAACTGAACAGGAGGTCAGGAGCAGCAGCCTACAGCTAATGAGGAACTACACTCTGAGAGATAAGTATTCTTCAGAGTTCAGACTCCGGGACATTCAAACTTAAGAGCTTCTCTCACAGGAAAGTGCTTGATCTCCCCATTCAGCAAAACCATCTTCTGGCACAGTTCTAGAAAACAGGAATTTCCTGATTTCTTGACAACACTAAGTTCTATAGAGGGCATGACAAAACTGCCTGCCACAGAAACAACATTTTTTTATATTTTTTTTTTGTTCAGGAGTGCTCTGGCAATAACCTCCCAATTCTGCAGAGGTTAGGAGTGCTGAAAATGCAAAGGAGCCTAAAAGACATTTGTTGATTAGAAGAGAAACAGCCCTGATGAAACAATCAACACCAACCTACACATGCCAGCAGATACAGAATTCTGACATTTGCTGATATTCTGAAAGCTGTCCTGACTGTAAGTCCTTAAGGGCAGAGTTAAAATCAAAGAGAGCTGTGTGGCACAGACATGAAAATTACCCCATTTTACCTAGCTCTATCTATTTGCTCAACAAGACCCTTGAAGTGCACTAACCTGAAGTGTTGGCCCGACAATGCCGGTGATGCTCTAGGAAATAACCTTCCACACAATGGCACTGGTGATGTCCCACACGATCTTCACACAGCTGGTCACAGACACCCCACATTTGACAGTCATCAAAATCTGTCAAGTGAATAAGGCATATTTATAAAAAATGCTTTGTATAAAATTCATGTCGTAATTAAGAAGCTGCAAGTTAGTCCTCTCTGCTTACTTTATATACATTTGCAAAACTATAGCATGAAGAAAGAGGGTTTGCATGTTTTTCCACAATGTGTCAGTTTCATATTTCTGGATAACAAAAAACCTGTATTTCCTGCCCGAGGACCTACCTGCACTTCTTCTCCCCAATGAAAAATACTAACCAACCAACAAAAACATCTAAACCACACCTGCCAGGAGAAAAGGAAAAATCATTTGAAGAGAGGTCATTGTCTACTTTCCACAATACAGAATATGTCTATGAAGTATTTTTCATGCAAAAGATCTCTACACTTGGCACACACAAAGACTTGGCTGGATTTAAGGCCGCTCTGAAGGTGAGCCCCACCTTTATATTAGTGCAGTGCTTAAGCCTTTAAGTCGTACCTGAAGGAAGTGTTTATTAGTTCAGATTTAGTACCATGCTAACAGGCATCTGATGTACAATTAAAACCTGTCTGTGCACCAGAACCAGCAAGAAAAAGTTCCTTTTAGCATGCAAAATACCATATAGGTAGCATACTGGATCTGGCATTATACAGTACTGACTGTCAGCCATTCCTTCATGAAAAGTTTTCCTCTGACCGCAAATATATGCCTAGATTTCAGCAAACCAAAATACATTGACTCAGATTTACAAGCCAGAATCTGATAATTAGGCTTACAGGACAGTCAAAAAACAAGAGAAGACTTGCTGAGACTGCACCAGATTTGGGAATGTGTCCTTCATCTATTTCCCCCAAAATCGTGAAAGAATTGAGGAAATTTTGTGCCTTATTTCTCTGTCTCTACAAAGAGCAACCATTCCGCCATTGCAGTTTATACCGCCTTAGGCCACCCAGTATTCTCAAAAAATATAAAAATCTCATTAGAGACTGAGCATCTGAAATACTTTTAATAACACTAACACCAAAGCTTGGGTTGAAAACTCATAACAGATATTAACCCCTTTTCTTTTATTAGACAGTGCTAACTTTCATGATTCTGAAGTTACTCAATTGCCAGCTACTGAGATAAACCTTTAGTGCTACCAGGTTATAGCACCTTTACAGCTACCTTTGCTTTCTTGTAAATATTCTTCTTTTTCATGTAAATTACGTATGTACTGAAACACATAAACACTGAAAGACACAGCCTTTCCATAGTGCAAATACAAAACACCTTCATTATTTTCAAGTATAATGTTCTGCTTTGCTCATATACAGCCACTTTCCAAAAGTAACAAACAACTCAACATCATTAACTGTTTTTCCAGGCATGCAACACACATCACAGAGGCAGGAACAATCTCTCTCTATGTAAACACTTAAAGACCAGTAAAAACTTTTGATAATAAACCAGCCATCCAAGAGTACATATTTAAACCTAATCATGCTGTCACTATGTTTTTAGGTCAAAGTGAAAGAGATCTTTATGATATCTCTCTGATTTGTTGCTGTGTCATTATGCTGCCTTTGTGCCACTAAAATTTTGATGCATTTGCTGACTCCTGAGATTTTTCTATTTGCCAGTACATCCACCCAACTCAAACTAATTTGCCTTCTTGGAATCCAAAATTTCCCAATAGATTGTGAGAAGGTACTGGATATCTGTAATCCCTGGACTTTACTCACCAATACAAGTACGACTGTCATTGTTACTTATTGTATATCCTGCAGGGCAATAGCACATCCCTCCTGATGGAGAGGAATGACAGCGATACTGGCAGCTCAGCGCAGCACAGCGTGATACATCTGAAATGCAAATAAAATATTTCAGAAAGACACCTATAACCAGTAGAACAGCTTTCTGCCTTCTTAAGAGTTACAAAGTTGGAGTCTTTTCTATGATGAGACTTCAATTTCAAGTAGAGCTCGTTAAAACTAAGCTGCAGAGAAAATGATGTACAAAGTTCCACAAAATCACACATATTTACATACATGCAGGCAAGGGCATGGAACACAGAAGAGAAGGTACTTTTTTTAATAGGTTTTTCGAGCAGAGTTAAAGGATAAGCATGAATCTTGTATCTACCACCAGTGGTAAGTGCTGTATGAAAAGGTGACCACAGGAAGCTATCTGCAATGTACCAAAACTTTCCCTGGTTCTACTTGTGAGCAACATATCCTTGAGCTGCATCTATTGGCACATAACCTCATCATTTACTCTTCTATGTGAAAAACCCCTACTATGTTATATTAAGAAGAATTAGCATTCCAATGTATTAGAATATACTGTTTGCATTGTATTCATGGACAAATGTACTTTATCCTTTCCTTCTCTTGCTCTCTCTTTTTTCTGTCACCACTTCTTCTCTTCCTTCTACTAATAAACAATTCAGTGACAGGCAAATAACTTATGATTGTAAAACACCTGACAAAGAAGAAGGTGAAAGTCAGCACTTTCCTTTTCCTCAGTTTCTTCTGTTAAATGCCTTGCTTTGCAAATCACATCTTCTGTAACTCTCAAACCACTCAGCAAAGCAAGAGGTACAGTTTTACAAAATGGTTTCATTTCTTATTATTTTTTCTGCCCTCCTATTCCAAAAAGCATGATTTTTTCTATTAGGAATTTTTATCTTCCTACATATTAAAATACACCGGTCCTTGTCCTCAGAGGGATTTGATATTTGTAGGATTAGAGAGAAATTACTTTCTCTTTTTTAGATAAATTACTTTTCTCTCTACTTTTGGAGGCTCATTGCCTCCAACAAAAAAAATGCAGTGTACCACTAACCGGAGAAACAGACATCCTAGGTAAAAATATACTTTTTAAAATCCTAATCTTTAAAGTGAATTAGTCAAAGCTTAAGATATACTGATTCCATACTGTGTTCTGATCATTACTTCTTACTTACACAAAGGGACAAACAGATATTTAAACAAAGAAGGCATATAGCACACTTTTCCCTGACTTTGTGAACATATTTTAGTTTATGGAGAGCAATTTAAAATTCTTATTTGTGAAATTTCACAATTTTAAAAAAGAAATGGTCTCTTTGCAGTATATATGCCTCTTTCAGATCATCCAGTCTAAAGAGTGCCAATGAAAATAATGAGCTTTCAAAATTTCAGTATTTTTTAGGACACAAAAGGCGAATGTAAAAAGATATCAGTGCTGGTGTTTCTGCTATTCTGTATATGCTTTTCATTCTAATACATACTGCAGTGTCTGCCTGCAGTGATGTTAGTTTCATCTTCTCCTTCAGGGCAGTCTGCAGTTCCATCACACACTTTCCCGATTGGAATGCAATGCCCTGATCCAGGGCAGGCCCACTCTCCTGGGTAGCATTCATGGTGACCACTTTCTATGGAAAAGAAAAACAAGGCTAATGAAGAGTATGTTTCAAATATTAAAATTTCTTCTCTAACATCTTCCCAAAGCATCTCTATCCTTTGATAATCAGTTTCTGTTTCTTGTACACAGCTCAGAAACACTATTAAGTAACACTATCTATACTTGACATGCTTTCTTCCAAGTTCAAACTACAATGCCAACAATTTTTGGGTAGACAACACATGAATCCCTTTAGTTTTCTGCTAGAAATGGTAACACCATTTAGCTTTAAACTACCCCATGTACCAGAAACTGAACTATAGTTTTGTGGTTTCAAAACACATAAATGCTGTCTGGGTAAAGAGAAAAATGTTCGTCATAGAAAAGACCAGTGGAAAAGAAATCTCGTTCACACTTTCATTCATTAAAGTTTCTCTTTCTTATATGACAAATCTTGGCAGAATTTGAGTTAATTTCATTTTGAATCAGTGGGTTTTAGTTATTAGAAGCCTCATGTCTCTTAACAGATGACCTGAAAAATCTCCATAGGAAGAAGAACCAAAACAAAATATAAAAGAAAAAATATATGGATTGCTATATGTAAAAAGTAGTTTGCATCATACCCAGTATCACAATAATTCTCACACACACAACAACAAAAATATTGCTTTAGTTAAGAAAAGAAATAAAAATGAAGGTGGAATTCTAAGGCTTTAAAGAAATTTAATGATTCAGAACATCTTGAGTGGTCTAAATGTCATAGATGTAGGTTAGTGTCATCTTCCTCTGAAAATACCATTGGAAGTTAACAATAGCATTTACCACATCCTCTTTCATCTTCATTGTCTTCACAATCATCATCTCCATCGCAAATCCAGCTCTGATGAATGCAACGGCCACTCGGACAAGTGAAGAAGTTGCCTCTGCAAGTTGCGTAAGCTACAGAAAGAAACATAAGAATCTAACTGCTCTAAGCATCTAAAAGGTCAAAAATAGCAATATTGTCTCATATATGAAAATTTATTGTATCTCCTAAAAAATTTAGGCAGTTCCATATTTTGTATCTATTGCAAACACTGCTGGTTTCTTCTCATTTAGGTATGAATTACCTTTGGTTCATGCTGAATTTAAGAAGATGACAACAACATAAGTGTAACTACAAGCATTAAGAACCAGACTGTCAGTCCAGCAAATTCAAATAGAAATTGCATACCCAGGAACTTAGCAGCAAAGACAGTCTATCAAAATAGCATTGCAATTTCCATCTTTCTGTATAAGAGTACTTGTAGAGCAGTGACTAGCTTTTGATGGCTGTACAGCCAAGCAGTCTGCTTCCTGCTACCTGCTTGAACCAGATCTTAGTAAAACAGTTAAAGAAAGTGGGAGAAAAAAAAAAGGAGCATCATACTGCAAGAGTTTTCATCACTCCTATCTCCACAGTCATCATCATGGTCACAGATAAAGGCTCGAGGGATGCACTCTCCATTAGCACACTGGAACTGTGTACTGGTACATCCATGTGCTGAAAAAGAATTTAGCACAGAAACACATACAGAAAATCTGTCAGAAAACCACAGTGTTTAACTCCAAAAGAACGTCTATAAAGCAAATTTGTTTGGGATCACTCCGCACAGGGGACTTACTGCAATTAGCTTCATCAGAAGAATCTCTGCAATCAACTTTGCCATCACATCGCTGGCTTGCATTGAAACATGCTCCATTTGCACATGATAACTGTTCACATCTTGGGTAGTCTAAAATAAAAAATCCTTTATATTAGCATGAAGTTAGACTATAATGAGTCATATCCATCTAGTGTCAACCGAATATCTTGGTTTAAAGGAAAAAGGGAATACAAAACTCCATTACTAGTAGTCCATTTATACAGTATATAGTCTTCTCTAACAGATATTGAAGAGCATCCTCTAGATGGAAGCTACTAAATCTTGCATAAGAGAAAAATTAAATGCCTTCCCATACCCCAAAAAGATTTGCAACCCAGACAGTTTACAATATGATAGAAAGCAATGTAACAAGGAAAGCAAGCAGTGAACTTTTGTTTTATTTCTGTATACCTCAGTTTTATACTGTCCTGATCCTAATAAAAGTGTTGAGATAGCAAAGGATTTCCTGAAATTTACAGTTCCTAGGTCCTTTTCAAGTGTCTTGAGTTCTCAAACTCACAGACATCAGGTTTTTATGGTTTTATTCCAATTAAGCCAAGGATATTAAATTTCCGGGTTCCATGAACAATGTTAGAACTGCTGGTTTTTATTACTTGCTTCCTCCTTCACAAAAGAAAACAGATTCTGCAGAAATCATGATTTTTTAGGTTTTGGACATTCTACTTATATAGAAGACCTACAGGCAAATACAAGGGATTGCTTCAAATGACTTAATATTAATTCTGAGAACACTTAGTCATACGAACAATCAGAGAGTTCAGTCAAGTATCCAACAAATTAAGCATATGCACATACTAGAGTTGAGTAGGAGAACAAGCTCATAGTTTAGCTTGTTGCTATGTAGACAAAAATTACATTTTTTGGTCAAATGGTAAGTAAGAATGCAAAGAATTGGTAATTTTAGAACTTAGATTTATTGAACCTTTGTCTATATATATAAGATAAATGAACTCAAGAAAGACACAGAAAAGCCAAAATAACATTTTGCACCTTTTAGATATGCATTATGAATTCTTATCCCACTTTACTTCTCTAGGAGTTAATAAAGAAGATAGAGAAGGCTTTCACCTAGGCACATTTTCAGTCAAACTCTTGGAATCCAAAACATGGGTTATAAAACTGCTTCAAGCAGATATCAAGAAACCTGCAATTTTTCCAGACAGTGGCAAACTTTTTTGCTTGCTTCTGCTGTTCTGTGTATTATCATAATCCCACAAAAATTCAATCACCTATGGAATAGCTTTATATGATTTTAACTGTTAAATTGTTAAAATGTGAGACTAAGTAGCTGTGTTCATGTCCACTACAAGTCTAGCCAGACTATCTCCCCAAATGATTCCTTTACATTTCTTTTATTTTCACTGTCTGAAAGTTGAGAAGACATCACAGGGAGGAACCATCAGGAGTTCTGTGGCCCAGCAGAAACAGCCATGGCAGTACATTATTATACTGGATTATAGGGCAGATGGAAGAAAAGGAAGAATACAGGGTATGTGCTTGTAAATGCACTGAAGTAGAAAAGCTTCCATGGGATATATAATATATAGTTTTGTCATTTTCCTCTCTTTCCTTCATATGCCACAGAAATACCTCTAGTGATGTTCCAAACTGTTTCAAATGGACTGATGTCAAGCAAATAAACAATTGAACCCATGGCCTTGCACTGCCTGTTTCTTCAAGAATGCCCAGGCAGACTAAGAATCTAGCCAGTAATAAGATTTTCTCAAGCTTATATTAAACTCCCTTACAAGAAGGGAAACTTTGTCAAAGTCTTCTCTCCAGCAGCAGACTTGAAAATGCCCTCAGCCTAGCAAAATCTTTATTATATTATTAAGTCTAGTGGATTGTATAAATACAATCACTATAAAAAAATAACAAGAAGAGCCATCAGTAAAGATGTTTTGAAGGTACATCAAAATATACATTCTGACTAAATTGGTGTTTTATTTAAATGTGAACAAATGCTTTTGTTCCTTATTCTCTTTTCAAAACTAGTGTACATATTATTTCTTTTAATTGTACTTGCACAAGCAAGACCATTCTTTGAAAAGCCTGATGAAGATTAATTTAATTTTTTAACTCTGAACAGGTAATCCCATTTCCAATCCCCTGTCAAAAGACCAGGGTTAGTAAATGATAGTTCTGATCACAGCTGCTCACTGATCTGAAAAGTATTTTTCACTCCATTCTGCATTGCAGACTGTACTCTTTGCACCTTATAGCGTATTCTTTTAATAAATTTGTTTTAGTTATTTGGGGCATTAAGAACTAAGCCTCATGAAAACTGGCAAAGCTGTGAGCTATACCAAAGGCTGTAGCCAATGCAGCATATGGTTCAGGAGCATCTGTGCCATCAGGACAGTTCCTCAGTACCTGGGTTAGTTTTATATGAGGAGAAGTAGAGAAGGTAAAAGAATCAAGGAAGAAATGCTGGCGTCTGTGAGGGCTCAATGCTGAGAGAATGAAGGAAGCCAAAATAGGACTTCATAACAATACTAGGATATCTGAAAACAAAGGAATGATTGTCCTTGCAACTGCAAAACCCCAGGACTTAAACTCTCTTTCTTTCTCCCCAAAATTTAGAAAACATTAGCCATGAGCTTAGTTCTTCTACTCTATTATCAAATGGGGACTTCTAAAAAGGAAAAGAATCTGAACCTTGGCAGCAAGAGGGGAGGAACTGCAAGACCTGTACAATCCAGCTTAATGAAAAGGTCTTCAGCAAATGAAGTTGGAAAGTGAGTATCATGACATTTTAAATTTAAGTGGAATGGTCCTACATCAGTCACTGTATTTGGGGCTTGCAAAAATTTCCTAGCTTTTATCTGAATTTTTATTTAAACTAAGATTTCTCTGTACACACCTGATCCAAGATTAGTGCATTTGAGTACAAAATCCCTCAGCTGTGCAAGAACTGATATCGGAGAAATTGATCGTACAGTCTCTGATGTAGGGGGCACGTGAAAAAAGTGTGCTGTGGATGACTTGAAGGGGTTCTCTTCTAGGCAATGGAATTTATTTTTTTTTCTACATTGGTGACAAATGGACTAGAAAGAGCAGAAAATGAAGGATAAGGTTCTGAGTTAAAAGGATAACAAGGTAGGAAGTTTGCACCTAAGGAGGTGTGGGAATACAGCTGCACAAGAGATTGAAAGGAGGCACTATGAAGACAACATTAAGAGAAAAGTGAACGGACAGAAAAAAATATAAACGCTATTTTCTTTCATCTTGTTTTGAATGGTCAGTAGCCTCCAACATAAATACTGTTTCCTCAACCTTCTCCTCCCAAAAACCTATGGCTAATTTTACAGAAAACTAAAAAGAAGAAATGTTTCCATAGTCATGACAATTCCTAGAAGATAATGCGAGCTTTGTGAAACAGGGGGAATGTTTTTCACCTATGTTCATTCCAATAGTCAGCAAGAAAGGGAGCTCTTCTTTCACTCCCCTCAGGCATTTTCTTAGCCAAAATACTTCCACACAATCTGTCTCCCTGATGCATGCCAACACTTCAGTTGCAAAATATAAGTAACTAGCAAACACCAGCACAAATGACAGATGAAGCACCTTTTAACTTTTCTGGGGAAACAGCTGTGAACATATTTATACGGCATCTTTCAATGGACACATGGAAGATGTTTGAAACCCATGTCACAGGAATTGCTAAACCTACATTATTTTTCACTCTGCCTAGTGCTTCTGTTCTGTAAGCTGGAAATAAATCCATACAAAAACAGCAACAGGAAATAGTTGCAAATAGTATTTGATTCAGCACAAGCTGATTTCTGCTACACAGTCAGCAGTGTAAGCTTCCATAACCCTAACCCATGTTACAAGGAGTAGAAGTAAAAGGAAAAGAAAAATGGCAATTTCCTACTAACAGGTGTCTTTTGTTGCAAAATGTAAAAATATTCTACAAAACAAAGTTTATTAAAACCCTTTGATTCACTGTCATAAGTCACCACCTCACAGTGGTCAAAGCATTGCCCAGAGAGCTCACAGCCTACTTGGAGACACCAGGAGGGAGACTTGCTCCAAACCCAAGAGTCCTATGAGCTACATGATACCAGGCAGTGCTCATAGCAGAGATGCTTTCAGAGCTGGCAGACAGACCAGACCCTCATTCCTGGCCTTGGATCCTGCTTTTGATCCCTGAGACTCTAGTCCTTGGCTGCCTGCCTTAGATTGCTCCAGTTTTGCTACTTCCCTGTCCCAAACTCTTCTTGGAGGAGATATTTCCTTCAGCCTGAACTTCTCCCTTGTCCTATAGCTGCTACATGTAATTTGTCCAACATCCAGAATATTAAGCCTCTTTTTCTTCTTTCTTGGACTACATCCATTATGGACTCTTCAGCTCTTGGTCTTTGTTCACTTTCACTCTGGTCTCTGCAAATTAATCCCAGAGCTGACTGCCCACTTCCTGACCACAACTGCTATTTAGCACAGCAAACAAGAGGCAGGAATTCACAGGTTAGGCAGCTGACCTATGGCAGCAACTCAGAATTAAAATTAGAATCAAAAATTCTGTGCATCTTGGCCCACACTCAGCCCACTAGCTTTGAACAGTATGTCTTTAAAGTACTGCCCCTTTCTCCCTCACAGCCTCAGCATAGCACTCAGCTGCCAGAGCAGTATCCAGAAAGGTTATTCTGTCACAGCAAAGCAAAATGGGCATGGCTGGGATTTTTATTTTTCAACTGTGAAGCTGAGACAGGAGAAATTATTCTATATTAACTGAAAGAAATAAAGTATGTAACAGAAAAATTACACCTGTATTGGCTGCCTACTCCCAAAAAGCATTTGCTACCCCAAATAGTCTGCCATTTTAGTCTGTTTCTAAAGTTTTAAAATTGAAATATTTGCTAGCTGCTGACTATTCAAAAAAGCTAGAAAACAGACTGATACATGTATTTTAAAAAATTAAAACCCATAATTTTACAAAATCAAAACAGCTTCAGTGCACTAATTGTATGACCTGTAGCTGAAGCATAGTTCTGATGTTTATCTTAGCCTCTGCATGGGTAATTTTCCTTGCTGCTAATCCCATTAGCAATAAAATGGACTAAGGCTCTGAATTCCTTTGTTCTGGTTTTTTACATGTTTAATTGCAGACTTACTTTATATTGGTGACATTTAACATTTGACTACTTTCTTAAATAATGTACCTTATTCAGGAATAAAATTTTATCTTCTTTACATTCTAATCTGTCGCCAGACAGATGAGTGAGTGCAAAGCATAAGTAAAGAGACATAAGTTTGCATTTTGTTATGCTCCATGAAACTCCAGAATCAATTATAAATAACTTTATTCTTTCGTTGTTCATGGATGTTTCATTTTTATTTATGAAAACTTTTAATTCAAAAGCCAAAATCATATTATTCCTCTTGCATGTGTTTATATCAAATAATGTGGAAAAGGAAATACACTAAACACTGGGAAAAATGAACATTCAAAGCAAGTTTTAGAATCTGCTCCAAAAAATCACTTACACTAATCTGTACTATACAGTTAATCATAAAATCACCAAATTGTAAATTTTATTTTATGACTTCTGTTGAATATTCCAGGCCTTGCAAAGACAAAAAGGCAGTAAAATTAACCAGCCCTCCTCAAGAGTCTTGTCATAACATTCTTCTTGGATTCTCTTGTCTTCAGCACTGTCACATTTCTTTAAACTCGTCCAACCTACTTTCAAGGTTCCAAGTCACAGTTATTATTCTGCCTCAGAGGGACTGTCAACACGTATTCTAATAAACCAGAGTAGAGGCTGTTGAATGATAGGAGGCAGTCCCTCTCCTTGGCACTAAATATGCTGCCCCCACAGCAGTCAAGGGGCCTATTTGCTGATGCAGCAACGATCAGCTTTCCCCCACAGCAGCAGAGTGCTACTGTTGATATATCTAGAGGGCCCTTTCCTAACTGTCTTTTTAATTTACCTAGCTGAGAATGTTAAACATGAAATAAAATGTGTACTTCAATTTTCAAACATCACAGCAGCTTTTAGTTTGAAAAGAGTTTTAAGTATCCATAGGACCCCACTCCTAGACTGACATAGATTTAATGCATTCTAACAATCCTACTATGGTACCTGGCTGCTGCACACTGTATTCAATGACTACTCATGAGTTTCTCAGAGATGCTCAGCAGTTCCAGTTCTTTAATTCATGGACAATACATTTTTAAAGCAGATATCTTTTCTTCGGGATTTTTTTTCATGTGTGACCGATTTGCTAAATTACTAACTTAATTTATTACTCTAAACTTTAAGAGAAAATAATGCCAATCTACAAAAGATATTCTTCCAGCAATGAGATGGGGTACTTTGGATCTTGGCTTTTAGCCATTTGTATTGGTGACTTCAGAGGTGGCTATGAGTCTATCACATGAAAAATTCCAAGCCGGATGACTTAGCAACATTTTATTCCAGGGTATCATACAGTCCTAAATCCCCTTTCATTCTACTTAGGGACAATTTTAGCTACTTGTGAGTCAAGGATAAACCACATTAGCAGTCAGATGACCATATAGTCTTCCATTACACAGCATATGCATACGTCCTTCTTTCCCTTAAGCAAAGCCATTAACAAAATTTAATTTCTTGCCTCCTTGTCCATCCATTACCACCCCAGCCTCTTCCCCCACCTCCTGCCCTGGGTCTGGTTCTAAGACAAGTTTACAGTTATGTCTGTTTCCCAAAGGCACACTATGTTCTAACAGCTGCAACAGCAGCTTATATGTTGGATGTCACTCAGGGTGTGTGAAGTTTTCCTTAAGACTAACAATGAAGAGCCATGCCTGTTACACACTGTTATATAGGTATTAGACAAAAACATTTCTGAAAAACATGGCCAGCTTTCCTTGCCGTCAGTATTCAGCCTAGGCCAGAATTTAGGGAGACTGTCACCAGACAGGCTGCCTCAACTCTGGGGGGTTAGAGTGAAAAAAACTGCTTGTCCATCTGCATTTTGTTAGCACAATATAAACAACATGTCTGAATACAATATGACTAAATCATCTCCACAGGAAGCTGCAGTCTAGAATAAAATGCTTTAGAAGGGATCAAATCTTCTCAAATAAGTCATTTGGAATCAAATGTTGCTTTTCTGTACAGGCTATAACTTCTACTGATTTCATATGGAGTATGCAAAAATAACATGAAAAACTTCAGTAGAGTTAGCTCTGAGTGTCCCAGAGCCATAACCCAATTAAACATGGTTGCCTTTTCACAGTGCAATATTAATTATCTTTCAGACAATGAGAAAGAATATGACTTGATCCTGTAGTGGCAGTTTGCACTTGAGTTCTGTAGTATCAGATCTGTATCAGAACATCAGCTCTAATACACAGAAGAATCTGAATTGAAACCCCTGTAACAAAAAGCATATTGTGGTCATCCTGTCTATCAACAAGCCCTTTAATCTTACAAATGTATTAAAATGCCACAGAGAGATGAGATGAAACCAGATCTCATGCTAGGAGTTAAGACTCACGGCAGACTCTTTCATCTGTTCCATCAGTGCAGTCCTCCACTCGATCGCACCAGTACGCGCTCGGGATGCATTGTCCATTGGAACATGTGAACTGCTGACTTGAGCATGTCCTTCCCGCTGCAACAAACAGGCACACAATCAGTCTTTCCTATCAACCAAGACTTTTTATGAGCAAAAATATTTTCCTTCCTCTTTAACTACTTTATCTTTCTCAAAAATATCAGTATAAACTTTCTCCCCTGTATCTTGGTGTACTCAAGGGGACTAAAGAACACTTGACAAGTGCATAGCAGACAGCATAGCTCTGGGAGGGCTCCTGTACGCTGCAAGGTCACTGCTTTTCTCCACTAATGAATTCACCTCTAGGTTAAAAAGTACCTCCCTATAATTATTCTTCCTAAAATATTAAATTACCAATTTTCACTGATTTAAAGTTTTCTCTTATTTTATTTGCTGGGTCAAAATCTGTCAATAACCATAGATTATTCCATCAACTGGAATGTCACAATGTAAACACAGCAGAGCTGGAGTTAAGGCAATGCTTTCTAATATAGCCAGGGCCACAACAGTCAGGAATAGTTTGCATGCATAACTAAGGGAGGATTGAGAATGATTATGTCTCTTCTCTTGACACCTGCCAGGAAAAAGCAACCACATAAAATTGTTCAATCCCACTTTGATTCCACTACAGCTAAATTACACTTTCAGTTCTTAGGCAAACTAACATGAATCTGTGAAGATATGGCTGAAGGGCAAGCTTACTACTAACTTTTCCTTCCATCTGCCACCTGCACATTTATTTCTTTCAAGCTCATGTTGTATCTCAACATCATCCCAACCTATACATTGGTATCTTGTAATCTGCTGCTCTACAGGGGCTCTCTATGTCTTCTGTCAGCAGCAGTTCCCAAAATAAGATCAGCTACTGGGATACTAGTGTCATGAGGTAAAACAAGAGCATGACAGTATGCATGACTTCAAGAGCTGTCAGCCAGTTTTCCCAAGAAAAACTTTCAATATTTCAAGGAGGAAAATCAACTCTAGCTTTCCCAAACACTGAGATAAAGGTCGCTTTAGAACAACAAGGATAAATTCCAGGAGATGACTCAAAAGTGGCAGCAGCACAGTGCCACTGCCTAGATACTGATACTCATGATTAACCAGTACATTGTGAACAATGTTACAGTGACCCAGTTCCAAAGTCAAACTCAGAGCTGTTGCTCATTTTGCATTTTGTATCTACAGATTCTTTAGTTAAAACATAACTAGCAGTTGTGCTGACACCTTCTCAGAGGAAGAGGGGAGCAAAAGGTAGTTATCTATCACTCAAAATTTTCCATCCTCAGCGGATGAAGATGGAATCAAGATACAAAAGCAAAAACAAAGTCTGTTAGCAAAATCCTTCCAAAATAAACATTTTAACCTCCCCAGGGGTTGGTGAGTAGCTCCAGAGCTGTACAGTTCAAAGGAGTTATCAAAAAATTATACACATAATCAAAATGAAAATAAATTAGTCTTATCTTGATCACTTAGAGTAACTTTTAATACTTTTAAATGAAAGAAAAACTATCCTTCAGAACACTACAGTGGTTTTCTTGTCATACAATAATGCAGAGAATGGAATTTGGTGCAGTAACCACTTCAGTTCACTGTTCACCACCTTGGCATGTACTTATAGCCTTTCAAATGCTTAGTCATGAAATTCTAAGCCAGAGTTACATATTTTGTCTATCAATACTAAGAAAAGAGCAAAGCCTATGGCTGTTAGGCTGTTAAATTATTTTCTTGATCTGAAGTGTACAGAGAACACTAAACACTTTACTTGAAAACATCAATTCAGACATGAATAATACACTGTTTAGCATGTTTAAAGGGAAATACTAATCAGAATTATGTTCTAAGTTTAAGCTATCCAAATGATAATGAAAGGCTAGACTCCCACCAGACACCAAGACCACAGATATTTCTCCTCTGAGTGTGAAAAAGAATGGCTCTGTTAATTCTACATAATAATGTTACAAAATAGCATTGCTGAAAATCATACAAGAATATCAGTGTTTGCTGATTATTGATAATTCCTTAAATTTTATATACAAATAAATTTCAAGTTGCCTAAAAATAATTAAATTTATTTGTATATAGTTCTGAGATGCCACTGTGAATTTTCTTAGCCAAAGAGCACAGCAGATATAGTAATATGCATATTTCACCATTTTTGAAATTACTAAATTTTTTATCAAGTATAAAACTAGTACACACTTTATATTTTTTTCTCTTTTTAATTAAAAGAAAGATGAGTAATTTTCAGATTTTAACTTCTGAAGATATCTTTTTAGACGTATTTTCTGTATTTTATCTACTTCAGGCTATTTTATTTCTAGAAACAATTTAGAGAGACTTCTGTAGTTTAGAAGACTTGTGTAGAGGGCTTGTTTCTGTATGTTCTCAATATGCTCCTATGTAAATTACATTATTTCACAAAGCTGGTGTAACACTGGAAGTTAAAATACTTACGACACTGTTGATGTTCATCTGAGCCATCCTCACAATCCTCCTCATCATCACAAACCCATGACTGTGGAATACATTCCCCATCAGTGTGACACTGAAATTGATTTCCCTCACAGGTAGGTTGTGCTAGTGTAAGCAATGAAAAAAATTGTCATTTCACAGACATCTCCAAAAGAATTTTCAAAGAAAATAATTGCATAAGGGAAAAGAAGGTCTAAGGTTCAAGTGTCAATGAATTGCAACTTCCATGAAACACATGAAGCATTTAACAGATCAAAGAAAACTGACAGACCAGAGAGGGGAAAGTGAACCAGCAAAAGGATGCTCAAACGCAAAATTCAGTTTAGTAAACTGAAACATAGACTCTTCAGCCTTATATCCTCTCCTGGAGACACAAGCTCCTCTAGAAGGGAGATCCCAAAAAATTTTCAAGTTCTCAACTGCCCTCTGGCAGAGCCCTTTTTTTCACTTTTGTATAGAGTCACAATAACTTCCCCAGTCTCACAGGGGTCAACTCCACCTCAGTTGCTTTATCCCTGGTAAGAACATGATCTCTCAAAACAACTCTTCCCTCTGAATTCATGAGGCAAAAGTGAGGGTCAGATCAGAAGAAGCTGAACGTTGTTCCAGCTCCACTGTGTACTCTTCAAATAGAAAAACAACAGAGAACCATCAAAGAGAAATATCAAAAAAAAATGTTTGAAACTCTGTCACAGCTTATTCCATCCCTAGTTAATACTCCTGGAAGAATCCCTAGTACAACACAGTCCAGTAAACAGGACTCTGGTCCTGACCATCTCTGCTCTCAGGATTAAGTTTTTGCAGAAATACAAGGTCAACTTGAAACACTTTGTCTCATGGGATGATATGCAAGCACAACTATCAATTTAATCAAAGCATGGAGGGAGAAAATTAAAACAATTTGTAGATTTAGAGTTGAAAATTGCAAAATAATATCAGTAGTAAACTAATTAGAGAGATAAAATTGATCACATACTACAGACATGTACTTCATGCACATGCTTTTAAGTCCCTGTTCAAGAACCAAAGAATAATCTTTTAGTATGATTTTAACCTCAGGCACTCATGTGCCCCACTACCTATAGCACATTAACATA
The DNA here is from genome assembly GCF_001522545.3 of Parus major. NCBI lineage: Eukaryota > Metazoa > Chordata > Aves > Passeriformes > Paridae > Parus > Parus major. The sequence continues at coordinate 18,459,462 of NC_031776.1, read as the reverse complement.
TTGTTTTTAAAGGATAATTAACTAAAAAAAGTGAAGTTTAATTTTCATTATTTTCATTATTTCATTCATTAATTTTGTTTTGCCAGTTTAATGACATTCTTCACCCAGGACCACACTAGATTTTTGGAGTTAAAGTTCTAAGCAACAAATCAGACTTCCAAGCCATGTCAATAGCCTCCAATTATTAAGTAGGTCAAGCAGCAAAGAAATACAACAGTGTAAAAAGAATGGATAGAAATTAGTCTCACTGCCTATCAGCTTAGGGGCAAAAATTGGCCTTATCTGTAAGTGGGCTGATAATTACACCAACCCACAAGACTCAAAAAACTGGAATTGAGAAGGTAAAATACAAGCAAGTTCCTGAAAACAGACTGTGGAAGGAAATTCTTTATTTTCACAACTTTTCCATTCAGCTTGAGAGAATCTTTGTGCATGGATATTACAGTCCATATGAATAAAATTGAATTGTTGTCCCTGTCCTGCTGACACAGCACAATCAACTTTAGACAATTAAGCATGACTCTACTTTGGGCACAGTAGGTACAGTTAGTTGTTTAGGGTCTGAAAAATCCAAAGATTCGGAGCACAAGTGATGCTGGTGGTAACTGTATATGCATTCAGTATTAAGGATTACTACAGTAATAGAATACAATACATTTCTACTTTGAACATTAGTTATAATATGAAACTGCATTATTGGACAGCCAGATTTTTAAGAAAAGGTTAGAGTCACGCTAGAAGCTGAGCACTACTTGATTTTCTGTGTGCCAAAGCAAAATGAGCTCATGGAATATGACTCAAATAGATTCTGCAGTATCTCATGACAACTGGTAGTTCTCCCAACTCATTCTATCAGAGGTACAGTTGAGAACATTGGAATCTCCTAATCTCTTATATCACAAAAGAGTTGCTCTGTATTTGTTTCACTTACGGCAGCCAGCTTCATCTGTATCATCTGAGCAGTCTCTGGCCCCATCACACCTCCAGTCTGCAGGAATACAGCGACCATTGCCGCAGCGGAACTGCCCCCGCTCACATCCTGTGGTAAAACAGAAGAACAGACACCTTAGCAGTACAAACACATTAAAAAAAAAGACAGTGAAATTCATCAAGAACTCTAGTTTATCCACCACCTTGCAGCATGGAGAGAAAATGATAATATTAAAAAATAATACAAAAGATAATACAAAAATATTAAAATATACATATGTAAAGAAGAGGTCTATATACCCAGTCAAACAAACAAGCAAAGAACCATCTACAAGTATAACAGAATATCTCCAATTAAATTGCTAGAAAACTTCAATAATTTTAGCATTTGTAGATTATACAGACAAAACAAAAATAGTTATAAAAAAGGAAAAAATAACTCAAACAAGTGTCAGACTATATACACTACAGGAACCTATTTAGCAGGAATGTATCATTTTTAAATTCCCAAGCAGTATAGACTTCAAATAAAGGTAAGGCGTCATTTTCCACATTATATCTAAGGGCTAAACATACTAAACATTAGTGCTCTCCAAAGGGTATGAAGATTTAAAAGCATGCAATAATAATCCCCTTAGCTGATGTGGAAATCTTGTTTCAGTGGTAACTGCTTGAAAGTATAGAAAGATCTTGGTTTTGTTTTGCTTTTTAATAATGCCCTCATACTTAAAATATTTCCTCTGAAGTACAGGAAGGCATGTCTTGAGTCAAGATTTGAATAGCAAACAATTTTAAAAGAAATTAAGCTTTCAGACATTTATGGCTGATCAAAAGCTATCCTGCTGTCATTCTCTCCTGCTTGATCTACTAAGGATTAAGACCTGATAAAGAAGCATTCATTCCCAGGTGTAAATGCAGCTGGATCAGGCCTTTATTAGAGTCAACTAATGAAATCTCCAGTCCCAAGGAAAGAGAAAAGGTACTGTTTATGGCCTTTCGTTGTGACTACAGCCTCATAAAAAGGGAGTGAACAGTTTTACAGATCCTCAAAACAATGAACGACAACATAATTAGGTTCAACAGAGCTGTTTTATGTTAATCTGTTGTCAGCACCTCAGAAAGGAGAACACTGAAAAAAACCTGAGGTAGTAGCAAAGTCCAACTCTGAAAAAAAACCAAACCTGTTTACTGATTTAATTAAAAACCATATAATAAAATTGCATCTTTTAATTATTCTGATTTGTCCAGAGAAGATAACCTCAGTATACATAAAGCACAACCACCTATTTTGTGAATTCATGATGATATAAATAACACGCTACCTAACTTTCATGTAAAACCAGGCATATCAACACTGTCACATAAACACAGTTAAGTGATGTATTCCTCAGGGATATAGGCAAGCTACTTTATGCAAGGAATGTTCAAATCTGATTGTCTGGTAGTGACACCCTGATTTATAATGTATCCTGCAAATGGTCAAAAGTTTCACTTGGATAAATGGTGGTACGGAGTGGTACAGGAGTATGTTCACCCAAATACCTTCTATAGACTAATGCATGATGGTGGTTGGTGGTGCAGGTCTGGGGTTGGTGGTGCAGGTCTCTTATCAACTACCTTTAAAACACAACAACCTCCCTTGCAAAAATGCCCAGAAGGAATGTACAAGTTCACTCTGGAATCCCAGGCCCTCTCCCTGAATTTTGCCCTACAAAGCAACATTTTCAGATGAGATTAGCAGTTAAAGTTCTAAAAACACAACATATAACCCACAATTTATCAATTGCAATTACTATGCAAAAAAAATTAAATCTTCTTGTATATTTAGTATACTATGGCTATTTAAAAATATTCATAGTCACATATAAAAAGAAGTTACAATATAGAATCAAACCTGCATCCACACAATTGGGATTTTTAATGAAACATGCTTATAAATAAGTGATATGAGCAACTTGTATATTATTTCTAAATAATAACTAGATAAAAAATTTCATGCACTATATACAATAATTTATTTTTCCTGTCTTGTATTAAGTTCTTATAGCTAAACATACCCTTATAGTGATTAAAATGAGGCTATAACACTGATAAACCTTTGTAAGAGCAGTATAAACACAGCAGTCTTTGTACTCTACCAGAAATGGTAACAATGTTAACAAAAAACCTGCAAGTCACACAGTTCTGCTACTCTCTATAATACTTTTCAGAATTATAGTTTAAGATGCTCACACCTATGTACAGTAAGCACGGTATCAATGTCCATCTTTACAGTTCTTTAGCAGAATTGTTATAATTCATTTAATTATGGTGTTAAGCTTTACAATGTTAGCAGCTGGGCTTTCTTATAACTGAAGGCAAAAAGCTCGGAAACACCTACAAATATTATGAAAGACTAATACTTCAATTATCACTGTTTTATATTATTTTTTGAACAAAGAAAATTACCCAGCAGATAATTCTGTAAATTCATTTTAAAAAAACAAGCTTTGAAAATCAGTAATACAAAAGAAGTAAAAGTGATCTGCAGTATCAAGGACACTTCCCACAAAAGTTCTAAAAAGCTTGTGTTTCATCTGTGAGCAAAAACAATTCTAGCTTTGATAAAGGAGAAAGTAATCGGGAAAAATATGTGATTACAAAGTTACTGCTACAAATATCCAGAGAAACAACCAGAATGAAAGAAAAATAACCGTGTCAGTAATAACCAGATTTGGTATATTCTATGCAATGTGAGCCTGCAGCACCTGGGTTTCAACAAGAGCAGGGACTGTCAGAAAACTAGGGGTATTCACTTGTTTATTGATATTATTTGAAGCCTCAATTTACTGAAGAATTAATCATTATTAATTTTATGTAAGGTTTTTCTTTCAATAAATTTCTGTGGTTTTTTAAAATGGTAAGATAGCTCATTAATCAGTTAGATATTACAAAAAAATAGTACCCATGAGCTAATTTCCATAGAAATTCAGATTTACTCTGACAAATGCTGATAGGAAGGAAATAAACACTGAGTTTAAAAACGAGCAATAAAGTAATCAGTCTTCATTTTCATGTTTAAAATTTGCTAATAGAACAGAATTTGGGTGACTTTTGAAAGTTCAAGTTTCAGAAATGATTGAATTTTTTGTGTTTCTCTACTATTACTATAATTCAGTTTCAGTCTTCTGACTGTGATTAAAGCACTACTAAAATACAGGTTAAAAATGCACAGCAGACCTTAGGAATCACACCAGAACACATATACATAATCAATCTCTGGCATTAACAAAAAATAATTTTGAAAGGTAAAATCTGTTTCAGCTGCTCTATATTTGGAAAATACCAAAAAAGTAACAAATATATGATTTTGGCATTAATATAAACCAGTCTAACACTGAAATTGCAAAGCAAAGATCAGAAGCATTGCTGGAAAAATGTAGACCAAAGCACTATTTCTAAACTTCTTGTTATACTTACTATCCTGGGGCTTCATGCTAACTTGGTTACTGGAATTTATATTGTTCTCTATGTCTGGGATTCTCTTGTAAGAGACTCTCAGTGGATGTTTCAGATTCAGAATTTGCCCAGGTAAAACAAGGTGGCTTATGTTACTAGCTCTAGGATAGTTACTTGCAGGAAGATTTTGTCAGGTAGTCATCTTCCACTGAACAATATAGTAGTGGTTTTATCAGAGGAAAGATTGAGCAAATTACTAACTAATCAAAATTCCTTTTTTCACTTTAAATTTACTAAAAATAAGTGCACCTTCTACCACTATTCACCTTAATTTTCTGCAACAATTGTTACTCCATATGAAGTACCCTATAGTAAACCACTGCGAAAGACAAACCCCACTGCCAGTAGAGGATGGTAGTCAACATTCACACCACTAATGAATGTTACTGAGTGTCACATTAAGCCACAGGGAATTCCAGCAGAAGACAGAGGTTAATAGCATCACAAATTTCACAGCACAATATTTTAACCCATAGGGCTACAGTCTTCAACAGGAAGGCAGTCCATTACACCCTCTCAACCTCCACTGTGCTTCACTTTGTGTAGAAACATTTAGTTTCAGAATTAAAGCTAAAATTCAATCCTTTCATATTGAAACCAGAACGTTACGTTTGGCTTATAATAGAACCGAAACAGCCTTACTCTTCCCCCTCTGCGTTACTTTTGACTGCTTCCAGCTCCTCCCTGAACATCTCTAGTCTTTTGTATTCTTCTCATACATTTTCTACCTGCCCATTAAACTTGAAGTCCCTCACTTTTAACTCTGACTACACATCTTCTGAATTACATTTGTCATCCACAGATTAGGGGCCATGACTGTTCATTCTGACTACACAGAATAGGCCAAAGCCCCTCATTTGTTCTTCCTTGTGCACACAACGTCTTTAAGAATTGCTAACACTTCTTTAGCAGTTAAGTCTAAATGAAGAATTTAAAGTAATGAAGAATGTATTAAGCCCAGGGTAGGTTCTACCACTCTCAAACTGTCCACTCAGAAATCAAACTTACACTGCTGCAATTGCTTTACACTTCAGAAATCAACACTCAACAGATTTATTTGCATCTAAAAGAGTCACGTTCTTCCAGGCAATATTTTTTCAACTGAGCAGTACCACTTGTAATACATCTTCAGATTTTCAACAAGTAAATGCAAACAGACTGTGCATCATAAACCTTTTCCACACAAAATTTACAAATAAAAAAAAAAGTGACAAGCTCTTTTTTCCTCTCTTTCTGGCTTCCACAAAAGGGTATTCTGTTTCCTATTTGGCCCCCAAACAGAGCAGTCCACTCTAGGGGCCTTGTAGGTAAAAGAATCCTGAAGAATCACCTTCCATACACTTTGATGTCAGATTTTTGCCTAGCTTAATTACATATGAAACAGCCTGGAGTTTTGGAATGCTCAAGGAAGGAAGGCTGAACCTCTGGAAATTCCATCTGTTCCCCCTCACTAATGTAGAAAGAAGCAAAATTCAAAGTGTAGGGAAAACCTTAGCTTATTTTTAAATAATGCTCTATGATACTGAAAAGCGGTATTCTGCTAGCAATTATAGTAGGAGAATGAACAAATATTATTTAATAGATAAGAAAAATAGAGTCTGATGAAATTACGCTTTCATATACCTCAGCACGATATTTAACCTTCAGTCTTCCTATATTCTTTAAACTTCATTACATTTAATACAAACTATTCAGATTTAAAAAAAAATACAACCAAAAACACAGACCACACAAACATTTATAGATATTGCAACACAAAACATATTTTGTATCTACATATCTCTAATTTATATTAAAGAAATAATTTTTACTGACAGTGTCAACAAAAAGACAGTACAAATGTGCATCTACACCCACTTCACATGACTGCAAGATATTTATAGACAGATTGATAGGCAGACAGAGGACTAGTCAGGGGACAATTTGAGGCAGAAAAGCTGAAGTGCCAGATACACAGCAATACATTGTTAAAAGGGAAGTGTAGGATTTATTTTGCTGAATTATCATCCAATTGTATATAACAAGAATATTATTAGTAAAATAGCATCTACAGGCTCAGCAGCTGATCAAGATCTCCTTGTGTCTTGCACTGTACAGTCATGTAACAAAAAGGACTGTGCCCTAGGTAGTTTGCAGCATAAAGACAACAGACTCTTGAACTCCTGAGGCTACGCCGATGTCAAGAGGACAACTGGGCCTGTTCTTCCTTTCAGCAACACATATTTATATTCTATTTGTAATCCATTGGCACTTTTTAAAAGTCACAATGCATGAGAGGCACACTCTGTTTTGCTGGTATGTTTATTAGACAGTACAAGAAGCAAGGCACATTATTATATATATTATATATAAAGTCAGATTATTTGGGGATGGAGGCAGGGTGCAGGGGGCTGGTGGAAATGATAAGGGACTGGCCTTGAAGCAAAAGATCCGGTTCTTCACCAGTACTAGCTGGACTTATTTCTGAGTAAACCACATTCTGTGTTCAGCACAATGACAGGTATCAGAAACTGTACTAAACAAGTTCTACTCTGACAGGCAAGAAGCAATACCTACATTTGAAATTTTTACTCACCGTTTTTTTTTAAAAAGCACTTTAAAGTTCGAGACCAAAAGTAAAAATATTGTCTTTCATGACGGACTCAGCTTCAGCATATTTTTATGGTTCGCCTTTACTTGCCAATCAGGAAAAAATCCCAGCAAAATCTACATTCTATTCTGGACTCTGTGTCTGCATGTTCTTGCATATACTAACTTGTCAACTAAAGCAATTGTTAAAACTAAAGCATCAAATATCATTTTAATAATGTTCACATGCAAGATGTTTGATAAAAATACTTACATCATTGTATTCAATGTTAAACTATTTGTTTTCAGTTAATACAGTTATAAAAGGACTATAGATTAATTTCTGCTAATTCCCCAACATAAATCCAAGAATTAAAGAAATTCAGGCTTTTAATCTACTGAAACTAATCAGGAAAGTTTTCCTGCAAAGAAGAAAGGGTTCAGGTCTCCTGCAGACGACAAGTTCAAAGGAATGACACTGTAAATGCTTCCTAGCAACATTAAAGATATTCATAATCCTCATCTCCCCTACCTTACTTCAGTTTTTATTAATTGAAAAGGCAGCAAATGCAGTCTGATAAAAATGGAAATGGTTTATTAATTACTTCTTAACAAATCTATTCAATTTTTTTTTTTTCAAGTTTAGGCCTGAACCAATAAACCAAACAAGTTCTCTCTTTTTTTTTTTTTTTTTAATATACCACATATGGACCTCCTAGGAAAAAAAACAAAACAAAACAAAACAAAATCTCAGTTTTAATTTTTTTTTCTTAAAGCTCTGGTATTTGGAAACAATGTTTTCTACATTAGCACTTCCAAACCAATTATTCTGGGAAAAGTAAAAAAATATTAAGATACCAAATCTTATAAAGTTATTCACATTGATTTTGAATGTAAAAAACCCAGTCTTCTAAATTTAAAACCATGACAGTTTATCTATCATATATGTTCACAAACAGCACATATCATACCATCTGTCTTTTCCATCATAAAGTACTACAAACAAAACAATAAAAATTAGGATACTTTATAATGTTGTTTCAACTCACCTTTTTTAAAGCAACAAATAAACTTTTACTATCTTTTTAGTCCTATAACAAGGCAGGAATAAGAAATAATCCTTTTAAGAAAGGACTAATTCTAATAGACAGGAGGTGATACTCCTTTCTACTGATAAAGTAAATATTCTTTATATTGAACAGACCACGTTACTTTTTTCATTTAAGTTGCTGACAAATTTCTTGTACTTCAGTGATAACTGAGGGTAAGCCATTAGTTTTTCTTGGACACCTTCTTTAATCTATATAAAGTACCTTCCAGGAGGACACTAACAAAACCAACTCCTTAGAGATTTTAGTAATATTATTATCTGTATGGCAAACACAAGAGAACCAGTACTTGCAGTGCTGCTTAAATTTTAACCTTCTCAATATAAATTGTGTTTCAGACATTACATGTGAAGAACATGTTCTGCCTTCAAGCAGATAGCCCCAACCAGTTGTCTTGACATCAGGTGCATAAATCCACATAAATCAGTTGTGATTGTGCTAGCTGGGGAAGTGAAACAAGCACTGTGGATCTCTGGGGAAGATCCCACACATCCCAGCTCTCCTAAATCTTGGTAGCTTCTTTTTCATGAATGACACATTAAGTATGCAAAAATCTGTTCTAATTGACCATATGACATAAAGAGGAAGAAGAACATGCAAACACCAGTAGAAATAAAGACAGCCTCAGTTACTCACAGAAGGAAGCATCCCAAGCATTTTCATAAGAATGAACCTTGCTAATGGCCCCAAGGCTGCTGTAGAATAACAATTGGGTAACAGAAAGTGGGGGGGAATATGACAAAAAGAGGAAAGTCTTCAAGACTAAAAGCATTTACAACTACACAGTGTGTGGAAAGTGAAAAAAAGAGCTTAAACAACTTAGAGAGAACATATACAGTATATATCACTGAGAAAATCAGACAGATGTATTAGCAGATAATAAAACAACCCTCTCAGGAAGCTTTTATTGTTTTTAGAGACCTGTACAGCTTTTTAAATAAATTTTCCAACCAATGTGCTGTTTTTATCAGAATTAGACCCCATGCTGAGATGATGACCTGCATTCAATTCTGCCATGCTCCCCTGAAAGCTGATGAGTCATTGTAGCACTAGGAACTGGCCTCAGTAAGAGCCTTCCGGCACAGTTTGTGACAGTGAAATTGTCTTTTTTGTATTTATTTTCTGTATCATTGCTAGAATGAAAATGGCTATGAAACATATAAAACTTTGCCGAATTATAAACCTTGCTGTAATTTAATATTACAGGTTATTAAATGAAAAATGAAACCTGCCATGCAAAAAATAAACCACTTTCCCTTACAGAAAAGACATGGTAAGCACATAAAATGAAAGCTATTTCTGTCTTTCCACCACAGAACCCATATCCACAACAGAATTCTTTAGCATCATACCAGTAGGACTCTAGATTAAAAAAAAAAAAAAAAAAGGCAAATTAAGCTGTGCCCCAAAGCTTCACAGGGCACTAATAATTCTGTACAAATTTCAAAAATTGTGACAGTTAGTCATTGCAAACTAAACATGCGGGAACATTGTCAGAAAAGCAGAAATTACATGTCAGTACAGATTAGACAGACCACATACTATAAGCATCTAGTGTCCCTAGACAGACATTCTAATGCTCCTTACTACTGCCCATGACATTGGGAACTACACATATTCCTTTGGATGCATTGACACAACACTTTTCTCCCTTAGTCAGTAGCGACTCTGTTTCAGTTAGTAGCTAATGGCTGGTCAGCCTTATCAAGCGTCCTGGAAAGGAAATTCCATATGTCAAGGCAGGCCTGAGTAAATGACGGCTCATAGAATCATAGAAAGGTTTGGGTCCAAAGGGACCTCAAAGATCACCTAGTTCTGTGCCTCCTGCCAGGATCACCTGAACTGAAACAACAATTATTGATGTGCTCACACAAAATGCAGATTTATCTTAAAAGACCTGAAAATGAACAATAAGAATTAAATCTTCCTTTGGCTGTTTCATTTCTAAGTGTAACATATTTTCTTTCTAGTTTTTGGTTTAAAAATAATTTAAGAAATCCTTTTACACAAATAATAGTACTAATGGGTGTGCCACATTAAAAAGACAGTCCTTTAATTCATCAGAAGATAAATACAAGAAATATCATCTTCTACTGAAACAGTACTCTTCCTGTCAACCTCAATGGAAGCATTTTACCTGTAATTTCCCTAAGCTCCAAACTCTATAACTCTCAGATTTATTCACTCTTCTGACTTTTTAAGGATGCCTGATTCTTCTGTGACTTCCCTTCATTAGTGGTTGCTGGGCATAGTATTTTAAATAATTCTTTAAATTACATGAGCTAGCTACTCTAGGCAGCATTCAAGACACGGTCTCTAGCTGGTATAGCCCTATGCTTGCTACATGCTTGGAAACACAAAAGCATGCATGTACTGCACCCTATGTCCTTACATCTAGAAGCAAGGACAAAGAACTACAGGAAAGGCATACACTGTCTCCCAGGTATCTCAGTGGTAACACACAACATACAAATCACATTGCTCAGAGGACTGCAGGCATTTGCCTACAGGTCTGCAACCTTTAACTTGTAATCCCTTCCTCATAGCAATACTTTTCCATCAGTCTTTCACAATGTCTGCTCGAAGAAGACTGCAACCACACCTGTTATATTGCTGTCCAGAGAGTCAGTATCTCCACACAGGTTGTTTAAAGGCAACATTTTTCCTTTAAGAGGGTGATCATTTGGGGCTCTCCCTTCCTCTACTCTCTTACAGGATTTAAGTCTCTGAGAATTCTTAACTCCTATTAGAAAAAGCTACATAGGGCAAGAATTTATAAGTTTTACACCTGATTTCAGTGAAGTTTTAAAGTACTGTGGCTGATTTCATACAGAAAATTAATAACTGCAGACCTAACAAACACAGCTTTATTTAACTAATTATTTAATATTCTTCTGGAAGACACCACAGACTGTCACTCATTTCAGAAAAACTGGAGTTTATTTCACATGAAGAGGTTTTAAAAAGTATTAGACCTTGCAGTAGTAAAAGTAATTTTTATTAACACAGCTAGGACCAACAAGAACTGCAGCAACACTTAATGTGCTTGGGTATCATCCAATTCACCTATTGCATTGCAGGTTGAGAACATACCTACAACCCTGCTCAAAAGTGAATATGTGAGAAGCCCCATTCAAGTCAAGCCATCTGTTTACTCAAGACAACTTTAAAAAAGGGTTTCCAGGAGCGCTGGCACTTGCTCCTTCTAGCTCCTTCTTGTTACCAGCATGGTAAGGCTTTTAGCAGTAGCATTAGACAGTGGTTGCATGGCCAGCCTGACTTACCGTAGGAAAATGGGAGTGCCTCTTTCTTACCCTCTTTCCAACACCTCTCATTGTACATGATGCCAAGGTACCCTTTCTTTTCTAAACTCCAGAAACTACCAAGCCTATCTTTCTGCATGCTGCTCGGAATCCCTAAGCCATGATTCCATAGGTCTGGTTTATTTTTCCTGGAGGTTTCTAAGTAGAAGCAGCTCAAAGAAGGTCTAATGAGCAGTGGCACAGAGGAAGTACCAACAACTCAGCGTTGTCAGCAACACAGGACACTGGCAAAGAGAAGGAAGATGAATGGAAGCATCCTGCTCCCAGGAGTAGTGAACTAACTGTTCACAGGGCTCATCAATTCTCAAGAAACTGTGCCCTTAGAAGACAAGGTATGACAATGGCTTGATCAGATCAAATTGGATATTGAATGATATGAAATTTACATAGTAGATTTCCATCTTTGGGACAAATCTGGGAAGCATTATTCATATATGTCTGTATTCCAGTTCTTCAGGCCTTGTACTTCCTCAAAGTAAACTGAACTTTCTATGGTGTATTTATTTAAGTTGATAATGTGCACCATGGTTTCTGAAGATAAGAACCATTACCTAGAGTCTAAATACATCAGTGAATGTATCAGTTCCTAGGATATCTTGTCACTATGGTATGATATGATGACTATGCCTTTTATTTATTTTTTTTTAGATGCCACAGAACACAATTAAAGCCCCAGCCTTCTTGTTCCACAAAAGGATGACCCTGAAATCCCCCTAAAGGGAGTCCCCATTCCCCATTCTCTGACTTGACTCAGTAGGGTGTAGTATCATGATCTGGCTGTGCAGGAAAATAATTGGGCAGACACACTGCTGCTGGAAATAGTGTCCGTTTGCTGAAGATCTGGCTTCTTGATTGTAAAACAAAGGCAATTTATTCATGTTAAAACTATAAAATAGAACAGGTCATAGAAATAGAACCATTTCAGTCAACTTTTATATGTTGTTTCATTAATCCAAAACAAAACTTGTAACAGTGATCCTTTGATCTCTAATCCACTTTAAGCATTGCAAAACAAAGAAAACATTAAAACCCCTGAAATCAACAGTACAAGCTTAAGGAATACACTAGAGGCTATCCATTTCATTTAACAGTTCTATTCTCACTCATTAAACTTTTATTTTTTACAACTGTTCTATAAGTGTACTGAGTCAAGGGAGAAAAAAGTTGTTTAAAAAACATTAACATTATTATAACAAAATGGACTACAAAACTTCAAAATGGAACTCAAATAATAAAAATCTATTTAAGGAGATGTTTGCTCTTCACTGAATCATATTTTCTGTCTTAGATCAGTACAACTCGGGGTAATTTCTTTGAAATTGAAGGAATTGCACTGGGTTGACTCAGAAGAAACCATATTATTTTTCATCTAGAATCAACTCAAGGTATTTTTAAGAATGTATTATATATGTATTATTATCAAATTATATAAAGAAGCATTTTAGTTTTAAATAATTTAAAAACCAGCTCTTATCTGCCAAATTCAGTGTAAGCTATCAAAAGAAATTGACAAATTATGATTATCATCACTGATTAGTCAAAGTGGAATAAAAACGTCCACTTTTCTTTAAATAGATGTCAACCTGTAGATCCTTAACTAGAAGGGACCTTTAATGTTTTTCAACAATGAAAACCTCTAGAAGGTGTAACTTCCTTTGAAACATCCAAAAAACTATATGGTTCCAGTATGTTTTAAGTAGAGGTCTGAAAGAGGAGATACAACTCCTGCTCCAAAAAGTGATAGTACAGTGTGATTCAAGTTACATATCTGTCTATCCAACATGTTATCATGACCACTCAGATCTAAAAATAAGTATTGTAGAAGACTGAATGGATCCAATAACATAAATAAAATAAACTATGTCTACAATGTGCAGGTTTACTACTCAATTAAAAAGAATATTCAGATTTAGAAGAACCTCCAGGTTCAGTGTTAAAGAACAAGAAGAGTGAGAGAAGGCACATGGAGGAGAAAGGCTCCAAACAGTAAACATGATTTCATGTCAACCCAGGAAGCCCAAAAGAAAAATAATTAAAAGGCTGTAATGAAATTTCAGTCTACCTTTCCCCCAAATGAATCTTTGCTATTTCCTGCAAAACACATGGCAAGTAAATCTGGATTAAAGTAGGATTTCATTACTCAAATTTCCAATCAGCTCAATTTATGAAAGAAGGTTTTGGTTTGTCTTACAGGGAAATAGAAGCATCGCACACATCACACATTTATCATAGTTGAAATCTCCTTGGATGCTCTGTCGCAGTTTGTCTTCACTCCTGTAGCTTAATTATTTACTGTAATTCTAGCATTTGGCACAGAATCTAAATCTAACCAGGTGTCATCCAATTACTGTTTTCAATATTTAACTAAAATTCTGGGGGTTAACCTATTCTTTGCTTTAGCTGATTACTTTGCAAATACCTGATATGCTTTACTGAACAGAATATAGAAAAAGAGTAAATTATTAAGAAAATTCAAGAGATGTACTAGAAGTGGGCTATTCATTAAAAAGAACAACTTAAAAAAGTCCAAAACCCGTTAGTGCACAGAAATACTCATTAAAATGTGAGAAGACTATGACATGTTTCACTGACAGATACCTCTAAATTGTCAGGCCTCAGGGAGTAAACCAGTTTAGAAGACAGATAGATGGACATTCAATGCAATTTTTGCTCTTGATTTTGTATGAGTACATTTCCAAGAGAAACCAAGAGAATTGTACTAGTGCAGGACTATGAACACTGAAATGCACAAAACCCAGTAAACTGTATGCCAGGATTGCATTGGTATATTCATATTTCTTGCCATCCTTTTTCCCTTCTCATTACTTCCAAATCCTCAGTCCCCAGTCACTCAGGTCTTCAAACTCTAGGTCTTGTCAGGGGTGGAATCTTACAGACAGGCTTCTCTGTCATTTAAAAGTGTACTGCACAAGGAAGTATGAATAGTGATGCTGACATGTCGCCTGTAGCAATATCACATCATCCTACAGACAAATTAAATAGTTTGGGGTGAAGACAATGTCTAAAAACACTGAATTATTAATTTGGAGTTTGAACTATTACAATACCTTATGGAAAAGTATGTTTCTCCATGACTTACAGAAAGAACTGCTGTACTTCTCTACTTGGTTTTACCATACCTATTTCTTAATTGCCGGACACACTTCACACAAATGTTCATTCTGATTTCTGATATATCTTATCACACCATATATGTTCATTCTTAGAATAGCCTTCATTCTCAGACTAATAGAGATCTCATAATGGTAACAAACTTTAGTCATATTTGCCTGGGATGTATCAAGCTGATGATTATTATTGCAGAGATACAGGATACAAATAAAATTTGGTGCACTAACATCCATCCATTGTCTCTAGTTTATGACTGAGTGTGAAGCACTTTGATATTCCTCAAAACGAACACGAGCTATAGTCCTATGATGTCCTGTTTGACACTACCTTCACTTAACTACTTTTTAGATTCCAGTTACACTTTTTTCTGACAACAATTACCCCACAGGCAACAAGACCTATAGAGTAAAGCTTAGAGAAACAGGCCCTATACTGCTGGCAATTACAAAACAGTATTTTTATTCTGTTTATGAGCACTATGTTAACTCAGTAAAACTAGAATTAGATAAATCAAGGAAGAATGCTATCATTTGAGCAAGTGCTTAGGTGAAATTCTTCTAGAAACATCCATCTTGTACTGGGAACACTCAGATATTTCCAACAAAAATCTCAAAAAACATCAGTGAAGCACCTTTGGGAATACTGAGGATTAGGCAAGATATTAGATTTTCATCATTTTCCTTCTAAGGCTTGAGATTGCTTTCATGGTCCTCCAAATTTTCTTTTTAAAATAAGTGTCTGACATGATCTCAACATTCAAGGAACTGTAACTTAAAACTACCGAATATTTCACTATCATAATCACAGTGCAGCCAAAATTGCTATCCAGGTATTTTGCTAGTATCAGTCACCCATTACTAAAATTATATTGTTTTATTTCCACAGTTATTCTGCTGTGAAGGCAGGAGGGAGGGGAGAATGGGAGAAAGAGCAGGAGGAATAGCATAAACGTAAAAAATTTCTGTACTTCTACTACCTATGGATACTAGTTCAAAGCTTCTCTCTGCTTATTCTGTCATGTCATTTATCAGATACATTCTGGACAATCACAAGCAGCTGTAGAACAAAATTATATTTTTTTTTATCTGCAGTGTAGGTTCCATTCTATCCAATGTAAAATAATAGTGCATAGGATTAATTCTGCCCAGTGTGACCTCCTTGGTTGGAGTTTTTGCAGGTCCCCAGCACATTAGCTATCTCTTATTTCCCTGTTCATAAGTGGGAGCTGCTAGCAACAGTTGCTGTATAATTACTTAGTTGATTCTGTCTAAGGAGCTTAAACTAAGAGTTGAGCAAAGAAAGCAGATTAGCAACTTGAACACACGTAATACACAGACACACACAGAATCAGCAGGACTGCAGGGCAATATAAGGGGCAGAGGAAAGGCATTTCAGCCACTCTTGCTCCAACAAGACAGGCTTGATTTTTAATGAAAGGCAGTTAAACAGTGAAGAAGAAGGCAGGAAGATCGGCTGCAGTCACAGGCCGGAGGGAGCACTTGGGCACACGGTAGCTCCATCCCAAGCAGCCAGATTAGTACCGGAGGAGCGGCACTCAGCCTGCTCTGCCAGTCACATGCTCCTCGATGTCGCCTAGCAACAGTAAAGCTCAGAGAAAAAGTTCTCCCTCTCTCAACTTCAAATCTGCGTCTGAGACTGACTGAGGGGAGCTTATTGTGCTCCAGACTAAGCATCTGTTTCTTTCTTATAGCCTTCTGCAAATGACTGCGTATACCACACGTATGCAAGCATGTCCACGCATAACCCCCTACCCCCCGGCCCAACCTGTCTACGTGCAAGTGCTGCAGCCTGTGCACTCCTCACCAAAAACAACTCGAGGTACAATTTTAGTGGTCACCAAACCAGCTCTTGCAATGCAGGTGAACTCTGCTCTGTAAAACCACCCGTATTTCAGTAGCAAGAAAGCCACAAGGATCACAGGGAAAAAATGCAAATAGTCTGGGGTGATTTTGGGGGTTTTTTTTGGCTTTATTCACAGACAGTAATCAGGACTCAGAAAAACCTGCCTGCCTGCATTTCTGTAAAACCATGAGTTTAGACCGTGGAGTTGCAAAGTCTGAGATGTCCCTCAAAATTTAGCCACATTTGTGTGTTGCTGTCTTATACAATTAAGAAAAAAAAAAAAGAAAAAAAAGAAAAAAAAGAAAAAAGAAAAAGTTTGTACAAATCAGAAAGACAATCAAAGGAAGCATACTAGCATAATTTAAAACCAAGATGAAGTGAAGCTAAAGAGTCGGTGGTGTTTGCAGTGCTCTTAAGGCACTACTTACTTTTCCACAACAGAAACCGACTCCATCAACTCCTGGAAAGAGGCAACTGTCTCCCCTAGCTATTAGAAAGAACTCCTCGAATCAGCGCCCGTTAACTCTCTACTTTCAGGCACTTTGGTTTTTTTTCTTATAAAATTCCCCGGAGTAGGGATGTGCTCCTTGCGGTGCAATTCCCATGCCGGAGAGGCTGAAGCATAGCGCTTACCTTGGCAACTGCCCTGCATTATGCATGCAGTGAATAATATGAGCAGTTTGCAAGCAGTTGCTGCTCTTCCATCCATCCGATGGTGAGGTCCCATCTGGGCTGGGATGCTCCAGCTTCCTCAGAAGCTGGCTCCTGGACTCCGGGGTGCTGATCTGCACAGCAGCAGCACAAGGAGCCTGGTGTCTTTTTCTTATCCTGCTAGTTGCAGAAGAAAGGCGTGTTCGCCTGTTGAGACATCGCGTTTTCTATAAACTCCCACCCTCCAGACATTGCATAAAGCTCTTTATACCCGGCGGCCCCGGAACCAGCATGAGGGAATCAGGCACTGCTCCAGGCCCTGCAGCCACAGGCTGCCTCTGCCCCTCCTTCCAAGCTTTGCAGGACAGCCAAGACGCTTCCAAGACCCTCCACTTTGCTGACTTTGTAACAGAGTCCATTGGTGCTGTATTTAATGTGCTTGTCTATTTTGAGTAGTTCTGGGAATTGCAGGTGGAAAGTGAAATATGTCACAGGTTTTAGTGTCCCAAAGGCATGTTCCAAATAAGAAAAAGTATTTTTGGTAACTCCGAAAAAAATCCAACATCTACTCACCAATGCAGAGGTAAAGTTTAGAACTTAGTACTCCTCACATAAATACTATGAAAGGAAAACTGTAGGATGAAACTTATTTTTGCACTTTCTTAGCAGATAAAATCATTTTGGTAAAGTGCTTTGGCTGTGAATTCTCAAGATACCAGCTGGAGACACACTCCTTTAGTTCTAACTCTCCAACAGTGTATGCAACAGACAAAGAAATACCTCCTTGTGTTTTACTGCTGTCATTTCAGGAACCATATACCCACTAACAAGGGAAGAGCAGTATGTAGGATCACAGGGAAAAGATAAAGATACCCTAATACTTTGGGCTGGAATGCAGCTTTGGTCAAAAGGACAAACATTTTGGAGGTTTTGCTTGCCGGATCAGAAATACCATATATAAAATGTGTGAAGTTAGATATTTATTTTTTTTTAATATTAGTCAAAAATAGTGTTTCATGTAGAAAATTTAGTTATGCCAAGATGTCCTTTCTTCATATGTATACACACATACACAAGCATGTCAACATGCATACATACCATGGGAGAAGATGGATAGGTCTATTTGTCTTCCAAGAGGCTCTATCAGACTAATTTTAATGACAACACATTTATAAATACCATATAGCTTTTGCAATAGCATCATGCCATGCTCATTATACTGCAATGGCTTATTATATTATAATAATGCAAAAGAACTTTAGCAATATTTCAAACCTTAACTCTTCTTCTTTTAGGCATGGACTGCAAATTCAATAAAGGGGTAGGATGTGTGTGTACTGTTCCTGCAGAAGTTGCACAGGAACATGTTGCTGCTTATTAGCAGACTGTGATTTCTCTCCAGGTCCTGTAGGACGCTAATCCCTCTAAACCTTTCCGTAAAGGCTTTCTATCTATCAAGATAGTAAAGAGGGGGGGTGGGGAGAGAAGATGTGGAGCATAGGCTTTTGCAAGGTTGTGATTTATGCAGGTTCAGGGCTGTTTGGTGTAGTGGTACGACACAGCACCGGGGTCAAGCCACAAGAAACACTGGGGGCAGATCAGAATATTCAATTAGCTTCCTGGCACCTCTGAATCACAAAGAGAGGATAAGATCTCTCCATCACAAGATCCAGAGCTGCCGGGGGAGGGGGAGACATGCCCTCTTCAAATCTCCCTCCTCCCTCCCACCCTCTCTCCTTTCACTGTAGGGGAATAGTGCCTGAAACATTCCTTTCTGCACGGAAGGTCTTTTCCTATTGTTGTTTTCTTTGTGTTTCAGTGTTGCCAACTTACTGGAATTCTTGTCGTGGTTTCACAGCAAGGCTCAGGCTGACCAAACGGAACCAGCTGCGTTTGTGTATGGGGCCGCTGCTGCTTTAATCTCCCAACAAGGCCGATGGGGAGGGAAAGAAGGGATCCTCAGAAGGGAGCAAGCAGATTGCTCTCTACAGATGGGTGCAGCCAACACACAGACCGACCATACTTAATTAGAAGAGGAATTGTTTAAAGCCGTTCACACCCCAGAAACACGCAGAGAGGGCAAAAGGTGCTTGCAAACTGGAGCCCCAGGATGGGAGCCAAGCGTAGTTTTCTGTATGTTTAAAATTACCTGGAAGCAAGCTTTGGGAGGCACCTACCTGTTTCTCTCCCTCACAGCTGGCAGCCAGAAGGGTGCTCCTGCCCCATTCACCATCCCCATTTCTACACATCTGTATTTTCTATTGGTGAGAGGTTAGAAGGATTCTCCCACAGGAATGGTGGAGATGCTGTTGACAGTGAGCTGAGATCGTGGGTAATGTCCTTCCCACCCATTATTCCTTGCACTCACAAGACAAAATTTACATTTAGAGACATATAAACTGATAAGCCCAGATATTTTACTGCTGAATAATAGTAACAAAAGAGGCCAGCACAGGACAATGCTATTCTCTGTTTACTTCATCTAACATTTTCTCCTCTCACTTTACCATGGCATTTTATCATCCAACTAATGGGACCCTGTCCTGCTGGACACCATTAAATGGGTCTTCTGCAAGACTAGAGACTTCAAAATCAGAATGAAAACTCCTCAAGGCTTTCCCATAACTACACCCAAAATTGCCCATGTGGGTTCAACTCAACTCTTTCTCTCATCTTTCTGTTGTCTGTTCCTGTTGGCAGCTCATTATTTCTGACTGAACTAGACCTAGGGATTTTTTAGTTGATTATGCATGTTTTAGAAGATGCAGACTACATCCATTAGAAGGTTAGAAGGAGAAAACATAGACAATGCTGTTGTTCACTGAACTATATTTTTGACTCAAAATACAGTTTGGGATGTTGTTGCTTGCCTGGTTTTTAGTGTAAGCAAGCACTCAGAAAAGCAGTTAAAGGTGTAATTTAGAACAACTACGCTGCTTACTTATTAAAGATAACCTGCTAAGCAAGGAAGTTAAAAATTAAAAGGCTTTATTTTTGACCAAGGTTCAGTCTAAATTAGTGTCTGAACTCATGCACTTCTTCACAGACAGATAGAAACATCAGGGTTGATGTATGACTAGATAAAGATAGAAAGCCAATGGTTAAGGAAAATAAAAAGTTGTACATACATTCACTATAGGAAAATGTGGGTCAGATCTGTAAATTTGTCTCTTCTGAACTTCTTGAAGCTAGGACAGTTTACAGAGGCTAAGGATCTGCCCAGTGCATTATCCAATAAAGCTGTAATTGCCATTGGCATTCAGTAATCTTGTGGTCAATCTGTCCTTGGATAAACCCAGGTGCTTCCACATAGAAAACATTTTAAGTTACAAGCTGTGTTTCCAATTTCACATTTAAGTTTAATCATTAAATCCTATGCCTTTATCATGACAAGCTTTTTTTGTTATTTTTGTGTAATCATACTAAAGTAAGGCTACATTTTAAACATACTAAAGCCGGGCTCATTTTTTGGGGAGAACACTGGTATTGACAAGTCATACAAATCTAAACTAAAGACTGTCTCTCTGCATGGCTAATAATATAAGTACCCAACAGCAGTAATTAACTCTTCAGATTTCATCCATCTTTGCTATTCTACAATCTAGAGCATCCCATTTCCTTAAATGAACCTTAGTTTTACAGCAAGCAACAATGTGTGTGTGTGTACATGTGTGCGTGCGTGCGTGTGCACACGTGTGTTAGAGGGTTCCTTTCTTAACAGGCTATTAATGGCAGGAGACACTTTCTTTAGAGATACTATTTTTGAAATATTTCCTTCACCTAAGGCCCAGTTCAGTTTGCATCAAAGCCATTAGACTTTGGGAAGAGCAGATTTAGCTGTTTTCATGGGGACCCAGAGTAGTAATGTGTATTTGGATGTCACCAATTTTTTTTTCCCCAAATACATGTGTTGTGAGCAGAAGTTTCCTTAAAAGGTCATATTCTAGGGAACATGCATCTTGTATAAAGAAGCAGTATTAATTTCAACTCTACAACACATGAAAAAAAACCAAACAGACAATAGCCCCAAGGTCACCAAGTTTCTCATATAAGCCACATCACATTTCACAGTATCTAAAACAATGGAAATTATTTGCCAGGGAAGTTTTTTCTTCCAAGGATTTCAAGAAAAAAAATTAAAAAGAAAAAAATAAATCCACCTAATCTCAAACTAAGAAAAAGAGAGCCTTAGTTGATATAATTCCCAAACATCTAATGCATATTTGTAACTAAAGTACAGATTTCCAGAAGAGTGGATCAAAGGTGGGTCTTCAGACCACATGAATGTGAGAAACATTAAGCTGAGGAGATGTGAATTGGTCCAGAACAGAAATCACAGAGTCAGAATTGCACAATGCAGCTGGTACCGTGGCCAAAATTTTCCTCAAGGTCTTCTGGTTAGTGACATATTACAGCTTCTCTCTTTCAACCTGGAATTATATTACTGCATCCTGGAACAAGAAGCAGGAACATGGGAACCATGTGCTTTTTTGGTAACTGACACTGAACAAGTGAGACTAGTAGAGAGTCAGTAAAGCAGCCTCCAAAACACCCTGCATATATTTCATCTGCAGAAATGGACCTGTGGTGGAGTTTAATAGTAACCATTCAGAGATGAGAGAGGTTTTTTTATTTACCTGGAAGGCAGAAGAAAGTGGAGAAAGATTAAACAGATTGCAGTTGTCCTCTCCAGTTGTCCTGTGGTCAGCACTGGCTGGTCCACCCTGGAAGTCCCTGTTCCCCATCCTGGAGACAGTCACAAAGTAAGGGAAAGTATGCTCTGCCTCAGCTGCATCTCTAACTACCAAAGATCTTGGTACTTGCCTTACTGCAAAGAGATTTCTTTGGCACTTTCTCTGTCTCTAAGGAGCAAAGGTCCTCATTTTTGTTCCAATTCCCTGGCCCTTCAGGGCCATTCTGCCCTGCAAGGAAGCAATAAATGCGATTTGTGCTTGAAAAAGAATGGGAGGTAAAGAAGCAGTTGCAAATTATTTATGATCTAAAAATGTTTTAGGTATTAACAAGGAAAATAGGATAGCCTGGAATAACTCTGAATCTTCTTTACTCTTTTGATTGATTTCCTTTCCTATTAGTAACACATGGGGTCTGTTCAGGACAGATACATTTTTAAGTGGGACTCATACTAAAAATGGCTAGGTCTCATTCCTCCAACAGCTAGGATGAAATGCTTGAGAGATCACAAAAGCAATCAGTCAAAAGACCTGAGAAAAGATAAATAATAAGACTTCAGTAGTATTAATTAGAATTCCAGGCCAAACCCAGGGTAATAACAGTAAACAAATGAGAACATGTTTTAACAGTATAGGGGCTGCAATTGACAGATTCTCACAGTTTTGACATGTATTACAGAACAACAGTGTTCACCACTGCTCATTTAATAAAAAAAGCTGAAAATATGGCCTAACTCTGAATTTTCTGAGTAAGTCTCCAAGATTATTGAAAAAGAGAACTAGACATCAATAAGCCTATTAAACACCATATAAGAACAAAGTTACTGAGTGTACGGTGAAAGTATAGCTACATCGCAACACCCTGTGAATGACAACCACTGATTTGTACACAGAGATATTTGTAGTATAAATATATTTTTAATATTAAATTAAATGGAAAAACACGAAGAAAATTATAGGTTAAGATAAGCCACACTGCAGTAATTCTTAACTGATTGCTAAGGAACAATACCCAAAATATTTGGTTTGAAAGTAGCACCTGATTCAGTCAACCTGCAAAACTGCTTTGACAAGAAGAGACCAAACTCATGAATGCATGAGGTCAAAAGGATTACAATAATTAAAAGAACCCAACCTCTCTCCTCCTTGGGGGACTTGTTCACAGGAATGAGATATAGGACAGTTCAGTGAGCACAAACCTTGGTAAGCAGGGTGACTGGCTGGACTAGTCCACCCTTCCCCCTTTATCCACTTTCCCTCAGAGCTGCAGCACAGCCATTCCCAGTCCCTCTCGTCCCCTCAGTCAGCAGACCCTTAGGGGAGCACTGGCGGCTGTGCCCACCTCACAGCACAGCCCCACAAACGCACCACAGAGCAGCAAACGGCGGTGGGGACACAACACCCTCAAACCAACTGTACTGCTCATGCAGCGTCCCTGCAGATTGTACCTCACTAATCAGGAGGAGCAGGATAGCATGCCTGGAGAAGCTACCACAGGAAGAGTATATAATGTTACTTTTACAGTCACTTCACAGAATACAAAGTTGTGAGGTAGAAGTTTGCCATCAAAAATAGTTAGACCGTGAGATTTGTACTCTGCAAGATAGCTACTTGAATTCCTCTTTCCTTTCAGCATAATTTTTGCATTCAGAAGTTATCATTGTATAATCCCATTTCAAAATGTATTATTCCTAATTAGGATACATCTAAAGACCGCTGCACAGTAAAGGCTACTTCCTGTTGCTTTACTGTTTTGAATACATGGTGACCACCATTATGAAGGATAAGACCTCAAAAGCTACATGGAAGTTACTTTTCTAGTAAGAAAAGAAACTTTAAGAAATTTCAAATATGCAACACTTGAGTTTCTAGTGCAGCTGCACAGTAACATAAGCTGAAGAGCATATTCAAGAAACTGAAACACATTTTTGACTCCTTTTGCCTAAATTCTCGCTGAAACAGGAGTGGTTTGTGAGTTCTAAAAATATGTATGGAAACAGCTAAGCAATATACCCATTGTAATTACAGAGGTCTTAAAATGCTTTGGAAGGGTTGTTTATATTTTTCTTTTAAACTGTGCTAAAGTGTCATTGTAAGCCAGAGCCAGAAGCACTAGGATAGTTACATACCACATCCCCTAGTATTAAAACTTCTTTGCTCCCTAAGAGCAACTTTAATACTTAGCCTTCTAGAAAAACTGAAGCTATGTCACTTTGTGTCAGACACGTTAAGAGATACTAATGAAAATTCCCTCAGTCCCCATAATCCTCTGTTGCTGATTAGGTAAAGCAGAAGAAGTTGTTTCATTAATTTGAAGGCCATTAGCTTGAGCCCTTATATTGACCTGAAAGTAATGTTTTATTCATATTGTAGTGCTGTAGTCAAAACTCAGAAATAATTAAAAGGACTAGCCTCAAAACTTAGACCTTTGATTTACAAAGCTGGATACCTGGTTAATTATTGCATGATGAAAAAAGGGGAGTAGGGAACTGGAAGACCTGATATATTACTATTGCCATCTTCCTGCGAAAAAAATGATGGGTAATCAAATATATATTAGTAAGTATGTCTTTGATTCCACAAACATTCCAATTATTTCCACAGGTCACAGTTTAAAACCTTCCTTCTAAATTAAAGGAAAAAAAAATAGACATTAGGTTAAAATGTCCTCCATTAGACTTTGGAGGGAAAAGTTCAAATTCAGTAGTTTCACCTAAGATTCAGCAGCAGTCAGTGAAACTGCTACCCATAGCCATTATTCAAATGAAACACAAGATGCCTGGATCTAAGACAGGAACAAAAGAGTGCATTTGTAAACAAAAGATGACAAAAACCTACACCTGACTTTAAAAATTAGGTTTCTAGTTTTCCTAGATATAAGCAGTAACTCATGGTAGTCAACAATCAATTCTTCCAGCCAATCTTTCAAAAAATTAGTCCCCTGAATTTTTATTAGCTGTTGTTTGAGTGGTGTTCAAAGTTTGATACCTTTTGAATGTAATGAAATGATTCAGCCTGAAGTGCAAAGGTACATACAAATGAATGGTGAAGTTTAAAAAAAAAAAAAAAATTGTTAAAAATCTGTTATCATTCAACAGGCAGACAGTGATATTAAGAAATACTGAAATAAAGACTAGTGAATAGAAAGTCTGCTAATCTATCTTTACCTTTTCCAGCAGAAGATCTCTCTGTTTATACCCAGCAATCAAAAAAACAATGAAAATTCAAGACAAAGATTTATGCCATCTGTAATCAATGCCGGCATCCCACACCATCCTTGCAGTACAATTTAGTCATATCTGTTCCTTTAAGCACCTTGTTGACAACAGTCACTGTGGATTCTATGTTGCTTGGGCTTTGACAAGTCTCATAACTGTGGCAATATATGATCTTTAGATGAGCTTTTTCAAATTTCAAATCAACTGGGATAAGTGAGCTTCAATGAAACTTACAGAACACATTCAGAATATGTGAAACTCTTCTCATGTTTTATTGTCATTCAACTTTTCCATGTCATCAGACTACAACTGCTTCAAATACTGAAGCACTGACTACAATCAGCAGATTCAAACAATATATAGTGTTAGTGTCAGGACTCTTCCATTTCTGCACCAAAGTCTTTTTAATAAAAGAGAATATTAAAGCCAAATCTTGCTCTCAGAGCTACAGCACCAAGAACCATTTACTGTTCTCTTAATGGACATCACAGTCTTCCCTTTATTTTTATTGCTACACTTGCACTTATTCCAGTATGGATCACATATTCTTCTACATTGCTCTTTCCTTTTCCTTCATTCTCAGTATATTTTCGCCTTCCTAATATTTTATTGCAGGTATTAATCTGCTTCTTTAAAGATTAAGTTACAAGAGACAGCAAAGAGGAATGCAAGCAAAACCAATATAATCAATATGTGTTGAAGTCCTTACTACTCCTCTTACAGCAAAACAATTGCTTTTTATGTGAACTGACATATTGATCAAGCTGCAGTAAGAGATACAAGGTCTGATTCACAACTCTGAAACTGCTGATTTGAACTAACACACCAGTATAAGAAAAACCCTATGAACTGAATGTAGCTTAAGATCACCAGAGCAAATCTTACTCCTGCACAAAAGTAGAATACATACCAGAAAGAGATGAAAGCTAGCTAGCTAGCAATTGCTGTACCTATACAGCACTATAACCTCTATATTTTCCTATTTCACAGGGAGCCCTGGAAACTATGTATGAGATAGAACATTTCATGGACAACTTACTATGCCTGTGATGTTTAAATCCCCATAAACCAGGATTAGGAAGGGACAAAAGGTACTTTAAAGACACCTGTCATTAACTCACAATCATCCTGAGTTAAACACAGTGAAAGACTAGGGAGTTGTGGGCAGTTTTCCATTTTGACCTCTAGTTTTTAACAGTATAAGGTTATATTAGAAGAAAGCTATGCAAAATATTCTCTCTGGGATTCACCTAAGGGCTAGAATAAAAGAATAAGGGATTTTTCATGTTCTGAAATACCAAAGAGAGACATTATTATTTCTGAGATTATAAAACCTGTCACAAATGACTGATTTCCACAGGGACACAATGGCATCCATGCCCTCAGTCGTATGTTGCAGGAGGTGCCTTTTTTTTTTTAACTCCATAGCAAAAAGCAGTTTCTCATGGTTCGCATTCCCAAAATGATGCTAAAGAATCTATTATCCCTGGTCATGTTTCACAATTTCTAAATATAGAATGTATAAGGATATTTCAAATAAAGTTTTGATTAAAAGTACCATCTAGGAGCTTAATCATATTTTTAAAGTGTTGCACCAAATTAACTCTTCATTCTAATTGAATCTTTGTGTGCCATTATCAAATGAGCATGTAAAGCTATTCTCACAATTTTTATTACGTAGGCCTGAATAATAATTGCACTGGAACCCAGTATTTCCAGCATTTTTACATAGTCCAGCTATTAATTTAAACTTTGAATTTTATGTATGGACATGCACAAATTCTAAACCGCAAATGTTATCTCTCTGTATGGGAAACACAGTAATATATTAACTGATGTTTGCAATATACTTACCCAGATTTATGATAAAACCATTCTGCTATTATAGCAATTGCTAGCTAGCTAAGTTCCATGTATTTCTTTCAAAATTTCAAAAGCTGGTAGTACATTTTAAGGAGCTATTAGCAATGTCTAAAAACCAGATAAGCACTTGTAGGGTAGGAAAATCCAGTCACACACTCAGATTTAATTCTGGTATCAAATCACCAATGGAAAACAAGGTTCCAAGATACAAGATGATTGGTATGATTTACAGGGACTATGGGAGTCAGAAACCCTTCAGCCCTTCCTTCCTCTTGTTACATCTCTGCCATGGTATTCCGCTCCTAGTTGCTGAGCAAGGCTCAATTGGAAGCAGCTCTCAAAAAGTGCATTATGGCTACACCCAACCCAGGATCACAACTATATTTCATGCAGTTTAATTGAAAATATCTTCATTGGGTTTGATTCATTGTATATATATGTGAAGAACAAGAGCAGACAAGTAAGATGTTGGCTCAGAGCACAAATTCAATTATATCAGTACATCTTACAGAAAAGAGTATAGTGATCCAGTGATTTGGGGAGAGGAACAAAGAAGAAAAAAAATGTGGGTGCATCTTCCAGTGTCTCCAACAAAACCTACTCTCCCACATATGGTCAGTCTGAATATGCTATATATAGCATAGAGATTCTCATACCAGATTCCCAAAAACAAGTTTTGCCCTTGGTTTAAATATCTTCATGAATAATGCATTTGATAGATTTTTGATACATTGCTGGCACGCATGCTTTCAGGAGCACAAAATCAGCTGGCAGCAGGTATTGAGCCTTCTGTACAAAAGTTCAATATTTTTAGGGGCTTCATCACACACTATTCCTCCTGTAGCATCCTTGTAACTCATTGTTCATTTTAGAATCCATTTACAGAATGAAGAGATCAAAAATAAATGCAAATATATATAAGCAATTAGAAGACACTAAACATTGGTTTAGTGGGTTTACCCTAGAAGATAATAAAATATTCCCTCTTAGCTTTAATGCCATTTTGATCTTTACGTCTTCATTCCCCTATCTGCCAAACAAAGCAGAGATGGTAACTCCTGTCACTTGTTTTCTTAAACTAAAATAATAACTTCCCCCCCACCATCAGTGAGGAGAATCGGAGGTAAAGTTTTCCAGGGAACATTATAATTTACATTTTCAGACTACTTAAGTTTGAAACTTAAGTAGTTAAACTAATAGCCAGTTAAAATAAACCAAAACTAAATTCAACAGTCTGGAAGAAACCTCTCAGATTTTGGTTTGCAGCTCTTTTTAGTATTTGATTTACACAATTTTCCACCGAGGATGAATGACAAAAAGGAGTCAACAGAATCTTTTCTATAAACCCAAATGCAACATCAAAAAAGAGCTCAGTTTCACAAGCATCTTTGCCAAAATGAGCTCTATTTTCTTTGAATCTGAATTTGTGTTTGCATTTGTGCACGTTAGAAGCAGGCTCAAATTCTGCAGCTAGAGTCTGCTCTTTTTCTCAGCAAATTTCTTCAGGTGAAAAAGTGGGAGATGGTTGGAAGGAAGCCTGGTTCTTTTAATCTTATCTAAGCAGTCCTGAAAGGAGTTGCAGCTGAAGATAAGGGATGTCGAGTCACATGCCTTTTCTCCCTTAGAGTTCATATTGTGCATGGGGAATGATTCCATTTCTGTAACATCAATTTTAAGCTACTGCAATTCCAGCATCTTTACAGGAGATGTTCCTGATATGCACAAATATGAAGAGAATTAGGCACAGTCATAACATTTAACTGTGGCAGTAAAATTAGGACTACCATCTACTGTCACTGCAATGCCATGTAAAAAACAAAAAAAAACCCAAAAAACCCTTGCTTTGCCTTTGAAGTGATCTTTACTTGGGCTGCCCCTGGCTTAAAGGGTATAAGGGGAGGAGGTGAAATTTTTCCTCATCTCTGAGGTGACATTTAACAGACCTGGGAAACAGACATCAGCTGTGATGGTCTACTCAGGAAGGGCTATGCCATGAATGACTTCTAAAAGCAAATAAAATAGTAATGCATTCAGTACATTTAAAGTCTCATTCTTTGACAAAGGACTTCTTCCTTCTTGACTTTATCTTCTTCACAGGGCTGAGATGGACCAAATACTTAACATAGTGAAGACAGCAGCAAAGAAACACAATACTCAAAGAACGCTACTTCAAAATCCTTGAAAACTGCAAATTCCTCCTGCTTGCATTTGACAGAGTAACTCTGAACTATACACAGTATGCTTAATAATATACAATAATTAGAACCAGGAGCAAGCATTTACATTTGAGGCAACATCACTTTTATTCCCCTCAAATTATTTTAAAATCCTCCCACTAGAACTGCATATATTTAGAGAGGGGTAAGAAGTTCTTAAGAAGTTCTCAAGCCAAGGAGGCAAAAGGGTCTAAGATCCACTGTTTTGCACCACAGCACAAGTAACAGGCAGGTTGTTTGTGTAAGTGGTTGCTGCTTTGTCTAGGTCAGGCTCCATGAACATGCAAAAAAAATTTTAAAAGTACTGCTGTTTGCTAATCTTACTGCATCATCCATCATCTACCAGTTCCCAGTTACAGCTTAGAACCACCATCCCAGGACTCAGCAACCTCTATAGAAATGCAGTAGCTGTTGTTACATAATTCATGGAAGTGAGTTTTGAACTATATTTGGAGCAGTTCTGCCCCACAGTGCTCCCAGCATCTCTAATGTCAACAAACCACTGTGAAATAATAAAAGATGTTCCACACGAAAAAAAACCCAAACAAACAAACAAAAAACCCCACTAATCTGTTAATTTAATTGAGTTCACATATCCACATAAAAAACTGCCTAGAACAAAAAAAATGTAATGAAGATGTTTCAGGATCAGGCTCACAGGCACTAGGTCTTTCAATGTTCTCATATGCAGCTAACATGTATTTGAAGTTCTCAGCTCAACATACTGTCTCAATATAAGAAATACAAAACTAATAAGTTTCTTAACTTTAACTAGGAGCATTCCTTCCCAGTTATGACACCTTCATCAGCGCTACCACTTCATTCTTGAGAAGTTTTATCAGGGAAAAAAGATTTCCTGAAAATGTGAGCCATAAATGCAGTTAATTAAAAGAAGTGGAGAAGGAGCAGAGTTTTGAGCTACCTTTGGATTCAGAAAAAGACAGAAAAGATGAGCTTGTAATTTTCTCACTTTGGAAAGCTTCTTAAATTAATCTAGTTTAACTAGAATTATATTTTTACACATTCATTTGAATTTGATTACTCTTTTCTGAAGGTCTTTGTACTCTGAGATGATCCAAAACAGAACTAGTTTCAACCACTGAAACAATACAGAATATTAATAGTCACCAACAGAGTGTAGCAAAACTAATTTACTACTATTTGATGCTCTGTATGTAATGTTTTTATTTCCCTGTCCATCAGGTGAAGATATGGTTAATATAAGGAAACAAAATACAGCCATAGACATTTATTGTGTATGCAGTATCCAAAGCTAAGTAAAAAATACCTTTGGAAAGAGAGTATAGAAATCTATTGTTCAAAAGTCCACTTTTTTGAAAAACTGAAGATTTACAAGAAGTTTTCAGAAAAGAAGGCTGAAGGTCTGTCACATTACAGTAACTCTAAAAAGGTGTACGTTCTTAGGAAAAGTACAAGCAAAAGGCAACAGTATACTAAGCAGCCTTGGTTACCTAGCAAACTCTCAGTTTCTGCAATAGGCAAAGGCTATTCATATAAGAGATCTATCCCTCCCTTTTCTGTCTATGTCAAAGACACCTCTGGTAGCCCACCCCACATTACAGGCCAGGTGGGAGGATAAATTAGCTATTCCCATCCTGGTATTTCTAATCCATAAGTAATGCACAATGCCCAAATAGACCATTCAAAACAAAAAGAAAACTGTAAAAACACCTACCATATTAGTGTTTTGGTCTCTTTTTGAACCAAAGTGGTTATAGTGATAGTTCTGTTACTCCTACATGATGTCAGTTTCATGAAGTTTTAAAAAAAGCTGTTATCTGTAGTACAGATATTAATAGCCTTACTCAATCAGTCATCTCTCAGCCAACTTGTGCAGTCAGCAGTAACGATGCAACCTTCAAACTTGAATCAAGCCTGACACCCCGTGGACGCATCTTGGAACTGGTTATTTTGTTTGGGTTTTTTTTAACCTGATTTTTTAAGAACTAAGATTCCACATTGAGATTCTAATTCTACTCCAGACCTTCTGAGCCCTTCTGAAAAACATTTGAAAAGATTCAGCTGTCCAATAATATACATAAGACAAAAAAAATCAGTTTAAAACTCACATAATGTATAAAATTACTTGTTTTCTTGAAAGCCTCTAACAAGTCAGATGCTTTATAGCACTACATACAAGCATTTAATAAGTTAAGAATCCTGCAAGCTTTAAAAAATTTAGAGAATCTAGTCCTACCTCTCTAATCGTTACAATTAATATATGATAATACCAGGAGCAGAGTAGAAAGATATAGCTGACCTGTAAATAATGGCACCAAGTCTGTCAGGAGCATCCCTGGGGCCGGGGGAAAAAGGAGTCCCAAACGGGACTGCAGAGCTGGGCATCTCATCCCATTGCCCACAGCAGGGGAGAGGGGCTGGGAGCAGCCCCTAACCCAGGTATGAGGCACCAAAATGGGGCAGGACAGTACAGGACACCGGCATAGCCAGAGAGGGCTGTAGTAAAGCCAGTGCCCCACCTGCCCTTGCACCACCATAGGCAAGGCTGATGGCCTCAGGATGAGCTGAAATGGAGCCCTCAGGTGCCAGTGGTATGTGTGGAGTGTCAGGAGAGGCTGGTCAGGATCATCAAAAGCTCTGAGAGCTAGTTTACAATCACAATTAATGCTCTGAGCTCAGAGGTTAATGTGCATTACAAACACTTTGAAAATAGGTCAAAAGATCAAATTCTAACATTCATGCAAGTTTAGAGTTAGACTGACAACAGTGCTTGTACAATAAATGTGTGCCTCTTTACAACACTATAAATTATCACCTCTCTGAAAACAAAATCTATTCCCAGCATGAAAAGTATCACAACTTTAGAACTGTATAGAACGTGACTTTTTCTACCAAGTCTCTGTCATTTGCTAATGTGGTGTACTACATACAGCAAAATGTTTTAACTAACTGATCATATTTCCAGCAGTTATTCTGCTTTAAGTTATTGGAAAATATCGTCTTAAAATGTGCTAGGTGAGATTAATGCACCTGCTATTTATTACACCTTCCTTAAAAATACACGAGCTTCCACTCCTTAAAAATGTAATTACTGTATTTTAAAAAGAGTTTTGTATTGCTAATTACAGTTATCAACACGAAAATCAGGCAGGTGGAAGAAAATAATTATGCAAAGTGTAGTGTACAATAAGAAGCAACTGGCATGTAATAGCAAATTCAAAATAATTACTCGTCACATACATTTTCATTGCCATCAATGTAGCAAATCAAATTAAATCTTTAATAATTTTGTAAGCATTCTTGATCTAGTTAAATGTCCATGTTTGTACCATCAAATGTTAAGTTGAATATTTAGTATGTTAAAACTGTAACTGTACTATTTTATTAGCATGTTTTCATTCTCTTGTTAAGCTAAATGCTTCAAATACTTTTGAAAATAACTTGCTTATATATAGATATGCTTACTTAGGCTGTAGGATGGAAAATATCTCTTGGTGAGGCAAACTGAAAATGAAAGGAGAATTATTAGAATAAAAGTAGAAATAAACAAATACCTTAAAAACAAACAAAAAAAAGCTTTGATATTGATGATTGATACTGCATGCAGATTATGAGTATTTACTTACCACCAAAATGCTCAGAGTGAGTTTTGGCTGTATTATCTCTATATAAAATAGGAAAATACTGTAGACAGCCTCCTCCCCTTTATGCCATGTTAAAGTCTTCCTTGCCACACCTCCTGAAAAACATTCCAGAAGAGCAGTATTAAAAAAGAGGAAAATGGAGAGTCATGTCCATACCAGATGCAATAGAAAAAGACATGTTTACTACTCCAGTCTCAAAGAATCATTAAAATATGTTGGGAACTATACAAAGAGCAAGTCTTTGCCATCAAAGCCTTTGCTTACAGCATTCCTGTGTCAGTGGGTTCAAAGGAAAACACCTGATTTGCTTTGATCAGCTCTTTCAGGCCACATGCTCAAGATTTCTACCAAAAAGAAAGACAAAATTCTGATTTTGCTGGAATCAATAGTTCTGCAACTACCTTCATATACTAAGATTTCATTACTGATTTTATAAGGCTGTACCATTAGATGATCATTTTTCATACAGAACCAGGTGAAGTTGCAGAACATAAGTCCATATTTTAAAAAAATTTGAACTGTAGCCTCAAATTTGACAAACAGTCAATTTGTCAAGACTTAACCATGCTTAACTGACTGCTCAGTTAAATCCTGAGCTGTCAAATTCACTAGAATGCATTCTGTAGTCAAAAGTTGAAATACAAGTTTTTATTTTATCTTTCTTGAGATACAATCCTTGGTAAATCCTTCTGATTTTTTAAAAAATTTTCTTGTTCAATTATTTCACAAATTTGAAGTTTTGAACTGTTTTTCCCAAAATTTGAATATGTGATACAACTACAGGACTGTGAGTCACATTCTTTATAACATTGCTCTTTAGTATCAGGATTCAAAATATTGCAAATGATGTGCTTCCATTATTTTACAAGTTCAAGTCAGGTAGACTTTTGTTTCTTCTGGGCACTTTGGTCATGTACTGACATGTATAATATAATGAAATAAATACTCTTGAAATACCATTACACCATAAGGCAGTCAGGTTAAATGGTCAAGACTATCCTGAGGCCATGAAGTTTGTGTCAAGTGTGCATATTTTTAACAGTTCACAGCAGACTTGATATGTGAATAATTCACACTGAAGTAGCAAAAAAATGAAAATGTATTTCAGGAACATCATGTCAAGCTCCTTGGGACCAAAACAATTACTATCAGAGCAGAGGAAAACCAAATTCTGTCTGCTTCATGCTGTTCCCATAAACTGGCCTTCTCAGTGGTTCTGTATTCCTTTAGCATATGGAAATACTCAGATGGTACTTTGCCAGCTATGCTGGCTCATGATTACTTCATATCTAGTGATGTTGCAGGCTTGTAGGACAGCTGAAGGCTTAGTCAGGACTCTATCACATTCTAGTGACATGATATGCTAGAAGATGTCAGTTACCCTACCTTAAGAGAAATTACTCAAGACTTCTCAATAATGTATTGAATTTTGTCAAATAGTGGATGAAGGAATCACAGTTGAGCCAGACCAGGCTCAAGAGTCTGTGTAAAGGAGGTACTCACAGACAGAAGGGAGGGACAGATGAAGAGAGCTCTGGGAAAGAAGTTTGGAACTGCCAGGCTTGCCGCTACTTCTGCTCATTAGGAAGCAATAATGAGGGCTGTTGCTGACACAAGAAGTCGTGCTACACCACAGCAAGTGGCATCTAAGCCCCACTTCTTCATTCAGTGTCCCTTCAAAGTGCCCTTGCAAACTCATGTAGCTCTGAAGCTGTTACCACCTATGTGATGATAATGTCACCAACAAAGGGGTATAAATATCACTTTTTTCCCTTTCCTACAAGTGCTTAAACACAGTCACAAAAAGATCTTGCAGATCTTTTTTCATTATGCCTTTCTTCATGGTTCTAAAATGACAAAGAATTCCCTTTGATTGAGTATAACCTATTTAGATGTGGTTTTAAATAGCTCTAATATACCCCTCTATTCTTTGAGAAAAAGTATTAGACATCATTTCAAAGATTTGAAATACTGAGATCAGACAGCTGAGAGCTCCTGGATTTCAAACAGTGATGGAAAAAATTCAGAGATCTGAATATGCAGCTCTATCTGTGATCTCAGCTTCCCTTGGTGCAATCATGACATAGCCTTATATTCATGTCAGTCTTCGACTCCTGCAGAAATGACTCCTGGAAGCAGATATGAGGTAAGATAGCCACACCCAACATAGTCAGCTAAGTACAGAAGTCTGTAGTGTCATCTCCCAGAGGTGTAAAAGATACTTAAATATGTTTAAATATGAGTGGAATGTAAATGCAATTAATTGTCTGCTGAAGCATCCAATGTCTAGATTACTCAAGAAAAAATACAACACTTTTTTACTCCTTTACAAAAGAAATTAAATTTCAGCAATAAATTTATAACACTTAAATGACTGCATGAATGTTCCTTAGCATAGTTTTGAATGCATTTATTTTATTTTAAAATATATACAGTGTAATGCAATTTAAATATTAAATAAGCACTTAGTAAAGCTTGTGGTAAATGAGGCAAGAAATCTTGCTCTTAATTTTTATTTTTAAGAGTTACCTCAGATGTATAAGGGCATACATATTTTACATTGGTACCATTCAGGTTTTGATAAGCTGTCACTATAAGAATGGTGCAGTATTGAGAACTTCACAAGTTCAGAAGACTGCAAGTCTTGAAGTGTACTGTGTTATGTGACATAGCTGGAATTCTAGACAGAAAAATACTATGCAAACAGGTATAAAAATGTGGAAGCCTCACTAAGCTTTTAAAGTTGCACCTGGCCAAGAAAAAAAATAGAAAAAATTTGTCCTGAAGATAAACATTATTCACCAATAAAAGGAAATAGCCTGAAGCCAGGAACTTGCTACTAAACATGTAAGCAGAACAGTTACTTAATTAAGA
Organism: Parus major; assembly: GCF_001522545.3. NCBI lineage: Eukaryota > Metazoa > Chordata > Aves > Passeriformes > Paridae > Parus > Parus major. The sequence continues at coordinate 18,423,900 of NC_031776.1, read as the reverse complement.
AAATATTTGCCAGCTATGTTCTGAGGTAGGAATTAGCAGTGAAAATGAAAGAATGATAATGTTTTGCTTATGGGAAGCATACAAGCCCAATCATAAATAACATGCTTTTTTTGCTAAAATTAGACTTTCTTCTCAGTAAGATTTAGGGGCTATGGGAGATTTATTATACCTATTGCAGATAAAAAACATATCATTTGTATTCCTAAATTGGAAGATATTGCTTTTTCATTCCTTGCCTTAATCAAAACCGGAACATGACAGTCTAAGCACAGAAAAATCAAAGTGGCTGGAGAGAAATAAACATCAATTCTTTACAGTCCTGAAAGAAGATTCTTTCTTAGCTGTAATTGTGGCACAAATAGCTGTAGCTGGGTTAGTTTCAGCTTTGGTAAGGATAAGCAGCCATACAACATGTAAAGTTGCATTCAGCCATCCTAGTTTACCAATTTTGGACTAATTACCGGCAAATATGGAAAAGAGAAAATGGGGTTAGAACCTCAGCAAATGGCTTCAACATTCACTGCATTGTCCTAAACAGGAGCCAAAGCTGCATTCCTTCCCCACAATCTCCTCAGCTGCCTTGTCTGTACCTGTGATAAGTGGGCTGAGCTGGTGGACACTCAATATGGAAAGGAAGACAGCAGTTAGCATTGAGTCCTCTGTGTGCCTGTTGGTGGAAGAAGGTAAGTCCACAGTAAAAAAAAAAAAGCATTTCTGCAGAAAAAATCGACTTGTTTAATATGTTAATTTGGAATGCAAAGTTTTCTGAGGCTCTTTGAAGAATAAGGTGACAAGTTGCAATCACTGGTAAAAAAGATAGCCTTCAGGATTCCTAGCCACTCGGCTTAGATTTTGAAGGCATCACACAATGGTCAGTCATTGTTCTCTATTACAGTGTTTAAAAAGAGAAGTGTGGCAGACAAACCTGCAGAAACTGAAACTGGCTTTCAGACTGACCTGCCTTTTTCGACCACCTCATGCTGAACAGTTTCATCAGGAGCTGAAATTTCAGTTGGCCAAGTTCATGGGACAGTAAATATCTTTTTAGTTCAGTAGTTAATGGTAATCCCTCATTATGAGGAGATTCTTTTAGGCTTGAAAGGGATCCTACAGGCATCAACTGCTAAGATGATGTTGACAACATGATGTCCATTACAAAAAGCTGCCTAGTCAAGCGTGAGACACAGGCAAAAGTATGAGGGTAAAGTGTGTGTAGTAATGATGGGGGAAGAGAGTGAACACAACTGGGCTGGAGTGTAGTGAAGTATGTTGGGGTAAGAACAGACCTCTTCCATTCATGTCCAAGTTACGAATGAGGATTTTCGTGTGTCAACGGGTGTGGGGGCTAAACCTAGAATGCATATGCATAGCCTTGGGGGGAGCAGAGGAGCGGGTGGGTGTGGAGGAGGGGGAGCCAGGATTGCTGTTCTTCGAGTTTCTCCTTTCTGCTGGCTCCTCCTGCCGTATGACACCGATTGTCACAGGATCTTGCCGCCTGGCTTCTCCCTCCTTTCCTCACAGAGCACCCATCACAGGGAGGGCAACGCAGCTGCCAGTGAGCTCAGAGAAGCGTCCTGCATCTCTACACCGCCTTTTGCTTAGGAACTTTGAGGTAAGGAACCCCTGCCCTCTATGTCTGTGTCTGTAGGCACAGGAATTCCCACCCTAAGCTATCAGAAACCCAGAAATACTGCAGACAAGGCTGTATTAGGGCATTTTGTGAGTCAGATCACTTATGCTCAGTCCTGGGAGGTTCATTCTTGCCACCAAACTGCCCTTTGGGTATGCACTGTAGCTACCTGAGAGGGTTTGGAGGGAGATGGCAATGAAACCAAAGTGCAGCAGGAATGATTTATCAGACCCTGAGCAGCCTGTGAGGTCAGGACCAACAGTTGTAATCACTTCAGAAGGGAAAAGTCCTACCAGCAGGTAGCTGTTGAGCTTAGGCTCAGCACTCTGGGCCCACATCCCCAGGATTGCACAGCAGGTACATTCATGTCTTGACAGCACCCTCAGGCCACGATTGTTCCTCCATGGGATTGTTGGGGCCTGGGGACTGGGACAGCAGGGAAAATGTGCACAACGATCAGTTCTTAAGTAAAGAGAACAGGGGAAAACTAAGGTTTGCCTTGGTACCTCCTTCTCTCTATGTCAGCTCTGGAACAAGCAGGTTTAGAAAAAAACACCTCTGTGAATTACACTTGTGGCATCCACACAGGTACAGCCACTGCTAAGGATTTGGAGGACTACTGGCTGTATAAACAATACCAGGCAGTGAGAGAGAACTGAAGTTTGTTTGTAAAAGTCTGTCTCCAGTCTCATGCTAGAACAATATGCACTATGCTTGAAAATTATTCTAGTATGTCTCTGTTTATTATTTCTTATGTGTTTCTTAAAATATTTTACCTGAAGAAAGCAAAATCAGTTTGTTTTTAGGGAAGACAGTTTAAAATGCAAGACTGCTAATCAACCTATTGAAGCAAAATTGAATAATGTTTCATCGCCCTTGTACTGCTGTGCTTCTGTATTTCTGTTTAGGAAACAAACAAATGATCTTCCTCAGATTCTGGTGGCTTTTGTGGATATTTGAACAGCATGAGTTTTTAGCAGAAAATCTCAGGGAAGAGAAGATATATGGATTGAGAAGATCAAAATCTAAACATATTCTGTCAAATATTGTAGAAAAATATCCCAGCCCAAGTGATCAAGGTGAATATTGTGATTTTAAAACAGGTGTGATTTTAAACAACCTTATTTATATGGATTCTGGACTGTATGGTTAATTTGCCTTCTAAGATGTTACAATCGGCCAGGTTTGCCTCATCCTACATTTGCACATGTCTTATTTTTGCACTCTTATCTTTTCACTCCCATCTTTTCCTTCCCTTTTTATGTATTTCAGAAAAGGAGATAGCATTTGTATTTTGTTATGATGTGGCTGAGAGCCTATTACTGTCACAAGAATAATAGCCCATATAACTATATTTTCATAGAAGTAATGTCATCAATAGTTCAGAAAATCAATACTATACAGATCCTGCTTTTGGAAATTTTTGTCACTGGATGTGAGCGTTAGTACTAGAGACAAAATCCAGCTCTGTCAAATCACATTCCAGTGTCTTGTTCAGTAAGCCTCATTTTCTTGTACATGTCTTCCACCTATGCTAGTAGCCTATACAGTGAAATACCAGGCAAGATGACAGAATGAAATTTTAAAAAACACTGCAATATTTCTTATTTCATTTTACATGACATCAACACACCTTCAGTTTTTTATTCCTTGGGACATCTGTTCCAGAGCAAATTCCTCAGCCTGTATCAGTTCTATCTTCTATAAAGGGCTCACATCTGTGAATACAGATGTCATCAAAAGTTTGCATAATTCCAATCCCACTCTTGAATCTTAAAATACATGTAAGGGTAGAATGACATTTAATATGAAGTCACTCCACTCACCTACATACCTATTTATTCTAGATGAAGATTGCATTCTGGAAATTGCTTTTTTACTGGACAGCTCCGAAAGTGCTAAGGACTATAATCATGAACAACAGAAAAAATTTGTACTGCAAACAGTAGACAGAATGAAAAGTCTGCAGCTTAGTTCTGGACGTACCCTTCGCTGGAGGATGGCCTTACTTCAGTACAGCAGCACTGTTTTCATAGAGCAAACTTTCCATGACTGGAAAGGTCCTGAAGCATTCAAATCCCACATTGCTCCCATCACCCACATAGGTCATGGCACCTACACAACTTACGCTATAACTAATCTTACCCAACTCTACATGACTGAAGGCACTTTGGGTAGTGTAAAAGTAGCCATACTTTTCACTGATGGAGTGGATCATCCAAGAAACCCAGATATTTTTGCAGCTACAGCTGATGCCAAACACCAAGGAATTATATTTTTCACAATGGGAATGACCAGAGTGGCTGAGGAGGTTAGCAATGCTGCCAAGCTCCGGCTCCTGGCCAGTGTCCCAGCATCCAGGTTCGTTTTCAACCTCCAGGAGAAAGAAACTGTGGAGAAGGTTCTCAAAGAAATGGTATGTATGAGAAAGAATTTGAAATAGTGTTAGGAACATATATAAATCTTGTCTGATTTCCAATATTTTGAAAATACATTTTTTCAATATACCATTGAAGAAATTTACACATTTTACATGTAAAAGTAGCCCAATTATTAATCAGATCACTGTGCCAAAATGCAGGTTTCCTTTCTTTTCCCACCATTTAGATCTTGTCATCAAAAATATTTAACACTGCAAACTGAATTAGATCTAAACATTATTTTTATATTTTCCTCCTAAGAAAGGTATTTCAAATCTCTTTCCTTAAAAAAATCCAATCTTTTTCTACATCCTAGTGCTTTTTTCTGTAGCAAGTAGAAAATTGAAGTTGCCTTTTGTGTCAGAAAAAGATGCAGCTCTTGTAGAAGTGAAAATAAATTTGCAGACCATGGAGATAGCTCAATTTATATAAAATCTGAGCTTGGTGATAGACATCTTTAAATTTCCATGGAAAATCTACCACCTAATCAAAAGGTGATATATAAATTGAAGCTTTGTTTGGATGCCTTTCTTCTCTATTTAAACTTCATATATAAAAACATTCCCTGCCAAGTATGAAGCCATACCCTAGCCTATAAACCTGATGACACAAGCTGTGGATGGAGTCCCTATCTGAGCATGCACAGAGATATAAACTAGAATTATAAATAACAGCCAGGAGACTTCTGCAATCAAATGGACACCAAAGTGATCTCACACAGGCTTAGAACATGTGCCTATGTTGGCTCTCCTGTCTTCCTGTCCTTCACTTTGACAGCATGCTACTTTGCATTGGTTTCCCTGAAGAACACCCTTCCCATATTCTCTGGTACTATCCCTGCTTCCTGTGTCACAGTAATCACCTCTCAAGTAACAAAACACACTTTATTTTACCTCTTCTAAACAGGCAGGGTTCCTCAGGTGCCTTCTTTCAATAACATGGCTGCTCTTTGGTTTCAGTGATGGCTTTGTCATAACTATACGTGCATACATGAGAATTTTAGAGATCTGTGTTGCACTGCTGCTTATCAACATGTTTGTGTCCTCTCAAGAGGACTTCATTAGTTGTGGAAAGTGGGAGGAGTGCATTGTATGGTGGGTGTCTCAGCTCCAGAGATCTTCTAAAAAATAACAGCTAAATTAATGATGATAACTTAATGTGATCATTATCAAATACTTTCTAGGGTGTTCTCCCTGTTCTCATTTTGTGTGTGCTTTACGGTAGGAATAGGAGAGCTTCTGATTTTTCAAGTATAGAACATTTATCCTTCACTCTTACTAAACAGTTGCTGCTATTCAGCAGTTTGTAAACAATGCAGTTTGTGTGCAGTTTGTGCAGTTTCCCATATATCTAGCTAACCTGTTTACCATTGTAATTTTAGCAAATTATAGCTGGATAAGGAGAGTCAGTGATATCAGTCAACAATTTATAATAAGAATTGAAAATATTTAAATTATTTTTTTAGAATGGAGAGATTGCTAGAATGTTTCTCAGAAATTAAAGTTTAATTAATGTTAGCCAATATATTAATTTTATAATTTAATCAGCTGGTTGTTGAATCTACTTATTTTCACATCTTGCAGTGTCTTTTCTGTAGAGCTGGATTAAGACTAAGTTTCTAATGTTGTTTTCAATATCTGTCTTTTACAGAAAGATCTGTCTGAGGAAGAGGTAAATATTTTAAGTATTTTTTTTCCTACGTAGACCTACTGCTTAATATAGATACTTACAATTATATAGAAACATAATTCAGGAAAACTGATAGCTCAGGAAGCTGGTTAAATGCTGAGTCTAATGAGATTGTTTTCAACTTAAATATGTTTCTGAATTTGCAGGACAGAGCTTTAATTTGCTATCCTAATGTAATTTACTAATGTATTTAGTAATTACTAATTTATTAATTTACCAATTACTAATGTAATTTGCTAACCTAAAGTATTTTCAAAGAAAAAGAAACGATGTGTGAACATTCAGGCAAGCAAGAATTCGTTGATACATCTTGACATGCTCTCTTACAGACTCAGTGAAAAAGAAAACATGACACAGAGTAGAACAGGGCAGTTCTATCCCATAATCCTCTTCCTCTGTGAGAGGGTTTTAAAAAGGGAAAGATCTCAAAGCTCCACCGCTGTGTTCTTCCAGTTTGTCCATGCTGTGTCACCCTGACTGTAGGCATTGATAGGCCTGGCTGGAATTTTGTGGGGAATAAAGTTAGTTTTCCTTTTGAAGACGTGAGTGCAATTTAAGGCACACTTATCTCAGACAAAAAATATTCTTCTAAGCAGCTCAAGCTTATAGTATGAGTGTTCACAAAACTTTGAAACCTTTCATTTTTCACTCATTTCCACTGACATGTTGATTTTTCTCCATCAACATAGAAGTAGTAAGACACTCAAATGTTAGCCTTGGAAAACATTGTCACTAATTTGCATATTCAGATAAGAATGATATTTAAACCCGTCAATATGAGCAGAGGTTTAACAAATAACTAAACCAAAAATAAAAATTACATTTTTATCCCTCCTTCAAAAATAACTCCACTATCTGTGATAACTGTATTTATGTAATGATCTTAAAGTTTCAAAAAGATCTTAAAAATAAGATATATACATACCATAATGATGTTTGACTGCAACACCCAATGGTAGAGATGACAGAAGAGAAATAAAGATTATCAAGTGTTATAATGAACTGCATTAACTAAATGAAAGTATATATCCATACATATCCTGTTTATAGATCAACCTAGAGCTAAACTATGAACTAACCTGCATACAATGGAATTAAGTAAAGGGATGTAAGATGCTTTTTTACTTCATCTTCTTGGCTATCTCCATAGTGCCTAGCAATGAAAACAAAACAGACACAGCATCCCCATAAACTGACCTTGTGGAGAGTTTAGAGGTAAAGCCATTATCAAGATGATTGAAATTTCAGGAGTAGGAATGATACAAAATTTTGGATGGAGTGTAGGAAGCCCCATTCTAGATGAGTGGTAAACTGATAGCTAAAAGATTTCTGTAAAACATGTAAATATAATTTCTGGTCTTTACAGGTGCACTTAAACTAGCTATACAGTAACTTAAAGGAAATACCTGTGTGTTTGCTCTCTCTTCCATTAAAATGTGCTGATTTGTACTATTTTCATTCAAGTGTCCCCAGGTTGGCATATGTAACTGTAAGAAGGGAGAAAGAGGCCTTCCTGGTCCTGCTGTAAGTAGATGTCATTTCTCAAATAACTGATACACAGTATAAATTAAAATGCAATTCATTGTTGAAAATTTTATAAGAAATTATTTGAACCCAAATCCTGAGACAACGAAAGTTCAAGGGTCAATACATACTTCTCCATAGATAGATTGCATGAAGATGCCACACCAGCAGGAAGTGCCCAGAGAGACCTGAGAATGCCATGAGACGCTCCCTCTGTGTGGGAACAGACAGAAGGAAGAACAGTGTGGTGGGGTTCTCCTTTTAGCAGGATGAAAGGCAGGAAGGAACACCATTCCTGTTGCAATCAGACAAGACCAGCTGGATGTAACTAGCCTCAAATCAAACATTGATATCTAAAAAGATCTTTGAAAGCAAGAGAGAGAGCAAAATACTGAAGCATTAGGAACAACTGAGACAGGAATAAAGTGGACTGGACTTCTTTCAGAATAGTCTTACAAATAGAACCCCTTAGCAAATCTAGGGGGTTGCTTCATACAAGGCTTGGTGTTCTAAACTGCAGGGCTTACATTTCAAAAAGAACTGAATGATCTGATATTATATTCCTGACATTGAACCAAAGCACTATAGCCCTCGCTGAAGGTGAAGGGATAGTGTCAAGAGTTTGAAAGAGAACCCTAGATTTGCCCATCCTCATCCTTTTGACCTGAATATCTTATACATACACAAACAGAAGGACAGCCTGGGTTTATGCAGCACAATACAATGCACTTTAATCGAAAATGTACCCTCTAGTGTGTGCAAACAGTAGTTTTGTTTGGGTTATATTTGCTGTCTTTACATGGAAAGTGCAGGTACTGCTTACACAGAAGCATACACCCCAAAGAGTTGAGAAGAAAACAAAATATCCACTTAGCAAACTGTGTAGTTACAAAACCAGCTGATCACCTCTTTCCTTCAGAGAAAACTGAACAGTCTTGTTCATAACAAAGACAAACGAGGAAAATGACTGCCTCTTGAGTTGGTCCTGCTGTTCCCAGATACTCAATTTCAATGTTATGGTAAATGCAGAGATTTTGAGAAATAAATCTATAGGAAGCAAATATTTTAAGTTTGAGAAAAATAGCGTATATATGGTAAAACAAAATTTTTTTTACTAGCATATATCATAAGAATTGTATTTTGTTGTTTCCAGGGTAAAAAGGGTCGCACTGGGGATGATGGAGCTCCAGGCCTGAAAGGAGCAAAGGTGATTGGTTTTTTAGATTTAAGAGAAAGATCTGTCTTGTCCTTATCTCACTGATATTGATGTTGAATTATTCATAGGGAGACCCAGGTCTTAATGGAATCCCAGGACGAGATGGAACAGAGGTAAAAAATTTTTTTTTCCCTTTCTTCTCCAGTGTTCCAGAGCAGTGTTCCTTTAAGGTGAAATACCACCTTTTTTTTTTTTTTTTTCCATTGTTATAAGAGCAAATTTCAATTCTGGTTTACTATCTAATGATTCATTAATGTTAGAAGAACTGAAAACATTCTAATTGTTTAAAGAAAAGGAATAATTCCTTCTTATATGTGTGATCTAGAAAATACTCTCCAATAATACACAGTACCTCCAAAACATTGAAATGCTCTGATATGATAATCTAAGAACATTACATAAATTGACACTCTGCCTGCATCATTCTGGGTTTATTTAAATTTGACAAATAAAGGACCCAGTGTATATTAGCAGTGAAAATTTTGAATGACATACCTATAGGAAGTAAGTATACAACCAGTCTCTTAGTGCGTAATTCTGAATTCATTCATATATGAATCCCTTTACTTTCTGCTTTCTTATTTATTCAATACATCCTTTTTAATTAGTGACTTTTTCTTGTTTTCTTATATTAGCATGTTTTTCACTAAGATGGAAATACGAACTCTACTTGATCTGCTTTTACATCACCAGAATCCCAGTCTAAAATTATACGTTCATACAATTTTTTTATGCATACAACAGCATCTGCAGTGACTAAAAGGCACAGTACTTCAAATCATATTGCCATATTTATCAGTTTTCTAGTTGAAATGTTATTTTTCTGAAGAGAGTAGAATATTAAGTAAGCCAATACTCATGTTCCTAATTTTGGGTTATATATTGTCAACCTGCTTTGCTTTTTTGTTTTCCCAGGGGAAATCTGGATATAAAGGAGAGAAGGTACTTCTTTTAGTCAGAATTGATGCCTACATCTTTCTTGTTATTTATTATATATAGTGCTGTATTTCTTTTAAGTACTAGTAAGGAACAATAACATCATCTTAGAAGCTGCTTCACAAGCTGTAATAGAAAATGTAACTGTTCCTCAATGAACTTGCAGCACTATTGCTGTGTCCTGAATAATATAATATTCAGGTTTTCAACTAAAGCATCTAGAGAATAATGATGATATTCCAATATAGCTCATAAACATTTATTCCTATTCCTTTCCAGGGTGAAAGAGGTGAATGTGGAATCCCAGGAATAAAAGGAGACAGAGTAAGTAGCTAGAAAGTTATGTTTCCAAGAAACACAGTTAACCCACAAAAAAAAAGATACAATTCCCTTAATAACAACCTCAATGATAGATTTAAGGCATATATTAGTCCTAAGGCTGAGGGGAATTGACAGCTGACAGCTTTGAAATATGTAGTGAGCAAGAACACCATTTTTACTAACTTCCTGAGCTCTTTGTACATTTTTATATAATTCCTCTTGTGGCCCAAGGTTGAGCCTGTTCAAAACAATGGTAAAACTCTACTTTAACAAAGGCAGAAGTATTGAAATAATAAGCCAATGGAATGAGACATAAAAATGAAAACAAGGTTTCTAACTCCAGTCTTTAAGATTTAGTGCATAATTGCTGTAAATATTTCAAACAGAGCAAACAGAGTTTAATCCTGGATTACTGGTCCTTGACAATGAACTCTGTTCATCATTACACTGTATTTTGATTACCAGTCAACCTAAAAATATTTATTTAATACTTTGTGGCTGCTGAGCTTTTCTTAAATTTGGTTTTTATTTTAAAGATATCTAAATAAGACACCTTAGTAAAACGTTACCTAAAAGTGGTTTTGATAAAATCTAAATATACAGAAATATATCCTTTTTTTCACTTATCTTTCAGGGCCCTGAAGGTCCAGCAGGTCCCAGAGGAATAAGAGGGATACAGGTAAAAGAAAAAAAAAAAAAAAAAAACAACTATGAAAACAACAATATCTGGTTCCCTGGGATCCAGAGATCTGAAATAGTATCATACCCCTACTGACATGGAATATATGAGTTGCTGTGTTCAAGGCACCCAAACCCAAAATTAATAAGAATTTGGAGAAGCAATCTAAATCATCCTTATAATTCATTCAGTCTCAAAGACCACAGCAAATACAGTGCCATAAAAACCAAAATCACTCATTTCTCTTTCAGTGTCTTAACTATTTCATTCCCTCAAGAAATACATGGAAACTCTTTAGTCTCTTGTCATTCCAGTATTCTCAGACTGATGGCCAAGAAGCTTAGCCCATCATAGATATTTCAGTAGCTCTTGACTGTAGATTGCCTTTAATTGTATTCAAAAAAAGGGAGAGCCAAATTCTCTCCCTGAACACCAGAACCAGCTCCAACTGAATATATACATGCATCACAAAGCAAAGCTTCAGTTTTGATTTATTTAAAGCTCCTATTTTCATACAGACTTCAGCAAATAATAGATTTTTTTTCAAGCTGACATTTTTACGAAAGCTTGAAAAAACTCATTGAAACAACTCCTCTTTTAATAGGGTTTGCAAGGACAGTCTGGAGATCAAGGGCCTGAAGGCCTGCAAGGATCAAAGGCAAGAACTGCTTTATTTCTTCTCTTTATTAATGTTAAAAGGTATTAATATAGCTTCACAATAATTATGGTTTTATCCTTTTATTCTATACCCTTCTTGTAATGGATGCAATTTAACCTGAGATAACAAATTGTGTATGTTTTGTACTCTACAATGTTCTTAAGCAAGGTATTACTTTGTTCTTTGCATCAAAATCAGGTCTAAATCACACTCCCATCTTTATTAATGAACAGTTAAAAGATGGTAGAGTAACAGAATACTACTTACCATTCCATTTCTTCAGTTCTCAATTTAAAACACTTTTTTCCCTAAGTGCCGAACAGGAATTCAGTTTGGCATCTCAGATCAAGTCTTTTCTTGAAACTGAACATTCTCAAGAAGAATTCTATAGTTTGAAAATAGTATTGTCATAAAGAAAACCTTGTAAGTAAGTGTATAAGGGACATTATTTGTTATCTGTCTTGATATTTTCTTTGCACCTGCTGGCTAACAGTAACACGCAGAACAGCTGAGTGTCAAAATGTACATGATATGAAACATTTTTCCTTTTGCTTAATATCTTATCTTTGTACATGATAAATTATTACAAGGGAATTTTGAAGCATTGAAAGGACGAACAGATGAAGTACTGAGTAAGACAATTCCAATGGCCTGAAATTCAAGATTAAAAATTAACCTACATTGTGAGTTAAAATGATTTTCCTAGACACTAATTTATAAGCAAAGTTGTTTCCTTTTCATTCTTTGAAAGGGTGAAAGAGGTCTCCCTGGACCACCTGGCTTGCCTGGAGAGACTGGAATAGGACTGCCAGGCCCAAAGGTACAACAACCTCATCCTCTGTATTGCATGTATTGTAGGATAAGGACCAAGACAGCTGAGCTAATAGTCTTGCTGATTCACAAGAAAATTCAAGACCGTAAATGCTGATTTTGTGGCACTGGAAAAGTATTTTGTATGCTATCAAAACTGTTTGCAAACAGTTGCAAACAAAAAGTATATTTTAAGTATATACTTTAAAGGATTTTTTTACAGTAGTTATGCTTGACATAACCTCTACCCAAGAAGTAGGTTAAAACACATGCATAGTCTTAAACAGAAATTAATCTGTGCAAAACATACTTGTTGGTTTAGATGACTGGCAAAAAGAGAACAGAAACTCTATGATAGAAATACTGACCTCTTGGGAAAGGACAGTAAGTGATTCATGAGTGGGTGTATGAAGGGAATAATTAATCTTTTAGACTCAAAATTGTCTTCTCTCAAATGGAGAATTGAGGCTGTCCCCTAAAGCTGTTAAACTGCACCAGTTCAATGCCTGTCGGGCCTTGCATGGTATATGACTCTGAGGACACTCAGATTTTCTCTGCCTTCCTGTATTCTCCTAGATTTAATATTTCAAGCACAGAATGCCTGATGAGTTGTTATATGCTGCACACATAAAAATACCTAAATCAGGCATATTCAAAGTACATCTTTCTTTGAAGGGTGACACTGGTTTGACAGGAAGACCAGGCCCTGTTGGCCCACCTGGAGTTGGTGAGCCGGGATTTATGGTACGTCTATTCTTTTATTTGATGAGAGGAAAGCGGGATGGAAAGCAAAAATTCTCCATGCTTCCCCATAAAAATGTGTGCTAAATTATACCATCTCTTTTCTTTCTTCTACTATTTCTCATTCTTATACATATTACATTGTCTGGCTCTCATTTCCCTCAATTAACTGGAAATGGTTCTAATTTTTTAACTTTTCTAATAGTTATATCTCCAAAACAGGTATGAAAATATAAGATCTGATGCAAAAACACACAAATATATAAATTAATCTGTTCCCTGATAGATTTAATCTATCTGTCAAATCCCTATGTGATAACTTTAAACTTGACTGCTTTTCAGTACCACTAGAACATTAACATCAGCATGGCTTTGAGGAGAAGACTTTCAGAATTTGTAGTAGGTTTGGCTCTGAAGTCTCTTCCTTCTTTCCCTTCCTCTTCCTGGCAGTTGTAAACTCAATCTCTCTGTGGTAATTCGTGGTAATTTGTGGTAATTTGTTGTAATTTGGAAAACCAGCATGTCGATTTTATGGTCCTTTTTTCTAAATTTCAGGCAGCACCTTCTACTGAGCTATTTTTAATACAGCAGACTTAAATTCATTTCTCTTCACCTGTATGAAAGATTTCTAGTGGAACCACAAGACAATTTTGTTCAGATTTTTCACAAGTACCTTTCCACCATTAACAAGGCAAAATTTGGAATAAAGTTTTCATAAGAGGTGCTCCCATGAAAAAGAAAATTATTGTTTGGTAGGTGAACTGATTTCAAACCTGCTTGAAAATACACTACTGGAGAGCAGTGAGCTCTTGCTGAAGAGCCCAAGGAGAAGAGAATTACAAATAAGGCTGGTGGTGACAGTCAGTCCAAGTGGGGTAGTAATGCTTGCAGAGTCTCTTCAATAACACCATAGAGCAAATACCCACTCCGTGGGGGAAGAGGTGCCTGTGATGTGAATCCTTCCTAGCCACAAAAGTACTGCTATAACAAGAGATTCTGATTTTAAAAAAAAACCAAAACCAAACAAACAAAAAAACCCACCAAAAACCTAAAAATGTTTCTTTTATTTATTTTAAAGTTTATTTGCTTCAAAAGAAGTTCCTTTTAATGGCTTAATAGAGTACAAATGTTTTTACCTCAGGAATGACTCTAAAGCTCTGTGCAGAAGGAGAAGCATATTTAGGCTATGTGGAGACAAATCTACCAGCATTCTGTGATGTATGTGTAACCTCAAGCAATAAATCAGAGAATAAAACCTCAAAAAGCAGAGAAAACACTGTGAGGCAGGCTCAATATGCACAGGTGTTGGACATGCAATTTTTTGTTATTTGCCCTTTGTACTTGTATCTGATCAGCTTTCAAAAAGAGAAGGGCATGCAATTGCTCTCTTTGCCAATTACAGTCACATCTCTCTACAGCTATGTCTCTTTCAGCATTACTCTACATGGGCTTTAATCTCGTTCTGTCTCTTGTGATTATATTGATACATTAATAAGGATTAGCAAGAATTTGTAAAATGGAAATTTAGGGAGTGAAAATTTCTAAAATGTAAGGAATAGGAATTTCATCTATATAATCTGTTGTTTCTTAGTAACCTGAAAGGTATTGTTACTGTTATAGGCCAGAATGCTCATCACTTATTCACGGGGAATGTTGTGCTACTGTTGTATTTATAACTGAGTATAACTACAACAACAATTGAAGACATGCTTATAAGAATGATATAGAGCACTCAGCTGTTTATTTGAGTGATTAATACATATTCTAGTCATTTTAAACTTATGTTGTTAACAGGGGCCTCAAGGACCTCAAGGTGTTCAAGGAGAAAGAGGTTTACCAGGAGAGGGGCTTCCAGGAGCAAAGGTACAGCAGTCAAAGGCTCTAAGACCAGAGCAGCACCATTAAATGAGTGCATGCCAAAACAAGTCCATAAAAGACACAGGAATCTGAGAAAGTACTTTGTAAATTAATATTAAAATTTCCCATCAAGCAATCCAATATAATTTGATGAAATTTACTTGGTCCAAACATGACTTGTAGGCACAGCTAGCCTTTGGGGCCTGTAAAGCCAATATTTAATTTACCTGATGCTTGATTTGTGGGATCTAAGCCTGGAATGAATTCCATAATTTTAAAACAGCCTCAAGCATTTGACTTTAAATAAAATAACATTAAAATGTTCCTAGGTGTAAAAATTAGCGTTTTGTTGTTGGGTTTTTTCTTAATCCTCATATAGACAGATCTTAGCTGTCGGTATAAAGACAGGCTTCTAAGCTTCTTACATACCTCAGCCACTGGCATGTGCATTTTAGCAGAAGACTGAATTCAGTTTGTGGGGGAAAAAAGGTGCTGTTACTAATTTGCAGATCCAGTGAAAGTAATGACAGTGGTAGCTGTACCACATGGATGGATTTAATGGAAGATTCTTTTGCTGCCCACTGGAAACCAGTTCGTAGGCTGAGTTGTCACTTTGACCTTTGGTTACAGTAACAAAGTGACACAGCTTGTACATGAACTAAATGAGCAACTAAATAGTTTGCTTATTTTTATGCAAGCACCAATTCAGCTTGAGAAAACAATAAAAAATGCTTTCACAATCTTTTTTATTAATTAATTAATTTTACTGTCTTAGGTGATTTTTTGACTATTTATACAAGCTAATATCTGCCTCTACATGTTTTATCAAGAGAAGTATAGGAAAGCAAAATATTTGTACCTTTATTAGTAACCGGCACTTTCCCCAAGGCTACTGTTTTGTAAATGAACATTTATCAAGACAGTGACATGTACAACCATACACTCAACCTAGTCTTCATTCTGGCAAATGCTTAGTGGGAGCCAGATCCTCATTACCTCACTTCAATGAGATTAACCCATGAGAAAAATAAGCAGAATTCAGTTTTCAGTTAGTCTCAATATTCAGCCCTGCAGAAATTTAAGAGTTGTGGTTTTTGCCAGTGATTTGAGAGGACACAGAACAGGACCTAAAGTAATTGAGGTAGGCAGAAAGATAAAAAAGAAGCTTGTTCAGCTCTTTCATCAGCAACCTCAAATTGCAGGGCAAACTCTTTTGAAAAGACCATCTCTTTGGTGTCCTGGAACACAGATCCAGGTGCAGTTTTCTGGTTCTTTTCATTCTGGTTTTCATGATGACAGAGCAAACACTGTCTCTAGTTACTTCAGAGAACAGCTGTGTGTCTCCACAGTTAACAACTTAGTATTTTTTCATGCAGGGAGACCGTGGCTTTGATGGACAAAAAGGCCCTCGTGGACTTCCAGGCATCAGCATAAAAGGTGAAAAGGTAAGCAATAAATACACCAGGGGATTAATGGAGTGCAAATAAATCTAATACAGGGAATACAGGGTTGATACTCGCTAGAGAAGGTACAATGAGGAAAGAAACCCATAAAAAACACTGGATAATGTGGCATTTACTTGAGATTTATGCCCAATAGATTCTCCCAACCCATTTCAATATCTCCTCATATTAAAATAGGAGATGTTAGAAAAAAACATCTGATTCTTGGTGAAAGTTAAGGTTTAGAAAGGGAAAAAGACACTAGAAGTTGTTTGCAACTGAACCAATGGGGAATAAATGCACATGTGAAAGATAAAAGGTCAGATTCCCAGCTTTACTGACTTCAAGAGAAGTTAAGTCAACATGTACTGACTACCATGGGAGATGTCCCAGATTATTTCTGCATCTTCACCTATCTAAGGAACTTTGTTTGCCAGGGTGAGTGTGGTCCTCCTGGTTTACCAGGATCCATTGGATTACCTGGAATTGGAATTCAAGGAGAAAAGGTACTATTTTCCCCTCACCTCACATTTCAGTGTATAGTAACAGAGACTATTTTATTTTTAATAATTACTTAACTACTCTTCTCAGGGAGTGGAAGGCCCAAAAGGACCACCTGGCTCTAGAGGGCTACCAGGACAGGGGATACCTGGACCAAAGGTCAGGGAATTTTCTGAAGTAAAAGCTACTGTGCTGTTTTTACCATTATGTTTCATGATCAAGAAATGGTCTGTTTCTATCTATACTTATCCACATTAAATAGGATTGCTGAACACCAATCTAAATATTGACGTAGTTGAAGGAAAATGTTTTCTTTATTGATATTATAAACTATACATCAGATCCCACTCCAGCCAAAAACCTTGGTAAAATAATGCCATGGGTATTTATTTAGGTTTTTGCTTGACTCACACAGAAGATTTCAGGTACCACATACCAAACAATGAGCTGCACTTTGCTTCGTACAGTTCCACTGAGAGAGCTGTCTGCCTTGAGCTTGTACTTTCTACATATCATGTGGAGATGCAGTAAACCTGTTACAAAATCTAGTTGCACTTAAAAGAGAGGACCATCCCAATTTCCATATCATCTTTTATTCTCACTGTATGTTTCCATTCCAGAAAAATATATACACAGATACATTAGTGATTGCCTTCCTTGCAACTTCTGCTACCTATTGTCTCACCTGAATTTGTGTATCTAATGTATCTAGACACTAAAATGGTCCAAGGTGTAAGGAAGACTATTTTTTCTGAAGAAAAACTGTCAGAATAATTTAGGCTTAACTGATTCGCAAAACACTTTTAATGAAAGACATCACCCTAGAGGTGTTTGGAATAGAGATTTCCTGAAAGATGAGACAAAGTTCTGAATGACTGAAGGCTGTCAAAGCATGGTATAAAGGAACTAGAGGTGTAAGTGGGTCAAGTGTCCATGACAAGTAAAGAATTTTGCAGCATTAAGTATCACCTTTTACATTTTGAATGATTGTGCAGGGATATGTTTATCACTGCTAAAAAGTAAAAAATTTAATTAATTGTCTGAGAATGTCATATATGCTCCTGAAATCTCAGCTCTTTGGCAGGAATGATTCCCAGGGACATACAAGTATAGATTTATAGCCGTAATAATTTCCACCAACAGCTCTTTGATGACAGCTCAAAACACGTGGCAAATTCCCAATCTTTGTGACCAAGTGTTTAACACATCTTTCTATAGGCAATATCATGCTAATCTTTCTTAAAATTTAAGCAATGAAGCATATGCTTTTATATTTTTCATGATAATGCTGTTAAAATCTATTATCTGCTTAAGGGTGAACAAGGCTTGCCAGGAGAGACTGGAGTGCCAGGAGAAAGAGGTATTGGAGAACCTGGTTCTAAGGTACATTGTTAACAGAGGAATTATTTAATCTATTTATTCATTTGGATTATAAATTTATATTTCCTGAGTATCCTTTCTGAAGCCACATAAAAACAGGTTTAGAAATAAAATCTGTTCTGTAAAAATGTGATAAGACTTATGGTGACCGGAAATTTTCACCTGCCTGGCTCGTGCTCAAGTTATTGTTGCACACAGCTCACCTAGAGCTCTGTCCAGTAAACCATCCAGAATATTAAATAGCTGCCAGAACTCACAATCCTAGGTATAAGCTGCGCTGTAGCCAGAGAGGAGAAAAAAAGCCCTGAACAGTGGTTATTGTGCTGCTTCTTCCCTTTTCACACAGAATATGATGGAAACAGAGCAGCTACATCCTCACACCTTCATACAAGAAATAAGCTGTGCTGGTGGACAGAAAGAACAATTGAGTTGCTAAGAGGAGAAAAGCTGTGCTGAAGTGCCCAAGATAGTAACCAGCCCCTATGTCATTAACAGCCAGATTAACATAGAATATGGGATGGATGAAAAAGTAATTTTGTGACACTGGAAAGGCACAAGGCTGTCCTGAATTTGCTCTTGTTTGTTAGAAATTTGTGACAGGGGCTGGAAAAGAAAAGACATTATTCAATTTCTGTCTTTAATTTCACAAAATACAGTAATTCTCATTGAACCCATTTGACCCCAAATTATCCCATTTCATCTAAAACCAGGTCAGGCTCTCGATTCTTACATAAATAGGGCCATGATAATTCCACTGACATGAATTGATTTGCATTGATATTCATCAACAAGATGTCACTGTGTCACAGTCAATTCTATCTGATGTTTACTTCAAATGCTGCCACTTAATGAAATGATGGCATTATTAAGAATAAGCTGAATCATTAATACCTAATAATTTGTATTACATAGATAAAATGCACAGTTCAAAACAATCAGACAGTAGGACAGTACCAAGTGATAAGAACTGTCTTTATAAAAAAAGATAAGACTTCAGTTCATATGCATAAATGTTTTCTACAAATATGAAGTTTAGGAAAAAATTAAATAGATTTCCTTAATTCAGAGAAGGAATAGTACCAAGTTTGAATTTAATAGAAGAACTTACTTTTTACTGATGTCAGGGTGATCCAGGGTCTTCAGGACTGGCAGGTCTGCCTGGTCTTCCAGGAGAAGATGGAGCCCCTGGACAAAAGGTTAGTTCATCTCTCTCTGCAGTCTATTCTGCTTCACCCCAAACATTGCTACTGTTCTTACTGTGCTAACACCAAAATCTAGAAGAGAGAATGTCCATGGACAAGGGGGAAAGTACCACATTTTTCAGAAAAACAAATCTCTTTCTAATATACTTTTGTAGGAAAATTTTTACCTTTTCTAATTTTTGGGGTGGGGCATTGCCTTACCTTGTTTAATATTGTATGTTTTTTGTAATTCATTAAATGCCCTGCAGCTCAGAAGGGAAACCACTAAAATGGCTATGGACAAGCTTTCATGGCCTCCTGACCGTGTTTTTTTCTAGATTCAGGAACCCCATTATTTAAGGTTATATACTCAGAGTATTCAGCTGTCACTAAGGAAATGTGCTATTTCATGGATTCCACATGGAGTTGTACAGTGCTTACTTCTGAATATGGAAAAAAAAACCCTGGATACACCTGACATCACTGGGAGTTTTGTTATTGATTTGGAAGGGTCTATGGTTTTAATGTATTTATTCAAGGGAATACAAAATTTGTCTTGCATCATTGTACATGCAGTGCTCCTTTGATTTTTCTATTCAAGGGTGAACCAGGGTTGCCTGGTCTTAGAGGTCCTGAAGGTGCTCCAGGGATTGGAATACAGGGGGAAAAGGTGAGGATTTCTTACTGAAGGTGTCATTGAAAATTGTAATGTCCAGGAATAGGGTTGTCAAAGACCTCTCTTTTTTTCATCTAATATAAGTAACAAAAAAAAATATTATTCTGGACTCATAGTTGTTTCATTTTGTTGTAATTATTACTATGCCTAGTAATATGCTTGAGCAGCAGATTATCTTTAGAACTTTACACTATTCTAAACTTTTCTGGTCAATCAGACAGGGCATTGTGATCAGTTGATTGGCCCTATTTGCCTTCAAATTAAAAAAAGTACTAGCAAGTTAATTATATTTTCCTGTTTTGATTATTTTTCTTCCTTTAAGATTCCTTTTGGCTTTTATTTTTCTCACAGTATTCTGTGGTAAACTGGTATATTTAATTTCAGATGAAATCTATGTAATTTTAATTGTACAAATACAAAACAGGACAATTATTGAGCAGAATTAACTGACTTTACAATGAAGGCAATAGGAAGAGCTCATGTGCACCACCTACAAATAGAAGTTCACTATCTTTCACTGACATTTACAATAGATTTCAGTTAGCACATTCTTAAATTAGTTGGCATTTCTGACATATATTTTCCATTTTTCTAGGGAGATCAAGGACAGAGAGGAATACGTGGGTTAACAGGACCAACAGGAGTGCCTGGACCTGTTGGAGCTAAAGTGAGTTTATTACTATGTTATACGTGTAAAATAGTCTCCCAAAGCTGTACCTTGTTCTAGATCTCAGAAACAACTGTTCCAGAATGAACTCGTTTCATAAAATACAATTTCAGAAAAGTTCAGCAAAGGCTTCTCTTAACAAGAATCATCATGATCCCTATCAAAATCTAGTATTTTTTAAAAACCTTTGCATTTACCATATTGCTTCCCTGTTGGTTTGGAAAAAGTAAAGGTATATACTGATATTTTTATACTGAAATATTTGAGAAGATAGTATGGTGTATGGCATACAAATACATGACAGGACTTTATTAGACCTTACACTGACTAATGGCTGATATTCTTTTATGGATTTTTAGTTTCTGTTAAAATACTCAGAACTTACTGAAGGTAAGAGAAGAGCTACTCCAGGTTTCTCCTCCGGTTTCTTGTTCTTTCGCTATTTTTACACACAAGAGTATTTCCACAAAAATAAAATGAGAAAGAAGTAAAAAAGTACACTGAAAGAAACATTTTAAAAAATCTACTCTAACAGAAATATATATATATGTTTTCAGTATGCCTACACAGATAGGGCAGGGAATCTTGAGCACTGTATGTGGTGGACCAAGTCTTGAATACACTAAGAAAAGGATTTCTAAAAACATGTTTGTTCAGTGAGTGAGAAGAATCTCATTTCCATGGAGAAAACAGAATATGGTTGTTAGTTCTCCAAATAGTTAGACTGATCTCTGCATACAATAGGTATTAGAAATACTAACAGAATTTTAATGGAATTAAATGTAAATTGCTGCATAAATGTTTTCTCTATGCGATGGTCACGCTCACTTTCAGAAAAATCCATTGTTTTTCTCTCCTACCTTCTCTATAGGGGGAGCCTGGTACACCAGGACGTCTTGGAATGCCAGGCCCTCCTGGAAGATCTGTGCCTGGACCAAAGGTATCATCCACATTCCATCTCCAAGTGCTTAGAAACACAGGGTGAAAATTGAAGTGGGCTATGTTAATATTTGTGTAAACAATTCCAGCCTTATGAGGTCAACTAAAACTTCTTCTTTTCTATGAACAGAGTTGTGGATTGTATCCAGTCTAGTTACCACTGTGCCCTGGTATTAATTGTATGGCAGCTTGAGACGTGGCCTACCTTTGTTCATTTCTTTATTTTGAATAACCTTGGATATCAAAACACTTTTGATTATTCTTTGTATTTTCATTCTATTTATTCTTTCATTTTTATTTATGGTTTTGGTGTTTAATGTTTGCAGTAGCAACAAATAAAATTAGCTGTTATGTTCATTATATATGAATTTGTATAAAAGAAACCCACGGCCTGTGGTGTTTAATAAGATATGTAACTAGAGAATTTATTTTCTTCATTGCAGGGTGAAATTGGGTTACCTGGTCTTGCTGGACCAATTGGAGAACCAGGTTTTGGGCTTCCTGGGGCAAAGGTAGCTCCTAAATTGTTAAACTAATTCCTGATACAACTGTAAAATAAGGCAGGAGGATTTCAGTGAAGTGACAACAAATCTAGGATGGCCACAGTGTTCCACTGAAACGTTCCACAGTTCTGAATGTGTGGCAGAGTATACTCTGGCAGAGTATAAAGATTTGCAGAGCTGGAAAACCATGGATGGTCAATCCTCCAGAGTCTGTGAACTGACGGCTTTCAGATGACAGAGAACCAGGAGAAGAATGACTGTTTCTAACTGATGAGGAGTGAATTCAGAGGGAACACACGATTAACCCTGCTTACAACAGCCTACATATTAATTAGCATGTTAATTTTTCTCAGCCATGCTCCTTTGCGTCATTCATAATTTTGACACAGGGTAATAGACTAAGAACATGAATATGTAGCTAATCTCTAATGGCTTTCATCTATCACTTTTCCAGTACTGCCTCAGTGGTACCTAGATTCAACTTTCATAAGCCACACTTCATTCCAGGAAAGATTTTGTCTGCAGACAAAGAATCTCAGGACATACAAACCTGCGTTTCTCCAAATATATTGGATCCTGCCTGTCCCTCCCCTACCTGTTTTTTATTAGTGACTTTGACAGTACTTTTGAATACATCCCTAATCCCTTGTTCTTTGGGTGAATTGAACAGAGTAACAGAAACATGTTCATGAGAAACATGACAATCTCTATCCTTTTTTGATCAGTCGCTGGTTTTCAAGATTTTTACATTTATTTTCATCAGGAGGAGCTTATGCTGATGGAATCACATAATTTTCTGGTATAGTCCAGTCAATTCAGAGAACTTCATGTTTCTTCATTTCTGAGGGATCTAACAGGAATTAATCAACTGGAAGCATACCCTTTGCCCAGAGCTGCAAGTCTCTCTCCCTCAGTCTTAAGCCCCCGCAAAACTCTTTCAATTGGGCAATACTGCATGTTTCTGTGACTACAGTCTTCACTTCTTGCTGTCTCTGCCAGCATTAGTTGTTCTGCTTTTGCTTAGTTCTTAGACACACAACCATACAAGATAAAGCCATACAGGGTAAAGTGTTTTACAGTCTAATTTTTTTGAATTATTTTTGCATGGGTCTTTTCTTGCCACTGTTTTAAATGCCCATATTTTGGGTAGCTACAGGAACAAATGCAATCTTGATCATCCATTCTATTGCAACTGAGCAACTCACTGCACCCCCCAGTGTGGCTGGGAGGGTTAGGGTCCTCTGAGTTTTCTTGGTAAATCTGTTCCTGAGATACTCCAGCTGTCTGATCCATGAAAGGAGCTTAGTTGTACATTTCCCATAGGAAGATCCTGTTACACTCAAAAGGTTTAATGAGGTTCCACAGCATTATAGGAAAATAGAGCCTAGAACAAATGATGATAAATATATGGAGAATACAAATAAAGTAATTACTTCTTATATGTAGGCCACAAATGACAACAGAGCTGTTGAAAAATATTAAAATTAGTGATTTAGGAGTGAAAGGTCCTGTAAATCATGAGGACTATTAAATGTCACTGGCTTAGTCTAGGATTAAATAAACCTAAAATAATAATTCACATAGTAAAATACATGAGCTGATAGAGAGATAAAATCAAATTACAGTACATTTGCCAAGTAAATATTAAATTATCCATTAACTTTAATGGATAATTTCCTGCTAGCAATTGTCTTGGCATTCACTTAGCTGTTTTTCCTGCCTTCATCAGGGTGACCAAGGCCTTCCAGGACCCCCTGGGCCCTTTGGACAAAAAGGAGATGGTTATCCTGGCCCACCTGTAAGTTTAGAGATTTTTATTTTATGTGAATTGGGAAGAAATAAGTGCTACACCTAAGGGATTATCCTCCATGTGTGACATGCTAGGAAAGATTTGCTGGTCTAAAAGCCTAAAAAGCCTAAAACTCCTCAACAGTGGAAATGCACTTCAGCACAGAAGAAAATTATATCTCCCTCTGAAATAGCACAAGATCATCCCTGTCCTCCATTTCTCTTGATTACACACTGTAACATATTCCAAGTAGGTTCTTTCATCCAAAGTGTGACTGATGTTTCTATCAGTTCCCTCAAAATCTTCATGTAGGGTCCCGTCTTCTGCCCAACCATACAAAATTTATTCCCAAACAGGAAAATACAAACTAACTAAGCAGCCAGGTCCATACACATCCCAGAAGCACTGAAAAAGCAACTGGTGTGCAAAGAGCCAGAACTACTCTTTACAGAGGCCTTTATTGGTAGATATAACTAATCCCTACAAAAAGGATACAAAGAGAAAAGGCTCCTTCCTCTCCCTTCCCTGCACATATGTGCAAGACGGCCTCATATATGCAGTCTGCTCATGAGCGTGCTGCACCACCCCTGCTGCAGCAAGGAAGTCTCAGAAGGATCGCTGGCTACACATACTTGCATTTGCCTGTGCTAAAGACAACAGCAAAAGCGCTTGCATTTGCCACAGTGAGGAACAAAAATTAACAAATATCAACATGAAAATTGTAAACTGATCTATAATACTTTCTGATATTTTTGTGCAACCTGATGAAGAACTGCTTCTGCAACTGCCTCTCCAGATTAGACTCCTCTACCTTCAAACACATTCAATCCCCTGCATGACATGCAACACACATGCAAATGATCCTGACACTACTTGCATATCACAGTAAAGTTTAACCACCTGTAGGTCACAGTGATCCCATTAAGAGACAATATAGTCAAGATACTAACATGTAGATATTAACAAATGCACAAAGTCAATGTAGCTGTAAATTAAATTTATATTCTGTCTGTGCATACAATTTCAGGGATTGCCAGGCCTCCCTGGGATTCCTGGTGAACAAGGTCCAGATGGAGTTGGACTACCAGGACCTAAGGTACAGACTTTAACTTCTAGAAAAGCAAATGCTTGTGTATACTCTATCTCATAGAGATCCAATTCCTACTTATAGGTCATAGTCAGAATACCTATTTAACCCAGCTTTAACTTTCTTCTCAGAATATAAAAGGTAGACCCTTTTTGGTTTAGGTTTGCTGGGGTTTATTTGTCTTGGGGAATCTAGAGTTCATTTTATATTATGGGAATTGTAATTCCTGTGTAAATGTGCATAATTGACTTGAATATGTTTAGACTACTAGCCACTGTTTATCCCAAATAACCTTCTTGCCCTGCCAGCAATATAGTTGGGTTAGCATTGTTTGGACTTGCACAGTGCAGTTCAATAGTTCTCTCTGTCCCATTTGGGTATAACAGATGCTTGGAATTTTAGAGATAAATTAAACTTTGGTATTCACTACTTATTTCTTAAAGTATTGGCTTTCAGGGTGATCCTGGCAGTAGAGGACCAGTTGGCCCCCCTGGACCCCCAGGAAAAGGCCTGCCAGGACCAAAAGTAAGAGATTTAAACAATTATGTCTCTCTTTGTCTAATTTCTAAATCAGGAGGGAAAAGTATACTATACAAATGTGTGATTATGCATAGACATCTACATGTTTTCTGTCTTCAGAAAACTGGAAACACCTAATCTAACAAATAATCTTTATTTTGTAGAAAATCAAAAATATTTCTGGTGACTAGCCATAAACCATAACCTCCTTGTGGTTGCATATAATAAATTATAAGGTGATAACCTTGCAGTGAAGATCAGTGAAAAACATTTAGCTCCTGCAGACAATAGCTGCAACTGAATGGAAAACATTTCTTCAGACTCAGCATTGGTCAAAATTAAGGGCTGGGCAACCACTTAGTATATCTTGCCTATGCTATTGTTACAGCCATAGGCACTACTGTTGAGTTCTTCTGGGATTAATTCCTCTTTTTTACTGTATAAATCAAACAATCATCTAATAACCAGTATGAGGATCATATGATGATGAGTATGACCCTGCAAAAAGGATTATTTTTTGTAATTATTTTGAAACCATGACAAAGGCCCAAAAATAACCGTAACTATAAAAAGCAACTTTCACTGTGAAACCTCCCAAATTGGAAACTCTCGTGCTCTTACAGCTGTCTTAAAAATCTACTGAATACAAAAGAACTGGTTTGAATGTAAATATAAAGGAACTCAACAATGCCAAATGCAAAGATTATGCAACATGAGTTACCTGCACACTGTGGCTCATTGGTCCCTGAGATTCAGTTCCCACTGGCAGGAAGGTGGGGTCCAGAAAAAAGCAGTGGTGAAGCACCTCCTCAGGCAGTGCTAGTCCAGAGGAATGACATGAGCATGGGATCCTTACAAATGAGGACACTGAGTTTCATGCAGAGATACTAGAACAGCAGTATGGACATAAAATTACTATGTATTATGTGGGTTTTGGTTGCTTCCTGTGAGTAACATGGAATGGGAACATTTTATCTAGAATTCTATTGAAAACTTTTAAATTAGCAACTAGTGTTTATTTGCAATGCCACATTAGTATGTATATATATAGGCCTTACTGTGTAATGGTGGTAAAAGATAAAAAGCCAGTAATAAAGTAATAAAAACCAGTAATAATTCTTCTATTAAATTTTAATTCAGTCCCCAATGTCCCACCAATACAATCCATCCTTCAATGCAGCATATATCTCTACCAGCAAGGAGATTTGTGTTGACTAAGTATTAAGCCAAGTGACTCCTTTGAAGTATAAACTATATTATTAAAATCTAATAAAGGCCAAAAAGACTCCTCAGCTAGAGCAATCTTATTCCCACTACTTATAAAAACACATCTTTGGTAGAGGAAGAACAAGAAATTACACAGTGGTATAACAATTTATTGTGTATTTTTATTATCAACATTCTCTAGGGAACCATAGGGCGCCCAGGGCCACCTGGCTCTATGGGACCTCCTGGTGAAGGTGTTCAAGGAACTAAGGTAAAAACACTCACTGTCTTCAATATTTAACCTGTGTTGAGTGGTCAATCTGACCATCACAGTGTTAAGGAGATTTCACATTGTTTCTTATATGAAGAGACCCTAAGGCTAGAAAATGAGAAGGATAATGTGAGCACCCGCAAAGTATGTTCTGTCTACCACTGCAAACTAGTCCAAGCATGTGTGTGTTGAGAAAGGAAGAATGAACTTTTACCAGTTAAAGATACCTTTACAAAATTTAAAATACCACTCCCTCAACTCTCATGCTTGCAGAAACAGTCTGAATTAGTTATGTGTACTACCACTCTATTTAGTAGAGGAAAAGCCTCCCTCCTGAATCTGTGTGTACTATTAATTTTTCTTTGTAATATGAGCTTTTATCCAAAGCATTGGTCAGATGAGACAGACTCAAAAGATAGAGGTAAGAAAGGCAGAATGAGAAGGAATAAAATGTGATGTAAAGAGGGAAAAAAATAAAATTACAATCAAATTAAAATTAAATCCAATAATGATCATGTGGGTTTTCATAATTGTATTCTTTATACAGAATAAGTATTTGAGAAATATAAGTTAGCCACTAAATTGTCTCAAGTGCCTCAAGATGCTTGTTAAAATGCAGTTTGAAAAGTTTCTCTTTGAACATTTTAAATTACTGTGTGATGATGATTACAAAGGGTTAATACCACTACCTGGATTACCATTAGGGGGAACAAGGTATTCAAGGAATGCCAGGACCACGAGGCCCCCCTGGAGATGGGCTTCTGGGAGAGAAGGTATGATATCTAAATCAGAGATAATAGTGAGATAATGCTCTAGATGGAAGCCAACACACTCAAAATGCCCTTTTACAGTCAGTACTCACGAGGCATGTGAATTCCATGTAAAGGGAGGCCCAGACACTAGAAGATTATACTATTATTGGAAGTTTCATTGTTATTAGAAGTTATATTATTATTTTTTTATTAAAATATTGGATTTAATATCACTGTCTTTCACCTACCTGCTATGCAAAATTTTGGGACTACATCAGTGTTAAGAAAAAGAGAACGGTAGGTTGGAATCAGTTTTTAGATGTGATCACAATGGCTCCGAAAGGCTGCACAAAGTCCCATAACCTACTAAAAATGAAACCAAGAAGCACTAATACATTTGTTTGCTATGCCAAACACCTTTTCTAGGCCAAAAGGTTTCTCAGAGTGATATTCCCATTATTCATTCCAATGACACCCTTGGATTTCTTTTCTATTTCCCTAGTGTTATCTTATTTTTCTAAGGCACAGATAATAATTTCCATCATGCAATATCCCATTATACCTCTCAGTATGAATGTAGTTGTTTGAGATACTTCACTGTTCAAATCACTTCAGGTATTTTTTCCCATAAAAATGCTTAGCCAAAACTACAAGTTATTAACAAAGTTCACAAAGTACCAATTTATTTAAATAATCTCTAATAAAGATTTCTAACTCGTGTCAAAAGTTTAATGTGCATTCAACAAAGGCTACTAGAGAGAAATTTGAAAAGTGTAACAAAAACTGACTTTCACCTTCTGTCTGCTTACCACCATGGTTTTAAAGGGAGATCGAGGAGCTACAGGTGACAAGGGAAAAAAAGGAGAAAAAGGTGATGTGGGTGACCCTGGTTTACCTGGAGAACCTGTGAGTAACTCAGGTTTATTACAGATGCTTTCTTTAACCACTCAAAAACAAAGCTGGATTGTGTGTTCTTCTTTCTGTTTAATTACATATAATCCATATAATCTGAAACACTTAAGAAACTGAAACTATTAAAAAAATTTGAAAGCACAGACATTTACTTGATTAATACCCCACTTGCCACATGGATGTGTTTTCTTCCTTAAGGCAGTTGTCCTGGTTTAACCCCAACCAGCAACTAAACACTTCACAGCCACTTGATTATCTACCCCACAGGACTGGTATGATGGGGAGGAAAATCAGAAAAGAAAAGGAAAAAGCCCTAAGCAAGCAGAAGACTCACAGGTGGATATAAACCAGTCTAATAATTGAACCAAGGATAATCATAGTCATAATCATAAAAAAGCCAGGTGATGTCCAATAAGATTGCTCACCACCTGCTGATGGATGCCCAGCCCATCCCCAAGCAGTGATCGGCCCCGCCCAGCCGACTCTCCCAGTTCCTGTCCCGAGTGTGCCCTCCCATGCTGTGGGATATCCCTTTGGCCTGTCCGGGTCAGCTGTCCTGGCCATGCTCCCCCAGCTCCTTGTGCAGCCTCTCACCGACAGAGCATGGGAAACTGAAAAGTCCTTGGCTATGGGTAAGCACCACTTAGCAACAACCAAAACAACAGTGTGTTGTCAACATGATTCTCATAGTAAATCCAAAACACAGCACTGAACCAGCTGCTAAGAAGGAAATTAACTCTATCCCAGCCAAAACCAGGAAAGCAGTGAAAGACAACTGACAATCAGTGATCCAGTAGGAGACTTGAGGTCATCCAATTCCCATAAACCACCTTAGGAGGTTGCAGGTACTACACACATAAGGCAGTGCATATGCATCAGAAGCACACTTTTTCTAGTTTAACTTCCTATTGGTCAAATATTATTCTAATAATGGGATTGATGAAGTTGTATTCTGAATTACAATGTACAATGTTACTATCTAATTGCAATAGCTTAATTACCACTCACTGTTACAGGGCAAAACCGGACCAAAGGGAGACCAAGGTCTAACAGTAAGCAAATTCCATTATTTAAATCCCATTACAACAAGATATAAAAAACACTATCAAATGAAATGTAGCCTTTTAATTATTTTGTAAAGAGCTTTCAGATTAGAACCTGTCTCAGCTGTCTCAATATATACAATATATTTAATATAGAAAAAAAAACAACTCAAGATTTCTGGTTTTTTCTCATCTACTTTATGCTGAAATAGAATTAAAAGTTCCAGGTGACTTTAGGTATTTTTCTGCTAGATGTTCTTTTACAGCTAGTGTTAGATTGCCCAGGTGTGTACTTGATGCAGGATGGGTTTTTTGCAAGTATTTAAGAGTCTAAAGAGCAAAAGATCTCCAAACTTTTCATGCTCTATCATGCTATAAACTTATTTTTATTTCTGCTAAGCCTTTACCACAGTTGAGCCAAATTCAGTAAAGTATGTCAGTGAGTATATAAATACTACTATGGTTTATGATGGAAGCTGAGGAACAGTAGCAAAAGGTTGTATTTGAAAGACTGATTCAATGCCAGATGAATCCTGTCATGCACTTCAAAAGATATGACAAATGATTGCTCTAATACTGAGAAACACTTTGTTCACATGTCACAGAAGCTATCATTTTTCTGAACAGACAGCTCTGAAGGTAGCAGTTTTGGGGTTTTGTGCTGATGAAGGCTGGGTAATAGAGTGGGCCAGGTACATCAGGGATGACAACTCCCAATTCCATTCTGTATTGGTGCTCTGGCACGTCAGTTCACTACAGGCAATCCTACACTTCCTAAAGTTAGGTCTATTTCTCTGCTCCCAGTACATTTAAAAGAGATGTGATATTATTCAGATGCTAAAATATTTATGCCTTTCAGTTTTAATGAGAAACAATTCATCACAAAACATTCTATAAAATAAGGAGTTAATTGTTTTAGATAGAGATGTTAACATGTTTTCAGGTTATTGATTCTTGTATGCATATGAAATAGTTCATTGTAAAATGTGGCACTCATTCCCAAGGACAAGTTTGGAAGTTTAACAGTTAGATTTTTCTAAGTCACTGTAGGACACAAATATTAATTATAAACAAAATCTTTGTTAGTATCAATGTTATACCTCATTTGAAAGAGGCAAGTTGTAAAATATTTTATTTTTTTTTCCACATCCAGAGAGAAGATATAATTAAATTAATTAAAGAGATATGTGGTAAGGACACAGGAAATTGTCACATTCAGATTTTATATTCTTTACATTTGCATTCTTCACTTTTCCAAAAGCATGCCAAATCAAGTCATTGTGATCTGGGTCTCTCTTATTTTTCCTTTGTAGGTTGCAGTATTAAATGTAAGGAAATTCCTATGGAGCTTGTATTTGTGATTGACAGCTCTGAGAGTGTGGGACCAGAAAATTTTGAGATTATCAAAGACTTTGTAACTGCTTTAGTAGATAGAGTAACTGTAGGCAGAAATGCTACCAGAATTGCCCTTGTGTTATACAGTTTAGAAGTTCGGCTAGAATTTGGTCTCAACAAGTATCCAACCCAACACGATGTTAAGCGAGCAATTAGAAAAATGCAATACATGGGAGAAGGCACTTACACAGGAACTGCTATCCGCAAAGCAACACAGGAAGGATTTTCTGGTGCTCGAGCAGGGGTGCGGAAAGTAGCTATTGTGCTAACAGATGGCCAAACTGACAAGAGAGAAGCTGTAAAACTAGATCTTGTTGTTCGAGAGGCCCATGCAGCAAGCATCGAAATGTATGCAATAGGAATCGTAAATACTTCAGATCCAACACAGGATGAGTTTGTGCGTGAGCTAAACCTGATTGCTTCAGACCCAGACAAAGAACACATGTATCTCATTGATGACTTTAACACCCTCTCAGGTGCGTTCATTGAAGTTTTGTATCTGATGCTTTGTATCTGATGCTTCTCAGAAGGCGGCAGGGTGGGGGAGAAGCATAATCTTTATGGATATGTTTTGATGCTGAAAAGGAATAGGAATCTAGAGATACAAATCCCCTTTGTCTATGGTGTTACATTATGGGGCAACATGCCAATGGGGAAATGTCACCCAGTCTAGAAAAACAGCTACTTAAGCTTTCTAAGTGCTCATGCACTGAAAATCTGCTGACTGTAAATCAGAATGAAACCCATTGTCGTAAATGCTACTTGTTCACTTCCCCAGGAAAATAACCCGTTTTCACTTGGTTATTCTCATCAGCAAGATAAGCAGTTGTTTTCCCATTACCAGCTAGTAAATGTTACTAAGCTTAGATGAACACCCATATGGGAGTTCATTGTACTTTTTACCATATGGAAAACTTACACAATGGCAAATTTGTGACCAAAAAATCCATACTCCAAAGAGTCTGGAATAATCTTAGATGCGTGTTAACAATCTGAAGGAGTTCTGGATTACGTGTATATTACTGATATATGTAAGTAATCCAAATTTTAAAAATACATTGAATTCCTCAGTATGATAAGTTTTCTACTTTTTTTTTTACTTTTTTTTTAACAGCTCTGGAGTCTAAATTAGTCAATCAATTTTGTGAAGATGAACATGGCAGCTTAGTATACGACCATAAGGAAAATGGTGCAAGTGGACGATCCTTCCATTCAGTATCTCCAAGTTCTTTACATTACATACTTCAGAAGAACAATGTTAATAGACAACCACTTGCAGCACAAATACTTGGAGTACCTACAGTAGAAAGTCCTCTGAGTCTTGGCCATCTTCCTCAACCATTAGCTCCGGTATGAAAATTCAGCAGGCTTTAACGAGAAGAAATTTAAAGTATATCTCTTTCTGTGCCACCTAACATAATTTGTATAATTTCCCTTAATTTTCTGCAGGACAGCTACTTTAACTTGGAAAGCTCAGAGCTGATTGTTCTGAGTAAGAGCTCTTATGTTGCCTGCAGGCAATTAACTAATAGCTGTAACTTATTCCTGATACTGTTATGAGGATTCTTGTGCTTAATACAGTAATATTTGTGCCACAGTGTAAATCATAACAATATTAAAAAGCAATTACACTGTTATAATTAAGTCTACGACCAGTAATTGGACTCAATTGTAGATTATAATTTTAAGTCTTTAAATAAACTTCTGTAAAGCTCAACTAAAAAAAAAAATATTTATCCCACATTTAGATATTACAACATTCCTGGTAAACCAACCAGGAGAAGTTAAAATTCTGGTTCTTAACACTGAAGTCAGGGTAAATGGAAAGGAAAAACAGAAAATCTCTAAGTAATGGAGGGCTTGTTCATTTTGAAATTATTACTTCACTGTATCTGAAAAGAAAAAAAAATCAAATGCTTATTTCAGACCAACGTACCTCCTTTAGTCTATGAAGCCTATGAAGAGGAACAAGATGAAGAAATACAGCCAACTCTAACAGTAAACACTAGAGGTATTTCTATTTTCATTCATTTCTTCATTTTCATTTTTGGCTGATGAAAAATCCGTGTCTCATTCTGTTTATTTTCACCTGCAGCTGTGTTACCATTATTGTCATCTAAACAACCACCATCCAGTAAAATGATGACATCATCTGTTTCAACTGCAGGCCCCACACCAAGACCTGGTGGGTTGTAGATCATAACTAGTTTATCATTTTGTTCTCTCTTCACCCGGTACTAAATTTTAGTAAGGCTTTAAATCAGAGTAATTTTGTTCCATTCTCCAAAGATTTTGTGAGTTTGTAATACAGAAGTCATTTCAGGATTTTATAACAAATCTAGTTGCAGTTCTTGTCTTCCCAAGATTGGGATCCCACCTCTCCACTTAAAACAAAAGTAAGGTTGTCTATAACCTGTGAGGGAGCTCCTAAGGGACATCAAAAAGAGAACATAATGCTCACTGAGGGTGGGCCAATCAGCACAAGGAGGGGCAATCTACAGAGGTGGGAGGCTTCATTAAAAACAAAGACGGTGATTTTGGAACTGGACAGAAAGAATGTATTTCTCTTTCAGAGGAGCAATAGGAAAAAACAGTGTTTAGTCATTTTGAGTATAATAATTAGCTGAGTGTGTAAAGGGCTGATTCTTTTTATATGAAATGTCCAAATGTATTTCATTCATCATTTGGGGGATTTTCAGTTCCAGTAATAGTGCATTATGATAGGAGCAACAGAAGAGAGTGATAGAAACATGTTCCCATGTTTCCTGGGAACAGTGGCACAACTTATTCAGTCTCTGTAACTAACGTTTTTGTTCAAAAAAAGTGACAAGATACCAGTTGCAAAGGACAAAATTTTAGTCACAACATTAAACTGCATAGAAAACTGTTTTCTATCTCATGGTATTAAATAAATTAAATTAAAGTGAGACCAGATTAGTATGTTAGAGTTCTCTGTATCTGTAGGAGTTTTAAATTCAAACTTATTACACAATTACTACCATTTTATTAGATAAGTAGCACAAATACCTTACAAAAGCAAGACAAGATTTTTATATTCTTCTCAGTATTTTTATGTCTTTTCTCCCACACAACAAGGAAAACATACAGCAGCAGGATGCAGTAGATGTAAAAACAGCAGATACAACTAGCTCACATCTCTTTGGCTTACAATTTCAGTTTGCTCATGAGACTGGTTGTACATAATCAGATTTCAAAAAAAAATATTTCAAAACATCAAAAATATCATATCTTGTTTGCTCTTTTTGTATGTGGAGCCATAATACGATTATTTCTGGAATTACTAGAATCATGCCAGTAAAGGAACAGTTTATCTGACTACTAAGATGCACTTGTAACTTGGCTTCAATATTTACATCTTTAGTTTTAAAAATTAATCTTAAACTATTGTATAAGATTAGCAGAAAAAAATAAAACAAAGTAAGAATTTTAAAGGTAAAATCTATATAATACAACTGACTTTTACAAACTGAATGGTTTCTATTCTTTTTTTTTTTTTTTTAATTTCAGAAAGTATTGTGGACCTCCGGTGCAAGCTAAGGCTAGATCAAGGGCCATGCCGTGTTTATACAATCAGATGGTATTACGATAAACAAGCCAATGCTTGTGCTCAGTTTTGGTATGGTGGCTGTGATGGAAATGCAAACCGCTTTGAGTCTGAACTGGAATGTAGGCAGGCTTGTGTATTTTTTTCTGGAGATAGGAATTAGTCTCAGCATTAAAAATGATAAGGTTGAAGCTATTGATTGTTTGGCTTTTTTATCAAGTATCCAGCATGGTATCTAAAGTCAAACAAATTAATTTCTAGAATGCTAACATTATGAAGTCATATACCCACTAACTAAAACAAAATGTGTACCTATGCAAGCATACTTTAATGCTTTTAGCATTTATTATATGACATAGAGATGAAAACAAAATAGTAGATAACAAAAGTATCAAGAGTACAAAATTTCCTTTTTTACTCAGGTATGGTAAGATCAGGGTAGCATTTGATACAGCAATTGCCCTTCCTTCACCAAGATCTTAAAATACTATCATTGTACAATCACTAACTAGACCTTATTTTAAACTACATATATTGCTTTGGAAACCAATCCTTGGTCATTCTGTAAGTTCTTTTCCCTTTGTTATGGAAATCTGATATTTGGCATGGATTCTGCAATGAAAACTTCACTTCTTTTAAGTGAAACTATTCTCACAAATAGTATTTTACTATTTAAAGCACAAAATATCAACTTCCAAATTACATGCAAAATACTACTTAATAAAGATAAATACAGCAAATGCATCAACTTGTGGCCTATATGCTTTCTGGGTCACAAGACAGTGAGGTGGTTCAGTTACCCATCTTTCATAAACACATCACAGGTACATTTTGTCCTTTTTTTTCAGTAAACCTTCCTCGGTTTTTATCAGCTAGCCAAGATCCATGACTACTAAAGTTAAAACACATCCACAGATTTCTGTGAGTAAATGTACTGATAACTGGCATTACCGTGTTGGGTTAGTTCATATCTAAAATGGTCCTTCCAAGGTGTTTCTCTTCTGAAAGCCAAATCTAACTTTTAAATGCATTTTAATATTTTCATCTTCTTTAGTTAACTATTTAAACTTATTTTAAAACATTAAGCACAGCACAGTTTTTTGCCTGCCAATGTGGTATTTCTTTTTACATTAATATCTGCCTATATAAATTGCATTTCCTGTTATTTAATATACTTTAAAACTTCTTTAGAATAAAACATTCCTGGTTTTACTGCCAGGACAGGAAAGAGATAATGGTACCTTTACAGGACTAAAAACTTACCTCACAGCTAAATTACACTCACTGCGTCATGCGTTTCTGATAACTGGATTTCTGCCACAGCCATTAATAAGGCCAAACATCTCAGATTATGCACTCCAGTACATGAAACTCGTTGATAATTTTTAGTTGAATTTGTGTGGTGTGGTGTTGGTTGTTTATTTAACCTGAGCAAAGCGTATCAACAAAAAACGGAGCTTGGCCTCAACCGAAACACCCTCCACCCTTTCAGCTCCAGAACGCTCAGCCCCTCTCCGGACAGGGCCAGAGCGAGGACGAGGCACTTCCCGCCCGCTGCTTTATTTCTTCCAGCTTGTGTTCATTCCCAGGTGTGTGCAATGGGGTCCTCGCCAACCCAGGGACAAGCTTTAGGGAAAGAACTACCAAAGGGAAAGGTTTTTTCTTATGATTCTTATTCGGAGTATTATTTTTTTTTAATTTGAAAGTGGTAGGGCAATGCAATTAAAATTTGGATACATGTTTCAAGTAATTCCAAATTAAAAATGGCACATCTCGACTATTTTAAAATAAACCCAAAACCACCAAACAAACACCCGGCACCGCAAACCCCCATGGCTCAAAGCTGCGTTACCGACAACGCGAGGGCTCCTCGCATTTTAGGTTTCAGCGCCTCAGCCGAGCCGGGGGAGGAGCCAGGGCGGGCGCCAGTGCGCGCGCGCTCCCCGCGCGCTGCGCCGCAGCCAATCCCGGCCGCCGCGGGAGCGCGAGGCAGGGCCCACCTTCCCCCCTCAAGCCCGTTGCCAGGGCGGCGCGCGGACTCGTCGGGCCTGGTGGCGGCCATGAGCGGGGTACTCGACGTGCTGTGGGAGGACAGGGATGTCCGCTTTGACATCTCCCCGCAGTGAGTGTCTGTGTCCCGACCCGGCCCTGCCCTCACAGCGGCGCACTCGGGCCCGCCCGGCGCCGATATGCGGCTGGCCGTGCGCTGCCTCCGCAGGCTGAGGCCGACCGCCGTTATCGGCGGGGTGCGCGGCAGGAGCGCCCCAGCGTGTGCCGGGAGCGCCCCGGTGTGGCGGCAGCGGAGGAGCGCCTTCGGCTGGGGGAGCGGGGCGGGACAGGGCGGGTAGTGCTTGCTCGGTGGGGTCCACTCCCGGTTCTCAATATATAACAACGAAACAAAGCAAAGCAAAAGGTTGCACACTGGGGGACTGAGGGAAGGGTATATACTTCTCCCAGCTGAGCTTTTCTAGGACTGAGAAGTACAACCAAACTGAAGGCGTGTGGCTGCGGGGACGGTGGCACTCACGGTTACCAGGACGCGGCGCCCCTGCCGTGGAGTTGACATCCTTATCAGGGAACGGGGCAATGGTTGTGCAGTATTTCACGAAATTCGTGTCTTAATAATAGATTTTGTTTCTGTCATGCCATACATGAAGAGTTTTGGCCGCTTTTGACAATACGATTAAAATACAGCAAAAATTAGCACTGCATTTCTTATTATGTAATTAAGTTGTTAGATCAGTTAAATAAAGCAAAATAATAATATAAACAAATAAATAGAAGACGTCACCAAAAAAATTACACCAAACAAAAAACTAAACCACACCCTTTGTGGAAAATTTAGTAGAGCGTTTCATATGTCCTTATACATCTGATATTTCTTTTGCTGGAATCTCTTCTTTCCTGAGCCTAGCTCCACTCCTTATGACCTGAAAGTACATCAAGAGGCAATAAACTCTGTCCCCTAAAAATTATGTGAACGCAAGTGAGTTTGGTTTTTTTTTTTGCTTTTTCCTCCAATTTCCACATACTTTGTCCTTATTTTGGCATATAGTTTTCATGGTCACACTTGCTACATAATTATTCATTTATTTAATGTTATAATTTAACAATAAACATTAATAGTTTTTATGTGTGAGATGCAGTGATAATTTTAGGTATGCAAAGTTTATTTGTATGTATGTGTGGATTTTTCACTGTATGATGTACTGAGCAGAAAGCAGGAAAGTGAGGCAGGGAAATAAAAATGGCATTATTTTTGAAAGATAAATTATTTTTCCTTTTTCTAGACAAATGAAAATGAGACCTGGAGAGGTCCTTATAGACTGCTTAGAGTCTGTTGAAGATACCAAAGGAAACAATGGAGACAGAGGTAATTGCATACTCGGGGAAATCGTAAATTTTCTGCTGTTTAACCTGTGTAGGTTCATGAAAACCCAGTCAGTTTTCCATTGAACTCTGTATCAGTGCTCTGTTACACAGAAGAGATCCTGCCTATTTCACAGATCTGCTTCTGAGTGTTTTCTTAAAGTTGTAGGAAGGTGATTCTTGTCTCAGAATTGGTTTAGAATTGAAGGCCTTGTAGGAATAATCCATTTATAAACAGTGTGATGCTGTTCTGCTGTAATCCTCTTTAGTGCTCAGTTTGCCCCACCCTATTTTTAACTGAATTAGTAAGGAATATGTAGTGGGCAGGGGCTGAAACTGCCGGCATGCTGAGATGACCCTGCAGGGGGTTGGATGTGCTGCTCTACAGGGTACAGAATGGAGTAAATTTGCATATGGTAAAGGGGTGAGGTTATTCATGAATACTGCTGTGATAGTTAACTCACTGCCTTCCACTTCTCCTCCCCAGAGCAGTTCTGCACTGATTGTGTCTGCATTTTTACTGTAAGCATCTGGATTGAAATCAATAATGGTTCTTGGTTTGATTTTGAGGAGTGCTGGTATATATTAGAGGTTGCTTCATTTGTTCCTTGTTGGATTTTCTTTGCTAGCATTTTAAGCATTTAAGTGTTTAGTGATTTTTCTGGTGGGGTGTCCTGTGCTTTTCTTCTTTTTCCTGTAAAGGGGAAGGAATATTCTGTTGTATCAGAATATTTCATTTAATGGAATTTATTTACATTAAAAATAGCTACTGTCTTTATCTCTAGGCAAATTGCTTGTGACAAATTTGCGGATCATTTGGCGCTCACTGTCATTGCCCAGAGTCAATCTCTGTAAGTATTACCTTTTGTTTTCTTTGTGGTGGCATGCTATTCATTCACAAAGTATTGATTTCAGTACAGAATACTGAAGTATAGCTGTGTTGCTCTGTAAATTCTGAAATAAACTTTTACTAATGAAACTCTTTATAATATAGGAACTGATAATTCATAGCAAAATAGTAATATTCAATATTCAGTGTTAATTTCTCAGAAAATAAGTTGAAGAGTTCTTCAGGCATATTTTTTATTTGGTGGATGTGGGATTAATTTGGTTTTTTAGAAACAAAAATTTGAGCTTGGTTATACATTGCTTTACTTGTAGCTCTTGTTCCCACCTGTTTATTCACATTCTGCGTTTCTCTTTATTCCCCACAAGTACCTGCCTTTCCAGTTTTAGTATTGTAAACTCTGAGTAAGTTTCTCATTTTAACAGTATGAGTTAAAACTGTATGAGCAGCTAGAGGTTTGCCCATATTTAATTTAATGTGCTGAAACAGGGCAGGATGCAGTTACTTTTTATGCAAATTATTTCCAGTGCTCAGTGTGGAGTCCCCTTCTGTGGAAATATTTATTGGATTGGACTGTACACTAAGCAGCCAGAGTTGGTCCTGGTTTCAGAGCAGCACTTGACCAAAGAACCTCCCAAGATCCTTTCCAACTAAAGTTAGTCTTCAGGTTTGTGATGAGGACCCAAAGCATTAATCACAAAGTATAATTCTCATAAATAGCAGCTAAAGCTGTGCTACAAAATTCAGTAATATACTTTGTAATTTTGACTGTTACTTTTCTTGTTCTCCTTTTTCTCCCTTGACTTTTAAGCTGTCGGTTACAACTGTGTTATAAATATAACTACAAGAACTGCCAACTCAGTAAGTTCCAAAAAATACTTTTAAAATAATAAAAAGAAGCTGTAATTATATTTATACTTTTTGCACTATATCAACAATAATCTGAAAGTTTAGTTGCAAGAACTGTAATAGAATAGTGACAAAAGTTTTGTTTCAAAAGTGGAGACCTCTCAAATACATAGTCTAAATTGAACTGCATGCAAGTGTGAAGCTATTTGTCTGACTTGCCACAAAGAGCTAGCAGGAAGATGATGTAGATTTCCTGGACAACCATATAATAACAAAATCAAAAATATTGTTTCAGTCATGATATTGCAAATTTAGAGCAGACAGGCTGCATTAGTTTTACTGTTGATGGAACT
Organism: Parus major; assembly: GCF_001522545.3. Taxonomy (NCBI): domain Eukaryota; kingdom Metazoa; phylum Chordata; class Aves; order Passeriformes; family Paridae; genus Parus; species Parus major. The sequence continues at coordinate 18,384,173 of NC_031776.1, read as the reverse complement.
GCTAGTTGGTCAAAAAGAAAAATAAGTTCAGTTGAAGAAAGCAGTAGATAGTGGTAGAATCAAGATTACATTTCCATATACACTGTTTAAAACAATAACTTAGACAGTAACTGAAGATTATTATTATTTGTACAATCAAGCTACTATATTGCCCAAATGTAAAATTTAATTTTTTCCTTACAGAAATTACGAGGGCAGACAGAAGCTCTGTATATATTGACTAAATGTAACAATACTCGGTTTGAGTTCATTTTTACCAATGTTGTTCCTGGAAGTCCCAGACTTTTCACTTCAGTTATTGCTGTGCACAGGTAGTGTACTTAAAATAGTGTTTGATCAAGGATTCAAATACAGGAGATTACAACTGTTGATAAACACAGTGTATGATTATCCATATTCAAGATTCAGAAAACTTTCCCAAAAGAGAACAATCTCTGGAAGGAAGGGTAAGAATGATCACAAGTTTTAGTACATAACTGCACATAATGAAAATTAATGTGTTTTTATTCTAGTTATTGATCACAATTTATACACCTCATGTCTATAAACTAACTGAACAAATAAGAGTATAAAGGAACTAATTTCAGTTTGCATTTTCTAGCTACTATTTCTGTCTGCAATAATTTCCCATATTTTCAGACCATGTAAAGGAAATGAAGAGTTAAATCCTGGTCAGAACTCTTTGACTACAAAACACGTTGTGCTTAATATATTACCATGGGTATCTGTTCAAGAGCTACAGAACACTGACATATATATTGGATTGTGCTTGTGATTTAACTGGCACTGAAAAATAAAGGATTGTTAATGTCCATGCTATGTATAGCATGGGATCTAGAGAACTTATGCTTTGCAATAGCGGCTGGGTGATGACTGTCTTAAGGAAAAGGAAAAATAGTATAGACATGAACAATACAGGAGATCAAAAAGTCATTAAAACTGTTTTAAGTTTAAAGATAATTTCAGTAAGGAAAGCTGGAATATACTTAATTGTGTTGAAAAGTTTTAATAGTACTCATTATGTGCAGTGTGGTGATAAGAAAAGCTGAAAATATACATTTCATATTTGTACTGAAGCAAAAAGTAAAAATAGTAGAAAAACTGAACTACGTATGAACTAATATGTATTTTATATTTTTTGCAGAGCTTATGAAACTTCCAAAATGTATCGTGATCTGAAGCTGAGAAGTGCATTGATTCAAAACAAACAACTGAGATTGTTACCACAAGAACAAATATATGATAAAGTCAATGGAGTTTGGAATCTGTCAAGTGACCAGGTATAGTAAAGAATCAGAATACATTGACTACAGAAAAGTTAAAATGTTTCAGCTTTCATCTAGCAATTGTACTCCTATAGTTTTGTAACTTCCAAGGAATTACTCTTAATACTGTTCATCAGCTGATGCATGGAGAGAAAATGATCCCATATATTTGCTACTCACTACAACAAAATCTCCTTTTGACAGCCTTAAGTCTACATGATCTGGGTAATATGCAAGGAACTAGATACACAATTTCCGTTAAAAAGATATGAGTCTAAAGCTCTGTATGATACTGAAAGAAAATCATGTTTCTGAAGTGCTCTGCTGAACATTTGTGTGTTTACATGCAGCTTTGACTAAACAGTATTAAGATTATATTGTCTTTTTATTAATGAAAATTGAAATTATTGGAAAGGATTCTGTGTCTTTAAAAAAAAATAAACTTTAAGATAAAAATAGAAAACACATTATTTTATAGGGCACTAGTTGCAAGCATTTCCCGGAGCAGTGAAACAAAACAGGAGCTGATATTTCTGTCTGTGCAATTTTAGTCCAGAATGGAAATATGATCCATTCTGACAAGCTAAAAAGTTCTTTCCTCTACATTTCCTTGGCACACATCTCCTCAATTACCTAAGTTTAACCCACATGCCATTATACTTACGCTTTATGCCAATTCCAGATCTGTACAGTTAATAACGCTCTCAGATGCTTCATGTATTCCCTTGAGGTTGGCTGGGCTGTGACTTGATCCAGCTTTGCTGCAGTAGTAGGTACTCCCAGCTATTTTCATTGCTGAGGTTCTGGTAGCCTTTAAAGATTGGATCCTACTTCCTTGCAATCAATAGAAACATTTCAACAGGCTTTTAGTGAATAAATTATGCAGCTGTACCTTGCTTAATATGTAAATGGATAGCAGTAATCATCATCTTTGGGAAAAAAGCTCCGTACTTAAAGCAATTCTAACATAGCTTTTCTTTAATAGGGGAATTTGGGAACATTTTTTATTACTAATGTGAGAATAGTTTGGCATGCAAATATGAACGACAGCTTTAATGTCAGCATACCATATCTACAAATTGTAAGTATTTTACAACAACCATTTTGAAAATGAAACAACATATGTATAAGTCTTTGGTTAAAACTCCCAGTTTACCAGTATTTTATTTCAGAACCCTCATTTAGAGAGGAATTTAGTCTGGCCAGCATCAACCACAGGGTATATTTCCTCTTCTGTCCAGATTAGTTGGGGGATTTTCTGGGCAGGTACAGGTGTTGAAAATGGCTTGTATTTCAATTTTTTTTTAGTATTTACTCTGATGCTTCATGCCACCTACATACACTGGGATTAATAATCTGTGAACCTGATGTTCAGAAATTTACTGTTACCACTTCTAATAAAACACTTTTCCCTGAGGTTTTAAGGGGTTCAGATTTGTAATGGTAAATGGGAGGGAATGCTGGTAGCCAAGATTCCAGAGACAGTAATTGTAATTGTTACAGTGTAAAAAAAACAAACTGAAATAATGAGATTTTTATCCAGTAATTACAAAATTTTTAACAGTGTTATACCTCTTTACCATTAGCGTTCAATAAAAATGAGAGACTCAAAGTTTGGCTTGGCACTTGTGATAGAGAGTTCTCAGCAGGTAAGAAGCTTAAATAGCCTTTTTCTATTGACTATATTTTTAATATACATATATACACTATTTCTCTATATGCAATATTTTTATATTTATAATATGCAATATTTCTCTAATTCTGAAATGTCATGGTCTACTTTTAAGTTACATAAGAGCATTCCTTCTATGTGGCCTTTTGAAAACTTAAAGTTCTCTTTGCACTGCTTGAAGTGTATTTTATGGTCAGTATGGCTATTGGGAGTTACAGTTTCTCTAAGCAAAGCAACAGTAAGCCAGCATGACTAGCTTGTAACTGTCAAATGTACTGTATTCTGACAGATTATCTTGGTGATCTAATTAATTCTGTACTTAATTAAGACTACTGCTTTAAATATTTTCATTATTTCTGTGTATCGGAAAGCTCCTTTAATAACATCAATAATATCAAACTCAACATTTGCTGAGTGGATGGGAATAAACCATTAATATCACTTCTGAATTTGTCCCATCCTTGTTTGCTGGTGGTTTTCTGTATAAGGATTTTGTTCCTCTTTTATAGAATGGGCTAACAGTTAAAAGTTGATCTACCTCACAGAGTAGCATTGTCATTGTTTTAATTTCACCCATGATTCAAATTTTCTCAGCAAGCTGAAAATTGCTATCATTAAACTGGAAATATCTATCAAGGAGAAAAAAATGTTTAAAAAATAAGACTAATAAACAGATGTTGTCTTTTTTCTCTATTATATAGAGTGGAGGATATGTACTTGGTTTTAAAATAGACCCTGTAGAGAAACTACAGGAGGCAGTGAAAGAGATCAATTCACTTCACAAAGTTTATTCAGCTAATCCTATATTTGGAGTGGATTATGAAATGGAAGAAAAGGTACTTCATTTATTTATTTTAAATTAAATACTGTTTTAGCAATAATATATTAAACATACTAGATATGTGAATTTAATTAATACAGTGTTATAATTTGTAGCCTCAACCCCTTGAAGACCTAACAGTGGAGCAGGTTCCAGATGATGTGGAAATAGAAGCTGATGAACATACAGATGCTTTTGTGGTAAGTGGCTCCACAAAAAAACAGAAAAATAGAATCATGCTTGTTTGGTTATTCAGATTTAAGCAATGTACAGCTGTAATCCTCTATTAAAGATAAGCTGCAACTGTACTTTCTATATTTAAAACACATCTACATGCCTTTTATTAAACATCCTGATTATTACAGGAATTTATTCCATGTGTGAATTTTTAATTTAAGAACAAACTATTATTCAAAATAAATAGTAGTAGATATTTAAAATGATTGACTGCAAGGGTAGATGGCACATGTTTTCAAATGTTAGCCTTGATCAATTGACCATTGACATGTTTTTTCACCAGTCTCTGAAATTTGGTAAATTATCAGGTCTAGCATGAGTGTTATTTCCACTCCTTTTAATTTTGCAGGCTTTTACTAACACAGATAAAAGCTCTTGTTTTTCCTTTCCTTCTTTCCTAGCTTTTTGGTTTCTTTCTTTTCGTTTTTGCATGTTTTTATTCAGTCTTCAGCACATTTGAAGACATACCTTTTCCTTAAATGGAGATCTGTTTGTTCTGTCACTGTCTCTGTCACCTGAATTAAGTAACTGTGCTTTGTACATTCTCAAACAAAAACTGGAAGTTGAAAATGGTTAGAAGGCTGTTGCTGTAGGAGACACAGATTGCCTGTGACCCAAGGAGCAGCTACATACCAATATTCCACAATACTTGACACTGCAGGAAAGCACTTTCTTTGCTGCCCCTCACCAGTCCACAGGGGCAGCTGAAGAAAGACTGGGATCTTTTTGGTAAATAAGATCTAGAACCTGCTGATCCAGAAATTTCTAGAGTGTGGATATTTTCATATTTTCAGAGATCTGATAACCCTAAGTTTTAGCCTTAATTTCCACCCACACAGAATAGGAAAGCTGGTATCTCTTTCCCACATCTCTGTTGAGTTGTTCCATTACTCTCTGTTCTGTTCTTAGATTGACTATGATGTCAACTGAATTTTGATACTATACATTTTAAGATAGCTCTTGATGTTGAATAGTAAAAAGTGGTGTACATGAGGCAAAAAAATACCAGGATGCTTTTAGTTGAATTCATATCAATATTCCCATATAAAGTGTTTGTCAGTGTAACAAATGTAATACAAAAATGTTGCCATTTAAAAAATCTTTATTATGATGGAAAATTCAAAGACTGGTATTTAATGAAAAATAATCCAGTGGTATCTAATCTATAATCCAAAACAGAAACTCTTGTTAAAACACTTTCATAAATTATTTTAACATCAAAGTAAAACCCATACAGACTGGATTATTGTGGAAGATCTACCCTTTACAGTTTTGACACCAAAGAATTATTAGCAGATGTGATTTTTAAGACTTCTTTTTCAAAGGTTCTTTTTTTGTTTTCCTTTGCAGGCTTATTTTGCTGATGAAAACAAGGTAAGGATATACTTTTTCATACTATCAAATTCATGTTGATAAAATGGGATTATGAAATTAAAAAGTGCCTTTTGCTTTATTTTATTTCATATGTCATGTATTCAAAAAGCAACACGACCGCGAGCCTGTTTTTTCAGAAGAACTGGGACTTGCAATAGAGAAGCTAAAGGATGGATTCACACTCCAGGGACTCTGGGAAGTAATGACCTGATTTAGATTGGCACAAGTTTGTTTCCTAAGCAGGGCGCGAAACTCTCAGTTCTTGCTGTATCTGTAGAAGATAACTTAGAAATATCGTAGTAGCAGAGAAAGAACATGCCTAAGCTAAAGAGCAGGCAAATATTATATAATAAGTCCTCAGGCTATTTCATAAAAGGAGGATTATTCAAAAACCTTGTACACGTAAGAGCTTTGCGTTCCTTGTGTTGTCTGTGTAAGCAGTGGGAGGAGAGCCCTCTGAGGCAGCCGGACGGGGTGCAGCTGCTGCGCTGCGGGAAGCGCTGCCCCCTGCAGGCCCCCTGGTCGGGACCTGTGAACTCCCTGTGCCCCTGGGAGCACCTGGGAGTCCCTCCGCACAACGGGCATGGCAGTGCCTTTTGACACACTTGTAACCTCCACCGCTTTCAGCATTGTCCTTTTTCTCCCTTCCTTGACAACACAAATTCGGCCATGGTGTTTCAGACACCATTTTATGGCAGGTAACCACCAATTTTTTTATAACTTCATGGCTTCTGTGTTTTTGTACTGCCCTTTGGCTGCCAGGACCAGACACTGCTTGCCATTTTAAACAGCACTATGTCAGAAAAGTAAGCCTCCTCTTTTTCTGCACATGGAGACTACTGTCTGACACAGGGCAGTGTGAGGTATGCAGTTTAATGCTCAATTTCTAGTATTCATGTATTTATATAGAGTGATGTACTTTCCCATAATGATTATGTTTGAATTAAATTTCCATAACTTCTTTAATGATTTGCAACACAGAAATACCATCATATATAGAACATTTTGTATGTATGCATATTGGCTGTATTATTGATAGATTTAAGAAAAAGCAATTCTGTTCCAAATAATAGCTTTCATATCTCATAATTTTGCTAAATGTTCAGCACATACTATTCCAAGTATTTAATTTTAATCCATTTATCCTCATAGAGTTGTTTGTTTGTTTGTTTTTGCTAGAGCACTTTTTAAAGCAATGATCTGGAAAACAGGGCACATGCAGATAGCTTCTGTGTGTGTCATTAGACCTTTTATGATGTTATGTGTTATATAGAAATGAGTCATTTATTGTTTAAAGGAAGACACAGCTGTTACGTTTTCTAGTGAGATAAAACCTCTGTGCTGTTTTCTATAAATGGAAAAAAGTCAAATGAGATCTCCTCAGCTGTTCTTTCAGCAGCTGACTGTTAAAGTAACTGTGGTGTGAATGTAATAGTGGTGTTTGTAGAAAATCTTTCAAAGTATATATTTTAATGAAATACTACCTATATTGAAAAGCAGTCATTCCTTCAATAAACTTTAATAATATTATATATTGTTGTAAATTTTGCATTCAAGTAGTTGTGTTTTGATCCTGTTTCAATTACATTTAAAGAACCTTTTACCATATGGGTGGAGACTTCAATTTGAATTATTTTGGAAAGCAAAACTTTACCTGAAATAACATATATTTTATGTCTAAACAGTAGTGCTTGGTTTAAAACCAAATGGATATTAAGAAGCAGCCCAAAATTTTGACGTCTTTCAGAATTGTTATTTCAGAATATTTAGTAACATGTATCTGTGCAATCTTGCTCATAGCTGTCTCACTGAGGTCAGATTCTGCTATCCTTACTCATGTCAAATAATTTATTACATTGCACATAATCTTACTGATTCAATGTGGAGAATGATGGCAAAACCTGACCATAGTGACTAAGAGCAACAGTTGCTTCTTTCAGTCTTTGACAGCTGCAAGAGCAACTCTGTTTTTCCAAACTGTCCATCCCAAATTCCAACCTGTAAGAGTATGTACCTATATTTAGCAAGTCAGATTAAGTTGCAGAGGCTTCAAGCAGGGCAAAAAGCACATTGGTCTGCCTTTTTTACAGACAAACCTTTGGGCAGACAACAGCTAAAGCTTTCTCCTCCCTCCCCTTTCCCAAGTGTTTGCGAAATGGATTCCCAAAGGGAACTCACTGAAGAGCTCAGACTTTACCAATCTACCCTCCTTCAGGATGGCCTCAAGGAACTCCTTGAAGAGAAAAAGTTTGTAGATTGCTCTCTAAAAGCTGGTGACAGAAGCCTGCCTTGCCACAGATTGATTCTGTCGGCATGTAGCCCTTATTTTCGTGAGTATTTCTTATCTGAGCAAAATGAAGAGAAAAAGAAGGAGGTAGTTCTAGATAACGTTGACCCCAACATCCTGGATATGATTATCAAATACCTTTATTCAGCAAGTATTGATCTCAATGATTCTAATGTGCAAGATATTTTTGCTTTGGCCAGTCGCTTTCAGATCCCTTCTGTATTCACTGTGTGCGTCTCCTATCTTCAGAAGAGGCTTGCTGTTGGTAACTGTCTGGCCATCCTGCGGTTAGGTGTTCTACTTGATTGCCCAAGACTTGCATTTTCTGCCCGTGATTTTGTTTCAGATCATTTTGTGCAGATCTGCCAAGAAGAGGACTTCATGCAGCTTGCCCCGCATGAACTTATCTCAGTTATTTCACCTGACAGTTTAAACGTAGAGAAGGAAGAACTGGTATTTGAAGCAGTAATGAGATGGGTCCGAACAGACAAGGAGAACAGAATAAAGAGCCTGGGGGAAATTTTTGACTGCATACGTTTTCGTCTAATGCCAGAAAAATATTTCAAAGAACAGGTTGAGAAGGATGATATAATTAAAAGCAACTCAGACCTTCAGAAAAAAGTAAAGATTATTAAGGATGCTTTTGCTGGAAAACTGCCTGACTCTAGCAAAAGCACAGAAAAATCAACCAAAGGGGAGGTGAATGGTGATGTAGGAGATGAAGATTTACTGCCTGGCTACCTAAATGACCTTCCCAGGCATGGCATGTTCGTCAAAGACCTGATTCTTCTGGTTAATGACACTGCTGCAGTAGCCTATGATCCTCTTGAAAATGAATGCTACCTAGCAGCCCTCGCAGAACAGATTCCCAGAAATCATTCCAGTATAGTCACCAAACAAAATCAGGTCTATATTGTTGGAGGACTCTATGTGGAAGAGGAGAACAAGGATCAGCCTTTCCAGTCATACTTCTTCCAGGTACAATCTTTATAATTGTTGTTATAACAATAATAGGTGCTTATAAGAGTTACTGAAAAGTGTTCTGAGTCTCTGCAAGTGGGTTGTCTAGTCTCTTTGTATGGTGATGGAGAGAAGTATCTAGAGAGAGTTATTTTTGTCTCACAGACAGAGATGAAACTGAGGGACTTGCATCTTCTTTTTTGGGATAACCCCTGGTATGATCTCAGAAAGTATTAAAAAGATATTCTATCTAGGCACTGGCTTTCATGAAGGCCCATATTTTTCATATTACAGATGTCTCAATTTAGGTCTAATATTTTTCTAAAATACTTTTTGTGTATTTTTGTTAACTTTGATGAAAGTTGGAGTGTTTTAGCTGATTTAGATCTGATGAGATGTCTTCTTTTTTGCATCTGAAATACTTTCATGACAGCAGTAATTTGTGTATTTTAAGTGCAATTTCTGTTACTAAGACTGCAGAAGTCCTTTTTGTCATATCTACACTTGAAAGCCTAAGGGCCATATAAATATGTAATTTAGAGGCAGAAGGGGTTTTTTTTTCCTCAGCAAAGTGTGTCAGTACACTAAATACCGTGTTTAAACTGAGTGTAATTGTAGCTTTGTAAATCTGTATGATATAAGGCTGATAAGTACTAACTGTAACTCCACAATATATTTCACGAAAATTTGAAAGAATGTGGTTTCTCATGCTTATACCATAAACTAAGTCTGTTGTGTTTTTAGCTACATGTTTGGTATATATTTAAACTATTCTGTGGTGAATTATGCAATATGGCCACAACCTCTCTTTAGGCACACTGGCCCAAAAGAGTAAAGTCTGGTTTCAATATGAAATAAAGCATAGTAATGAGCAGTGATAGAATTTTGAAGCCTTCAGATATTAAAAAGTGCAAATACAGGAGTTTATAGGAGTATGGCTCACTCATTTCACGCACAATAAAAGACTTGGTTTCAGACATTTGTTAAATTGATGAGAGGGAAGTCTTAGGGGAGGGACTAATGCTGTTTAATTTCCTTATGTAGGTATAAAACACTTAGCACTGAAGTGAAAAACTTGTTACAGAAATATTCTTCCCATAAAAATAGCACATTGGTGTAGTAATGTGTATTTAGTCCAGAGCTGAATAAATCTCAGGCTACTAGAAAGGGGCCTCTGAGAGACTAAACCTCAAGACTGTTACTAAAAATAGGTGAAGTTTTCAAAATTCTACTTTATATGTCAACATCCATTTCCTGAAATCATGTTCACACAAATAGAGTTGTATGGCACTGACTCTTCTAGATCTCAGCACAATGAAGAAGCATGGGTGGGTGGAAGACATCATTCATTAGGAAACTAATGAAACTAAACTAGGGAGGGGCAGGTTGTTCAGGCAAGCAGAATTGCTGTTGAGAGACACTACATGCCAATAGTTAAGTTCTGTGGAACAATATTAATTGTATGGATTTTTACCGTTTGCCTTTCCTAACCCTTCCTGTTCTGATGCTCTTTCAGCTGGACAGCATTGCTGGTGAGTGGGTTGCCCTTCCTCCACTGCCGTCAGCCAGGTGTCTCTTTGGGCTGGGAGAGTCAGACAACAAGATCTATGTAATAGCAGGCAAGGACCTTCGCACTGAGGAGTCACTAGATTCAGTATTGTGCTATGACCCTGTGTATGTTTCAAATTTAATTATGCCCACTGATATATAGATGACCAATTGTTAGTTGAAAAAACCTAACAGTGATCTTCTTGTTCCAGGGCAATGAAATGGGGTGAGATCAAAAAGCTGCCCATCAAAGTATATGGCCATGCAACTATCTCAAACAATGGATTGATATATTGTCTTGGTGGAAAAACTGATGATAAGTGAGTTTCTAAGTCTTTTTATGACAATTAATAACATTATCTTCTTGGTCCTTAATAGATAATATGTCCTCACACTCAGGAATTAGGGTTTCCTTTTCTGCCTATCTGGATTAAGGTTGCTAACAGTCTGGTACAGGGGAACACATTACGGTATGTAGGATATATTTTTTGGTGACAAGGTAAATTACATATAAATTGTAATTCAACTTGCTATTTTAATAACCATACTTTACTTATTTCCAAGGCAAATTTTATTTACATTGCAGACAGATTACTAATATGTAGCTATGAGGACCATCACTGAAAGCATTCTTTCCTTTCAGATAGAAATACCTAGGTGCACTGGAATTATGGTCTCAGTTTTTCCAGTTTTCTGATCTGTGATACCTGTTACACCTTAATGGGTATGACATTAGGAAAATGAAATTTCCATTCACACTGATCATGTGGCGGTAATTTTTAAGTGTTTTTAAAGGGGATATTTAAGATAGAAGTTTGTCATATAAGCCAAAGCACCATCATAATCTTTCCTTTACATAACCTTTGCTATATATTCCTCCACAAATCCATCTGAATACATTATGCTGGGAAATGTTGTCTTTCTCCTCAAAGGTACTATGAAATGGCTGACCTGTGTAATGTAAACCACATTTGATTTAGTCCTATGGATGCAAGTAGAGCTTTATAGACAATGCAAGGATTCTCAGATTAGGTACAAGAAAGGATCTCCAAGAGAAGAAAGGTAGTATAGATAAACCCATAAAGTCTACCTTAATTAGATCTACTTGGAACAAGTCAAAAGTTCATTAGAAATGATCACTGCTTTTCTTTTTGCTCCCCAGGAAATGCACTAATAGATTATTTGTGTACAATCCCAAGAAAGGAGACTGGAGAGACCTGGCTCCAATGAAAGTGCCTCGCTCAATGTTTGGAACAGCCATCCATAAGGGCAAGATTGTCATTGCAGGTGGTGTCACTGAAGAAGGCCTTACTGCATCTGTTGAAGCTTTTGACTTGACCACCAATAAGTGAGTGCAATATTCAAGCTATTTGAATCAAGTGTTTTATCATCTAGGCTTTTAGGAGCTCTGAGGTAAGAGATATAAAGCTTTTCAGGTACCCATACTCCCACTGAGACATTTGGTCTACAGTCACATTTTCAGCAACAGCAGCAGTTCACAGAGCAGGTCTCTAGACATTTTTCCTGCACCCGCACACACTCAAATTATTATGCTAATGCCACTTGAAATAAATACGCATTTTGGAAACCATAGGGGAAAATGAGAATAAGTGGGGAACAATATGTCTGTATGAAGCATATTACTGAAGAATCAGTGAATCTGTAAGAAGTTGTTCTTGGGAAAAGATGTCTTAATAGTGTAATTGTGTCACACTTAGCAGTTGCAGAAGTCTCTGAGGGGACTGAGACACTGGAGCTTACTGCTGATAAATCTCAGAATTTTTTCCTTTTTTCCTAAACCATGGCCTTGGTACCTGAATTTGTTGCCCAGAGAAGTATTTGAGTGCATTTAGTTTACAATATTTCTCACGTGTTTAACTTGATTTTTTCTTTCCATCCTTAGATGGGAGGTAATGCCTGAATTTCCCCAAGAGAGAAGTTCTATTAGTTTAGTCACTTTAAGCGGAGCTTTGTATGCTATTGGAGGCTTCGCAATGATTCAACTTGAATCTAAAGAATTTGCACCTAGTGAAGTCACTGACATATGGAAGTAAGTTTAATTTTAGTCACTCTTTCCTGGTCAAAACTCTTATCTAAAACTGAGGGTTGTAGACACTGGAGGCTAACACTGTTTTTCTGTTTAAGTCTGAAAATGATCCATAGAGCAGGTTGTAAAGCAGTTGTTGACAGATAAAAAGGTTTGTCAGAATGTAACAAATAAACATGAGACTTGGATCTAATGACTACTTCCACCTACTAATTATTTGACCAGTCCAAGTCATGATCTTTAGCTTCTTTAGAAGGGTAAATTGCCATCTCTTGGCAAGTTTAGCCTTGCCAATAAAAACATTCTTTTGTGACACTGTGATGCAGAAAAGCATCCATACACAGAGGCCTGTACGTACTGATGTGTTGATGGTCAAATGAATAACTGTTCCAAGAGAATCAGAAGTCTCTAGCCCCTAGATTTTTTTTGAGCTAATCATAGCAGCAGTGATGATACATCAGATCTCTGCTGCAACTCCTAGTTGCTAATGTATATTCAGAAGTTTTAGTTGGCAGTAGGAAGGAAAACCCCCCCAGCTTTATATGCAAGAATCTGAAGAAATTCAAAAGGGATGTTTTAGGTGAAAGCTTTTTAAAAGCATGACACAGGTCAGCAAGAAGCTTTAGGGACCAGGAAAAGACTAACTTTTGTGCAAGAACATCTTCCTGTTCTGGAGTAGGGGACAAAAGCAGCCTTTCATGGCACCCTTCAGGACATGGTTGCTACAAGCCTTTGCAACAGGTGGACTATCCTCCTTTTCATGTATGTGTGCTGAATCATCAAACTCAAACTAAAAAAGCTATTTCCTAACATTTTTTTAAATGCAGGTATGATGATGAGAAGAAGGAATGGGTTGGCATACTAAAAGAGATCCGATATGCTACTGGAGCCTCCTGCCTGGCCACACGCTTAAACCTGTTCAAGTTATCAAAACTGTAAACAAAATGCTGGAAGATATGATATGGTGAGGGAGTTTTGATAGGCTCTTCTGGTTTTGTTGCATGAAAATGTCCCCAAATTGTACAGTTTTGTAGCAGCATACTAGTCATACTGGGAACTGTTAAAAAGTTCATTTGTCTGTCCACTTCCTGTACTTCCTAGCTAACCAGCAACCACTGAATTTTTGCCAGTGTTTAAATTTCTAAAGGGTTATAATTAATGTTGATTAGATTAAGATTTTGGCAAGAACTCAATTTTCCACTCTGTGAAATTGCAAACAACGCTAGTTAGACTTCCTTATACTCAATGCAATCCAGGTATTGGTAGCTTGTCCTCCAAACAATGCGCACGAATTAAGTGTTAAGTTAAATACAACTAATAGGTAGCTAATTTTATTCTAACTGGCTTTTTGTAGGGCCAGATTTCCCCACTTAGTAATGTATGTAAATCCTGCACTCTTCAGTGGTATCTTGGAAATATCTTCTCATGACAGACCTCAAAAAAATAATTTTGCTTGGAATTGAAATGAATATTTTAAGCAAAAGTGGCTTAATACTATGTGGCCTTAATAAATGCCAGTTTCATCCAAAGCTATACTAGTAGACAGAGGAGAGGGGTAGAGAGAGAAGTTCACAAGGTTAGTAGCTCTGCTGTTTCACCTACTACGTTTAAACTTCTTATAACAAGGATTTTCCACTTTTTTTATGCTTTTATATTTATTTCCAAAGCAAATATTTTATGGAAGTTTTTCTCAGAGATGTAAGGCAAATAACAAGCATTCATGAAAAAGTCCTGAAAGAACTATCTTTAGCAAGTATCTGTGCCAGAGAGGACTTTTTCATTTACTCTAGAGTTGATGCATTTTGATGTTGAAACTTTTAACAATTAAACTTTGTTTTTAAAACTATAAAAGTATCACTTGATGGAATCTTTTTTTAGTGATTAGCTCATCATCGCTATCATATTGACAGGACACAGATCGCTTAGTACAGCCTTTGCCCAAAATAGAGCACTCAGTTTTCTTCAGAGCATGCTTACCATTTTTTTGTAGAGTATCTCTTCAAAGGATTTCTCCATTGCATAAAGAGTGTGTCATCAGTCTAAAGGATTGCGTAAATTTAATTACAACTGAGGTAGCAGGAAAACTGGAAAAGAAGGCCACCACATTTGATTGAATAGCAGCGCCAACTATCAAATGACCCCTTGCATTGCCTTCCTATGAGACAGAAGTAACATATGCAGAAGCACAGCCATCATAGTTCACCTCAGTATCTTACTGTTCACTAGTACTTAATCTGTAGGGCATTTTCCCTTTAGTACCCAAATCTGCAGCTGTGCTTAGCACTTTTTTATTGGCTCCAGTTAGGTCACTGGTTTACACCACCCATCTGCTCTGTGTCCTGCTTCTACTAAATAAGCAAGAAAACATATCCTCATTGCACATATGAGAAAACAGGCACAGTTGGCAATCACCCTAAGGTGAGGGCAGCTGTAGGCACTACGTGGCCACCTCTGGACATGGGATTATTTGCCAAGCATGACACCCCTGCAAACAGTTACCGCTCTACAATGAACATTCTCCTGGCTATTCCACTTCTATATCTCAGTGTCTTATGCCTCTTGCACAAGGCCTGGCAGGGTTTTCAAGTGTGAAGGTGTTCCAAAAGGCTCAGCCATTCTTCTGCACACACCAGATCACAGGGTAAGAGAAGCAGCTGGAGGTTCCTCACCACACAACTCTCTCCCCCAGCACAGTACCCCACAGTACCTCTGTTCTGAGAATGGAAACTGAATGACTTTAAAAGCAGCACTATTCTTAGCAAATCTGCATTTCAGTTTCTTGGTTTCAGAGTACAGATACTGCTCGATTCCTAACTGTTCATTTTGGCACACGCTGGAGGACAGACATAGTTTCCAGTACATTGCTGACTCCACTCTCCTAGTCAATAGTATTTCCAACTTTTTCTGTGGAGAGTTTTATGTCTGGCTAAGCCTCTGTGCTATTTATTCAGGAGATAATAATGTAATTTGATTGCAAAACTGCCAGATTCCTTTGCTCGTAATAGCTTGCAGATAATGAGAAATTCTAAGTATCCTTATCACATCTTCACAGCCCACTGTGACCTGCCTTTTGCAATCCCTAATAAATTGAGGATTAAATGTCTTTACACCTAATGACTTTGGCAAGCCTTGATCCAGCTGATACAGATAGAGATTTTTGAAAAAGTATTCCAGGATTACAAGATGTTTGATGGTACATAAACTTTTTATAAAAGTACTTTAGACTGCATGTCTTATATCACTGTATTCCATACAGCTGCTGCCTCAGGTATTCCAGCTGTTCACCTTTTGTTGACAGAACCACAGAATTCCATTCGAAGTGAGCAATCTGTAGAACAGGATGGTACAAACTGACTTTTAACATTGGTATAAACCACATACCAGATAAGAAAAAATAAAAGGCTTTCCGATATCTGTTCTTCACTTGAAGATACTTACCACTTGATACCTCAAAGCCTGGCATACTCTATGAATGAAAAGATCCATTTCTTATTGCAAGATTCTTCTTTATCTAAGTACAGTCAGTCTGCTTCCAAAAAGCAGCATAGTTGCAGAGACATAAAACACATATCCACACAATACAGGCTGTGACAACTCCATTACACACTCCCCTCTTTTAAAACCCAAACTGAGAGAAAAATCACAGGGTACTGTACTTTTTAATGCTAATGTATCAGACTGGAATGGTGTATCAGTAGACACATGAGAAAGGATGATGATTCCATTTAAAAAAAACCTAACCAACAAAATTTAATCTTAAAGAAGAATTCTAGCTAAAATTAGGTTAGGTGAGTAATTAAATATATAGGAGCCTCCACATTAATGAGTCTCCATTTCCCAAATGTTTCAGTGCTGGTGGGGAATTATCTCTGGCCTCTAGTGTTCCCTGTCACAGCACTATCACTGCAGCAGACAAACAGCATCCATATCCTATCTGGCAGCTGCCAAAATTGTCTTACTACTCAAAGAGGGTATGCTCAATCTTTTTCTACCATAGAATCTTCAGTGAAATTGAGCTGAAGCTCTCATTTCACTTTTTCTCCTTTACTCAGGCTACAAAGAGATTGCTAGTTTGCCTGTGGTAAGGTCAGACTGGGACCTTTTGACTACAGTTTTGCTTCACCTTCTTTCAGAGAAGGTGTGAGTTCTATGAAGTCCTTACACCATTTAGAGAACAGCTTAGAATTTCCCCCCTAAATACAAGAATTGCTCTCTCCCAGTAGGTGCTTTTAATGATAAAACCAATCTCTAAACCTGTTGCATGGGAAATGGATCATTTTGCAATGCTGATACAATGCAGAAAGGACACAAAGTGTTGCTGACTGCTCACCTGAAATACTGGATACCCCAGCATCTCCAGGTGTCACTTTTTCACTGCAGGTTCTCCTTTCAGATAACATGAATAATCTTCGCTAAAAGCTTGTGAATCAAGAAGTTCCAAAGCAATTCTGCAAACAGTAAAAATGTGCATTTACTTTCAGGTCCTACCTGAATAGCAAGAAGTGATAGTTCAGTATTTATTGATAGTTGCAGCAAGACTAGATAAACCTGACAATTCTCAGAAAATAAAAATTAAACAACTGCCTGGAAATAGACAAAACATTTTCCTATTTATCTAGAGATACTTGAATTCAGAAAAAGCAATTTCTCCCTGCATCTGTTTTTATTCCAATGGTAAAAACAACTAACTAGCATTTTCAAGGCTTACTTTTGAAGAGGTGTGAGGAAAACAGTATTCCAATCTCATGAAACACATTTCAAGAACCTGTACTGGGTTTGGCTGGGATGGAGGTACTGTTCTGCATACCAGTTCTTATGGTGCTGTGACCAGAACTTGTGACCAGAACTGTAAATAATACACCAATATCTTGGCTACTGCTGAAAAGTGCTTGCACAGCATCAAGGCCTTCCCTGTTTCTCCCGCTCCACTCGCAGTGCATACGGGCTCATTGACAAGAGCTTGGGAAAGGACGCAGCTGGGAGGGAACCTCAGCTGCCTAAGGTGCTATTTCACACCACACATTATGCCCAGCAGTAAAGCAGAGGGGACTTTAGCCACAGGTCTGCTGTAGGTGAATGGCTGCATGGCCATTGATTGCTTTGTTTCCCTCTCCTCCCTTTTTTTTCCCTGCACTTATTTAACTGTCTTAATTGCAACCCAGGAGGTTTCTTTCCTTGCTGTTATGCTCCACGTTCTCTCCCCTATCACACTGCAGGGACATGAGCCATGCCATGCAAATGGGAAGCAGCAGCTGCCACTAACCCACCACACTCCAGAAGGCTAAATCTCATTAGACTTTGGAAAAAGGAACAGAACATTAGGACATGAGCATCAAAAACCTGGTCTAAACTGGATGTAAGCTTGGAAGAGCTAATATACAAGAATTCAATATACTGACCTTTGAGCTCCCAGTGGCAGAGCCTTTCTCCTTTCATCCTTGATGTCATGTCTAAAGTGTATTCCCCCCACACCATTCAAAGGTACACTCTGAGCCATATAGGAAAGAGGCTTTTTATTTACATCCAGGACATACTCAAAATCTGCCAGAAAACAAAACAAACCTGTTTACTGACAAAATAAAAAAAATTTGACGTGTATAGTGTTGACTTCTAGAAAAACTGATAGCCATAATTAGAGATACCCAACATTATTTATACTGTAAAGAACTTTTTAGAAACTGTATTTTATATAACGATTTCTTCTTTGCAGTATCTTGTGGCCATCAGAAGCTTCCTAATCTTGGTGATAACAGTGATACAAAAGGACTCCATAACAATTTTTAGGGTGTTAACTTCTCACCTATTTCATAGTAGTACGGTGTGACAACAGACATTCTTGAGTAATGGCTCCCTCCTAAGATCTCTGTCAGCATTCTGTGAATATGCTGTTGCTGTGGATTTATTCGGCTTGTACCTACAAAGACAAAATAAAGAATTCATACGTCAAAACTTCCACAGACAAAATTCTGAAAATAGTGTTTTGAGACCTTGTATTTTTGACAGCCAGGCTACTGAATTAAATATTTTCCACAGATCCTGAGTGTTATTCTATCATAATTCAGAAACAAAGTGATCATATTTTAGCTAGAAAGTGGCAGGTGCATGCTATTAAGTAAATTTCAAATCCACACTTTATGTCCCAGGATTTTTTCATTCACATACTACAAAAACTTAAGTTTTAGGTTTCACATGGTGGAGTTTGTTTGCTTTTTATTATGTTTAGACATGTATTTACTCACCTTGTGTTTATTATAGCCGTACCACACTATCTGCCACTTCACTGTCCATTGCAGATTAACACCTTGCTCCATTAAACACCAGTTTTAGAGACAAAGTAGCTGAGTACTGTGAATATCAAAGTAGATCTCCCCAGGAGAATTAGTGGAGGAGATACTGTGTTTGCATTAGAAGGATTTTCTGAATTGATCACTACTCTGAAAGATCTCAGCTGCTACACTTAAACATTAGCCTACTTTATCTCTCATCCCTGATTGGTCTTGACTCTTGTGAGGAAGAAGGGAGGATCAAGTTCAAAAGGAGGCAGTAAAAATATTTACCTTGAAAAATTTAAGTCATAACAGTTTTGTAACTGAACAGAGAGCAAAATGACCCATCTCCTCCAGTAGAACATGATCCTCTTCCTGCCTTTCCATCCTTCATGCCACATACACTGTTTCTGGTATTTAAATTTTAATTATTCTGCAGAAATATCCCATGTCTATTACATTAATTCTCACAAGGAAAACCAGTTTTCTCCCACTTGTACTACTGAGTGATTTCACTTTCCAAGAATACACACTCAGCAGAGAGGATGTGCCTTCTATTGTATGCTAGCATTGCCATGACGGTTTTAGAAGAAACATCTAGTATATCGTTTAAAAAATTGGCTATTATGAGTAACAAGTGCAGTTTTTCCTGTCCTAAATTACGTACTGTTATGAAAGACACGTTGGCAGTATGGCTCATGAAACCAAGGGATGTGAAACTCTGAGCATTCCAGACAGACTGCTCTGTTCAATTTCATGAGGCTTGAGTCGACCCTCTGCTTCACTGTATCAGGCAGGACTGGTTTAAAAAACACAATACACAGAAATGTGTGAACTGGAATGTGAAAAATCTAACAAATTGAACTAAATGGTAGCCTCTGAATTTTTTACTAGAAATGGAAATATCTGTATACTATGGCATTTATAAAACTCATGTGACAGAATTTAAGAAAGGTTCTCAAAATCCTTGAGAAAATAAATTTAAAAACCACAGTTCTGCTCAACATTAAGAAAAACAGCAAGACAGAAGATAGAAAATGCTTCTGTTGTGCAAATTTAATTAAGTAGTTGAGGACAAAATGGCAAGAGTACATTGATAATGAACAATGTAGAGGTAGAGAGCAATGAAACAGTCAAACACTCGGTCTCTTACTTAGAGAGAAGAGACAGGTAGGATACATTCCTTGCAGACAAGAATCCCACATTACTGCTTTAGCTTTGTGACTATTTCTAGTAATAAACACCACAGTATGGTAATATTATTTCCAATAAAATTGAAGAATTATTAAAAACTGAGTGCAATAAGTTTTCTATAGAATTTGTTTTATATTACTTTCTCCCGTCTGCAATACAGGCCTGTACTTTTAAAACAAAGAACAGATTTTTGTCCATTCCTTCCCTTTTAGCACTCAAATTAGGACTATATTATATAGAGGATGTATTTCCTAAAACCAGAATAATTTAAAGAGTAATTCTGTATCTCAAGTCATATCTAAGTCCCAACTGCATTTTATGCCAAATGCTACACAATCAAATTCGTCATAAGCTAGATAGCTACCTTTAAGTTGAGCATCAAATTTGCTTAGGAAAGAAACATTAAATATCATTGTTATCAGAACTGGAGGAAAATACCCAGCCATTGCCAAAACATGACCAAGCAGCACCAAGTGATAAGTTTCAAGATGACCTTGAAAAACCAGAGAGAAACCCCTATTAACACATGACGAAGTTGAAAGGATTTGCAATGCCCTTTCCCTGGCCTCTCAAATCATCTGATTTTCTCTCTAATGTACAACACAAATCCATACACATTTCCTCTACAATTTTAACTATTTCTTTGTGATGAATCATAAAATGTAGTTCCAAAATGATGATTCCTTGGGGAACACAAGAATTCTATCCAATAACAACAGAGTAAGTTAATCAGAATTTTCACTTACATTTTACTATGCCAAAAATCCTTTGCTAGTCCCTTATCAACAGTCATTTTTTAACGGAATGAAACAAAACCCAAATTGAATATTTGTCATGGTTTAACCCCAGAGTTAAGGGTTAAGAGAATTAGTAGTAACATACTTACCTTTACTTTGCTTAGCAAAAGTGCCATTCTATTGCCATTTTCATTCAGTAAAAATCTTTGACTATTGCACTTACTCAAGTTAGAAGTAAGATGTTGGATCTTTTAAAGAATTCTTCATTGTCAGGAGGGTTCAAAGCAGAGAAAAGGAAGAGAATAAAATAGATTTCAGAGGGGGGAATCTGAAAAAAAAAGACATCCTAAATCAAGTCACCACAAAATACCCTAATACTGTTTAATAGTAAGGTTTTATAATTAATTCAGAATTTGGAGATTTAAGAATAGATGAACTATTTTCTAATTTTTTTCTTTAGTCAACTTTTCCTGGAGAAAATAATAAAAAAAAAAATATGTAGCAACAGTTGAAATTGCAGCCACAACTAAAAATTTATTTCATGTAGGTGGTCCAAGTGTTTCTATACACTTAAAGAACCTTTTAAGAAGGCTTTGCATTAAATGTTTGCTTTAAGAAACTAAACTGCAACAGAATAAAATTGAAGATTTATATGAACACCAGATTGAGAATGAGAAAAGAGAAAGAAAAAAAGAGCAATTTTGACCAAATAGACAGGATATTGGGGAAATCCCCACAACACTGTACTGTTAAAATATCCACCATGTGATGAAACTATTTATAAAGAAGTTTAAAAAAAATTAAGATGGTCAAATGTAAAGTTGAATGTAAAGGATTATGACTAACCTAACACTGAGTGAACAATAAAAAAGAATTGAGAATTAACGATAAGCTAATTTATATACAAAGCAAATTTATATACATAGAAGTAAAACAGCTTTAAGTGAGCACAAAAAAATGATGATCTCCAAATCATGTACACTGAAGAAAACTCTTAAAAATGTGTGGATTGTGCTCTGAAACATATCAACTACTAACCTGTCCTTTCTCACTGAGTAACTCACAGTAGACAGAAAGAAAAACTGTGATACCT
Source organism: Parus major (assembly GCF_001522545.3). NCBI lineage: Eukaryota > Metazoa > Chordata > Aves > Passeriformes > Paridae > Parus > Parus major. Next base: position 18,362,673 of record NC_031776.1, on the reverse strand, counting down.
TGTTTATATTTTCAACAGTCACACAAGCTATTCTGTCAAATAATGCAGGACAACAGTGGTCTGATTTTATGAGAAAAAAAGACAAGGGTAAAACATTTGCCCATGTTATTTGATCTATCAAGCGTTGAAACATGGCCAGAGTTTTCTCATTCAGAACTTGTTCAAACCACTTTCCATTCACATAACTATAACCAAGGTTATAGCCAAATTACAAAACAAGGAAATAAAGTATCTAAGCAAAAAAACTAGGTGTTTTTTATTAAAGCACGTTGTGTATATGGAGTTCTACAAGAATTAGTTGTCCTTCACTTAACCAGCCCAAGAAATCTATAAAGAGTATATTCTAAACAATGATGTCAAATGGATAAAATGATTATGAGCAATTTATTGCTTTAATATAATTTTGTTTTCAAGCTACACTGTATTTATTTACTTGTCAAGATGCATCACATATTCAGAAGAGGCAATTCTCTGATGCTGGTGACTTGGTTCTGCCATTATCCCAAGATTAAAGAAAAAAAACTACAATATCCCCCCTCAAAAAAAAAAAAAAAAAAAAAAAAAATAAAGCAAAACACAGCAACAAAATCCACAGAGGGAAAATGTTTAAATACAAAATGTTTCAAGTAAAATTGAGATAAGTATGGTTTTAACAACCATTTAAGACCTGGACAGCAATCACTAAGATAAAACTGTAAATATGAAAAACTGCAATTCACTTCAAACACATGAGTCTACACAGACAATAAATTTCAAAATCTCAAGTGTTGGACCCTGTTGTTGCAGTGTCCGAATCTCTCAAGCACTTGTGTACCAAAGTCTATATGTATAATTTTCAAAACCTTCAAAAATACAACTGACATTTAAAATACTCCTATTATGTTTTAATCATAAATACTCTTTGGGAACTCTTACATAACCTCACATGAAGCAAATCATGCTCACAACTTAAACCTTTCACAAAGCACGGCAGGACAATACTTACCTTTCTAATCTTTTCCATGCCTCTGGAACAAGCACTTTTGCTAGGGAAACATGGTGTTCAACATCGAGCCTTCAAAATAAAGACAATTCTTCAATAGTTATAAAGAAATAAGACATACAACCTTTCATTATTTATCACAATGTTTTACTTTTCTATCATTCCCTCCATTCAAACAGATTATAAACATTTATGCATGAATAATCAGAATTCATAATTATAAAACATATTTACTGGGACTGCAAAACAGATCTGTTCTGCCTCTGTCTCCAGAACTGAGGCACAGAACATTATGCTGTGCCACACAGTCAAGAGCACAGAAGCTGTGTGGCAGGGCAGTCTCACCACAGTCTCCTTATGAGATAGAATTTTGACTACAAAGGTTTCTCTTTGTATTACCTAATACAAAATATATTTAATGTTCTTTACCTCAGGATGCTATATAAGATGTCCACTATCACCTCATCTTCCATGTGTTTCACCTTGTTTTCGGCCAAAATGCAAAGGGTAAGAAACTGGGAGTGATTTCTTACATAGTCACTAGTCCTTAAGAGTGAGGGCCTCTTCTTTTGCAATTGCCACAGCATGTTCAATGCAATTCCCACATGCTTTTCAGAAAGTCTGGCCTTGTTCCTTCTAACAAGGCTGAACACTTCATCTTCATGGGTGCAGCCATTTATCTGGTTCAAAAGCAGATCACTGCACAGAGTCCGAGCCTGGTAACGTCTCAGTGCAAACAAGCAAACCTGCCTCATACAAAGCATTTTGCTATGCCTACCAGCTAGCTTTAAAGTGTCCAGAAAAATTTTTCTTTCAATTTTCACAGTAAACCATGCTGTTACTAACAAGAAACTCAAGTATTTTAAAAACAGAAGACTATTTTTCTTTGATCCTGTATGGTCACTGTATTAAGAAGAAGCCAATTCTGAGGTACCTGTAATGAGAAAGTATCAAAGCACTTAATTTCAGTGACAACCAAAAAGTGAAAATCAGTGTCTCTACATTATGATGTTCTAAGTAAGCTAAACTTAAGAAGAACCTACAGCCTTGACTCTTCTCATAGAAAAGCTCCCAACAACAAACACTGACATGCTCACAAGTACTATGAAGTTAGTCAACTTCAAATTAAGTTTTCAAATTTAGAAAACTGCCTTTAAAGGGCACACGTGCAATCAATGCTACTACTGAGAAGGAAAAGCTGAAGATTTTCCACATGCCAGCACTGCATGTGACTATGTGACCTTGCTCTCACTAGGCCATAATCCCAAACTGGGGTCCAGGAACTACCAGAAAATACAACTATTGGTGGGAAAATGAAGTGAGATGGCTTCTAGTTGAGAAGATTGATCACCTTTGTATTATTGATCAACAACACATCATCAGCTGAAACTGCCATTGCACTAAAGAAAAGCAACCTGATTACAAATTATAATGGAAGCTACAGTCTTATCGAATGAAATTGATTAAGTATTCATTTGTTTTCTTAGAATATACCCCAATTTGTACACAGTGCTAACAACTACTTATTCTACAACTTACACAATTGATTCCAAGCTGAAGTACACAAATCACTAATGTCAAAAGCCTTAGTACACCAAAGAGGCCTCATCAAATTCCCTCAATTCAGAGATCATGGAAAAGTCTAGAAGGCTTGCTTTAAAAGATATAATCATTAACAACTAAAATTATCAATACCTTCAGCAAACTTGAATGCTCTTCAACTGTAGGCATGATTCCATCAGTGCAACACTATCAAGGCGATGGCAGAAGTACTCACTAGGTCTGTGGAGGAAGAAAAAACATTATTTGTGCAGCCTGTGCAAGGCACTGAAATCACTCCAGAAAGATGGATATAGGTGGATTTCATTTTGACATTTGTACAATCCTCTTCTTAAAACAAAACACAATAAATGTCACTATCACTGGAGCAGATACAAGGAAAGTCAAAACAAATGGGTTTTAATTTATGATCTGCTATTGTAAGATTTTTCTTTCCTATGCAAAATAAAAGAATACAAAAAAAGGTACAAATTTTTCACATACTATATATTAAGTACTTTTATAATAATGATTTGCATTATAGTCACTTTTCAGATATTGCTTTTATTTTTTCCACATGGTAGTTGCATTTCGGAAGACTTTACTTCCTACAGTAGTGGCAAGCTAAGCTGCAGGAAGTCAGGATAAAGTAGATATCTGAAGAAAACATAAAAACCTTCAGGCTCAGTTTCCTGTAAATCCACATGACACATCTTTTCCCTCTCTTGTGCTGCAAAGGGCCTTGCATCCCCTATCATGTCCCTATGGGGAACCAGGATCTGTAATACAGCTTGCGGGAAGCTTCCAAATATTTCTCTATTCTGTTGAGCAGATGCAAGTGATTTACCACAGACTTTTATACCATTTTAAATCACAGTAAATTGTAATATATTTCAAGAAGTTTATCAATAGAAAATATTGGACGTTTTCAAACATCCAATTACGTACAGTAAAACCAAGAAATGTATATCCACTTAAAGAACTATTTCTGTGTTCTACTTACCATGCAAAACACGCACTAGAAGGACAGGAAGGTGTTTAATATTATTTTTTATCGGTTGAAACACAATAAGCACTTTCAAGGCTTATTATAAAACACAGTGAGCCAAGAAGTCTCCCAAAAAGGAGAAAATGTGGACAGCCACCACTCCCCAAGTATAAGAACTATTAGAGATTTAAGCAACTAAGCCTTAAGAGAGCTGCTTGTGCGGTTCAGGGTGTTTCTGCCATGCTGCCAGAGTCCCCTCAGTTCCCGTGTGCACAGCCACGGGCAATACAACACTCCTGTCCCCAGGTACCAGCGCTAGCGCCGCACCGCCGGCGCTGCTGCGGCGTCCCGCGGAGAGCCCGCCCGCTCCCACCTGCGCACCGCCCGCTCCGTCACCGCGGGCACGTCTGACCCAGCAGCGCCCCACAAAGAGCGTGGGGCATGAGGGGCGCGACTCGCGCCGCCACACTCGATTCCCACCCTCGGGGGGCCGCGGGCACCTCTGAGGGCGCGCTCCCCGTGCGCCAGCTGCACCGGGAGGGCGGGAGGCACCGGGAGGCACCGGGAGGCACCGGGAGGCACCGGGAGGCACCGGGAGGGCGGGCACGGCCGAACTGCCGGCCGGCGAGGGGCGGTAGCGGCTGCCAGCGCTGCCTTCAGCGAGGGCTCCTCACACGGCAAACTCCACCACCCGGCGGAGTTAAACGAGGAAGCAGAGGAGCCAGCGTCAGCTCCGCAGAACCCGATCCGAGGAGAATCTCTCCGTTTACCTTTGCACGGGACCCTTCCTGCTTGCCAGCCACAGCCGGACGCCGCTGGCTCCAAGGGCGGCCGGCTGTGGCCCCAGCGCTCCACGTGCCTCTGCCCTGTCACTCATCGTGCGCATGCCCCGAGGCACAGCATTTCCCATGAGCTGTCGGAAAGCGAAGGGAGAAAGGGAAAAGTCCAGCCAGTTAAGACTTTTTAAAGGAAATAAAAATAATAATTAAAAAGATCCAAGGTTCATACTGACTACTGCATATTAAATAAAGCAACGGTTTTATAATTCATTCTGAGAGGGGAAAAGTTTTCCCTGCCTAGGAAAAGCACAAAGGGACTGAAGCTCAGAAGAGTAAAGTAGAACACCTAGGTTTGTTGTACTGCAATTAATGTTATTTTACAATTTTTTTTTATTTTTTTTTTTTTTTTACTTTGCAACAACGATAAATTTAAAATTATTTAATTAGTTTTGGGAGACAAATTTAACGTATCTTGCAGCAAGTATGTTGCTTGCTAACACAAGGTATGTGTTGAATACACATACCTCCAGGTCCATCCTTCTGGACCTTTTCTCACCATCATTGATAGCAACAAAGAGATTTAGAAAGAATGATAACAATCTCAGATTGCTCTATATTCTATCCAAAAAACAGAACCCAGACTATTACCATGACCAATTCTGACCAGTCGTATTGCAGCTGTCTATTAAATGTCTGGGGTTTTTACTTTTTGTCTGTAACATCCTAATATATTGGATGCCTATGAAGATGGAACTCAAACTGATAGAATAGACCCTAAGTTATTTATTTCAGGTCTGTGGTGTTTCAGAAAAAGAACTTTTTCTTTTTCTTTTTTTTAACTGGATGTTACAATTTTTGTAACTGTGGAATTTGTAACTTGGACAGGTTCTGTATCCTCCTGCTAACAAATTCTGGATTACCCCAGTTACAGTTTACATAGGCGTGCAAGAAACAGAACAAGACCCAAACCCTGTAGGTGAGCTCAAAGGGTGGCACGTAAGGTACCTCTTTCAAGAATGTCAGGCCTTGTGCAAACTCATCTAAGAATTCCAAGGCATCTGAGAGGAAAACAGTAGCAGAAAACAATTCCATGTTCATATGAAGGAGACTTCTGTAAATCATACAGATTTTTCATTTACAAGATGCTGAACTTTCGACTTGTGAAGTACATTTGGATAAAATAAAACAGTGCCTAAACCAAATAAAAAATGCTAGATAAAATTATGTTAAATTTGAAACATAGGGGAGGAAAGCAAGATTTAACAAAGCATGCTGTGCTGAAGCCAGCGTTGATTTATTGAACAGATGTTCAGTCACCAGCTTCTTTAGGATTTCAGAACACACAGGTGTCAGTTTCACATTTTAGTATTTTTTTTTTTCACAGAAAGCCATAAGGAGATCACTGGGTTTTCTACTTCTAACAAACTTCTCATTAGCCAGTCACATAACTTCCATTACTTCCCATTATGTATGTGATTACTGACCCAAATGCCTAGTAGTTTGAATTAAAACCCATCAAAGGAGATACATACTTCAGTGCCAGTCTTAGTTAATTTTGAAGGTATTCACAACTTTAAGCATTGTCATAAACTTTCATTCCTTAGTTTTAAGACAAATTAACTTTGAATTGCAATACATACATATGGGATACTGTTATTAGTTACTCTTTTTTTGCACAGTTAGCCTAAATTCCCGCTTTAATTCTTCACAAACCCTAGCGAGGTGTACTGCTGGAGGAACCCTGAGCGCTTCCAGCACGGTGCAGTACGGTTCATTCACCAGCCCTTGGCCATTTCGCGGGCTGACCGCTAAGGCGCCCGCCACTATCAGGCGGCCGGAGAAGACCAGCGCTATTCTCGAGCACGTCTAGCTAGAAAGGGCCCGTATACCTGCCGCGCTCCAGCCCCTCCAGCTCCTTCCCGCGCCGCGCCCGCCCGGGCCTGGGGCGGCGGGGCCGACGGGCGCGGGGCAGCGGGCGGGGCGGAGCGCCGCTGACGAGCCCGAGGAGGCGGGCGCCCCTCCCCCAGTCCCTCGGGCTCCTCGCGAGCGGCCCACGCCGCCGGGCTGGGCCGTGCCGCTGCTCGGGACCCCTCGCACCCTGGCGCCGCCGAGGCAACGCCGCTCCCGCCACCACGCTCCCCCGCCCGCCCCCGGCGCGCCGCCCCCGGGTCGCCGCTCCCGCCCTGTCCGCCACTGACGCAGTCCGTGCCGCACCAGCTCCAACATGGCGGCAGCGCGGCGCTGAGCAGCGCGGGGTTACGAGGGCCGCCAGCGGGTGAGTGCCGGCCACGCCGCCGGGTAGCGCCGGGCGCCGGCGCGGCCGACTGAGGCCCATCACCCCGACCGCGCCGAGGGCAGAGCCGACGGTGGAGGAGGAGGAGGCCGCAGCACCGTGGGGCCTGAGCCTCGGTCACGGCGGGGGTAGGAGGTCCGTCCCCTCACGGCCGGCCTGCCGCCGCTTCGGAGCGGGCCTGGGGCGGCCGCCCACGCCGCCTCCTCGCACACGCCCCTCGCAAGGCCCAGTCGCCCGTGTGCGGGGGGCAGACGGACCGCGGCGCTCGGCGCATCCCGGTGAGGGCGGCCCCTGAGAGGGAAGGAGTGTGAGGAGCTGCGAGCGCGGCCCGAGGCAGGCGGGAGCGGCAGGGGTGGGTGAAGCGGCGCACGGGGCCTGGCGCACATCGCTCCGGGGGTCGGGTCTGCCAGGCCGGCTGTGCCGCTCCGTAGCCTGGTTAGCTGCGGGTCTGTGTCCGCAGCGAGCGCCCTGGTCGGGCTCGAGTGCTGTTGGGGAGTTTGAATGAGTCTTCCCTCTTCCCCTAGACGAGAAAGGAATGGGGCTGTCTGCGTACCACATGTTCTCCCCTCTGCAGGCCTCTCCTAGGGAAGTGGAGCCTGCAGGAGCTACCGTGTCTGGCAGGAGACTCCTCTGCCTCTCTTACGGATTTCCTAAGGCGTTCCAAAGACTTTTATTAGTGTTGAGTTTCAGGCTCATTCTGTTTGCAGCCATGATCAAACTATAAGTACTGCGTATATATGATTGTACTTTGAGGCCCTGAAGAGGCTTTGAGAGACTTAAGAGACTTAAGAGAAACAGTTCACTGAAACTGTGGGCAGAATATCTGTTCTAGTGGTAAACATTGCCTTTAAGTTCAGTCGCAGTTAAAAAATTTATCAATAATGATAAAGCCATTTTGGCCAGTAGTTTCCTAATGTTTGGTTAAGTTAATTATATTCTCTCATCTGAGACCTGTTTTAAGAGAAGGGTCAGACCATTATCTTGCACATAGTCTATTTTCTAAGATGTATTTTTTCTGAGCGGATATTTTGGCAGTTTCATGGATTTCTTCTATATTTCCAGCAAAAGAGGCTGTTTTTTGGACAAGGATAAATTTTATTGGGGTGTGGGTATTTTTTGGTTGGTGTGTTTTTATATAGGTTTTTTTTTTTTTAAGTATTTTTCCCGCCATTTTGTTTAACTATTCCCATTTCACTGGGATCCAACATGGCTCAGACTTTCAGTTGTTACCACGATAAAAATTTGGTAATAATTTGTAATTCAGACATGATTTATGAAGCATTAGTTTGTCTAAAATCACAGAGCTTGATTTATCAGTTTGTAAAAATATATTTATAAGTATTTCAGAAATAACGTATTTTCCTTTTTGTGAAGTAGATCTAAAGGGTAGAATAAAAAGGATAGCAGCATTCTCTGAGAACATCCTTTGGGACTATATTTCGCACTAAGACTTCCCATTCTTTCAGTTCTCTTCTGTGAAACAAACATTATTGTTTTAATTAGCTAGCAGTCATCAGTCTGCTATTAAGAGAAGATTTGGGTTTTTTCCCCTCATAGGATCTCAGAAAATCTGGGCATTATGAGGGAATTTAGAGTGAAGAATATATAATGGAGTGGAGGATTTTATTGTGTTGCAGCATGATTTCTCCACTACCACTTCACTCCTTCATGCGATGGAAATTTAGGAACCTGCTTCCATTTGGAAGTAGAGTTAATGAGTGCCAGGGAAAAAATATGGCCATCTTCTAATGCAGTGAGGTTTAAGTTGGAGGCTGGGTTGAAGCATAGAAGGGATCTAGAGTAGTAGAGAAAGGGGTAGAACATGAGAATAAAAGGCAATACAGCAAGGTTTTTTTGGTTATGGTTGACAAATATAGTTCAGCATTCAGAGCTGTTTTGTACTGTTGCGTGGTTGTCTTGCCTTACTCTCATCTTCAGTAACCAGGTAGGAAGGGATGGATTCCTCTGCTGAATCATTTTGGTATTTACATGACTAGGAGATTACACCCTGTAAAAGGCTTTTTTCCCCTTTCATACAAAGTATAAATTTGCGTTTTTGTAGCACTTCTGAGTTTTAAAAGTTCATGGATTCAGGCCTGTTCAGAGTCACACCAACAGGTGCATTTATTTGTGTGGTATCAGCCCACATTTATATTGTCTTCAAGTGACTTCAGCCACTTAGGAATATGTGTTCTGTGTTCACTTTGTGCATTTGCGGTTTCTGAGTGCAAAGTTTTGCTTTAAAATACATTTCTGGAGATTCTACATGCCTGTCTTTGAAGTATGTATCAATGTAGTTTAGTCTTGCTGTCTTTGTAGATGGTGTGAAACAAAATGCTAGGAATGTGAATTTATATACTTTGTTTACTTCATTTGGACATTGAAAGAAGATCAGTGCAGGTAATTGTAAATTGATGCAAGGAAGCACATACAAAAGCAAGGTAAAGAAGAAATTCAGAATCTGAAAGGACTGGTGATAACAGGGAAGTGAAGGAATAGGACACAATATATATTTTTCCTACTAAATACATCTTCTCTTACTATTCTGTCCTGTACTGAGACTGAAACAAATCAGTAGTTTGGCACAGTTATAAAGAAGGTAGTTTTTTCCCCTCCTATAAAACTAGGAAGTACTGCTATATTGTAGAAATATACTGCTTTCACCTTCTTTGGGATGCATGACATGCTGATACTCAGTTCATGTGCATCTGTGAGTGCTTTCTAGCCTGTTCAGTCAAAAGATTCTAGTATGTGGTAAAAAGTATTGTTACCAGATCACTGCTAGCACAGGTAATTTTGGAAACAAAATGCCCCAAGATGTGTTTTTTAAGCATATCAACAAATATCAGTGATAATCCCTGGCAGAAAGATGCTTGTGACCAGTTTGGGATAGTTATCTTTTTCCATTGCTGCAGATCATTTTGAAGTAGAAGAGCTGCTGGCAGCCTGGCCTTGAGCTGGCCAGCTTTATTCTGCAAATATTTAGACAAAATAATGAGGCTGATGGAGGTGTGAAGTAATGTGAACCCTGAGGGACACTGTTGGTGAAATGTTGGTTGTTGATGCAGCTGTTCTGACAAGACTTAAGTACTTTCAGTGTATTTGTAAACAAATACCGATATGCTCTAAGCTGAACTGTAATTCTGCTTTCAGACATAAATGAAACAAGCCCTTTTTTTAGATATGCTGAAGTGATGTTCTAGGTGCTTGGTTGGCTTTGGGGTTTTTTGGTTATAGATTCTACTTAGATTTAGTAAGATCCTCTTCAAACAGAAGTTGTTTGAGAATGATGAATGACTTGAAAGTTTCAGATTAGTACTTGGGCTGTTAGTTTGTCCTTTCTTAGAGTTTTGGAAGGAAAAAGTGAATTGGCTTACCAAGATTGTCCTGCATAGCACATTTTTTGAATGTATATATAGTAAGCATCTTTTGGATTGTCATCAAATTGATATCCTATCACTGGTGAAATTCCATCAAGTTCACAATTAAAAAAATGCTAGGTATTAAAGAAATAAGAATATCCATGTTCTAACTGAAAATAAATTTTGAGAGAGAAATAGCACAAGTCATTTAAGCCCTATTGTTATCAGACATGTAGTGCTCCTGAGCTTATAATTTTATGACTTCATTGTAGATGCTTTCTGACTTTATTCTTGGCGTATTTTTAGTGTTTTTCTTTGATGGTTTTGTATTTAACATTCAGACCCCCTGTAGTTGCTTTTAATACAGACAGGTTTTAAATGATCAGTATGTAGAAGTTTGTGTTTGGTGTAACACACTACATGAACAGAAATTACTATTTTAAGGATATAATTATTATTATTTAAGGAAAATTTGTAACTTGGTAGTTGGCCCTGTTGCACATCTGGAAAAGGTCTGGCTGAAATAACAGGGCAAAGGATACTTAAGTGTATTGGAGAAGAAATGCTCACTTGACTTGTGAGGTAGGTAGGATAAATGTTACTGATATCTTAGCCTGGTTTTCTAGGCATCATGAACTTGAGTGTGAGATCCGTTTGATTGGTCTGGTGTTTGTCCTTTCAGGGGGGTACATACTGACCCATTGCCATACCTGTCATTTAGAATTAAGTGCAGCTGGTGTTTAAGGGATATTATTGGAGGAGTTAGGGAAAGTGCAAGGTACACTCAAGGTAATGGTTAGAATATTGACTAACTTTGTTCTCCTGTTCATGAGACAATGTAGAGGTAGAAAACCATCAAATTGAGAAAATTTGCTGGGGACAGGGAGTTGGGTAGAATTCTTTATTTCTGCTTTCTCTCTCCCATCCTCTGCAAACAGAGTTAAAAATTGACTGACATAGATATATTTATTTCACAACTTAGCTTTAGTCATTATCAGTTTGAAATAAAAATTGTCACGTATTAAGCTAGTTGTCATTTATTTTTGGCTAAAATACTGTATATAAATGTTAAGGCATATCTCTACATTTCTCAAGCAAACTGCTTGTAAAGCAGGAAATTCCTTCTCACTTAACACTAGTATTAAATGCTTAAAGTTTGGGTGTAAGCAGCCAATCAGTTGTGGTACTGATGCTCCTTAAGGTCTCAGTTCAGTTAAAACTGGCAGTTCTAGCACCAAACCATATTTATTATAGCATTTATTGCGGAAGGTTTCCTTGAAAGAAGTATCCCCATTCAGTTGTGTAGTCTGTTCTGCCGCTGACAGTGAGTGGCTGTGCTTTGGCTGGTCTCAGTTCTGAAAGCAGCCTGTCCACACCCACCTATCTCATCCCCTCCCTTGTGCTGTCCGCAGTCTGTGCAGCAGTGTGCTGACCTGGGAAGTCTCCTGCTAACCTGATGACATGGAAGTTTCCAGCTGTGGGTATCTTCTCTACTTAGTTCTTTGCCAGCTACAAAATTGGTTGTACTAATAGATGAGAAATGCTAATTCAATTCAAGCAGATTGAGATAAGCCTGCTGCTTTGGACCAGTGTTCTGGCTTGTGTGTATGAATGTGTTTGTTGAACACCTAAAGAATATCTAGTGAGATTCTGCATTTTTTTAAAATCTTCTCATGCTAAAAATCATATCAATAATTAACTACTGAGTGATGTTTAATTTAAACCAGTCTTGCATTGTTCTTGTGATTTTTGCTGTGTAATCTTACCAAAATGTTAGGAGAGGCAGCACAAGTAGAGAGGCTATAGACTAACATGATTACGCTGCTGTCTTGATTTTTTACAGCCTCCTTTTCTTATGCTGAGAGTGACAGATGGTGACAATTGAATTTTTCAAAGGATGTTCTGTGATACAGCAATGACTGAACCTTTAGGAGAGATGTATGCAGTATGTCTGCTATATTTGAGCCATGTTTTCTGGCAATAAAAAATAATTAGGACTGAAAATGTGTATTCCAGATTCTGGAAAAGGAACTCCTGTCTTATAGATCCTTTTGCTGGTTGGTTGGTTGTTTTTTTCCCCGGTCTGAAGTAACTCAGGATAGGGATTTAGAAAAGGAAAAGAATATGATTATACATAGTGTTGGAATGTTGGAGATGCAAATGGAATTAAGACATAGCTTGTTACACAAAAATAAAAGGATTTATGTAGTCTAAGGGAAAAGTTGCATTAAAATTCTCTATAAGGAATCAGAGAATCGTTTAGGTTGGAAAAACTCCTTAAGAACATTGAGTCAAATAGTAAATCTAACAGTACCAAGTCCACAACCAAACCATGTCCTTAGGCAGCACTATGCATCTATACATCTTTTAAATGTTGCCAGTGATGGTGTCCCGAGAGATAAACAATGACATAAAAGGAAAAGAAACAATAAAAACCCAAAATAATTTCATTTAGCAGCAGTTGTACAACAGTTGCACCCTTGTATTTTTTTGTCTGGAATGGTTTGGATCCTAATTTGAGAAATGCCTGGTAACTGCTATGACAGGAATACAGGAAGTACTGAATTTTGAAATTTGAAAATTGAGAGCTAAATTCTTGCCCATACCTCACAGTGTTTTTTTCTTTTGTATTTCCCCATCTGAAGTATGGCACTCAAGTTTAAATTTAATGTTATTGCAACAAACATGAAGAAAATTATTCATTTGGAGCTACAACACATGAAAGTGACCTAACTACTTGTCATTTTCTTAACTTCTAAAAAATGCTTATGTTTGGCATCAGGGATTTGTTTGCTTTTCTGCAGATTTTATTGACCTTTGTATCAACTTATGCATGACTTCAGTACACAGAAGGGAAAACTGAATTTTATTTTTATTACTTGCAGTATTTAGACTTCTGAAGCCATGGGAGTGAAGGTCCAGAGACCTCGTTGCTTTTTTGACATAGCCATCAACAATGTACCTGGTAAGAAAATGAAAGTATCAATTCAGTAGCATGATATTCATGTAAGATATGTTTAGGAATAATACAAATACCATTTAACTTGACAATTAATGTGGTGGTTTTTTTTCCTAGCTGGAAGAGTGGTCTTTGAACTGTTTTCAGATGTGTGTCCAAAGACATGTGAGAATTTTCGCTGCCTTTGCACAGGTTTGTAGATTTTACTATTTAATTTGTAATTTTTAATGTAATACCATGTTAACTAGTTTGATGTCTGTTATTTTTTGTGACATTTTCTTAAATATGAAAATTAAGTTCAGTGTTGCTTCTTGGCACCTCCAAAAATTTAGCTGATGGTACACATATGATCCTACATGTATGATGTAGAGTCAAAACAGTTGTAGCTTTGGCATAGTGTGTTGCAGGGAGTATATACTAACCAACTTTAAATACAGGCACAGTAAGCTGATTTTCTGTTACTAGCACAGATATTACTGTTCACATTATATAACATCATCCAGTCTTAAAAGGTAGCCAGCAAGAGGTCAACCATACAATACAGACTTACTTTTCAGTCTTACGATACTTTGAAGAATTTGAAAGGTAGTGCTGGTATTCATCAGTTGTTTTTTCTGTTATTTTAATTTCTTAATGGAGACCGGTGATTTCTACTCCTGTTGAGAGTGTATTTCTTGAGGAAAATACTCAGAAGGTTCTCTCTTGGAAACATTTACAAAGAGAATTATTTTCCTGTGGACTGCATACTTTTGGTGCAAATTGTGACAGATTAGCAAAACTTGAGTTTATTTTCACTAGAATAACTTTGTGAATACATAAATAGCATATCTGATTTATGTCTTCAGCTTTTTCTGCTTTCCTTCCTGCTTGGTTATTTTTCAGGTCAGGAATCTGTAGCTGTTAGTAGTGAATCCCTCAGCAGTACTAATATGATCTGAATCAGGTGTGGATATATAATTACGTTCAGGTTAAGTTAACTAGAACATGCAGCACACCATTCAGGATGTCTGCAGGAATGTAGGTATTATCTGATCTGATGATAGGTTTAGTGGCACAAAATCAGATTATCAAAATTTGTTTACAAATTTGAACTTTAATGATTTTTAATGGCTCTGACGACGTTAGCACATGACCATGGCATTCTTGATCTGCTGTCAACTTCCCAAAGGTCAGATTATTGAATAAAGGTGTTACTCCCTACTACTGCCTTATATTTGTGAATTGAGGTCTTTCAACAGCATTTCAGGTCAGCAACAAGTACGACTATGTTCATCCTTTGTTGCTGACATCCATAATCAAATTCAGATCCTGAACTATTTTGCTGCCTTGACACATATAAGAATAGTTACAAAAATATACAGAAAGTTTATAATATTGATCATCAGCAAATTATTAAGACTTTTTTTTTCATTACTCATCTGTTTTTCTGTAAGTTTTGAAAAGTGTATGCTGTCTTTGTAAAACAGGGATCATTGTTTTCCTGGCATATGCCAGGTTAGTGGAGCATACACAGCTTCACATTTATCAGAATTCGTATCAAAAGTGGGTTTTTTTCTAGTCATTCAAATCCATATGGAGACACCAGCCTGTTACAGGTTAAGTTCAGAGGCAACTACCCTTGACAAAAACTTGTTTAATTGCTCAGGATAAGATTATTGAAAGATGCTGTCTAACAGTTTGCCAGCATGGAGAGGAAGTGGTCTTCCCTGAGAAGTCCCACTGATTACCTTACTGTTACCTTGAGGCTGGCTCTGCTGTTCACAGGACCCACCATGAGCTATATATCTTGCTAACTCAGCAGAAGTATTGTCTCTGAGCAGGGAGAGGCCATTGTCTTGTAGCTGAAGCAGAGTTTGCTTAAGCAGCAGAGCTGATGGAAGGGAGGAAGATGACAGTTGTCATCAAGAGCAGGGGAGGAAATAAGAGTCCTCCTTCCCCCTGCCTCTATGGCTTTCTTACAAGTTTTTATGCTACCTTAACCTTGCTGTGTTTTAACCAGTGATCTGATTGTTTCTTGCATGTTTCTGAGCAATACCACTTGTCATAAATGTAAACTGGATGCTTAACTTCAGTCAATCTACATGGAAGTGACCAGATCATGTACTAATGTCAGTAAGGAGTTCTTCTGGTATAACTGTAGAGACAAAAAGTAGTGTCTGCACTGCTTTCTTAAATGCCGGTTTCTTACTGGTATTACAGGTAAGTGTCTGCCTCACAAGCCAGTTTTTCAGAGCATAGATGATTTTGGTTGAGTGCATTACATAGCACTTTCTTTGTAATGAAGATTCTACAGATGCAGAGAGTAATTTTTGGTTTTGTTCGTTCTCTTCTTTAGGTGAAAAGGGTACAGGAAAGTCCACCCAAAAGCCATTGCATTACAAAAGTTGTCTGTTTCACAGAGTTGTGAAAGATTTTATGATCCAAGGAGGTGACTTCAGTGAAGGTATGACATGAATCTTTAAATAAAACTTTACCGCTTATGTAATAAAGCATTGCAGAAGTTCTGTATAGAACATTTACTTCTATTAGTTATTCTCTGACAGATATCACTGCTTTTTTCCCTTTCTTCTGTGTGAGAGCCTTTCGATGAGAACTTGTATCATAAACTTATATATGTGCATGCACACACATACACACACTTGCTCAAGTTACCTCAAGTATTCAGAGAACTAAATACTTCTATGGAAACGATGATGTGTGAGAATAAAGTATTGTATCCGCTGCTGGGAAATAAAGAAAAAAAGGAGACTGTTACTGAATACATGGGAGAATACTTTCTTGTTTTCCAAGTTTTTTGGTTTTGGATTACAAAGATGCATCTTGATTGTGTTTGCATATCTTGAAGAATAATGTCAGTGACTTGGATGCAGTTGTGTCAGTATTATGAAGCACCTTGCACATAAAGTGACTCTTTTAATCACTTTAACTGACATTTTTCTTCTTTTAAGGAAATGGCCGAGGAGGAGAATCCATTTATGGTGGCTTTTTTGAAGGTAAGAGTTTGATCAGTCTGCTCTATTTCAGTGTTAAAATAAACATTCGCCTTTACATTCTGTAGTCTCTGTTGTGTAAATCTGAATTCCCTTTTTTTAAAGATTGGTCTTGAAGGCCTTTGACTGTCCCGTTTAAGTTATTTTACTTTTAATATATGAGCCTTTTTAATGACTGAAAAACTAAAACTGAACTCTTTGTATTTGTCCCTTTTACCAGATTTACATTTTTATTGCTGATTTTAGACACTTACTTTTGGCTTGATCAGCTGTCTAAAAGCTGGGGATGGACTCCTCTTTGAGGGAAAATGAGAACAGTGTTGATGGGGTTGGGTTTCCTAGCAAATTTTTATTTAAAAGAATACAAAGAGCCCTGCTTTCCTGAACCCAATATGAATTAATGATAGAGCTTTTAATTTTCTCACAGTCCTGGTTCATTCTCAGCCAGTGTTGGAGAAGTTATAGTTGCTGTGTTTCTCAGTCTGTGTTTGTCCAGAATGTAGTGGAGCATCTGTGTTTCTCAGAGCAGTTGTTGTGTTACACCTAAGCTCATGTGCTGGGTAGCTGCCACCCAGACACAGTTAAGCCCCTCTCCCCTCCTGGATACTTATTTTTTTACTATTGGTTGTTGTCTGAGCTTGCAGGACACAAAAAAATTATTCACTGCTGTAGTAGGGCCAGACTGCAAATTTATATGAGGCCCTGAATGGAATCAACAGTTTGCAACTGCCAAAAGAGGGAGGAGTCCTTACCTTGCACTGACTCTCCAATCAAACCTAATTCAGCTTGCTAAAATGCCTAAAGATTATTGTAGCAAAAAAAAATAGATATTTCTGTGTTAGGATCCAGTTAAATAATTTGGCAAGAATCAGAACCAACACAAATGAAGCTAGGTTTGAGGAAATGTATGTCTGGGAGAAATGGAAAAATGAGCACAACCTCCACTTATCTTCTGGCAATAGCAGGCCGGCTGTTCAACTTGGCTGGCCACAGTATGAAACTGAATTTGTGCAAAGTTTTGCTTTTGTGGATCAGTTAATTAACTGATGCACCATAGGATTAGATTAATGGTTGATACTATTGTACAAATGATTGGAGAGTGAGTGCCATCCCTATTGTGGCTAGTCACAGTAGCAGTATGAATATTGTACATTTTACTTTGTTAATATTTCCTTCTGCCATCTGTATCCAAACAGTATTGAACAAATGTCCTCATGTCTGAAGAATTTTCTTCCCCCAAAAGCCATTTTGCTGTTTTGGGAAAGAAGGGAGAGAATTATTTCTTACAGCTGTCTTAAATGAAGAATAGTTGTTTACATTTTACACTTCTTTAATTTCATAGTTTCATTGGGATTTAGTTTGAACTATTAACAATTACTTGGTCATAAGAAGTAGGATTCATTGAAGTTAAACTAATTTTCTTAACGGCCAACTTGATAACTGTCAGACAAACAAGTTGTTTGGGATTACTATCTTAACTATCCATGTGCAGTAAAAAACAGAAAACAAAATGCATGAGAATTAGGGATTTAATAATAGTTAATACACAGCTTCTATTTCAAAGAAAAATAGAGCAACAACTTAGACATCAGTGCTAACATTAGTACGAGACTGATCTTTTGTGCAGGAATACTAAATTTTAGGATTTTTTCCCCTCAGGCTATAAACCATTGATTCATATTTCTCCTTGTTATATAGAATGAACAGAATTATATGTTTTAAAAATAGCTGTTATTTTTAGTCTATTTTTAATACAACTTTTCATTCAAGTGACTGACAGATTTATTCAATTAGGATTAATTTACTTAGACAATAGCATTTACCTAAGCATATATTGTATGCTTATAAAGTAACTGAAAACACTTTCTTTAGATGAAAGTTTTGCTGTAAAGCACAACAAAGAATTTCTCCTTTCAATGGCCAACCGAGGGAAAGATACAAATGGTTCACAGTTCTTTATGTAAGTATTGAAATGTCTTGAAATGTGTATATGGTTTACTATTTGTAAGCTGTAAAGGGAGTCCTTCTAAATATTGAAGACTAGCTCCTGTGCAAAGCTGAAGTTGTTTTTTTACCAAGTTGCCTGGAAGCATTGCTAATATGCTTATTTTTTACCCCTAATGTGCTTTTTAGTATTTAGTTGTCTGTGAAAAAGGGCTTTAGGTACTTTTCAGTAGCTGTTTTCTAACTTGGGCGATAAAGCAAGCCTGTTAGTTTCTTGCAGAATTTTTAGTACTCTAATAAATTGTTTTCTGTAAGGCAGCAAAACAGTTCTGGGGGCTCTCCAGAGTAGTAGAGGACATTTTTAATCACAAAATAACTTTCCAGTGCAGTCGTACTTACAGGTAAAACTTAAATTCTAAAGATACGTTGCAGTAGACTTTTAAAATCTAAATTATCTACAGAAAATATTCTCAAAATACATCACTCTTTCCCATGTTTCATGGCCTTAGTTAACATAACGAGTT
The DNA here is from genome assembly GCF_001522545.3 of Parus major. Taxonomy (NCBI): domain Eukaryota; kingdom Metazoa; phylum Chordata; class Aves; order Passeriformes; family Paridae; genus Parus; species Parus major. The sequence continues at coordinate 18,344,313 of NC_031776.1, read as the reverse complement.
GTGGATTTCAGCATTGAAACCTTATTTTGGGATTTCTAAGTCATCATTATTCCTCCAGTTGTCCTACTTTTCTACTCTTCCATAACTGATGTGTATGCCTTAGTAGTGCTAGCATAGGGGAAAGCTGAGAGAGTCAGTTCTGCTTCTGTGTCAAGTAATCTACACATGCAGATACTTTTTCTTCCAGTTTTCTGGTTATTTTCTAATATATAGAAGGTTATTTTCACTTCTGCAGATCTTTGTATCTGTTCCTGGTAGTATTTATATAATTTATTAAGTAGAAACTTATATCATATATGAGGATTCTGTCTAAAAATTTATGTGAATTTTTTATTTTTTTTTCAGTAAAATATAATAATCAAAGTGCTTCATTGAATAGGCAGTTTAACATATAAAACATTAAATACTTTTAGTTGCACACAAATGTAGACTGATACATATCAGTTTTGTTCAATTCTATTAGTGTACTCAAAATAATGTACACCTTCCTATGTGTAGATTACATGCTTTGAATGCTGACTGCTTTTCACTAATACTGATTTTGTTTTTCTCTTTAAATTAAAATCTGGAAACAACAGAACAACTAAACCTACACCTCATTTAGATGGGTAAATATCTCTTATTTCTTCTTACTTTTGTTTGGGAACTGCCTTGAGAAAATTAAGTGCTAAGAATGCTAACTTTTGTTTACGTTCTTCAGGCATCATGTTGTTTTTGGACAAGTCATCTCAGGTCAGGAAGTTGTGAGAGAAATAGAAAACCAGAAAACAGATGCATCTAGTAAACCATATGCTGAAGTACGCATACTGAGTTGTGGAGAGTTAATTCCAAAATCCAAAGGTAAAGTTGATCTGTACCTATGAGGTAATTTTGCTGGTTTTCTTCCATGTTGGCTGCTATAAAAATATTTAGAAACTTACTTGTGATAGATGATGGCATGGTTGGTGAGCAAGTGAATAACATTGCAGAGCAATGCCTTCTAAAGAACTTAAAAATTGTTGATGCAAAAGACATTGAAGAACAATGATACATGCTTTTTTTCAAAGCTTCTCCTGTCTTGAATTTTCTTATACTAGCTACATTTTAGTACAAAGCTGGAAAGCACTTGTCGTATCAAGTAGAATGCTATGTTAAGAAGATTGGTGGCAGTCTGGCTTTATTTGATAACTTGTAGTTCTTCAGAATTGAGCTTGTTTCAGGTTGCTCTAAGGTAACTTCAGAACACACACTTAAATTATAAAAGCCTGGATCTGGCCCTTTAGGTCATACACTTTATAAGTTACTATAAACTATTCTTAAAGAGGAATATGACAGAAACTGTCTTTCTTTCTGGAAAGGATGTCCTGCTCTGCCATTTCAGAACTGAACATAGTGTGAGAGCTTGGATCACACCTTATTTTCTAAGAGAAACAGAATCTAAGATGTTCCTGTCACCATGGAGAATCTCATTCACTGAAAGCCAGGATGTTTGTTTTGTAGGAGCTACAATAGGGGGTCATCCTGCTATTTCACTCGTAGCGTGTTCTGTTGATATGTTGTGGGAAGGGTTGTACCAAGGATACTGAAGCACAACACAAGAATAATGGGGTTTTTGGCCAGAGGAAAATACAAGCATTTAAACTTCAGCTTCTTATTTTCTCACCTCCTTTTTGCTCATTTATTGTGATATTTGGCAGAATGACTTTGGCATCTGACGTGATCTCTTCAACAGGGAGAGATTCCAAGCAAAGTTATCCTTTGGCTCCTGACTTCTGAAAGGTTCTGAGTCATGCCATGTGTTATGATACAATTATGGTTTTCTTGGACAGTATTCCAGAGCATGGCATCTCTTAGGAAATGCACAGGTGATGTAACTAGAAAATAAAACAGTAGAGATACAGGATGGGTGAAACTAGGGGATGAGATACTCGCTTGCATAGATGTCTTCATCAGATTGCCACACTCACTTTGAAGTCCACTCTAGAGCTCTCTAGCTGAATGACTAAATGAAATTTTTGGCGCTGAGCAATCTAATGAATTACAGGCTTAAGGCAGTGCTTGTCATCCAAAGAGTGAATGAAATAAATACAAAAAAATAGTCTTCCTTCTTAAAAGAGGATGGGCTTCTGGGAGGATTTGACTTATGTTGCCTTTACCCATTTGTCTGTGTTCTTGTACCTCTGACTCAGTACTGCTGCATTCCTGACAACTCTGGTTCCTGTAGCTGGCCTGGTGTGCCATGGAGGGAAGTTGATGCCAGGGTGATGGGATAGCCCACTCTATAAAGCTATAAGACTCAGTTCTAGATAATGATGGGCAGTAGGAATGTTTGGAGAAGAAGAAGCCTTACGCACCAAGATCAGACACATGAAGAACAGCAGAGCGTGGGGAAATATGATGGCCCTGATGGGTACTAATGCACAGCCAGCCTGATAAAGATGCAGTGTGACAGACCATGGTGGAAATTCTGGTGTGAGTCCTGTTTTCGAAAGGGGAAGGCTCTGTCTAAGACCTCCAGTGAGAAATGGGCCACTACATGTGAAAGATGGCACCATGGCTGGAACTGTTTGCTGACAGCCCAGCATGGAACCACTGATGAGCTGTGCTGGCCTGAAGCAGTGGAACAGTGTGACAGCACATCAGTTGAAGCAAATTTGCCAAACTACAATCCAAAGGTCCTAAGTGGAGCAGGAGAGGCCCTTGGACTTGTCAGTTACTGGGAGGGGAATCCATATAGGAGGAACAGTTTCTGGGATGCCGTCAGTGTCATGCAAGATGATCGAGATGCAAGTGGAACTGTTTGTGGTACAGTACGCTCCCATAGGGAGGCAAAAGGGAACTGATTCTGTGAATTATGAGGCAATTATCAGGGAAGGTTACTTTTAAGAACTTGATTTTAAGACGAAGGAATAAGGAGGTTGTCTGTGAGGGACCTACAGTGATGAATTTCTGTGGGAGGGTACATTAGGATATCAAGAGAGCCTTAAATATTTATCATATGAGTTTGTGTGGAAGGCAGCACAAAGAAAGGGATTAGGTCTTCATGGAATGAAGATAGAACTGATACCTGGGTTTAACAGGTAAGATGGCTGAAGTGCGAAGATGGCACTGGCAGAAAGAATCACAATAAAAGAAAGGTGCTTGGTATGAATGTTTTTGTCACAGGTTAAAGTTGAGGAAAGGTGATCTGATTTTTGGGTATCATGGTAAATAGCCAGACGAAGTGCTGTATCAACTATACAAATTGTCTCCTTATGTAGAAGAATTTTATTTATTTAGAGATGAGTGGATGATGATCAAGCTATGTTACTGGATGCTATAAATTGAATGATACAGAGATCACTATTGCAATATTTTGGAGGCCTAGATAAGCTTTTAATGTGGGATTTGAGAGGATGATCACCTAGCAAAGTAGAATGTTTGTCATATTTTCCTTTGTTTTTCTTTTTTTTAGTTCCTTAAAGTTGGAGGAATAAGTGAAAATGAGAAGATTAAAAAAAATTATAAAAGAAGAATTTCTCTGGCCAAGTGGTATAATTTTTAGAAGATCTTAAAGTTCTAGGGAAAATTCTAAGATCTGGGGAGAAAAAAAAGAAAGCAAAGTATTAACCCAGTGTTTAGAAAGATTATTACAGCCTAGCTAAGCTAATACAGTTCACAAGAAAATCTGGAACAAAAACCATGATGTTAATTTTCTTAAGGATAGGTGGGAGTTTGGTACCAGTTTTGTAGAAGAGGTTCTAGTCAACAAGCTTGCTGCACTGTTGGAGGTCCTGTACCTTTGCTGAACCAAAGTCATATGGGACACATATCAGGACTGTAAAACATTGACATTCTGATTCAAAACCAAAAAAAACTAAATGGCTTTGTGCAGTGGGCAGTTTTTAATGAGAGCCTCTAGTGAAGATTTCTCATGAAAAGTGAGTTTCTAGGGCATTCTGCACAAAGCGGTGCTTGACTTGATTCATGACTTCATTGATGTCACATATCTCCCTGTAGAATCACTGCTTGGAAAAGTGTGCTTTCTGCAATTAAGGTAGACTACAGCTGCATTCATAATTTATAAGGTTATTTGATTTGCTATAAAGTAACTATTTGCTTGTCACTGCTGTGAATTACAAAATGGTATCTGTTCTGACTTTTATGCCTGAGCCCAACTATTTTCTGGTCAGGTCACTTCCTAATTTCAAGCCATGGGGCTGATGTAAGACTTACTACAGTCCCTAACCAGCTGAGATGCAAAGAGTACTTGTCTGTGTCATGCAGCATGATCAGGTAGATCACAAAGTCCAGCAAATACTGCAGGTCACGGTGAATGGAGTAGGAAGTGATGTATCTGTTTCAGATGTGGTCATGAATTGAAAACTGATCCTGAGGGTAATGAGCTGAAACATTTGGACTGTACATAGAAGTCTGTTTCTTGATGACCTTCATGTTCCAGGATTGGTCTCATGTGTTGTAATCTGTAGTTGGACAGTACCAGGTTGGTTCAGTACTCAAAACAGCATTTGCTGCTGGACAGAGGGAGTTAGATGTCACCAGAAAGTATATCCAAACCCTCTTGCCAGATACTCTGTCTTTGCTGTGTAACTAGTTCTGGGCTTTTTAGTTTTGTTTGTTGTTTGGGTTTTTTTCATTTCACTCCCTGCCTACTGTAGGATTTCTCAAATACATCTCCCCTTGATGGCTTGCCCCACGTTAAGAATCACATTTGTTGAGGTAGTAGCTCACTAGCTTCCAGTTCCATCTATTACTTACTTACTTGAAAATAGTAACTTTAATATACCTGAACTTGTAACAAGAATGCAGACAAAACTGTCACATTTTGACACACTTGAAACATATGCAGGAGGAAGAAAAGACAAGAAATCACTGCATTTAATAATTAAATAATTATGAAAGCATGTAGGGAACACTATGGTGTCATATGAGGATTTTTTACCTTTGAATGGACCAAAACTGAGGGTGTAATAGATCAGAAGCATTTAACATTTTTAATACTTTTTTTGTATTCTTAGTATTTAGAGGTGAGGTGAGATTCTTGGGGTTTTTTTCATTGCCACCTGGCCTACACCTGGTTCCTTTGATTGAAATGAATTAGTAAAATGTTTGGTTTTCTTTTTTAAGTATGTGCTTGTTACATTCTGTAAATACATATATATATATATCGACAATCTAAAATTGATACAAAATGTTACAGAGACCTTTTATTAAATATAGTGCTAAAATAAGGATGTTGAGCAAAAGTTTGAGAACAAACAGCAGTTACCTTGGTCTGGGCATACAAGAAAAATCAGAAATATAAAGAGAGATGTCTTTTGGAAGCATTTTGCAAGAAGCCCTAAAAACTTTTGATGAGAACAAGCTGATTCCAGTCAGCAGGCTGCCCTAAACTGGTAAGAGTACTTGCTAGTTCATGCTGTGCCTGGAATTGACTGGAAGATCAGTATACTCTGTGAAGGACAGAAGTTTTTAAGTTGGTTGTCTGGCTTTTGTTAGTCGTATCAAGTGAAGCCTGTGAATAAACACCTAGAAAACAGGATGTGTAAATCACAGAATTACAGTGTATTCTGAGATGGAAGAGGCCCACAAGAATCATAAAGTCCAGCTCTTAAGTGAATGGCCCATAGCAGGGTCAAACACTGGTGTTAACACCGTGCTCTGACCAACTGAGTTCATCTCAGTTATCACACAGCTGTGACTTGTGTCTGTGATGCTAAGCTGAAAAATGAATGAGATTTAGTGCAGTAGGATTGAATTTCATCCACTCTACCACGGTGGTGATTTGTTAATAATGTAATGTGAAAAAAGGTATCCATAAAGTGTATGACCATAAAAGAGGCCAAGATTGTTTCTGTTGGGATGCCTGTCAGGTCTCTAATGCAGTTCTGTGGATTAAGCTCCAGCTAGCTTGTTGTCACCCAGAGGTGTTATCTCAGCCTGTTCAATTAGAAGAGGAAACCTTTCACTACCTTTTGTATCACTGCTCTCTGAATTTAAGACCTGACAAATTAGAATAGAGAGCTAAATTCAGTGAGCACATGGTTTAATATGTGCCTCTTGTTTTCTGTTTCAGAATTTCTCTTATTAGTGATTTGATGAGTCAGGTGAAACCTGAACCTAAAGATTTTTTTTTATGACCATGCTGTAAACAAGTTTTAAAGAATTCTTTGTATGTAGCTTATATTATATAAAACATTGTCAGAAAATTTACATGGTTCTGCAAGTGCTAGAAAGTATAAATTTTAGACTTAAAGTTTCATAAAGCCAAATCATGAAAATTATTTGTTTTTCTAGACATATCCTTTATTGTACTATGGAGAAACAATTTCCCAATGTCAATTTGTTCTTAAGTATTTTGATGAAGTAATCTCATGACACAATTATAAGAATCTGAGAGAGATACTAGATGGGGTGATTTTTCTGAGATAATTTTAGAAGTGTTTGATATTAAAATGTGTCTTTGCTATTCTGATCTAAAGCCAAGAAAGAAGAAAAGAAAAGACACAAGTCATCTTCGTCATCCAATGACTCGGAAAGTTCAAGCGATTCAGAATCATCTTCTGATTCGTCATCGGATTCTGAGAGTGCTTCAGAAGAGAAATCTAAAAAACGAAAAAAGAAACACAAAAGAAATTCCAAGAAACATAAGAAAGAAAAGAAAAAGAGAAAGAAAAGCAAGAAAAGGTCAGTTTTGAGATTTGTTACAGGTACATCATATAGTGCCATTCTCTTGTCTTAAAACTACAGACTACTTTTCTGTAAACTTGCAATGCAGGTTTTGCAGTCCGGGAGATAGTTGGTTTCCATACACAAGAAGAAGTTTTCTGATATGATTGTGAGGGGTCTTATACATGTGCCTATGTACTGCAGCTTGGAAAGGAATGGGCTAAGACTTCAGTTGGCTTCAAAAGTTGAAGGAGTGGTAGGTTTGAAATGAGTAGGGATAGTTTGTTGCTGTAAATTTGCTTCTGTACAATTCAATTTGAACCATATGCAGTGGAACTTACAAACATGTAGTATGCAGGAATATAGTGTTAATTAAAATTAAACATAAAATGAATAAATTACTTAATTTTTTTTTGTGAGATATGCCAAAACTCTTGCAGTTTCACTGAAAGATATTAAAACTGAGAAGTCTTGCTTCTGAGAACGTTATTTTGAATCTAATAGTTTTGTTATAGTTCGGTGTGAGATAAAAGTTATGTCAGTGCAAGTCACATTTTTCTAAGACAGCAGTGAAATTTAAGAAATGTACACTTAGGGCAGTGCTGCTGTTTCTATGCACCTAGGCCTGTTTCACAGCAGTTTTTAAATTGCTTGGAATTACTGTAGTCTATAGACAGTTATATATGCTAGTGTAAAATCTGAATTTTTAGTCTCCTGATAGTGTTTTTAAAAGAAAATTAAGGAAAAAAAGGTGTATCTAAATAGAGAGTATGTATATGTAAAGAGAGTAAAGTGTTGCACCATTGGAATTAGTAGAGAAAAAGCATTGGTCAGAAATCTGCTGCAGTTGTATACTTTGGAGCAAAGGTATCATGGGGGGAAAAAAAAGTTGTTTCTGAAATAGCTCTGTTTTCTGAGATTCTTGTGGTATCATCATTTGTGGAATTAAGAGAATTTCTGAATTATTTAAATAGATTGAAAGGTCTTTGTTCTTGCAAATAATTCATGATGCATATTTCCTATTCAAAAATAAAGCTCCTCCAGTGAAAGTGAAGATGAAAATACTGAAGCACAGCCATTATCTACTGTCCGTCCTGAAGAAATTCCTCCTGTACCTGAAAACCGGTTCCTGATGAGGAAAAGTCCTCCTAAAGTAGATGAGAAAGAAAAAGAGAGAAAAAGCAGAGAGAAGGAAAGAGAGAGGTAGTGTATCTGGTTTAAGTCTGACTGTGTGCTGGCAATGGTATGGTCACATTACTGTTTTAGAGCTCTAATGTGAATCTTTTCCATATTGAACAGTTCCATGTTGTAAGCACTGCTGGATGAAAAATGGATTTCTCCCTTTATTGGAAACTGTTGTCTTTGTCCTAGAACAAAGGCTTAATCTTTGAAAATGCTTTTAGTGAATAAAGAATGTATAATGACTGGCACAATTTCATTTAGAATGCATTGGAAATGTCCCATCTGAGTGTATAATTTATTCTTTTTTCAAAAATTGAAAAAAACTGGAAATCTTGTAAAATTACTGTGGCCACAAATGGAATTTTTTCTGTGTAGATGTTACTGTCCTGTAAAATAAAATTGTGGGTTTTCATTTAGTTGCTGAAGAGATTTTAATATTGATTTTCCTTACTTTTTAATTGTACAAACAATATAAATATTTTTAATTAATTTTATTTTTTAATTATTTTTAGTAATCTATCAAATTCACAGTCAACATACCAGAGAAGGCTGTTAGTCACCAGATCTGGAAGAAAAATAAAAGGAAGAGGACCAAGGGTAAATATTTGTAATCTGTTCTTCAAATAAGCAAGGTGGTAGTATAGTCTCACCTGCTGGTGTTACTAATAATATTCATTGGGATAGTTGATTTAAAAAAAAAAAATAAATTGCATCATAATTGATTTGAGACTTGAAGGAGGGCAGAAAATTAAATTACCTGTTTACATACTGTGTCTTTTTGAGGAAGGGGGTGTGAAAAAAACCATAAAAATGTTTAATTTAATTATTATTTATTTAAACAAATAATTTAAATATAATTATTGTTTAATTTGTTATTTATTTAAATTAAATTTTATATTCTACGGTAATATTTAAATTGGTGAATGGAACTAGCTCAAAAAGGGTTCTGGTGAACACAGAACCAGTAAAACATCAGTGCTAAGGCTGTGGGGAAGACTTCTTTCCTTTTTTGACGGTGGAGGGAGCTGTCAAATTGGCTTGTTTAATATTGTGAAACCTTATGCAATGTGCTGCATGTAGCAAATGTTTTTAATAACTGAAGTCTCTATCCCTCAAATTTTTAATAAAGTCCTTAGCAAGGATTCTGAAGTATTGTTTTTGTATTGCCTGTCAAAGATAAGAATCTTCATTGTTAGCAAACAACATTAGCATTTGTGAAGATTAATAGTAGCAGAAAACCTCTCATGAGACTACAAAAATCCTGAAGTAGACCTTACCTTAAAATCAGTTGTTTGATCAGACACTTTGTATTCCCTATTTAGTTGAGTGTCAGATACATTTTCAGTAAGTTAGTAACTTGTTGGCGGAAACTTGGTATATACATGTGAAGTGTCATGTTAGGTGCTATGGCAGAACCAACAGCCAGGGGTGAAAATCTTGCTCAGGTATCACAGCGTGTGAAATTCAAACTAAGGCATAATTTTTTCTTCTTTTCCTCCAAGCGTTACCGGACGCCTTCCAGATCCAGGTCAAGAGATCGATTCCGGCGCAGTGAAACTCCTCCACATTGGAGGCAAGAAATGCAAAGAGCTCAAAGAATGAGAGTGTCTAGTGGAGAAAGATGGATAAAAGGAGACAAGTAAGATTATTTATTTCTGTAACATGCGCATACATATTGATTTATTTTTTTTTTAATTTTTAATTCTTATTTACTTTTGGTTTGTTTATTTTAAAGTAATACCTATTATCTTAGATTTTCAATTACAACTGCTTCCAAGAAGCCAAGGTGCTGACTTGGTTATTCAATTATTTCGTTTTGTCTCAGTTTAAGTGTGCTACTGCAAATACATAGTCATGAAAATTAATACAATAATCTGATGTGGAGTTTTAGTTGTGAAGCTGTCTCACTTCTGGTTTAATTTTTCAGAGTGGAGGGAAATGAAAACTTTTTAAAAATTGTACATTTTTCTCTCCAAGGAGTGAAATAAATGAAACCAAGAAAGATAATCAAAAGAGCCCAGGAAGAGGAAGAGAGAGAAGAATATCAGACCACAGGCAAGTTTCTGAAAGTCCAAGCCGAAGAGGGGAAAAAGAGAAGAAAAAAGATCACAAATCCAGCAGTAAAGACAGGGAGACAAGAAGAAATTCAGAAAAAGATGACAAGCATAACAAAAACAAAACCAAGAAGAGAGCTAAATCTAGAAGCCATAGTAAAAGCAGAGAGAAATCAAAAAGTAAAGAAAGAGAGTCCAGGCACAGCAGACATGATGAAAAGAGACTAAGATCAAGAAGCAAAGAGAGAGACCATGAGAAAGGTAGAGAAAAAGAAAAGCACTATGATTCCAGAGGGAGAGAGAAAGAAAGAAGTAGGAGCAAGGAGAGAAGTAAAAGAGCAGGCTCAAGAAGTAATGAACAAGAGCATAGGAAGAGCAAAGACAGGGAGAAACGCAAGTCAAGAAGCAAAGAGCGTGAGCATGCTAGAGGAAAACACAGCTCCAGCAGCAGAACAAGGGATCGAAGCAAAAGCAGAGACAGGGGTAGGAGAGGAAGATCAAGAAGCAGGGACAGGGATCGTAGTAGGAGTAAGGACTATTCAAGGAATAGGGATAGAGAAACAAGAAGGAGAGGAAGATCAAGAAGCAGAGAAAGGAGAGGTACACCAGATAAATACAGAGGAAGAGAAAATAGGAGGAGGAGAGAATCAAGGAGTTCAGAGAGGGATGAAAGTCAAAGCAGAAACAGAGAGCGGTATTCAAATAGGGAGAGTAGAAGCTCATATAAGAGGAATGATAGTGAAAGCCAAAGGAAGAGGCGTTCAAAAAGCCGTGACAGTAGTAGTCCTGAATCTGGCAGAGATAAGAAGTCTAGTAGAGATCAGGATAGAAGTCCAGATTCAAAAAAGAGACCAAGTAGCAAAGAGGGAGAATCAAAAAAATCATACTCACGCAGCAGTAAAGAAAAGGAAAAGACCAGATCCTCAGCAGAAAAAGAAATAAACCAAAAATCAAAGAGTCAGGAAAGAGATCATGCCCCTAGTAAGGATAAAAAGTCTGATCGTGAAACAAGTCCTGGAACAGATGATGACAGGCATGGATGAGTTTGTGGACTTAATGTTTCCATTGTCTCAAAGTTTTAGAGACATTTTGGGGAACGCCTTTTTTAAAGATGTGGACTTCAGTTTGGTCTTTTGATAATCTAAAACCTGGATCATTTGTACTGCTAAAGTTTTAATAAACTTGAAATGAAAAACAAATTACATGTGTAATACAGTGTGCTGTGTTTTAAATATTTCATTGGATTATGTATCCTTGTGTGTTGTCAGCTAGAAAGGTAACTTCCATGCCACTTTTATTTTTTACCTGATGAACATAATTCAATGCAAGCAATGTCTGCCTGCGAAGAGGCTTGTTCCATATATGAAGAAGAAAGCTGCAGATAAACTTCATGTCATCTTAAAGCTAGGAGAATATTTCAAGGTGTCCATTACTCCAGTCATGCTACATCTGTTTTTCAGTAGGTATAAATCCTAAGAAAATTATAGAGGTAAATTATGTTAGCTTTTATTGTAATCACAAAGTGAATTAATTTAAGTAAATCTTGGTTGTTTGTTCTTCTGTCACTGCCGACAGTAGAATTCATTCATGTTGTGAGGCAGTCATCTGTGTTTGGGAGTTATTTCCTTGTCCTAAAAAAATTTTTAAGTGCTCATCACCATAACATTTTTCCCCTGTAACCTCTTTCCATTCCATGCTTTCATGTTGTCTACTGCAGAAATGGATGCTTCAGACAACCCTGCCTCAGTTGCCTAGTTAGTGGATGCACAGATTACCAGAATTTACAATGGGGTCAGATAAGGAACCAGGAAATCCTTTCAACTTTTGTTTCTTAACAAGTCCATGAGAAAACTCTTGCAGTTCTCCAGTACTAGTTTTTAGAGTTTCAAGTCATGCTTTAAGGCATGCTCTTAATTTTTTTTCAACTGAAATTTGCTTTTTTCCTTGTTTCTCCTCATTCTCAAGATTCTACTGTAAATTCCTTCTCATTCTCTGCTGTGTGTGTGTCCCTTAAACCAACTCCCTCCCTTTTCTGCTTTCCTCTCCTGCCTCTAGGTCCCACCCCAGTTTGTGTTTCACCACCACACCTTCACGTGGAAGAGGAGTTTGCCTTGTGTTGCTGCAGCAGTGCCCCAATATGTGCAGTCCCCAATGAGCACCTGATATGTGGTAACTCAGTGCAGTGGTCCAAAAGGATAGGTTTGGTACAAACCCTGGTACTCCTTCCAGTCTGTGAAACTATTCACATCTAAGACTGGCAAATCTTGAAAGTCCTGAAGGGAAATGACAAGCATTAATATTAAGCTGTGTCAAAGCAAAACAATATTGTAATAGGTGAAATTTTTGCCAAATCTTTCACTGGATGACACAACTTGCTTTTACTGTCTTTGTTATGAGTTTGTCAACGTTTTTACTTTATAACGCACTTTGTGATCAGTGTTTGTTTACAGCAGGTTAGGAGAAATGCCAAAACTTGCTTGAAATTGTGATCCAGACAGTTGTTATTCTAAAGAAAAATAATGGTGTATTGAAAGCAAAAGAAAACCTAAGATTTGTGAACAACATTTTTGAAGGAACAAAACTGCAAGTATATAGAGTGACTTTTTAGCAGAACAGTTAGTGGAGCTGCTTTGGCTGTCAAGTGCATTTTTCCTTTTTCACTGTGTTTTAGAAATGTCTCCTATGAATTTTGCATTTCAGTGGTCAATTTATGCAGAATGTTTAAAAATGTTCGTGGTCCACATGTGGGTGGAGGACACAGCTGTTACTTAGGAGAACTCAGAGGAGTGAACCAAAGACCTTTATAATGGATCTCTTCTGTCTGAACTTTGTAGGACTTTGGAGAAGCTCTAGTCCTATTTTGGGGGACTGTAGTAAGAGTAAAGGTAGGAAGTTTGGCTACAGAAAATTTTGTGTGGCAGCTTAACTGTGCATTTTTACTGTGCTATGCATGCCACGTGCTTCGGAGTCTCATTTAAAAACTGTTTGCAATGTTGTTTTCATTATTTTTAATAGAGCTGACACATGAGCAAGTTATTGTTGAAGAAGTTTATTTGCACTACTGAGATTATTTTTGCCAATATCACTGAAGCTTGTATAAGTATGTAAACAAAACAATCCACAACTACACTGACTCTGCTGTGGAAGAAGGGGGGAAAATACAGGCAGTCAGCAATACAGCAATCCATAGAATATTTTTTTTAAAATTGTGTTTAATTTAAAATCTCAAAATGGAGATTATATCCAATTGTAGTTTGCAATTGTAATTATTTATTTTAAAAGATGCACTTGCATACCCTTTTGTATGGACTTTGTTACAGTTCAGAAAATTATTCGCACAAGTGAAATGGACTTCAATTCTTTCATAGCACATTAAAAAAATCATCTGAGTTGGTGGCACAAAGCCCATTTTCTCGTTTTTAATGTAGTTTGCTTTTGTTTAAAAGCTGGCTACACTAAATTGCAGGTGGTGGCATGCAGTTGCCTGGATTGTATTTGGTAAATTGGTTTAGTGCAGAGCACTTTGTTTAAACAGAAACACAACTGCAGCTTTGTACAAGGGAGGGTTTGCCAGATTTGTGCTTTTCTTTATCAAACTGGAAATTGATAAAGTTGGTTAAGAACTTGGTGGGACTAAGGTACAATCCCCAGGACAGCAAGATGTCCCCAGGCACTAGTCATTTCTTGCTGCATTCTGAGGAGGCACTGACTGTTGCTCTTGCAGTCCTGGCACTCTTTATTCCCTCAATGACAATGCTTTCCTGTTCTCAGCCTCACAGTAGCCACCTTGTGCTGTAGGCAGAGTATAGTTCAGTGCCATCTTTGACATTTGTGTCAGGTCATTCATGGGCTTTTGGCATAGAGGACTGATTTGGAAGAATTTAAGTATTCCAGAGGCAGTAAAAACTGCTTGTGATCTTTCCTTCTGAATGTGGGAAGAAAGTAGTAGAGAACAGCTTTTTCTGCTGGTACCCCAGAACTGACCTTATTTCAGGGAACTAATGAACCCCAAGGCACAACGTAAAATGAGGGCAGGGATTACTGGACTAACTTTGTAAATGTATGTTTAAGTGTCCATGCAGGCTTGAAATAACTTCCAAAGGTTAGACACACATTCTCTGTTGTATCAACAATAGATGCTGAGATTTTACTAATACTGTGCAACATATAGATACCTGGAATGCTGAATTTATAATTGACAGTGGCTTTCTAAACTATGTTAGAAAGAAATTAATATTTTATGCTGGATTCTCTGGGTACTGCCATCAACTCAGAAGCAGAAATTCTTGCTGAGGGTGGGTAGATAGAATGTACAGTTATGTAGACACTATTACCTGTAAAAAATGTGTTGTTGTCTGTTAATTCTTTAACACAGCCATAGTGTTTAAGTTGTTTTGTTTGTTTCAGTTGGTTGTTTTAAGAAAGAAAAAAGGCAATGGTTACATTTTAATGCTTTGTTCTATTTGTTTGTTAGAATTTTAGCCTGAAACTTTGCACTTTGTACTTGAAATCCCAGACTACAGGCTTTTCTTGCAGTGTTTTTTGTCAGATGCATTTGAAGAATTTGCAGTGATCCCCAATAATGTCTGATTTGTAATAGTGTCAGCCTGGCAAATGGATTTTAGGTTAATGTAAAAAAGAGAAGCAGTCCTTTAACTGCCTTTTCTGGAACTGTTGAACTGCAAATAAAGTATTTTTGGAAACACCTCTAGGGGCAGACTCATTGCTTTTCTGATAAGCAAAAATGTATACTGCTTTTAGGACTTCCCTTGTAATAGAAAATCTAAAGATACACATACTATTCTTTTATAAAAGCAGCAGCTATTAAAGTATTCTTTTTGGGGGGTTGTTAATTTTGGTGTTTTGAAGGGGTGGTTTTTTCAGGGGATGGGGTGGTCAGCCACACTTCTAGAGTCAGTGTAATGGAAATGTAAACAACTGTTATGTACTTTCCTTTTGCTGAAAAATAATGATTTTCCTAATGCAGTATTTAACTAAATTATTAAAGAAAATGCACATCGAACAGTCTGTGAACTGCATTTTGCAGAATTTTAATTTAGTACAGTTCTGCAGTTACCTAGCATAAAACTTCAGCTTTCCATTTTGGTGTTTATGTATCTGTAGTTTAATTCTTCTCAACCTTGAACAATTTATGTCATTAGGAACACTGTTTCAACAAAACTTTGTTGTGTAAAGGCCAAAAGTAATGTCCAACTGTTCGGGATTTTTTTAAGTATCATATGAAAATAAGTTTTCTAGTTCTAGTATGAAATTTCACAAAAGAAACAGCAGTAATAAAATATAAAACATTTGATGGGTTTGGATAGTAAAACTACATAAAGGTAAAGGTATATTTTTTAGTAAATTAGTATCTTTCCTTAATCATAAAATCATTGTTCAAATAAAACTAATAGGGCACTTAATGTGCATAAGTTCAGAGGAAAAATCTTGAGCTGCTGAATATGCATATGATTGGTTTTAAATTTATATTTGTATTCATGGAAATTCTAAGACATTAAAAAGACTAAATGAATTGAATTAATGCATGTAGTAGTTAATGCACTACAATGCAGCACCCTGAGTTTCAATTTAAATTTTGCAATATGTAAAGCACTTAAGGAAACTTGCTAATTTTGGTAGGAAATTAGACATGGCTACGGCTACATTTCCCCATTATGAAAGGTAGTCTGGTAGCTTTAGCCATAGCTGCTATTTAAGAGTGGTTAAAAGGATTGAAAATAATTTAGGCATATTAAATTAAGAACAATGGTGAGAGGAACTAGTTGATAATTGGGTTCCTTCAGCTAAAAGAATTGTTAATTATACTGGCAGTATTGTGCATGTAGCATTTATCAGAGTATTTTGTAATTCATCTTAGTCTTTTGGACATTTTGAAATTTATAATTTGTTACAGGGAAGATTATTCAGTTGTAAGCTGGGAGAATGAGTTCTTGATTTGAAATGTACAACTTGTGTACTAAAGTACTTCTCAGAAATAAATGGGGTTTTTTTTATTTGTTAGTGTATTCCATGTCTGCCACAAGAGCTTCTTGCAGTGTTAGCATCTTCTGCATTTAGAGAAATAATCATTTCTAAGTCATATTGTGCAACCTGTGCTTGTAAATTCACAGACTATTCCAAGTTGGAAGGGTCCTACAAGAATCATCAGGTCAGCTCTTACACGAGTTGGCCACACAGGGATGAAACCCATGAGCTCAGCATTATTAGCACTATGCACTGATCAGGTGAGCTCATCTAAGGCTAAATGTGCTTGGCCAACCTCCAGCCTTCTGAAGTCCTGATATGAGTACAGATTTACAAGGCAGAGTTATTTGATGTCAAGATATGACCTCCTCAATTAAACCAAGATCGATAAATTTTTACTATAGATGTGAAGTTAGATTTTTATTCCATATTACATTAGATGATAATGTCAAATAGTAGGTGCAATTAAGAATTTCTGTGACAGAATGGCAAATGACAATTACGTCTCTGTTGTAACATAAAAATGCAGCCATGTAATGAAGATGACCTAGTGTCTTAATTGCAAACTCTGCTTTTTGCCAACTGTGGTTTTTTACTTGAAAAAATACAAGTGTGTGTGTGTATCTGAATGTGAAGCAAATAGTTTTCACTAGTTAGAGAAGAACTATCTGTTAAATATGAATGTAAATGGAGTGGTAACACAGCTTACAGTCAGTTTAGAACTGAGTGAAAGAAAACTTCCAAAAAGTCACTTACAGCAGCAGTATCACAGCCTGGCTGGTTGGCAGCAGAGTGCTTAGGAGATGACAGCAAAATGTTTTTCTCACTTCCTGTAGTTAGATTAGCTGGAGTGCTAGGTACAGTCTTGCTGCAGACGTCTCCCATAAAGGATTAAAAGACTCAGCCAATGCCACAACTTCTCAAGACACTATTTCTACCTTCTATTGCATTCTCCAAAGTAAAAGTAAGTAGAAAACTTTCACAAATAAAAGGTATGGTTAATGCAGATTTTATTGTTACAGACAAATGTACTAAATTTTATTTGCTCAGTAAGGTATTTTTTTTTCAAGTCAAAACAAAAGGTTTGAATTAAGCCTGGAGGCACAGCAATATTCAAGTACAGTACAGATGAACTAATAGTTTACCTTTGGTTGTTACCTCTTGACTTTCTGAAAAGAATCTACTGCTTTATTCCATAATAAAATCAGACAAGTTACAGTACAGTTGCAAGCTGTGGCACTTGTTTCTTGAGCTTGAGTTATAGGCAGGTTCTAGCAAATAACATGTCTTATAAATTGGTCCACAGTTAGCTTCTGCTGTTGGGCACTGATTGGTTTTGCAGGCACACTGAACTTGGAAGGAAGGAGGGGCTAGCTTACTCCTTTGTAGATACTTCCGGAGTGGTCAAATATATTTCTGAAAAGAAAAAGAAACAGTTTAAGTGTATAATTAGTTGCTTCTATTAATTGTATATGCACTGATGCATTGTAGCCGAAACTAATGCAGAAAACTACTTAAAAGTTTACCAAAGATAGTTCCAAACTTTGCCCTTATCCACTGTGCCAGTTGGATTTTTCTTGTCTGCTCAGTAATACACAATTCTTTTCAGTACATGCTGCTTTTTCTTTCTAACCTTTGCTTATTTTCCTTTTACACAGAAAAGGAGTCAGAGCAGATGGTACTCACTGGGAGGAGGGAGAGGTGCAATTACTGTGTTAACAGAGATGCAGTGTTGCATTGTCCTGGACCTGCAGTGCTGATGTTCAAGCCCCTCAGTACCCAACAGAATTGTTAATTTCTCTGGATAATGTATTGGAGCTGAGACAATCCACAGAAAAACAAAGTGCTGTGCTGGTTTATTCAAGACAGTGTCAACAAGCTACAAACAGCTCTGCTTTAAGACTACTTACTGATTTACCAGATCAGAGGACAGATTTGAATCATTCATGTATTCATGTAAATATGTAGTAATATCAAAGCCATGATATACCAAAAAAAAGCTTAGGTTAAAGTGGTGGCAATGCAGTAGTGACTTCACACATTACAAGCTTAACAAAGCCTATACCACAATTTATTCTAAACAGAAAAAATTAAGATAATTCCAAAGAAGACATCTCATATGGTTTTCTCTAATCTCTTACCTTCACCTCCCTTCACTGATTATGGGGATTTTTGCATGCTAGAGGTAGTGAATTTTCTGTCTCTCAAATGCATTACCAGAACAGGAAGGAATACCACTATCAGAAATAAGGATGCACTGCCAGAACAAGGACAGGGATTACAGACTAGGTACAGCACACTTCCATTCAAGAGATAACAGGAAGGCCTAAGTTAATAAAAGACATTTGAAATAACAGAGTAAATTATTTGACCTAGCATGATAAGGAAGCCTTGAAAAGATTGTTTTTTACTTTTTCAGAAGTATAGAGCAAGTCTGTATTGGGATGTGAAATGTTCATCCTTAATAGTCCCATGGTGCCATCTCTTCTGTTCATGGACAATTGGTTTCCAGGTATGTATCCTCTTCAAACTTCCTCAGAGCTAACTGGTAGCAAAGACTGTCATGCTAAAAGAACTTGCACACATCTAGTAACTCCATCCTGGAACACTACCTAACAGTAAAGAGCTGCAGTTAATTAATTCAAATTCCCTTAGAATATAAGGCATTTTAGAGTGCTGTTCTCTTGCCTTTCCTAGGTAGGAGTTGTATTAGATCCATGAAAACAGTACCCTCTTGCATCTGTACCACCACACAGACATGAGTTGCAATATTGTTGGGAGAGTACCATGTTAGACACCGGAGGCCGACATGTTCAAAGTGAAGTTGCTGTTCTACTTCCAGAGTTGGATCACAGGTGTGGAAAAAAATGCAGTTTGATTTTAGGTCTCTTGTTTCAGTCCCTCTGAGGATTGCCTTGCCTTTCAAAGGTCTTGGTCTTCAAGTAAGTCTAATACCTATTATGACTCTCATCTGCTGCAATGTCCTGAAGCAGAACAATATCTGAGAGGATGCTCTTTTGAGCATAACCAATAATTAAAGTTTACTAGACAAATTATTTCTCAAAGCATTTTCTGATTTGCTAGCTATTAATTAAAACGAGATTAGAATAATTTAGATTGGAAGAGACTTTTAAGATAAGTCCAGCTGTTAACCCAGTACTGAAGTCCCAACACTAGCTCATCCATAACCCTGAACACCATCTACACATCTAAATACTTCAGGAATGGTAACTCCAGCTAATAACTAACACAAGACTGGCCCTGGGCATTAAATGAGCGGTACCTCTCAATGAGTAGATTCTTCCAGGTCAACAGTTTCCCTTTTAATCAGTTGCAGTTCATCTCCCTATATTTTTGTTACCATCTTTAAATGGCAGCTGAAAAGAACTCTGGTGAGCAGCTAGACCAGCCTCCTGCCTTACACAGGACAACTTTTACCAGTAACATTCCACTACCTCTGGCCATTCTGATCTACTATCATCATACTATGCTTTATAGAGATTTTATAGATAATTACTAACTAGAACTAGTTATTGAAAACAAGCATACAAAGCATGTATATGTCAGAGTCAATAGAATAAACTGAGATCATGATTGCTGCTGGACTTTTTTCATGCTGAATTTTGGTAAATAAATCTGTATTTAGTCAATATGCTTTAAATTTACACAGGATTCCTACTTTATTCTAGGTGTACTGAAGTAAAGAGTTGTTTTCTGGTACTGGAATTTGATGGGTTTTCTGTAGATGTTTAAAGTAAAAGGAGCATTAAGCTCAATGGAAGTAGGCTGTAGACTTCAAATGCAGACATACATAATCTGCAGAACAGGACACTTCTGGAAGATGAGTAGGAAATGAGGCTGCAAACCACCTTGTTTCTTGCTGCTGTGGAGGTAGACCAAAACCCCATTTAACTCACCAATAGCATAGCAGTGAGCATGTGCAACTTTGCACTTAGGGATGCATTTGGAGCATTATTGAGCTCTGCAGGTTTCAGCACCACTCCTGCTGTAGTCCGTACTTTTTAAGGCTCCAGCTTCTGCCATCAAAAGGCTTTTACAGAAGTTTCCATTCTTTCTGGCTGGAAAAAAGCTTGATGTAATAAAATGAACATTGGCTCAGAGAGAAGGAAAATAAATTTTTCATTAGTGAAATTTAAGGAAAAAAGTATTGAGGGACAATTTCACAAGTTAATTATCATGTCTCTTTTTGTAATATGTAATTTCCAGAATTAATTATTCTAAGATAATTGGAGAGACTTCTGTGTGACTTTTAGTTGATAGTGCAGCAATTTTAGTCTTTAACTTTAGGTCAGAAGTGAGGTTTTGAAACAAGTCTTCATTGTTCCTACTTACTGTACTTTGGCTCAAATTACAGAATTATGGGCCATGCTAACTGACATGGGTAGAGTCAGTCAGCTCCACCCAGCCCTGTTCTTCTATCCAAAGAGAGTGCAGCAGCCCAGACCACAGAAGGACTGACCAGTAACAATCTGTGCTAGCCCTGAGGAGAGTACTTGGCTTTGCCCTTAGGCGGAGCTTAGAGAGCCAAAGCAGGCTCTAAAAGTTGTGGCAAAATGCCAGGTGTTTTCTCAGTCCTGAGCAAGCTGGAGGTTCATGTACATGAGGCAGAAAGGCATTGCATCAACCATCTTCACCCACCCCCCAGGTTTTATTGTTATTAATACTGCAGATTATCCACTCCACCATTATTGCAGTTGTGCTAATTAGGAAGGCCACATCTTGATCCTTCCTGGAATGTTTGGAGAGAATAGAAGTTACATCCAGTAATAGCACTGATTCTGTTACTCACTGTCTTTATCTCCGAAATGCTTGATCCTGATGAAAAGTAGCCTCTCTCTGAGAATCATAGTCCAAGTCTGCTTGCTTTTCCTGCTCTTTTCTTGCCTGCTTTTCAGCCTGGTGAAGAAAAGGGAATAACAAAGCTTAGTATTTTGTTCTCAATGTCACTATCCTGTAAAACAGAGAGGGTAAAAGCTTACAGAAGGTCTAAGGCATCCTTAGTTGATACTTGACACTTATTATCCCTCCCCACTTCTCTCCCCTGCCCTATCCCTCCAGAAAGGATACATTAAATAGCTGAGTGAAAATCAGCATTAACTGCTACTCTTTGGTGACCTGCCCAGATGATACAGGAGGACAGCAGTGCATGGTCAAAAAAATGTTATAATGGCACAGGACAGAGGTGATCTGTTATTATTGATCTTTTACTACCAGCCCTCACAGTAGTCCTCCCTATCTCACATGGCCATGTCCATGGAAGAGATTTCTGCTCTACTGCTCTAAGATGAGGCCCATAAACCTCTGAAACACATCTATTGTGCATTGTCAAGTTTTCAGCAGTAACCTTCTCACTCCACATACAAGCATTGTGTGATCCCAGGGGTACAGTCAGTCATCTCTCCAATGTCAGCAGCTGCAGTGCGCACAGGTAAAAATCAAACCAAACAAAATACGTACATCACACCCAGAGCAACCTTTCTCTCTCTTCTGCCCAAGAGGCCTAGTCCTATGTGTTTAGAAGTGTGCTTCTTTCTGAAGGGATTGACAGTATACAGTTGTTCTTATTTACCATTTGCTGGAGCTGAAATTTCTGTACTTCCATGTTTGCATCACGCTGTCTTTGTTTCTTGGCTTTCTCCATTTCCAAGTAGTTATCATTTTCTGTCATCCACTGATTACGATCCTTCTCACCCTCTTCTTTTTCCTGTCTCTCCTTTTCCTCTTTCAACTTCATCTGTAGTTTACAAAACACACAAAAGTTAACCAAGGAGCTGGCCTGCTAAGCTGGAAGTTGTATCTCTCTGCAGAAGCAGCCCTGTATCAGCACTCTGATAAGCACGGTCACTGTGGCTGGCCCGTGTCCAAGCCCAGGGCTTTCAGTAGCCCTGGCACATGTGCGCCCAACACCGAAGAGGGAAACAGAGAGGGGACTCCAGGAAAGGTGTCAGCAGACTTGCTGAAGTCCAGACCAGCGTGGTGACCAGAGTCACCAACTGTGTTCTGGGCCAGGCTCCTCTGCTAGAATAAGCAGTGCAGTTTGCACAAATTACAAACAATTACAGAACCTTCCTAGTCTAATTTTTTTTGAAGAGGGAATCACCACATATGCTGCTTGCTTCTTTCTTAAGGGTTTAGTTCTAAAACTCTTAATGATAAATGAGAAGCAACTGGTGAGAACCTGCATGTGTGTTTCACTCCAGATGACACTACTGGAAACAATGGTATTTCCAAACACTATTCCTACATACAAGTATATGACAGAGAGAGGAGCAAGGAGAGCACCCATTTCTTACCACAGTGATTCTGTTTTCTTCAATAGATTCTACAGCAGCCTTTTTTTTCATTTCTTTCTCTTTGTTTTGCTTTTGGTACTCATCTTCTACTTCTGCAGCTCCTCTAGCAAGACGATCGTCTTCAATCTTAATTTTTTCATTCATCTGGGCAGTTAATTGATCAAAAGCTTTGTCCTTATGCTTCTGTATCATCCTGCAGGAGAACATGAGCTACTGTAACATCCCAGGACATCTGCTCAGATTACCCAAGGCAACTGGTAACTGGATTCAAATAACACCAGCAATCCTACCTCCACCCCAACAGCACTAATTACTACTGGAACTGGTAGGCATTTTTTTCTGCACTGTTTCAAGTTCTAATTATAGAAAATTTACTTGCATCAAACTTCTGATTTTGCTGATAAAACAACTGAGAATAGTGTTTGTCACAAAATGAAATTGCAAGTATGAATTTTAACACTGAAAATTATCCCTGGACCCACCTACTAGACTCTTCATTTTTTTCTCTTGTCAGATCAGCCATCATTTCTTTTCCTTTAATATAAGCCTTAATTTGATCATCATCTTTGTCTTCTCTTTGTTTCTCTTCAGCTTTAAGTGTTTTCTGTTCAGCGACATATTCCTGTTTAAATGGAAAACTGCTTTTATTGTCATGTAGAATGAGATTTTGGAAACATGAACCAAAAACAAATTCTAACAAATACTTCAGGCGTAGCCTGTAATAAGGAGTTCTTTACATCAGTGGAGAAGCTACAGAAGATAGAAACCCAGAGATAAAAGGAAATTTTCATTCTCTACTTATCACAAACCACAACAAAAATAAAATTAGTACGTGCTTGCAACCCCAGGCTTACAGTATCTTTATATCCTCTCCTTTACCTTCCCAGTGGCACCAACTGTACTGCTCCTATCCTGCGTATCATTCAAATGGTGCAGACTCTGAAGGGTTCAAACAGTAAGTCTGTAGAACCATCAAAATGTAAAGCATAAGGCATTTTGTTATGACTCAGAAATGGCACTTGTATAGCTTGGCATTATGTATAGCTTTTCTTGCACATATAAGGTTGGGGGGGAAATGGGTGAAAATTTGTGTATTTGGGGTGAGGAGTATGGAAGGAAAAAAAGCAGGTAGGATTTTAGTGGGAATTCTCTCCTTTTACTCCCTCACTTGGCAATGAATCATCACAGTACCTCTACTTCAGTTTCCCTGCCCAAGCAGGCATTGTCAGGGAAACAGTACGTGTAATAAGTACGTCATCAGTAAGTTTAAAAGATATTGTCATACTCAGGCTGTTCCCTCTCCCTAACAAAGAAAAATGGATGTAGAGCAAGTACATGGAACCTAAATCAAATTCTCAAGTCAAGGACAATCTCGTTGCTGACTCTAGCAGACTTTGTCCATTGTAGACCAGTCAAAGCTCAGGTGCCACATTAAAACTTCCAAGAGGAAAGGGTAATTGGCAGGGTAGGCATTTGATCCCAGGCTACTAAAGCTGTCAGCAAACACCCTGTTGCCCACAATCCTGTTTATTTGTGGGCCAAATCTAACCATCACAGCCAAGGTGAAATATGCATTTTGAACTGTCTGCTTTCCTGCTACTTACATGATGCTGCCTCTGGAATTCAACTTTTTTCTCCTGTTCCTTTTCTTTATCTTTCTGATTTTCTATTTGGTATGATTCAGTTCTTCGCTGTATTCGTTCCCCTTCTCTTCTGTTTTCCAGCTTGGCCAGATCAGCTTGATCCTTGTGCTCCTTTATTCTGAATCAGAAAAGGGAAGTGAATAAATGAGCTAGAGACAGCCTAAGGTAATAATGAACAGATACAGATTCTGGATAGCTGAGAGTACTTTAACAGTAAAAAACCCTGATACTTTGAAGCAAAATAGCAGAGATCAAAACCAGAGTCAGTTTCTATAAGCTATCTCCAAATTCTTTGGCCAATCTCAGTTCCAGTCTGAGGGTGCTAGGGATGTCTATACTAGCAGAACTGAACATGACCAGCATATGGACTCTAATGTTATATTGAATTTGATTAGCCTGTTTTATTGTTATCCCACTCCCTGTACATCCTTGGCCTTTTCCAGCAAACAGTTTTCTAAGCAGTGCCACAGCACTGTGCAAGACATGGCCATGGTGCCCATGCTAGCTGGAAATGTGAAGGCTTCTAGGTGGAGGGAAGCACAATAGTGTGACAAGCCACTCGCCCTGGGTGCCAGAATTGAGCCAGTCTTGTTGGAGGTGTTAGGACATAGCTTCTGACAGCAAGACTTTTCTAAAGCTGGAGAACAGAGTTATGGAGGGTGAGAAAAGGTCCATCTGACCACGACTTGAGAATGATCTGAAAGCCTCGTTCAAAAGCAGTGAGTCACGCAGCCCCGGGCACGGAACGCCCAAAAGCTGCCCCTTTTCGCGGGCCGTGCAGCCGGATTCGCCCGGGCTGGGCTGGCCATGGGAAGGTTTTCAACCCAAACCCTCTTGTCCCGCTCCCGGGGCCCCGCCGCCGGACTCACTGCGCCAGCTGCTCCTGGGCCACGGCCCGGCGGCTCAGATAGCGGCCACGCTCCACCTCTGCCTCCCGGCGGATGGCGTCCGGCCCATCGCGGTCCATCGTCGGCCTTTTTCACCGCTTCTTTGGAGACGGAACGTCTGCCGAAGGAGAAGCAGGGATCTCACTGACGGCTCGGCTCCCCAGGAAATCGATCCTTCTCCCGCGCCGCTCAAAGGCGGCGGCCCGGGAGCGCTGAGGCGGGAAATGGCACCCGAGTGGGCGGCGGCCACTCCTTTGTGAGGGCTGGAGCGAAGCCGCGCCCCGCCCGGCCCCGCCCCGGGGAGCTGCGGCGTCCGGTCCGTCCCACACGGAGGGAAGGAAGGAAGCCACCCCCCGGAGACCGGACCCTCCTCCGCAGCCGGTTCCTGAACTACTCGTTTCCCCTTGGCGCGCCTGTACCTGGTAAGAGGCTGAAATGGCCCCTCCGCCTCTGTCCTTCTGCTCCGGCCGCGATCTGCTCCCGCTGGTTCGCCGGGGCCGTGCAGCTCGGCCTGGCTCCGTGCGCTGCTGCGCCTCGCAAGAGCCTTTGCCCCGCCAGGCTTGCCTGTTGCTGGGGCCCAGAGCCCTCGGCGGCCCTGGGAACTGGATGAGGAGGTCGGGCCTCCTCTTTCCAGGAATTGACCCCTTGCCTTGCCTGGATAAGATTCCTCGAGGAGGTGACTGCTGCACCCGGGAAGGACAGCACCCACCTTACAAGCAGAGTTTTTACAGTGTAGTGGAGGTAAAGCCAGATCTGTTTGGCCCTCAGCTTCCTAGAGGTACCTTGCCTCCCTGGTAGCCTCAGATCTTCCTAGAAGCCCTGTGCCTTCTCCAAGGCCTGGCTGCTTTTGGCATCTAGGCCAAGGAACTTGAGGACACACCAAAGACCTACTTTCAAAACTGAAATATTGGCAAGCATCCTTTTATTTTTTTAAAAGGACTTGTATTATTTTCTGGTCTGGCCAGCAGAGACTGACAGATGTGGGGTGCAACAAAGCAAAGCTTCAGGTTTCTTGGACTTTGTTTCCAGTGGACACCAGGATAGAGTGATACCCTGTTCAAAGCCTGGGGTACTGGTGCAGGAAGTCATTACAGGAACCCCTAACTTCCAAGGCAAGGAAATGATGTTAACATTTCACCAAAGAAACCTAAGCTTAAGGAGGGAGATGTGTCTGTGGCTTGGGTGTAGGTGAGTAAATCTGCTGAGGAATCTGAGATACAATTTTAGATTGCATCTATTTAATAGATTACATCTATTTACAGACTGAATTGCTGTTAAGTCTTTTTAAAAGAACAGCCCAACTATGTTGTCTCTAGTTGATGTGCTGATTTTGCAGGCCCTATTTACAGCTTTATTGGGACCTGTTTGCGTCTTTGGTGACCTTTTAAGGGCTGGGATCAAAGCACATTAATATTTTCATGTAATCAAACTGATTTATAGCATGACATTTGTTTTTCAGACATAGTTGCAAATTGCTACCAAGACTGCACACCCTAACTGTTCTAACTTTCACATATATTCTCTTTTCTTTGTCCCCTGTAGTTGTTTTGGTTTGGTCTTTTCTATTATGGGGAATAATTAACTGTAAGTATGCTAGTGATGAATGTGACTTTTTGCCCTGAGAATTATTATTGCAGACCTGAAAAACCTGGGACAGTGAATTTTTAGAACAATGAATATTAAAAATATAACAGAAATAGTGAGCTTTTGGCTGGAATGGGTTACAGTGACAGTCAATTATATAATATTAATTCCTGTCTCAAGTTTAATAAACATTCATGAAATACAAGCTGGGGATTTTTGAGAATAAAACCAGTTATATGGCAATCTTTAATTTTTTTCAAATTGAAGTCCAGATTCATGGTATATATTTAATATAAATAATTTATAGTTTAACTCTGCCTGAAAGGTTGAAAAGCATATTTATTTAACTTGAAAATGGCTTCTGCCTTTCCTTGGTGTATAGTTCAAACGTAATTTCATGGTTTTGATTCTTGAGCAGCATTACAGCTACAACAAGGTAACTGGGTCCCAACATAGAATTATATGTTTGGAAACTAGTATTTATTTATTCTTTTCTCAGAAAAATGGCCCATGTCCACGTTCTCTTCCATATTTGCATGCTTTGAGAAGAGGATAAAGATGATGTGTAGTCTTGGACTCTGTTTCAATTAGTTCCTTTGCATATTTCTGAAACTCATGCTCTTTAGAAAGTGCAATAGCCTCTGTCTGAGCATAGTAGTCCAATTCTGCTTGTTTCTCCTGCTCTTTTCTTGCCTGCTTTTCAGCCTGATGAAGAAAAGGGAATAACAAAGCTTAGTATTTTGTTCTCAACGTCACCATCCTGTGAAACAGAGAGGGTAAAAGCTTACAGAAGGTCTAAGGCATCCTTAGTTGATACTTGACACTTATTATCCCTCCCCACTTCTCTCCCCTGCCCTATCCCTCCAGAAAGGGTACATTAAATAGCTGAGTGAACATCAGCATTAACTCCTGCTCTTTGGTGACCTGCCCAGAAGATACAGGAGGACAGCAGTGCATGGTCAAAAAAATGTTATAATGGCACAGGATAGGATCTGATCTGCTCTTGCAGACTAGCGTTGATTTGCACCAATGCTCAGAGGAAGCTGGTCCCCAACACCAGCATATGCCAGGCACACATGATTAAAAAGAACCTAACAAAAAAAATCCAAACAAAACAGCAAACTTCCTCTCTTTATCTCAATAGGATCTATTGGTTTAGATGCAGGCTTCTTTCTGAAGGGAGTGACAGGATACAGCTTTTCTACTTACTATTTGTTGGAGCTGAATTTTCTGTACTTCTCTGTTTGCCTCATGTCGTCCATGTTTTTTGTTGTTTTCCATTTCCAGGTGGATGCGGGCTTTTTCCATTAACTTATCACGTTCTTTTTCAGCCTCTTCTTTCTCCTGTCTCTCCTTTTCCTCTTTCAACTTCATCTGTAGTTTACAAAACACACAAAAGTTAACCAAGGAGCTGGCCTGCTAAGCTGGAAGTTGTATCTCTCTGCAGAAGCAGCCCTGTATCAGCACTCTGATAAGCACGGTCACTGTGGCTGGCCCGTGTCCAAGCCCAGGGCTTTCAGCAGCCCTGGCACATGTGCGCCCAACACAGAAGAGGGAAACAGAGAGGGGACTCCAGGAAAGGTGTCAGCAGACTTGCTGAAGTCCAGACCAGAGTGATGACCAGTCACCAACTGTGTTACTCTGCTGGAGTAAGCTGGCCCAAGTTTCTTACCACAGTGGCTCTATGTTCAGCAATAGATTCAATGGCAGCCTTTTGTTTTGCTTCCTTCTCTTTGCGTTTTTTTTCTTCTTCAGCTTCTATTCTTGCAACATCTCTAGCCAGTCGACCATCATCCTTCTTTAATGCCTCAGTCATTTGTTCAGCTAATTGACTAACGATTTTGTCCTGTTTTTCCTGTGCTTCTCTGCGGAAGAACATGAGCTGTCATAACATAACAGGGCAACATACCTGGTCTACCTGAAGATACTAAACTCAGCAATTATGCTTCTAGAGTTCTCTGCTCTTGACCACACAGGGTGGCCCATCCACCCAACTCATGATCTCCTTCTGCTCCTCCTGT
Source organism: Parus major (assembly GCF_001522545.3). NCBI lineage: Eukaryota > Metazoa > Chordata > Aves > Passeriformes > Paridae > Parus > Parus major. Next base: position 18,315,995 of record NC_031776.1, on the reverse strand, counting down.
TTGGTTTATTTTTATGTTATCTGATTTAGCAAATAAATGTTCCCTGTGTTCTTGTATCACTAGTTTCTGTTGCAGTAATGAGCATAACAATAATATGGCAATAATCCAACTCAGTAAGGATTCCAGTGAGCATCTTGCCATCAGGAGAGGAATGTTGGAAGTATTGGCCAGAAGCAGGAAGGGAAGAAAACCTAGATTGACTCAGTGGTATCATCATGCTGTATTCTCAATGTTAAATTGATAAAACATCTCCTCTTAATATGAACATGTTGTTAATTAATGTATGTGCCTTGTTAAGAAGTCAAATCATTTTTCTTGAACTGACTCAGACAAATATAGCTTATACTCAAAAATATTTTCATCAAGGAACTTAATTGTCTTTAATTGTTGTGGAGGTGGAGATTTGGCAGGACATATGGAAAATCACTCTTTACAATACACTCTAGTGCAAAGCTTTGCACTTTCATAAGCCTCTGTACTTTGAAGGGTGGAGAGATTGCTCCCTCACACTCATACTAAGGAACCTGTAAATAGTTTCCCTTTTCTCCTGAATTCCCTGGTGTCCTTATGAGTAGGATTTAGAATAATGTTTTAGAATAACTGTTGATTGTGTTCTGTCATTAGTCTAAATGATCTGAAAACAACTACAGTAGCATTTTAGATTATTTAAATTTTATACCTTAGCACTGTACCTACCTACGCATTTCAGCTTCTTTCTTTTTTCTCATCTGGGCAATAATTTCCTTTGCTTTAAAATGAGCTTTGATCCGATCATCTTCTTCCATTTGGTTTTGTTTCTCTATTGCTTTGATTATTTTCTGGTCATTTATGTACTCCTGTATGGGAAAAATGGTCCTGATGTAACAGATGATATTTGGAATATCTGGACCTGGGGTAGCAGCTTACAGGAATCACTCCCTGTTCCCCCTCCTCAAGTTTCTTTCAAAAACAGAAGAGAGAAAGGATTCTCAGGAAAGGAGAGAGAAGACAGGAAAGGGATACTTCCACTTACTTCTGCCTCCTTATTCAAACATGCATCAAGAGGAGACAGTGGATGTAAGGGTGGGGAAAAGGAATTGAGCATCAAAGAGCTGCTCCTCCAGTGCATTGCACAAACAAATTGCTGTGCGCTGCAGAGAGCACTGTCCCGTGCTCCCAATGACAAACACTGGTGAGGGGGATGGTCCAACCACCACCCACCCACACAGATCATTCTGTTCCTGGCCCCACCTCATCCAAAACTATCCCTAAGAGTTTAATCCAAAACACAACAGAAAAGGAATTTTCTATACTTTTATGTAAAAAAACCCTTTCTTTTGCATGCTGGCCAGAACTGCTCTGAGGCACTTCTTGTTTGTATCTTAGTAGGATGCCTTTAAACATGAAATGAGATGGCAGCAAGTCTTCACTAAATTCCTAAATCTCTCCAATCATAAATATCAAGTCAAATTTAAAAGATGCATTCAGTCTCTATATAGTCCTTCTTTCAAACAAAGAAAAATGGGCTTAAAACAGCAGGAATGAGAAATTTAAACCCAGTTCTCAAGTCAAGGAGATATTCCTTGATGTCTACAGCCAAATCTTTAACCACAGACCAGTCAAAGCATCAAATGCCAACATCCTTCTGGATGACAGAAGGGAGAAGCCTCCAAGAGGTCTTTCTCAAAAGCTCAGGGGAAAGACCTGGCGTGCAACTGGCAGGGTAGGCATTTGGTCCCAGTCTACTAAGATTGTCAGCAAAGACTGTTGCCATCAGACCCTTTTATTTGTGTGCTGAGTCCAACCATTAAAGCCAAAGTGAAATACACGCTTTGAACTATCTGCTTTCCTGCTTCTTACATGATACAGCTTCCGGCGTTCAATTTTTTCCTTGTGTTCCTTTTCTTTTTTCCTCTGAATTTCCAGTTGATGCAGTTGGATCGATCTCTGTATTTCTTCCTCTTCTCTTTTTTTTTCCTGTTTGGCCAGATCTGCCTGTTGTTCACGCTCTTTTATTCTGAATCAGAAAAAAGGTGAATAAATGGTCTAGGAACTGCATGAAGTAATGAACTGCATTAGGTACCTTGCAGTGAAGAATGTGATACTTTGAATTGAAGGCAGGTAGAATATCAGATGTGAATAACAGCATGATTGTTTGTAGTGGTAGCTCTGGTCAGAAATGAGCTACATGGTAGGCTCAAGTTTGCAGTCCCGTGGTGAAAAGTTTTAGCTGGACTCATTAGCGCCACTGCATTGGTAATGCTCTGGCTGGTATCTGCAGCATTCTTGGAGAACAAGCTTTCCCCAATAATATCTACCATACCTGTGTTTCTTCTGGGCATGCAGGTAGCAGCTTAAGCTGGTAGTATTCTATACCGAGTTCTGCAAGCATCTATATGTTGTGCCTGGAATATGTGAGACCAGACCTTGAACCCTTCCTCTGCCTTGGGAAATTTGATTCCTTTTATCAGACCACCAGGGCCAGTCCTATAAATACCACTGGGGACCCTTCCATAAGATTTATGGGAAACCGGAGAGAAGGAATAGAAGTGACAGTAATACCTTCTCTTGTTGTGCAGTCTGGAAACTCATTATGGGTAAATGGAAAATCTAATTTAACCTTTTACTTGTCTGGAAAAAACACTAAGTACTGAGTAATTTCATTAACAACATTTGAATAGTGATTTGACTAAAACCTGATTCTTCCCAGAGGCAATTTTGCATGTAGACTGTTGGCAACTAAAAACATACAGCTTTTCCCTTTTGGGGAAGATCTTCTGTGATCTTCTTTTAAAAGGATGGCATTTCTGAAACAAATTATTAATAAGTTTCTGTAAAAACCTCATGGAATGTATTTTGAGAAGAGTTTAAGTAAATAATGAAGTAGAGTTGCTTTTAATTATTACTTACTGTTCTAGCCTATCTTTGCACAGTGCCTGTTGTTTCATGTATTGCTCACGTGCTTTTTCCTGCTTGCTGAGAATGTATTCTTTAAATTGACGTTGCTCTTCCTCATAATCCCTCTTCCTGTTATCAACTAATCTTGACTTTAGAAATTCAATTTGAGCATCTCTTTCTTTTAGGACCTTAGTAAGTAGAAGCGCACTCTGCAAGAGAACATTTAAAGTTGTTTTCATGTTCAGAAGTCTTTAAAGACATTCAGTACAATTTCAATGTAAAAAACATAAGTTGTCAACAAACATGGAACTGTCTCATTCTTTCGTCCTGGTAACTTAGGTAGGTTTTTACACGATCGATAACCTCCTTCCGTTTTGCTGCTTGGAACTTTGCTTCTTCCAAATCAAGTAACTTTCTTTCTTCCTCTTCCTTTTCTTCACGTAATTTTTTGGCTTGAAGTTTCTGTTTTATCAGGCTCTACAGTGCAGACAAAATTAGAAATCACACTTAAATCCAAAGTTTTTTGGTCTTTTACTATGCATTTTAGCTTTAAGTTAAAAAAAAATAAATGTTTATGTTAGAAGTTAAATGTATTTATATGGCAGTTAGCTGAAATACATTTTCAAAAGTAAATGTTAAACAAAGGGAATACAGATAGAAATATTACTCTGTGTGTTTTTGTATGTGCAAAAGCGACTACCCTTGTTACAAATGTATCTTGTACTTACCAGAGTGGCATCTTTTCCAGCAGCTTTGGAGTCCAGGTGCACTCCTTCCTGTTCCTTCTTCTCATCTATGTGTGCTGCTTCTCTAGCGCTATCCTGAATCCTTTCCCATTCTGCTTTTGGAAATATAATGACCTGGCGAAGATCTGCTTCATTTGGAAGGAAACACTTACCTAGAACATCCTTTTCTTTCAAATGATGTGCTGTGCAGAGGGAAGAAAAAATACAAAGGTTACTCGATACCAGAAAATCCAATTATCAAACATATATCAGGATTCGAATGCTTGCATGGTAACAATACTAAGTTATCCTTAGTATTAGTTACTGCCCAAACCGCAGAGCTAAGAAAGGGTGTCTGTATCTGTAATCTACCTATGATCAGTGCATGTACTTGGACAGGCACTGACTGACTGGACTGTTCATATGTGCCCTTGCCTGTTTGTCTGTGTGTATGTGTGGGTTTGGCTTATAGTAACACACTTCCCAGGCAGTACTTGGGCATGATTCTTAGAACAGCAGGAAGCAGAGACCATTCCCAAAATGAAAAGGAGAATATTGGTAAAGCCATTCTGCAGGCTGGATGAGGCAGCAATTTGGGCACAGACTGCCTTACTGTCGTGTCCTGTATACTCATTGTATTTACTGAAACAGTTCTGTTGTAGAATAGTTTTTGATTTGTTGGCAAGACTAGAATTTTTTGTTGCATTAGGTTTACATACACGTGTGCAGGCACAAATGCAGCTTTTCTAGTTGACATCTAGGTTTTGTGAAATGCTCTTTCAAGTGTTGCCACCATTTCTGAAGGGACTGGCTCTCTGTACAGAATGGCATTCTGTAGAAATTGTGTGATTTGCAGCAGACTGAGAGGCCGTGTCTGAAAAGTAAGGAGGCTTTCTCTTAGAGCGACACCAGTGTCAAAATCCGTTTTCCAGATGCCGTTGCTGACCAGTCTCCCAACAGGGATCAGAGCTCACCCTCTCCCTCTGTCCTAGGTGAAGGCAGCCTCACCAGAAGTAAAGGCGCACTGATGCGGCTGCGCCCTGCAGGCAGGAATCTGCCAAGACCCTCGTTCTTCCCCAGCTGCTGCCCTTGGAGGTTACTGGACCTGCGCTGCGTTCAGGTCAGTTCACTCAGTTACTAGGGAGAAACAGCCCCTCTTGCCGTCTGCAGCTGGGGGAGCTCTGGGGAGAGTCACGCTGGGCACTGCTACAGCCTCCCTGAACCTTGCGGCCGCGGGCTCGCCACTGCCCTCCCGCCGGGTCCCGCTGCCCCCGGGGCAGCCGCACTCACGGGCGNGGGGAAAGGGACGAGCCCTTGTGACTGCAGCGAGCCTAGGGACGGCGGCACGGCCGCGCGGGGGCCGAAACTCAGACCCTCGCAGCGGTGCGGAGTGTCAGGGAGCGTCACGGCCACAACCACAACTACAGCCCGCGGGGCGGCCCCGAGCCCCGCCGCCGCTGCCCCTTCCCCTCACGGGCTCGGCCCCGGCCCCGGGCGCTGCCCCCGTGGGTACGGCCCGGCCACCGAGGCTGCTCTGCTGTCTGCGGCACTGGCTGCAGGGCCCGAAGCGGGGCTGAGCTGCCCGGGAGGAGTCGGCAGATTCAGCTTCACTAATGGCTGCATTTCGTTTCGTTGACTGCTTTGATTTAGTGCGGCCTCGTTGAAGGCTCCGTGTCTTCGGTGGACGTTTCCTTTTGAAATACCTATTGAGGCGTTTTGCCAAGAGAATCCCGATTTGGTTGCATTGGCAAATGCTGATGGAGAAATTAGTATCTGCTCAAACTGGTGGTGTGTGCGTTCAGGAAGATTGGTGCCGTGTTAGCAAGTATTAGTAACTGCAGCATGAGTTTAGATACTGTCACAGTAACTATTTTTAAGAGAAGTTGGACCCTGAACTTTGGCATTTACAAGTTGCATATTTCTAGCTACAGCACAGCTTCCCATTGCAGTAGTGGCCATAAATAGCTTATTTGATTCGGATATTTTCTTCCAGATTTTTTCTCTTATGAGCACCAGGTCAGGGTAGGAATATAGTACTTGTGTTTATATAAATAATTTTCTTTTTTGTTTGTTTTGGAAACTGTTTTCTCACAGCTATGAAATTTCTGTTGGTTTTTGATTTTGACCATACAATCATAGATGAAAATAGCGACACCTGGATTGTGAAATGTGCTCCTGAAAGAAAACTTCCTAATGGATTAAGAAGCTCTTACCAGCCAGGACATTGGACAGAATATATGAGCAGAGTCTTTCTCTACTTGGGAGACAATGGTGTCAAAGAAGATGAGATGAAAAGAACTATGACAACAATTCCTTTCACTGCGGGAATGATAGATCTTCTGGGATTTATTGGCGAGAACAAGGAGTTGTTTGATTGTATAATTGTTTCAGATTCTAATACAGTATTTATTGACTGGATTTTGAAAGCTGCTGGCTTCCATAAAGTATTTGATGAAGTGTTTACAAACCCTGCAGCATTCAGCAGTACTGGCTATCTTACTGTACAGCACTTCCATGCTCACCATTGTGCAAAGTGCCCTAAAAACCTTTGCAAAAGGAAAGTTTTAAAAGAATTTCTAGATAAACAGTTGGAGCGAGGAGTGAGTTATACACAAATTGTATATATAGGTGATGGTGGGAATGACTTATGTCCAGTAATGTTTTTGAAGAAGAATGATATTGCTATGCCCAGGCAGGGGTATACCTTGGAGAAAAAGATTTCTCAACTGGCCCAAAGTCTCAGTCCTGTACAGTGTTCTGTTCTGGTTTGGTCATCTGCAATTGATGTCATGTCTTACCTGAAACTGCTTATAAAGGAATGATTCAAATGATAAAAGGAAACTGATACAGTTACATTTTAACTTTTTGGAGAGAAAAACTGCATGTGTATAAAAGCTCAAAATTGTAAAATTGGGCTATTTGAAATTACGTTTTTTTTTTAACTACAACATAAAACTGTTTATGTTCAATTCTGGTAATAATGGGAAAGTGTAGTAAAAAAGGCCTTCTAACATAGTACAGATTCCAGCATAAGTAGAGAGGGGGGGTTGGAACAGGACTTGTCATTAGTTTTTGTCTACTCCCTCCCCTCCAACCCTTTACCAAGTATATAACTGACCTTTGCAATACTACACACTTAGGGGAAGGACTAGGATTACTCTTCAGAAGAATGAAATTCCTAACTTAGAAAACATTTGGTGCCAGGAACATGGTTCTGGAGCTCTTGGTTTTTATACTTCTTTGATCTGATGGCAAATGATTTGCTTGTAATCTTGTTTAATCCAAAGATGCATTTATATTTTCAATCTATTAAATACCAAACAAAATTACTTTTTAATAGTTTGTATTATCTTGTATTGTAAAGACAATAAAAGTTGCTGTCACTGACAAATGCAACACAACTAATTTGTGTCATGTATTCTGCTGGCCTGTGTGTCATCAGGCCTGGAGAGAGTAGACACAAGTGTAGGTGTCAGCCTTTGGCTGGTCAGATCTTTCTCTTCTGGAAAGCTGTAAGGATGTTGCTCTTTTGTTTAAAGAAAAGTCTCTCTCCCATTCTGACTACTGCCCTGACAGTGTGCTGCTGCCACTCTGTACAGAGCTGACACTGGTTTTATCTTCCATGCTTACATCTCTGAGTGAGCCAGAGGCCTTTTTCCTCCTTGGTTTCTGCTGCAGTGCACAGGCCCACAGAAGGGTACATACATATACATGTATACACTGATTTTACCTGTTCACTCTCATCTATAGCTATAGTACAATCTCTTACAGTTTGGACAGAATCCATTTTAACTTTTAAACAGATTGTTCTGTCTAGTAGTTCGTAAGAATTGTTTGTGAACATGCAGTCTCTACCACCAACAGTGAGATAAGCCTCAAGTGTTGGACCATGCATATAAAGGTACTAAAAATAAGTCTCATTAAAGTTAAATAATGTGTTTTTGTGCAAAATGTTTTTGTTCTTATATCCCAGAAAAGGCTTAAAATGCTGATGTAGTCTGCTATTAAACTGAGGTCATATTTAGCTTAAGTGCTTTAATAACTGAAACACGAGGCCAACTTTCACAGCACCTCAGTTGCAGATATCTGAGGCGTAGCTCAGCAGCCTGCAGTTGCCATGTCTGTCTTCCTTTGTTTCCTGTGCAATGTTATTCTCATTTTCTTACAGACATTTCATGATGTCACTACCTTCTTTTTCCTTAATTGAAGATTTTTGAGTGGTCTTGCCTGTTTTCAGGCTGCTGGTTTACTCAAATTTCCCTTGTGTACTTCTTTCCTTGCCTCACCTATTTTACTGTATTGTAGAAGGTTGCTTTGAATGGTCTGTTGCCTAAGATACCCAAAGTAATATACTTCAGTTCTCAAGAGCCTGGCTTTAGTAATGGATATTTGATAGGTATCTGAGATGTTCATATTTGGGATCTTGGCCTATTGTTTTACCCAAGGGCACAAAGACATCTAAGGATTGGTGGGTCTCAGGCTGTGGAAGGTTTAAGTTGTCTGGTTTATAGGTCCTACCCCATTCATTACCAAGAATGGTAATGGCTGTTGCATAGGGCAATTCCATATGTTACTTTAGGTTTTAAGTTGTTGCCATCGTTTGACCCCAGCTGGCAACTAAGCAGAGCAGCTTGTACACTCCAGCCCTTCCCCCGCCCCACTCAGTGGGGCGGAGAATTGGGGGAAAAATTAAACCCCATGAGTTGAGATGAAAACAATTTAATAATTAAAACAAAATAAAATATAGTAGTAATAAATTATTATAATTGTAATGAAAATGAGAGAGAAAGGAATGTAGTCCAGGAGAAACAAGTGATGTACAATACACTGCTCACCACCTGCTGATGGATGCCCAGCCCATCCCCAAGCAGTGATCGGCCCCTCCCAGCCGACTCTCCCAGTTCCGGTCCCGAGTGTGCCCTCCCATGCTGTGGGATATCCCTTTGGCCTGTCCGGGTCAGCTGTCCTGGCTATGCTCCCCCAGCTCCTTGTGCAGCCTCTCACCGACAGAGCATGGGAAACTGAAAAGTCCTTGGCTATGGGTAAGCACCACTTAGCAACAACCAAAACAACAGCGTGTTGTCAACATGATTCTCATAGTAAATCCAAAACACAGCACTGAACCAGCTGCTAAGAAGGAAATTAACTCTATCCCAGCCAAAACCAGGACAGTCATGTTTCCTTAATTCTAGATGTGCTGCCGAATGTTCCAGATTCTGTGCTGGTCTCTTCTGTGTTTTTCAGAATGTAGTTATGGAATAGCTTACTTTCAGTTTGTCCACAGATCTCAGTTACTGCTTATTTAAACAAAAAGTAGTATATCAATAATTACTTAGCTTTTTCTTCCACAATTACTATTGTTCTTTTAGCCTTAAGGGATCTACCTTGTAATTTGCTGTGAGGCTGGGAAATTGGATGAGAAATTATTCTTCATGCTCATAAAAGGGTTCTTTCTGTGGCTTTGATGAAATTGTTGAAGTAGGAGTTGAGAGTAGATTAAGCAAAGCAAAGTACTTGAAATATTAGCAATTATGTTCTAATCACTTCAAGTAGAGGGTAGAGCTGATGATATTTGCTAGACAGAGTGCATTTTGGAGACAGGAAAATTTTCAATTCCAGTAGGCAGACCATTAAGCTATTAATCAGGTCTTGTTTGGGATTTTTTCCCCCACTTAATAAAAGCAAGGACTTTTCTGAAGCAGCACAATTACCAAAGTTTTCCATGTTTGTTCACAATGGAGGGGAGATGAATATCTCCAAAGAGTGAAGCTGGTTTGAGCTGGTAGCCCAACCAAAAGAAAGGGAGAAGCTCCTTGAAGGGGACATATGTTCAGTACTAAGTGTTACTGACCTCGTGACTTGCTCTCTGGAAGGAGATGACTTAGGTAAAAACATGAAAAAAAAAGTATAATGGAAGTCATACATGTACAGGAAACTTTCTGTATGGTAACGGGTGTGCTGTCATACACCACTACTATGCCAGTACTTAGCCTTAGTATTGTGTGTGAGTATGATAGCCAAGACTTGGAAGAAGTTCCTGCTTGTCCATAGGAAGCTGATGAAATGGAAAATGCAACCAAAACAAAGCTGTTGGCATGGGGTTGTATAAAGATTTAGGGCTGCACAAGGGAATTTTCTAGAGAAAGAAATGGAGTAATGTAGCTGAGGGACAGGCCCATGTCAGACAGCAAGGCTGCTGTAATTCCTGGGTTACACTACAGAACTGGAGTTCTCCAGGGTAACAATTCATCAAGAGGGGTTGAAAAAAAGGGAAGGCCTAGATGTGTGTAGGTGTGGGGAATTTTCAGTTTTGCGGAGGATTTTTTGTTAGTTTGGATCATTTTATTTTTGTCTCATGTTAACTGTGTAAAGGCCAAGGACCAGTTTGAATCCTGGTGCAGGGTTAGCATGGGAGGAAGGATGGCAGAGCAGTATGACCATACACATTTTCCTGTTTGGACTTCCTTAGTTTGTGTTTTTCCTGGGTGTTGTAGCAGAAATACCACCGGTAATTAAAAGAAAAATATGATTCATTTTCATCCATGTTGAGAGGGAACTCTCAAAATTTCTCCTTTTGGTTGGAGAAATTACTGACAGTTCTTTCAATCTAGGAAAGCTCTGGCTCTGGCAGAGCCTGCCTGCCTGAATGCAAAGAATCCAAACCCTGCTGCAGATGAAGGAGAGCCCTCAGCTGCTTGAACCCAGAAGTTGCTGTGTTTCAGATAAAGAAAATGTGTTGCTAGCAGAAGAAAAATAAAATAAAATAAAAAAAGACTTCTTAAATTATGAATCACATTTTCAGGAGTTTCAAAAGCCAATATAGCCTTCCTGAAAAATTTACATGTAGTTGGAGTCTGTTTGTGGGCTTAATTTGTGGCTGTCCTTTGCACCCTGCCAGGTTCAAGATTTTGGGGAGAGCTGTGGCTGCTCCCTTTCGACTCCTGCTCTTCGGTAGTGGGGGAGCCCCCAGAACTTGCTGCTCTTTCCAATATCGCTTCTCCAAGCGCCCTGCGACAGCGGGGCCCCCCTGCGAGAAGCGGCTTCAGGTCGCTGACAGCGACGGCCGAGGCCCCTCGCTTTGTTGTGTGGTTGAGTGACACCGAGCTGGTGACGCTCCCCAGGCATCTGCTCCTGTCCCTAACACGGCCGGGTCTTCACCGCAGACAGCCTTTAACCCCTGCCTCGGGCTGGGGAGCGCCTGGGCGGCGGCGGCAGCGCTTCGGGCCGGACCTTCCCGAGGCGAGCGGGCGTGCGGGGGGCCGGGCCGGGCGTCGGGGCCCGCCGGCCTCGCGGAGGGGCGCGCGGGGGGGCCGGCCGGGGCACCAAAATAGGAGCTGTCGCTGCGGCCCCGCTGCTCCCTCCGGCAGCGGCTCTTCCAAAGACGGTCACGGGCCGCCACGGGCTGGGAGCTCCGGAGGGCGGCCGGGCTGCGCGGAGCGGCGCGGACAAAGCGGCGGGGCGCGGCGATGGCCGCGCCCGGGCAGGAGGAGTACGCGTACCTCTACAAGGACTCTGCACACCCCGCCGGCTTCTTGGAGGCGTTCCGGGCGTTTTACCTGGACGGGCTGTTCACCGACATCACCCTGCAGTGCGCTTCGGGGGTCATCTTCCACTGCCACAGAGCTGCCCTGGCAGCCTGCAGCAGTTATTTTAAAGCTATGTTCACAGCCGATATGAAAGAAAAATCAAAAAACCAGATCAGCCTTCCCGGGCTCAGCCATGCGGTGCTGGAAGCTCTCGTGAATTACGCGTACACATCACAGATTCAGATAACAAAGAAAAATGTCCAAAGCCTACTCCAGGCTGCAGACCTGCTCCAGTTCGTGTCAGTAAAGAAAGCCTGTGAGCAGTTTCTGGTGAGGCACTTAGATACTGACAACTGCATTGGGATGCACTCCTTTGCTGAATATCATGATTGCTCGGAGCTGGAGAAAGAGTCCAGAAGGATATTGTTATGGCAGTTTGAAGAAGTGTGGAAGCAGGAAGAGTTTCTGGACATTGGCAAGGAGAAGCTCTCTTATATTCTTTCCAGGGAGAATCTCAATGTTCAGAAAGAAGAGGCAGCCATTGAAGCTGTCATTAAGTGGGTTTCACACAACGTGGAAGGAAGAATTGAAGACATCTGTGAAGTGCTAAGCTGCATCAAAGTAGACTTAGATAATGTGTATTTGAGGTCAGCTTTAAGCCTGCAAAAAAAATGCCGACTCAATGACAGCAAGATAAGATCACTCGTATATAATGCCCTGAACCTCAATCCCAAAGGTCTTTCCAGAAGATCCACAGCAACCATGTATGTAATTGGAGGATATTATTGGCATCCCTTATCAGAAGTGCATGTTTGGGATCCTTTAACCAATGCATGGGTCCAGGGAACAGAGATGCCAGATCACACTAGAGAGAGCTATGGGGTCACCAGTTTGGGACCAGACATATATGTGACAGGAGGTTACAGAACAGAGAGTATTGAAGCTCTTGACACCGTGTGGATATATAACAGCGAGAGAGATGAGTGGACAGAAGGCTGCCCCATGCTCGACGCAAGGTATTACCACTGTGCAGTTTCCTTGAGTGGCTGCATTTATGCATTGGGAGGCTACCGAAAGGGAGCTCCAGTCCAAGAGGCTGAGTTTTATGATCCTTTAATACAGAAATGGCTTCCCATCGCAAACATGATCAAAGGTAGGTAAACTTTTGTATGGTGTCTGCCTACAATGTCAAATCTTTTATATTTGCTATTTTTAAGTGCCATAGAAACATTTAGGATTTGATCCAAATTCTGGAGAAGTCCATGGGTATCTCCTGTTAATGTTACTGGACTTTGGTTCAGGTCTTCACCAGCCAAATGACCACAAACATCCAAATGCTTTGCTGGGCTGTGCTATAGAACAGCAATAGAAAAGTAAGTGGTAGTCTCAGTTTAATTTTGCCTTCTTTCATGAGTAAAATTTCTGTTCAAATTAGAAAGAAATCAGAAAACTAGCTAGGGTAAGAGTCCATTCAGTACACAATCAAAGAGCAAGCTCCAATAAAGGGACTGTATTATTTTTGTATAAGATTTTCCATGTAGTCATTTATAAAGGTGTCATAATTTAAAATCTCTTGCATGGAGTTCCCTCCTATTTCTGTGTGTCATCTGTTCAGGATCCTTTGTTTAATCTTTAGTGTGAGAATAATGAAAAGCACAAATATCTGTTTCTAGCAGCCAAAGTAGTGATCTACTAAAGATGTATGAATCACACCCTAACCAAAGGGTGTTGACTCTGAGATGAGCTCAGTTGGTCAGAGTGTGGTGCTAAATAATGCCAAGGTTGCGGATTTGATCCCTGTATGTGCCATTCACTTGAGAGTGGACTTGATGATTTTCCTGGGTCCCTTCCAACTCAGACTATTCTGTGATTATTTTTGTAATAGTAACAACAGTACTACAATTATACATTTTATTGCACATTTCTATAAATGAATGCAACTATTTATAATTAGTTATAAAATTTACTGTAAGTTAATGCAAAATAATATTTTTTCGATGTACAAGAGAATTTTTGGATGTATATGTAAAAGAAAAAAAAGCAGGCTTTTTCAACTTTCTTGGTTGCTTGTATGTTTTCCTCAAACATTGCTACTATTTTCTTTTTATTTCCTTCAAAAGTAGAACTGCTATGCTAATCCTATGGGTTACATATTCTATGCAGTTGTTTTGTCCAGTTTTCGTAAGTGTGAAACTACTTAGGTGCTCAGACCCCCCTTTGCTTTGTTTAATTTTGTTGTCCTAGAGGTAGAGTTAAAATGGCTCCATTTTGATTGTGTCTTTGTTTATACAATAGGTTAATTAGTAATACCATGAGAATGAATAAAAGTATCAGAAAAGATACCCTGAGACACTGAACAAACTCAACTCCCATTGTCTTTGCTCTTGCCATCTAAATGATTTTTTAACAACTCTAACTTATTGAAACAGTGAAACTAATTGCCTATTCCAAAATCAGTGAGACAATGTGACTTTAATTACTACCTAAAAATCCTGTGTGGCTGTACTATTACTATTACTATTACTATTACTATTACTATTACTATTACTATTACTATTACTATTACTATTATTTATTGTGTGGCTGTACTATGTGCAATAGGTATTGGTTACTGCAGTTTTATTTAGTCATTCTTGATGCTGATATCTTGATAAATCTATTTTATTCATATTTAGTTAAATACTTCAAAGCCTGTAATGTTAATAAAACATTAATATATCATTTGAAATGGAGTTATGGGTGGAAGAGACCATGGTTATTATGTGCAGTCTGAATGCATGTTTGACTTTCACACTGTCAACAGGAGTTGGAAATGCCACTGCCTGTGTCCTGCATGAAGTTATCTACGTCGCTGGAGGTCACTATGGGTACAGGGGAAGCTGCACCTATGATAAAATCCAGAGATACCATTCAGGTAGCAACGAGTGGAGTATAGTCACCACAAGTCCACATCCAGGTAAATACTTTCTCTAACAAACATAGAGCTTTATTTGATTACTTGTACCTGGGAGAGAGACCTTAAGCCCAGTTAGGGGTTTTTGGCATATTCCTAATTAAAAAAAGAAATGCCTCTAGGGCAGCAACGGCTGTTTCCAAACTCTGAAAGTGAAAAGGAGGACCTTCCTTAAGCATCTGTTCTATAGAAATCACTATATAAATACCGAATTAAGGAATTTCCACATTCTATTAAATAATATAACTTTCTGTAAAATCTAACTATTCATTGATATTTGGCAAAAATTACTTATATTAATTTTAAAAGGGTTTTATCTATGTTCTGCATCTGGTAACAGTAAGTGTTTAAAGCAATTTTTGCTGAGTACTGGTGCTGTAATGTAGCATAAAATCCAGAGGTGTCTCCTAAGCACAGTGAGGATGTTCAGCTGCCCTCAGCGGTGCCCAATATTTGTCATATACTTGCAGTTTAAGTTAATGTTGTCATGCTGAGTTGTACTGTATTCCTTTTTTTCTGAAGAATACGGATTGTGTTCAATTACATTACAAAACAAGATCTATTTTGTGGGTGGACAGACCACAATCACTGACTGCTATGACCCAGAGCAAAATGAGTGGAAGCAGATGGCTCACATGATGGAGAGAAGGATGGAGTGTGGCACGGTGGTTATGAACGGGTGCATCTATGTAACAGGAGGATATTCCTATTCAAAAGGAACATACCTGCAGAGTATTGAGAAATATGACCCTGAACTGAATAAATGGGAAGCAGTAGGTAATCTTCCCAGTGCTATGCGGTCACATGGCTGTGTCTGTGTGTATAATGTGTAAGCATTTAAATGCATAAATGCATTTAATTTTCATCCTGTTGTTACAGAAAACAGCAGATGCAGTATTCATAACAGTACTGATTACCTCATGGGGGTTGTCTAATGCAATCTCTTAGTGTACGTTGTTAATAACTAATTTGTTTTTGTTTTAAACAACTCAGAAACATAAATGTGGTAACAAGATTTCCATGTATTTTTCAGTCCAGTCATTCTTTGTTATGGAAGTTCTCAAACTACTCTCTTACAATACTTTGTACAGCAACATAGGAACTACTGTGAAAAATTGATTTGATTTTGTTAATCACTGGATTAAACTATGACTTGGTGCTAAGATGAGTAAAGCCAAACAAAATACAGTTCTAAGGACTAGTGGCCTTAAGATAAAATCTCTGTATTCTGAAGGTAGCTATAGAAATGGATCATTGACGTAAGTGTATGGTATATACAGAGCAATATCACTTGGATAACTAGGTTATCAGATTCAGAAATGGGCATTTACAGGATGCCTCCAACTCTGCCTTCGAGTGCCAAAACAAAGAAGAGCTTAGGCTAGGAATGAGGGAAGAAATGTTGATAGTAGCCCCAGAGCATAGGCCAAAAGCATGCACTAGTTTTCCAGATGGAGAAATAAAAGGGCATTTCTCTTTGCCATTCTCACACTCTCTTCAACATTGCCTATGAGAAGTGAAAAAAGACTCTGCACGGCTTTACAGTGGGATCTTTGGCTGATGCACAGGTATTTGTAGTTTGGGTAGTTTTGGGTTCAGAGAAAAGCCTTAATGTGTTAACTCTATTTTAATATCATTTCAAGATGTATGCCTGTGTGGAATGGAAGGAGGAAATGAGAGAGACTGGAAAAGTAATATCTGCCTGAGATTCAAACTTCTCTATTTTGTTTAATATCATTTGATCTTCTCTAAACTGTGACTTGAGAAAAGGTAACAACTAAAGAAATTTGTCAATGTATGTTATGCATGAAGAAAAAAAATTATCTATAAGATTGATTTATTTATTATTTCTCTCAAAACATAATATGAGATCTTCAAATTCTATGTAGAAAGTAGATTTTGGTAAATTGATTTACAGACAAAGATCACACTTTGAGTGGCCTGACAGCAGTGATCCAAATGAAGAAATGCTTTGGGGAACAGAGAAGGCTCTTTTAGCACTGAACCCCCAATCCAGTTTATAAAATGACTGCAGAAACAGCTGTTAGACTTTGGTGCGAGAGGCAGGGATGACACAGGGCTGCCATACGGTGTGGTGGGAACTTCCCACACCAGCACTGCCACCTAAAATTAAATTTTGTTTTTATTTGATTTCTCAGATACAAAGAAATGGCTTTTCCAAGTAGTAAGCTCTGAGTTTATAATATTTATTTTGTTTGATCATAAGCACGCTCAGCGTTTTTTTTATTCTTTCACATTTTTATGCTATTTCTGACTTACATTTGATTGCTGGTAACAGGTGGCACTCAACTCTGGCTTTGATGTGAAGTTCTGTGGTGTATATGTACGGTTCTTTTTTTAATATTTTCATATGTTGCCTCACAATGTCAGAGGTTGTGTGTGTGTCTAGTATTTTGTTTTGTAACCCATCCCACTGAGATCTATTTAAGGATCCAATGTAATTTGTTTAAAGACTCCAAACTCTAATGAGCTGTGGAGAATAGAACTCAGAGGCTGTTTGAAATGCATGGGCCAAGCAGGTGAGCAAAAGAGATAAAGTGAATTTGTTTCGCCTGGAAATCTCCACAGCTGAGAATTGCTCAAGGGCAGGGGGGATTTAAAGGGCAATATCACAAGAACATGAAGGTGATCTTTGTATTGAATGAAACCAGAACAAACTCAACATGTTTATGTAATTTTTCAGTGCAAATTATGTTCCCATGAAGCTTGATGTTTGTTGAAAAACACAAGCATAGAACAGCTGCTTGTGGCTGGCCTTGAAGTTCATTCTGGCCTTTATCCTGTCACGGACAGTCATGAGTCAGTGAATGAACCTAAAAAGAAGGTGAGGACTAACAAAACCAACCCCCTCAGTGTCCACTTGTCAACTGCTTGCAGACTAGGTGCTTGATGTTGGTGAAAGACAGTGCTGTTCCAGGGCTGGAGCACAGGCACTGGAAACTGGACTCTGCTTTGTGCCCCTGGGCAACCTGCAGGCAAGCAAATGCTGCTATTTGGCCTCAGTGTTAAGTGCCAAATGGAAAAAAAGCCTTCAGTTCTCTCCTGTCAGGAGAGCGTTTGTTGGACTGGCTGGCATAAGCAAAAGTCAAAGAAAATACTGCTTAGGACTTCAGTTAAATCCTAATTTCTGAGATTTTCAATGCATTAGAATAAACGGAGAGAAGAATGCATTCAGATGCATGGTTAAATTTCAACTGGTGCTATTTTTCACAATAACCTACAATGCCCTTTTAAATTAATTCACATATCACATCCCAAGAAGGTGTGCTGCAATCAGGTCTTGGGCACAGGCAGGAAAATGAACTCGCTAAGAGCAACAGGTTTCTGACATCTGGTCAGCAGCCTACGAGAGGTGGGAAGCTTAGAGCAGGGAGTCTCTTAGCCATCTGTAACATGTTTTTAAAAACAGTCAATGTAAACACTGAATTATTGTGCTATTGGACCTGTATTATGGTAGACACTGTCTTACTCTTCCACTTGTAAACTAGAAAATTAAATAATGTGGAAATCAAATCAGTTGTAAAGTCAGTACTATTTCTTAAAATTTTCAATTGTGCTCTGCCCACGTTCGTAGTGCTATAGATGCCCACAGTACATCTGTAGTGTTTAAATGAATGTTTGCAATAGTTAATAAATTTAATATACCACCACTGCACAAATTCAAGTTGTTAATTTACTTTTTCTGCTCATCGCGCAAAAGCTGTGAACAGAAAGGGCGAACAGAATCGGGCGCGCGGGGCCCTCACGGGCTCGCGCGCACGCTCCCGGCGCGGGGCGGGCACGAGGGCCGCGTGGGGCGGGGGTCGCTCTGTGGCCCCTCCCCGGAAGTGGCGCTCACGTGAGGGGCGGTTTGGCCGCGGGGGCTGCTGGGCCGCGCGGCGCGGACTCGCGGTGTCTGAAGCGGCGGAGCGGGGCCTGAGCGCGCAGGTTCGTGTGGGGCCGCTGTTCAGGCGTGCCCCGCGGGGCCCGGCCCTGCCGAGGAGCGCCAGGCCACGCCGGGGCAGGGCTGGCGACCGGGCGCGGCGCGGCGGCCGGGAGGGAGGCAGGGACGGTTCCCGGAGCAGGAGAGCACGTGCCGCCTCTGCCCCGGCGGAGGCGCGGAGCGGGCCCGGCCCGCCGCGGTCACTTCCAGCCGCCGGCGCTACCCACGGGGCTCGGGGTCTGCGGGAAAAGCGGGGCCGGCGGCACCGCTCCCGCCGCGGGGAGCTGGGCCCAGCCCGAGGGCAGCGCTGCCGCTCTTGCCGGACAGAGGCGTTCGCTGGGTGGGAGGTTGGGTCGCGGCGCCTGAGGCTCTCTGAAGAGGGCTGTGTTGCTGCTACAGGCGTGTAAAAGTGTTAACAGGAAACTGATGGTCTCCTAGCACAGTTCAGGGTCTGACATTTCAATTACTTTAAAAATTCTTCGTAAGAATTTTTTTTCTTGAATTGCACTGATTCTACTGGAAAAACATCTGAGAAAAATGTGTGGTTGTAGTTAATCCTTACCCTTAAATGAAAAACAGGCTCAGACCTCTTATATAATATTAACAGTTCCATGTTACTTTATCGGGAAAGCTTTCTTATTTAAAAAAAGCCTTTCACTTTATTGCAGTAATGGTAGAATCAGCCTGCAACTAAACTTTGTCCAGAGCTTGAAACTAAATGGCTGGTAAGAAGAAAATCTACTTGATGATCTGGCTAATATAGTGTGGGATCTAATTGTTCTAGTTGAGGGGCTTGGCTGTAATTTTTTTTAATTTAAAACTAATGACTACTTGCTTTATTTTAACCTGTTTTTTATGTTTTGTGTGGTACTGATACAGACTTTTGGCATGTGGAAGGAACAAGTCAGTGTAGTTTATTAAGAACGCCCTTAAAATGAAATCTTTTGTAGTATTTTGCATGCAGTTCAGACTGTGATTGCTGTTCATTGTAGCTTTTTATCAGTCTTCACCACTGCACAGCAACTGAAAACTATTGATCTGGAAGTTGTCTGGTGCCAAATGACTGAGCTAAAGAGTCTGAAGTGAGCATGTGCAGACAAGGCTAGAATTTCTCTTAAATTAGAAGGCTGCTTCTGCTTTTGTTCTAAATAGGTTAGAGCTCAATCACTGAACTGAATTCCATGTGTGGCAAGCTTGAGTTTTTCTTAGTCTTTCCTACAGTTTATTACTTGCAACTGAAAGGATGCTTTTTAGAAAAAAATTTCCACACGTAAGACTTTGTCTAAAGGATGTGTCCTACATCTTGTGTTAGATCATGCTTTTTGGTATTAACCTTGGAAACACTGCTAAGGAAGTAGACTTTGTTTTTTTCTCTTCTTTACAGTGAAGCTGAGTCTTATGTGGAAACTGAGTTTTTGGTTCTGAGTATTTTGGTACCTGGGTTGAGGCAGGCTTGGGACAGCAGTCAGAGACTGCTCTGTATGTTGCCATTAAATGAGATCAAATTGGGTAAAATAGAACACTGATTTCTCTCACAAGTAGGGTGTTAAGATAGCACCAGCACCTGAGTAGTGGTGAGGTGTCATTCTCCTGTAGTCAGGGTGGCTCATGTGGGACATCTCTGAAGTAACTGCAACTCTCAGCTTGGGTGCTCTGGCCCAGGTTTTGTGAAGTGCTTTTTAGCTAAATGGATCACACTCAGCATAGCTGGCAGCTAACACTTGCTGAAATCCTGCTTTAAAGAGTGTTACAGTGTTAGGTACAGGTGCAAGCACAGCACCCTTCAAGGCTGTAAGTGCTGAAGAATTACAAGTTCCAAGGATTGAATGTAGCATTGAGATCAGGAAAAGGAGGAAATGGAAATACTGCAGACTGCCGTAGGCTGAACAATTATTGGGGAATTAAAATACTAAAGTAAGAAGATGAGGCTGCCAATGGGCATTCTGATGAAAAACATAATTTCCTAACTAGGGCACCTTGGGGGAGTTTTCCCTGCTTCTGTGTTGCCAGTCAACTTGATGCTCTGAAAGATGTTATTGTCCTGCAAGTAGCAGAAGAGCAGAAGGTGTATGGTTAAATTTCCCAATAAACCATTCAAAACATGAGTGCAAAACCATCTTTGTCACCAGCCTTTGTGGTCACAGATCTATGAGCTGGGGTAATGCAACCAAGAAACCACTTCATCTTCTGTAGCTGGATTTAACAAGTGTGTTCGTGCTCAAAGAGAGAAAGAAGAAATCTCTGCTTCATAGTTCAAAACTGAATTCAGACTAATTTCTGACAGCTTCATAAAAGCGACATTTTTTCTCAAGGATTAATCTTCCCATTCTAGCCTTAGCACTCTGTCCTTATCTTAAGAATAACTAGATAGAAAATGTTTGATCCCTGTTAATTTTCTGGCCAGTTGCTTCTTTCTTAGTGACTGCATCTGATGTACTGGGATTATACACTTGCTGGCAGTTAAGTAAAGTTACTTCCAAGTTAAAATGTCTTATGTTATCAAAGATACTTGATTCACTGTTCAAGCAGAACTGCAGTGAAGACAGATTTGTAAAGGCGAAAACAAGACATCTTTAGGATGTGTCAGTAAATGCAGATACTTTCATTCCATCCTCCAGTAAGTTCTGTGAACTTTCCAAAGATTAAACAGGAGACAGAAACTTCAGAAACATTTCTCATTATACTTATGTAGGAATTGAATATTTTTCTTATTGTTTTGCCTAGTGATGCGAGGTTGGATTTGATGTAAAAAACAAATGTTGGCTCTTAGTTTTGTTGTTGTTCTGAATTGAGAATCTGTACCTAGAAAAAGACAAATAACAAGGCTGTGAAGTGCCAGCATTCTTTAAATTTTATCTTGCCTGCTGAATGCCAAATGCTGTCTTAACAACCAAAGTGAGAAGGTTTATTTTCCAGTTGTTTCATAGTTTCCTTTTGGAGTTCTGCAGCCACGTTAATAGTTGCTTCAAGGCATAAATGTATGGCTAATGAATTTGGCTGTTACCTTATTTAAATGAGGCTGCAGTGAAATGCAATGCTACATGAATGTAAGTCTGTAGAAAGTACTATTCAAAACTTAGTGCTTTTGCTCTGTATTCTCTTGAAAACAGCTGGTGAAAATGGCTGAAAATGGAAATGGTGAAAACATGTCTATCTTGGAAAGCAAAATCTGTCAACAAATTGAGGTAAGTTCAGATTATAGTTTGAGGTCTGGACTGAGATGTTTTAGGGGCCTTCATTGGCAGGGGCTTGGCTACCAGAAGTTAACTTTATTGGGAGTTAGACTCGAATCTCCAGCTCTTTAAAAAACATCACAAGTCTGTACCAGGTATTTAGTACTTCAGGATAGTTGTAACTGTAGTTTAAGTTGGAAGCTATACTTGTCTAGAGTTGGTTGTAAGAACGCCATTTCAAAACAGAAAAGGTTTGATTTGCTAGCATTTTGGTGCTATAGTAAGGGAATCATTAAACAATTTACTACTGTGTTTGCTGGGGTTATTCTACCTGTACAAATGGGAGGAGAGTGCATTTTAATTCTATGTACCTTAATTTTTGTGGGGAAAAAATCCTCCTCCTCAGGAATCTCTGCTGGTCAAAATAGTGGCACATTGCATAACTTGCTATTATTATTTACAGCTTTGTAATTTATTGCTACAAATTATAGCTAAACTTATATGCCTATTTTAGATTAACTCTTTGTCTCACTAGAGGCTTGGTGGGTTATCCTACAATAAAAAACCTAAGCCCATTGGTTTAAGTGCCATCTAGAACAAAACCACTTTCTTGAAGGACAAAAATGCAGCTGTTCGTGAATGCCCATTACCATATGGAGCCATTATTTGTATGTAACAAACAAAACATGGAGATTCCTCAACCTCTGTATTTTGTTTGTTTGCTATATATAGTTGACAAAACTAGACTTTTGATGTGAGTTTGAGATGTACTAAAGGAAGAGCTTTAGTGTTGTAAAACTTGCACTGACTTTTCAAAGCACCACAGTATTGGTGAAAATAGTCCAATTTATCTTACAGCTTCAAGTATTTCACCTTTGGTAGATGACTGCTAGTCAGGGAAAGAATCTTATTAACTCTTCTGTCTTGAACTGAAATGTCTTCCCATGCTGGACAAGATTGAAATAAGAACATAATAATTAAATAAAATTAAAAATTAAATATAAAATAATGATTTATCTTATGGTATTCTCTTGAATGAGACCTAGAAATTCCAGTCTTATGAGTATGATTTTTCAGGGTGCAAATACAGTATTCTTGCATACATACCCCTTAAGGAGCACAACCTGGATCTGCTGGTGACAAATTTGACTTTTGACTCTGCAGAGCTTGATCAGGGTGGTGAATGCTTATCATGTTAACAGAATAAGCTTTGCTCCTTTCCTAAACAAAATTGCGATCTGTCTTTGCCTCATTAATTCAACCAATTCATTAACTGGATGAAGCACTGTTTCAGTGTAGGGTTGCTTTGTTTAGGTTTATGGTGGCTTTGTTTTTACAGCTTACACATTGCAGCTAATTTTTGGCCAAGTATCACATTAAAGCAGGAAGTAATAATTTCAGAATTCCCAGTTGTTCGGATTAATTAATTTTGGTATGTGTCAATCTACTGCAGTAAACTGTTAGACAAAAATGAGCTTTTTAAGGGTGAAAATTCAAAGACGCGTCTCTTTCCTCTTCTCTCCCCCTCCCTTCCCCCTTCCTTTTTGCAGTACTATTTTGGCAATCACAATCTACCAAGAGACAAGTTTCTAAAGGAACAGATCAAACTAGATGATGGCTGGGTACCTTTGGAAGTAATGATCAAATTCAACAGGTAAAGCAAAGTACAACTAATGTGGATAAAAGAGTAACTTTCACCTACCTATCTCTATTTGGGGCCTTACTGATTTGCATTTACAATTCCTATTGCTTTTTTAACATCTGGCTTCAGTTTTGCCTGTGTATTGGTAATAACTTCTGTTTACTTACTCAATAGGTTAAGTCGCCTTTCAAAAGATTATGATGTTATTGTAGAAGCACTAAGAAAATCCAAGACTGGTTTAATGGAAATAAATGAAGACAAAACTAAAATCAGAAGATCTCCAAATAAACCCCTTCCCGAATTAAATGACCAGTATAAGGCTGCAATTAAAAACAGATCTGTATATGTTGTAAGTAAATTTTTCTGTGTGCTGTCCTGCATGACTTTAGCTGATCACCATCTGAGAGTAAATCTTGAATTAACTTGTATTGTAGAGGTTATAATTGTTAAGAGTCACTTTGTGGCATATAATTGAAGCTCACTGCTGTCTTGCAGAAAGGGTTTCCACTAGATGCTACTCTTGATGATATCAAAGAATGGCTTGAGGATAAAGGTCCAGTTGAAAATATTCAAATGAGGAGAACATTGCAGAGAACGTTTAAGGTAATGATGAGCATTTAGACCTGGGGCAGGCATGTCTCCTGGAAAACATTCTGTTCAATTACTCTTAACAATCTCTTATCATTTCACAGGGCTCAATATTTGCAGTTTTTGATAGTGTTGAATCTGCTAAGAAGTTTACAGAGATACCAAATCAAAAGTACAAAGACACAGAGCTGATAGTACTTTTCAAGTAAGTCCACTTAACTGATATATGAACTAACAGTGGTGAGGGTGGATTTACACAAGAACCTGGCTTGGCCTGAGAAGTGAGTTTTTCATGCTGTTGTACAGGCATTGATAGATGAACCTTTTGGAGACTTAACATCTGAACTTGGAAAAATAATTTCAACGGTTTAATGTCCGCTGCTGTCTTACAAACTAATTATAACAGAATATTTTAAATTAATTTATATTCTATTGAAGGGAGGAGTATTGTACAAAGAAGAACGAAGAAAGGAAACAAAACAAAGTAGAAGCGAAAGCAAGAGCTAAACAGTGAGTCATTGTCAGTCAAAGTGTGTGTTTTGCTTGTCTGACCATGCTTGAACTGACTCATAACTAATTAACTCTTTTGCAGGGAAAAAGAAGAAAAGCAGAAACAAGCAGCAGATGCTGAAATGGTATGGGTTTTTTAAATCACTTACACTTTATAAAGCTAACATAGAATACTGTAATATATAGAGCACTTTCTAGAAAGTCAGTTCAGCTTTTCCAACTAAGTAAGACTGTTTTTTCATGGTGTTTTAATCTTATTTTCAATAGACTAATTTTGTTTAAAGGCTCACATCCCTAATTTTTCTTAATAGGCATGTTTGCCTGTTCAGAGTGATCCTGAGTTTACCATTGAGATGATTGTTCTTATATGGCATTTAAAGGATCCATTAAGGATTTCACTGGTATTATATAAATTTTCAACCTGTCAGCCTTCAGAAAGCTGGTTTTTTAAAATTTTAAGTAGTGTAAGTAATATACGAAAGGAGTCCTAAATTCCATATAATGTATCACAATAAGCAAGGAAAACTCAAAAAAATGAGGGGGGACACACTGTACAAGACTTGATCATCAGCAGAACTAGGTTATATAGGAAAAATCCTTGAATTACTGTAACTTCAACTACTTAATTACCGCTATCGCATTTAAGAGGATTGAGGGGGGAATATGAATATTCAAATTTGAGTCTTCAGTGATAATGTGGGGGTTTTCATTTAATTTAGAAGTCTCTGGAAGAAAAGACAGGATGTCTTTTGAAGTTTTCTGGTGATCTGGATGACCAAACGTGCAGAGAAGACCTCCATGATGTATTTTCTGGTCACGGAGAAATCAAGTGGATACACTTTGTTAGAGGTGCAAAGGAGGTTAGTAATCCTAGACAAGGACTTAAGATTCCCATACTGAAGTTTGAAAATGAATGATTAAATGTTTGTTGTTTTATGTTATCAAGTAAGTTATTGTCTTTTGAAATTGCAGAATATTTAGAGAATTAAATTATTCCTTTCTTTCAAAAGAACAGATAAAGGTTCCAGCCTTGTTAGTTGGTAAGGTCAAACAAAATTGGGAATGTTCATTAGCACAGTTTGAGGGCTTTGCTTCAGTCTTGATATGTTTTACAATCATACATCAGTAATAAATTTGCTGAGGCACTTAACAGGATATATTGTTCATCATTTTAGCTGAATGTTTTTGCAGTAAGATTAAAGTGCAAATGCCACTCTTCTTTTAAAGGGAATTATCCTATTTAAGGATATTGCCAAAGAAGCTCTGGAAAAAGCCAAAGCAGCACATAATGGAAACTTGCAGCTCCGGAACAAGGATGTTTCATGGGAAGTGCTAGAAGGAGATGCAGAGAAAGAAGCCCTGAAAAAAATCCTGGAAGATCAGCAGGAATTGTTGAAACAGAAAACAAAAGGTTCTTTTTTTCCTCTTCTAATTTAAGCCTTTAAAATGTCCTAGAACTGGTGTGTGAAACTCACTCTTTAAGTAGTGAATATATACTACATACTGACCTTAACTGTAAAGTAGTCTTTGCAGCTGGCCAGTTAAAAGATAGAACTGATAGAAAGTTCCTGATCTTGTATCTCCACAGGGCGCAAAATTAAAGGAAAAGGAAGAGGGGGAAAGATACCTCAGGGTGCACAAAAAGGAAAAATACAGTTTCAGGGCAAGAAAATAAAGTTTGAGAATGACGAAGAAGATGGTGAAAATGATAGTAAAACAGGTATGTCATTCTGTGCAGTTCATGCAGCTTATTCAGTACTTTTACAAAAAGTAGCTCCATGTACTCATGTTTCTTACAAGTGTTTCAGATTTGGCTCAGCTTTGTAGCTTTTCTGCCTTCCTGACAGTATCTGCCTTAAGAGCCTTGTGCTCGATTCCTTCCACAGCTGTCCAAAAAGCATGTAAGATAATTGATAAGGCTATACTGCACAGCTGTTTAAAACATTATGCATTGAAAGATGGTGGTTGTCAGCAGCATTACCCAACTGTACAGATTCAGTCTCTTGAGTGGCACTTTTCCCCTTAAGGATATGAGAAGATATAATAGTTTGGCCTGTCAGTATTCAGCTTGGAGCAGAGAAGAGCTAACTTTCTGTTCATTACATAGTGACCTTTTTAACTAAAACCCACTGAACCCTACTTCTGGTAGATTCTACTCCTTCATTTTTTTACTTGCCCTCCTGCTGTGGAGTTAGGGAGGGCTGAAGCTCTTCAGAAGGGGGTATTTTAGAACATCCAGAAGCTCTAGTCACAGTAACAAGCAAATCCTCTAGTGTAGCTGTGGCTGTAGATAACTGGGACTCAGACTTACATGGTGGGAAGAGTTTGTTTTTTCAGAAGATTTCAGGCAAAGCTTTCCTTTACCTTAAATGACTATATATTCAATCTTACAGAACCAGCAAGTCCCAAGAAGAGACCACTAGAGGAAACAGAAAAGGAAGAACCTGCACCAAAACAACTGAAAACAGAAAATGGAGATGGTAATCAGTAATACTCAAATAAAAGAATTTTAAAAAATAGTGGTTTTATTGTTCCATTTTCAATAGGTTTTAAAGACATGCCTCAGTTCAGGACTTTTTTGCAGAAAATCTAATAAAATCCACTTCAATGTCAACCTACAATTAGAGAAAAGCTTCATTTTATTGGGTTACAGCTTTCTTTTTTTGTTTAAGCAGCATGCTTACTCCTAACATAAAACTCTGAAATACTTTTCTATTTATAGTTTTGTTTATACTGTCAGGTTGTCTGAATTTTTCTGGCATCTCATTCAAATGTAAAATGTTTTGGACTTTGTAATCTTGTGGTTATGTTTAATAGCAGCTGGCAATAAATTCGGAACTTAAAACTACTTTCCACTGAAGACTGGTTAATACAAAATAATGTTTCAACTGTAAAGTAGCAAAGATAAAGACAGACTTAAGTAATCTTAAGTTCAAGTCACCAAGAGCATAGTCACCAGCTGATTAAAGCCTCTCTTCTTTTCTGCTCAACATACCCAATGGTCTTCAACTATTTCTCAGTCTCCTCTCTGCTTCCCTTATGGTAAGGGATGCGGATACATAGTTTCCAGACCTGCATTTAGTAGCTAGGAACTTGCAGTGGGCTTAGGCTGCCATACTGTAGTGTCTTGATTGTATCTTTTAACAGTGAGATGAAATTCATGAGCTTATCCTGCTACCCCCAGGTTGGCTCTGAAATAATGCTACTGCTGTAACATCCTTGTTACTGTGGCCTTCAGCACTTCATTGGAAAGTCCAATATGCAGATAGGGTTTAGCATTAGGAGTTGAGTCAAGGAAGCTACCCCTTAGCTTTATTCCATCTAATTGCAGTGCTGGCTTTAATCTTTGTGTATCGTTTTGACTGGCATTATCAGGATTCTTTTCCCTGTTAAGCTACAAAATGTAGGAACAGCAATGATGTGACTGAATGCTGTAAGCATTCTTCATCCAGTACACATACAGCCCTAAAACCTAAAGTTCATTAAGGAGAATTTGTTTACCTCAGTATTTTTTCAGTTAGGTTTTATACTTACTGATTTCTTCTTATGGAACTTGTATGATGCTGGTAAGTCAAACCTAAGTTCTGTGAACAGTATAAAGAATACATGTTAGACTAGGATGATAATCAGCCTCTTTAGCCCTACAGCTATGTACTTCTGTTTCTAATGTCTGTATCTCTTGTGGCCTGTCATACCTGTTTTATCTCTGCAGTAGTGACTAAATATTGAAGCCATCCACATCAGACATTTAACTGGATGGCTGAAATGCAGCTGTGCTTCAAGCACTTGTGCAACTTAACTTCTCAAGTTCTATGACTGTAAAAAGCATCTGGTTAGTGGTACTGAAGAACTGGGAAGGTAACTGGCAAAAATACTTGGGCGACTAAGGATGGGTTTTTTGTGTGTGAAAACCGACCTGTGCTTCACATTTTCAGCAATGCTCCCTTTGAAGCAGGAAGAGAGGTAACTTCTGCTTAAAGACAAAATCTAGTCCAGGAACAAATCTAATTCTGCACAGAATATGTATTCATTGGAGCTTTATTAAATGCCAGCTGGTATTCTAGCCAGGTAGCACAAAAATAAAAAAGGTATGTTAAAAACAGAAAGACCTGTGTCACTTCTGTGTTAAATCACACTTAAATTTATCTCAGGCTGTTATGACTGGCTGGCAGTGTTAGAGATAATATCCCAAAACAAAAGATTTTTGGGTTTTTTTTCTGTTAACAAGTATTACCTGCTAAGACTTCCATCTTCACTTCCCATTCTGCTGCTTTCTTTTGAATGTGCTACAATAGTAGATAGTGTGTAAGTGAGCTTTCAAGATTATCAGTTTTATAAACATCTACACCTCTGTACTTAGTAAGTCTCCTGTGCTTTTGATTTTCAAGCCAAAGCATTAGATCACATAGTTATCTTGGTGCATGTGAGACTGCAGTTATTTGATAAAATCAGTATTTACCCCAACCACACCCCACACGGTAATCAGCAAATCAATGAAGCTATAGACATCTATACAGCAAACTATTTTGTTGTCTGGTTAGTTCTTGCCCTATTAAAATGAAGAACTTACCTGCCGTGTTGAAGTTTTGTGAAGGGAATATACAGCTGTTTTTGCCATTTGTAGAGCAGTTTTCAGAAAAATCATATCAATTCCTAAAAGAATGATGAAATTATTAGAATTGTTAAATGGAAGCTCAAAGATCTGCTTATTTTGTTTCTGGAATAATAGATACTTGAGAAACAGCACGGAATACATGAAGGTACAGAAAGTATTTCTAAAACATACTCAATTGCTTTTAATAAAATAAAAATGATAGGGATATGAAATATTTACTATTGTTTATTTCAAATCCCAGTGACTGTCAGTTACAATGCTGAAGTTGTTAATCTTAGGAAGCTGATTCCAGATCAACAAAACATTAAGCAATTAGAATACATAACTGATAAGGGAGATCTTTCATTGAAAGCATTTCCCTTACTTGTTTTGTTTATAATAATTTCCGAGTTTGATAATTACCAACCTTTGTTATGCTTGGTACCAAAGGGAGGGTTCATAATAACTGTATCAAAAGCATCTGACATGCTGTCAGATAAAGAACAGATGTCACACTGAACCATGTTGACATTCGTGAGCTCTAAGTCTTCAATATTGCTATTAAATATTTCCAGTGCATCTGCATCTATGTCAAGGCCCACACAGAATCTATTAAAAAAAGAAAAGTGTCACATATTAGTCTACTACAAACTAAAATGGCATTTAAATTCTACAGTAAGGGATCTGTGTACACAACTTATCTAGGAACTGTAACAAGCATACATTATAAATTCAGTGCTGATAAAAATTCAAGTACTTCTGTTGCCCTTTCTCAAGTATAAATCTAAATTTTGTTAAAGATGTTTCATGTGTTCATTTAATGCTTACGGGAAAAGCGAATGGCTTCCAAATTCATGACAAGTGTCCATCAGTTTCACAGTATGAATGCTTATTAATAGTTAAAACTTAATAAACAGCCTGATTATGCACCAGATGATTAACCTGAAATGTTTTAGTTCAGCATTGCTATGTTTCAGTATTAATTTCTATTCTTCTATGCCAGAAAAATATATAACCAAATTTAATATTGAATACTTACCCTGCTCCTAACATTGCACTTCCAATGCTGAGCATGCCACAACCACATCCTAAATCTGCAATTGTTTTGTTTTCAATATCATCAAAAGTATTGTGAATTGTATAAAGCATACATGCTGGGAAAAAAAAACCAAAACAAACAAAACAGGTCAATAATACCAAATATGTGTGTGATTAATCAAGAAAAGCTGTTTCTGCCTTCAGAAAACTCTTAATTTTGCACTAGAAAACCCATTTAATTAATTTCCAGGTGATGTTCTTACCACCTGTAGTTCTCTTTTTCATTTATATGTGAAGAGTCAAAATCATTTTGACGAGTTACAAACTCTGGATCTTTGGTGGAGAGATAGAGCACTGAGTATATTGCTTGTAGAAAAATTATGCCTCTAAACTTTGTGGGGGAAAAACCACAGAAAGATATAAAACACGGAAAATAGTATAATTAAGGTATAGACAAGTGTCCATATATACACTTTTACTGGTTTTGGGGGTCGTGACATAACTCCATTTCAGCTTTTACAGTTACAGATTAAAATTGCTCCTATCACAACATTATCTTTTAGATTAATTTATTTGATTTCTGTATTGGACATGACCATAATACTACTATACACATTCCTGTTGGATATACTTTCTTAACTACTTTTAGTATAAAGCCTTCAAAGGAGACAATGCAGTAGAAAAGCTTTTTGAATTAAAAGTGCTGATAAACTAGTAAAAGAGGAAACAGTAGTGTGGGCCACCTCTACCTGCAATATGAGGTCTAGTTGGATACTGTTCAAGTAGTAGTTTTGGACTTTCAAAAGTATCAACTTGTTGAAGGCAGCTTTCCAGTTCTTTAAGCTTTAATTTCTTCATGTTTATGGTTTAACTAAAGAAAATAATGCGTAATCAGTTACAATAATAAAAATAAACCACACATGGTCTTAAATTATTTCATACTTAAACCCCCCTGGTAATCTTCAGCACCTCCCGGGTGTTTTCATCCTGCCGTTTCCCGGGACGCAGCTGGCGGCGCACCAATGATGGGGAAGGAGCGGCGGCAGCCTCTCTCCTCTCCGGCTCCCGCAGTTCAGGCCCTGGGCTCCGCTTCTACCGCCCGGGCCCGCCCGCTGCCAGCCCTAAGCGGGACAGGAACCGAGCCCCAGCGACCGCCACCACCTCCACCGTCCGCTCGCCCCGCAGCGCCGTCCCCGCTCCGCCGGCCCCCGCTCGCTCCCGCGCGCACTCACCGCAGCTCGGCCGGGCCGGGCCGAGCGCCGCCGCGCACTTCCGACGCGCCGCCCCGCCCCTTCCCGGGCTGACGGGCACCTGCGGGAATGAGCGCCACGGAACTTCTCCGTGTGTCCTTAACAAGTGCGAGCTATGGGGTCGTGTATTAGAAACACGAGACATTTTATTGCAGCCTCATGTGTCACCGCTGCGCGGTTCCTGAGAAAGCGCCGGAAGACACACCTGGCAGACCGGGCTTTCTCGGTGGTCCCGCTACTGAGAGCCCTTAGGGACAGAACAAGGAACTGGAATTTTGCCGGTGCGCTGGGAAAAGCGGTCGTTGAGAGAAGAACCGCAGCGCGACACAAGCCGCCAGCAGACGGGCAGCCATAGGAAACGCAGGCAAAGCCAGAAGACAGGCAGCTGCCTTGAGGCCCGTAGCTGTCAGTAGAAGGTTACTCTCGTTCAGGAATAGATTTTTTAGTATAAAGTTTTCCGTTGCACAGTTGAAAATCTATTTATCAAGGTTTAAAACCGCCGATCGCTATGTGAAAGACGGTAAATCCCATCCACATGCGTTCTCTCCTGGTGGGAGCGCGCAGGCAGCCGCACGCTGGTTACCTCTGGGCGCAGCTCTGCGGACACCCCAGGGTGCGGTGCTGCTGCCGGAGCCCGGCGCTGCTCTGCACCCCCAGCGGGGCCGCTTGATGGCAGCGAGCGCAGAAGCGCCGGGCCGAAGCCTCAGAGGTGCTCCCACATTCCCCGCAGTTGCTCCGACTCTCAAAGCCGCCGCCACCTGAGCCCGGCGGGACTCTTGTGGCCAGGATACACGGGCGGCCGCAAGGCGTCTCACGGCAGCCGCTTCGCGGGCACGGATCGGTAACAAATGAGCTCTGCTGCCGTCGGGGCCGCCGGCCGGCCCAGGTGCGCCCTCCACACTCCCCGCGGTTGCCGGGAC
The DNA here is from genome assembly GCF_001522545.3 of Parus major. Lineage (NCBI taxonomy): Eukaryota > Metazoa > Chordata > Aves > Passeriformes > Paridae > Parus > Parus major. Next base: position 18,284,256 of record NC_031776.1, on the reverse strand, counting down.
CCCGGGACGAACGTGAAGTTTCGAGCCGCCGGGCGGCGACATTTCGTGCGGCGGCAGCGCGGGGCACGCACCTGCGCGCTGGGAGGGCGGCGGGAGGGCAGGGGCGGAGGAAGAGGAGGGTGGTGTCAGGGGAGGGGAGAGGCGGTGTCGGGAGGGGGGCGCGGGCGGCGGGCAGGGCGCCGGTGCCGCGGCTATCGCGAGAGGGCGGCGCCGCGGGGCGGGGAGCGAGAGGGCGGCGGAGGGATCACGGATCAGGAGCCCGGCGCGGCCGTAACGGCCCCTCGGTGTCCCGTCATGGCGGGGGCCGGCGCCAGCAGCAGGGACAAGCGGGCGACGGCGGCGCGGCTGAAGACGGCGCTGGGCGGCGAGGGCGGCGCGGGGGCGGCGGCGGCGGAGCTGCGGGCGCTGCTAGAGCGGGTGCTGGCCCCGGCGGCGGCCCCGGGCGGCGGCGAGGCGGCGGGCGAGGCGCTGGAGTGGTGCCGCTGCCTGCTGTCGGGCGGGGAGCCCTGGGACAGCTTCGTGCAAGCCGTGCGGGCCTACGACCCGGCCACGCTGTGCGGCCTGGTATGGACCGCCAACTTCGTGGCCTACCGGTGCCGGACGTGCGGAATCTCGCCTTGCATGAGCCTGTGCGCCGAGTGCTTCCACCAGGGCGAGCACGCCGGGCACGACTACAACATGTTCCGGAGCCAGGCGGGGGGCGCCTGCGACTGCGGCGACAGCAACGTCATGCGGGAGGCCGGGTGAGCGCGGGGCGGCCGCGGCGGGGCGGGCGGGCACCTGCCGGCGGGGGCGCCCCCGCGGGCGGCAGAGCCGTGCCCGGGCCGTGCCGGGAGCGCGGCTCCGGCCCGCAGCCGCCCTGAGGGAGGGCAGTAAGTGAGGCCGACTCCATCCCTGGCTGCGGCTCGGACCACGGGCTGAGCGAGGAGTCCGCCGGGGTTCGGCAAGGTGGCTTTGTTGATGTGTGTGCGCCTTTTTTTTTTAGGACGCTCCTGCGAATTTTGTTGCCCTTGCAGCGAGTGCCTGCCTTCAGGGAAGTTGATAAGGCAGAGTGCATGGGAGGCAGTACCTGTCACCTTCCAGCTTGCAGCCTTGGCCTAACACAGCTAGCCGTGAAGTCAAAATACTTTGGGACAGCATGTGAGCAGATAAGCCAAAGTATTGAACAGATTGAGTGAGAGGGAGCCATTTCTGTGTGATTTCCCAGTCTACAGTTCATTTTGCCACCTTAGCTTTAAATCAAGGAATCTGGTAACGCTCGGATGAATACAATAGGGTAGAGTTTTGTGGAAGTCAAAGGTCTTTTGTATTCTGACCTACTGGGGGCAAGACTGAAGTGCCTCGTCAGAAGAGGAATCGGTACCACATTAAGTTCTTCTTTGTTCTAATATGTACTCAATGGTGAAAGGAAAGATCAGTTACTGGATGAAGGAAATACCTAGCCAGTAAACTTCAAATTATACAACTGAGTGTCTTTTGGAGCTCCTTATGTTCCTGTTGATTCACCAGCTAGCTAAAGGCTTCACTAGATGACAGTTTGGAGTGCTTGAATGAGGAGTCTCTTCTGACAAGCCTTCTGGAATAGTCTGTCTTGACTGTCTTAGCCTGGATGAGATGGTATGCTAAATTGTGGCGTATCTACCAGAAAACACTAGGAACATAGAGAAATTTTAAAACATTTTCCTTGGTTCTTTTCTTGCTTTTGCAAATTTACAGTCTATAACTCTATATCACTCACTCAGCATCTTAAGATTCCTTCTCTTTTTGCATTTCTACTTAGAGATTTCATTAATTCTGTTTCTTCTGTTTCTTGGATGTTGTTGCCTTGATTCCAGTTCTTTGCATCTCTAATCACCATTTTTCTGCTGCAGGCCTTCGTGTGGCTTCAGTTTTTGTTTCTTATGCTTTTCTCAGCTTTTCTTTCTCTTGCTATCTGCCTTCATCATTTATTCATTCTTTTTTGGTGGGGTCTTCTTATTGATCGACTTCCTCCAGTGGTGGAATTTCTTCCCAACTTTTGCTTTCAGTAATCTTCAGTGGTTTCAAGTTGCTACTGCAAAGAAAAAGTGATTCTTTCTTTATCAGTTCTTCTTCAACTTGTGGTGATTCTGCTTTCCTCAGCATCACTGAATTAAGAGTTTCCCTTGATCTTGAGAAATAGGAAAAAAATGAATACTACTTCTTCCACTGTTCACTGTGGATTAGACTTAGGGCTCCTCTTAGTGGCAGGATTTTAACAGTACACACAAATTGAACTACTGTAGGGTGCATATTAAAATAACTTGTCATCCTGCTCTCATCCCAGACTGTATAGCTTTCCCAGTTGTCTCTTATTTTAAACAGTTTTCTTCTTGAGGAAAGCTGGTTTAATGCAGAAGAAATAAAAAATGCTGTTAAATTTGCAATGTAAGCAGATGCAAACCCCAAGGGAGTAACAATCTTCTCATTTCTATGTACCCTACTTACTACTTTTAATGGTAGAATTGGAGAGTAAATTGTCTTATTTGTGAGGTAGGTCCCTTCAGGAGTTTTGGTCACTAAAGATAAAGGATTGCATAATATTTGTTCAGAAACAACACTCGGTGTTGAGCAGTAGGTTTTCCTGTCCTCTTGGACATAGGAGGACAATACATGACAGCATACGGGGTGTCTGCTTTTAACATAAGGTCACTTCTGTTTCTGCAGATAAGAACTGATGTTAAGCCATTGCAATTAAGTGAACTAGAAACTTTGTTGTGCAAGACAAAGTAAATTAAGCCTAAACCATTGTGAAAAATATTAATGTGTGCAAACAAGCAGAGTTTTACCTATTGACTTGAATTGCTACCATGCAGCATGTTTATACAGTGTTTTAACTTTGTGTATACAAATCAACTGCCCAATTACAAAGGTAATGCTTTGCATGTCAAAGTTGGATGGCCTTCATGGTGGACTTAGGAAACTGGAGTGTGTCTAGCCTGATATAACCTTGACCACTGCAGCCTGGGCTTCTATTAATAGCAAGGGAATCAAATGTGGTGCCTGCTTACAAACTTTATCTACCATCTGTTTGCTCAGATAAAATTTTGTGTAGATGCTGTATATGAATACTGTAATAACTATTGTTTCTGTTCTTGTTATCTGGTCTCCATATTCATGTTATTTATTTTATGCAGCTCAAAAAATACTTCTTGTGAAGTCTCAGTTAACTAATCTGCTATAAAAGAAATCTCTCCAGTTTAGAATCTGGAATATCTTTTCATTACCTTTAGGATGGCTAATGTAGATCTAGAGATGGTTTGCCCTAGAGTATGAGGATGGGTGTGTGTTAATCTTGTAGTACTAATTAAATGTATAATTTGCTTTATAGGGATACCTGAGTGTTAGTTTTTTATTTCTGGTGCCTTTATAAAAAGAAGGTGGAATATAGCATAATAGATGGATACTGATTTGCCTTAGGTACCTTGAATTGCTTGAGGCACCTTGTGTAATTCTCATTTGTTCTGGAAAAATCAGATTGTCGCATTTTTGAGCCTTTTGATTTCCATGCAGATTTCAGTGTTTTTGATGTTTAAGTTAACACTTAAACATCAAAATGATGTTGAAGTTGATCTTATCTATTAGAATGTAATGTAGACTTTAGAAAATATTCGAGTTTGTAAATGTAGCTGTTTGAGAAAGTATTAAAAATTCTTCCTGTGGCAAGCTTGAATAGATTTTAAAATCCATTGATATGTCAGGAGGTAAAAATAGTTTGTAGTTGTCTCCCATATGGTATATAGCTATTTGCAAGTGAAATTTAGCAAGTCCTTCAGAGGTAATTAATAATGTTCTGAAGAAGCAAAAATCTTCAGTTCTAAAGCATTTTGAGTAGACATATGCTCATAGTTCAAATGAGTTCATCTGTTGGATTTAAAAAAAAACAACCATGCAGTTGCACAGGAGAAAATTCCAACTGAAGTATTTTTTTGGTTAGTAGATGGTCTTGTATTATAATGAAACTGATATATTATGAAATAAGCTTGAAGGAAGCAATATGCCATATGGTTATTATAAGAGTATAACTAGTTAATAATCTGTTACTGCTGAGTACCATCTTGTTTCTATGGCTGTCTTGTTCTGATTCCCCTCTAAGTCTGTAGACAATTACCTGATACACTAGAGAGGCTCAACACTGGCTATTGCATGCTGCCGTGTCCTGTTTCAGAGTATGTCTGTGTGTTGACTTATTTGTTAAATTAATCATGTGGGAAGCAGATGTTTTGGTGCTGTATTATAGCACAACACGAATAGTACCTCTGGTGAGGGTTGCATGTCCTGAGAGGTGAAAAGTCAGGATAAGAATTTTGTTTAACAGGTTTGTGCAGTGATGGTTTTTGTGTATTTCTTGGTAGTTATGGCAACCAGTGGCTCCATTGACATAATGTTGTCTTCTCTTATGACTTACATCAAATGGACTAAGGTGTTATCCATTTCCACTTTCAACAGTCGGCTGTTTCTTTATCAAGTAAAAAATCCTGTAGGTATAAGAAAGATAACTCTCACAGATTGATGGTATATGCTGTGTGTTCAAAAGCACATTCAGGTACCTAGCTCTAAACTTCCTGCAGCTCTGTCTCTACTGATCCCTGCTTATCTTTCCATTCAGCTCTGTGTCTTAAAGTGTGAGTCAGTGTAGGTTTCATAGAGATCCTGTATGACCTGCACAGTAGATCAGACTTCTCTCTCTTTTGTTTTTTTTTTTCATCGTTATGTCTCTCTTGGAGACAAATGTATCTGTTGGGTCTACTGTGATCCTCTTATGAAAAGGCTGGAAAATTCTCTTTGCCTCCTCTTGCTGGTGAAGTAAGAATGAGAAATATATTCTTAGTTTCTAAACTGCTTGATTTTTTTCTGCTTTAATTTATTTAGAAATGGCCCTGATTTTTTTCAGTGTTTTAAAATATTTGCACCTAGTAAGGATTATTGAATATTTCTATTACATTTTGGATGGTAGATACCTGATTTTAATGACCTTTGCAATTCTGTCCCCATAAAATCCTATCCTTCCTTTTATTCCTTTTCAGAAATATTTCAGAGATTGGGAACTACGGAAGATTATATTCTCTTTCTTTTACATTCTGTAGCTAAGAGTAAAGGATCTTTTTCATATTCTAGACTTGTGAAAATCTGAAGAAATGGAGTGACCATGAAAAAGGAAGCTTGCTCTTGAGAAAGCTATTATTACTAGTTATCTTTGGATGCATTCTGTGCATGTTTATCAGGAAAGGTCTCTTTTACCATCTTGGGTTGTAGCGCTGAGATTCCCTTAAGAACAAAAAAGTCAGATCTGCTTGTGGCTGTATTTTGGGACATACAGACAATTATTGTTTTGCTGGCATGAAGTAGATTGATTGCATGTTTATTTTATGAAGTGTCTTGCAACAGCAAATCACCTGCTTATCCTATATATAGCATGTTGCTGCTTCAAGATCATTCCTTCCAGTGTGACTCTATCAGTCGTTTTGTTTAACAATTACCAAGAAGTTTTCAGTTCTCCAGGGCCTAGGCTAGGTTTGGTAGTGCAGCCTAAAAGAGATAAGGGTGCTCTCTTGGAACTTTCTTCAAGGGGTTGGTGAAACAGATGCTTTATCAACAGGCTCTGAGCCTACAAGTAGCCAACTTTAGTTTATTTTCTGAGTTTCATGAAATCACATAAAAATGCCTGTGTGTTCAGGATTGTTGAGTTGGTACAAATGGTGTTTTGTAGGGTCTCTGTCAAATCCATGCAGCTTTTCTGCCTCTGAAGTCCTTTGGGCTACTGAGGAGGGACTGAAGAGAAGTCTGAGCTGTAATGGCTGTAAGCTTAGTGTGAGAGTCTAGATAAATCCATGGTCACATATGATGGATGTGACTCTTCAGAACAAAGTCTCCACTGTGTTCATCCACATGCAAAGTACAGGGATTCATACTGGGATTTACAAGGACCACAGAATTTGAAGTTACCATATATTTATAAGTAATTATTTTCCTCTGTCCTCCGTCATGCCTCCCCCAGACATAAAGCTCAAGATAATGCATTGCTTCTTAGGATTTCACCGGGTAGTTTACATAGAGCTTCATGTTAGGCCTTATTCTTGGAAAGCGAAAGACATTGCAGACCAACATGTTGATTAAGCCTACCGTGTCATACACTCAGCTCTCCAACCTGCCTGACTTGATTTCATTTAAGAATGTCTATAATTAGGACTACATCAGCCTCTAAATTAGTTGCTGAGATGTATTCCAAATGGTTAAAGCCAAGTGCTAGTTTTCTATTACTACCTTTAGAGCTGTGACCTGACTATATGCATTGTTACTTTATACATGCTTCTGGAACAATGTATAGTTGTTTCAAATTCATCAGTAAGATGTTGAAACATATCAATATACATAACTATAAATATTTCAAAGCTTGAACTATTGCTGTGTTAATTACTGAACAAATTTAAATGATTGTTTTACCCCAAAGGTTTTCTGATAGGACCAGTCTGATTTGAAGAACTCAGCAGTACTGTGAAGGCTGAGCTCACAAGATATGATTGATATATATCTTGCCTTTCCTGAAATTTGGCTTATTTATTGTATCAGTTGTCTATTGTTTTGTAATTTGCCTTGGTATATATTCCATTTAAGAAGAGTTGTTTTTTAGTGCTCTCTGAAATAGTCTTGTTTAGTTTTGGGCTAACCAATGTTGATTTTCAGTTCCTTTACTTTGATCCCACCAAATTCTAAAGCTGCTTTTATACCTTTTATGGACCTATCATCTGCCCAGGATTCTAAGTTTACTGCGTCAGGGTGGAGTGTTATTTGTCTGCTATATATCTGATCTACATGGAGCTGTCAATGGATCTGTTGGCAATGGAACAAATGTGGCTTTGGGAGTATGTTTAGAGAACACATTCCTAAAGAGCTATTGTTTCTTAGATCTTTCTTAATGATCATAAATGTTGATTCAGATTTCAAGCCATACTTCCTTATCACTTGTACAGTATCAGGAATTTTATATTTTTTAAAAATCCTGGAATGGTATCTGACAGCTGCAAGTGATTTTAAATTAACAGTATCTTAGATGCCTTCCTTTGTAGAGGGTTTTGGTACTAAGCTTTGAAAACAATGAATGTTCTTTGCATTGAATTAATAGAGATACCCAAATGGCTATTACAGTAACAAGGACTAAATAAACTCCTGACTTTTTCAGGATGCATCTCTTTATTTCTGCACAGTGTTTGAACTGATAATGGCTCTGGCATGAAACATGTAAATACTTTCTAAGAGAACTGCAAATTACTTTTGTTACAATTCACACACCTTACTCAAATATGGAAGAAATGAAGGTTGTTTTTGCATTTGCTTTGCACTGTGTAGTCACTTAGAACTTTGTCATGTGAAGTATTTGGGTCAAAATACTACATGCTATATGTTTGACCTGTTTAAATTCTCTTGGGAGAATTTTGTTAGCAAGAAAATGTTTTTGCTAACTCTGTTTTGTACACTTGTTTTTTGTTCTTTCAAGTAGATGTACTATCCATATTCTTCAAAGTGGTTAATTGATGGGACTCCAGAAGCAACTGGTCAGGGAGACTGCATATGGGCTTATAAATGGATTGGGAAGACTGAGAGCCAGGCAGACATCTGCTCTGATGAGGCCTTAGGACCAGATATTTTATTTGCTGATCTGTTTGTCTTTCAGGTCTACTTCTGAAGTCAGGTGGTAATTTTGCTTGTGAATGCTGTGTAAGACTAAGAACTCTGCAAAATCGGTTCCTAAATATTACTAAGTTAAGCATCCAGAATTAGAATACACATTATATCTTAATTCCCCTATCTTTAGTTCATAGTTGAAGGGGAAAAAAAAAGATGATACCTTTAGACACCATGCTGTGAAAGACTGTTGAATGTAAATATTTTTCTTGGGTGCTTTTTTCATGTAAACCTTGATAAAGACTGTTTTTTAGAGTTGTGTTTGAAGTGTGTTCTTGTCAATGCCTTCTTCAATACACTGAAATACTAAATTTAGCTGCTCCTTTAAGATGTACATTTCTTTTCTCAACTGAAAAGGCTGCAGTTCCTGTTGAAGACTGTATTTATACATGCAAATAAATGAATAAAGATAATTTTAATAATCTTAATATTTCCATTAATAGCGTAAGTAAAGACTTTTTTAATTTGTAAGGGTTTTGCTTTACAATCACTGTGATGTTTGCAAAAGCTGTACCAAAGAGACTGAGTATTAACTTTGTAAGCTGTCTAGCTGTGTGCCTAATATTGTACAAATAGATTTCAAATTGTGTGTAGATTGAGACTTTTCAATCAAGCTAGGTAAAAATAAGTTGTACTTAGATGCAATTACAGTGCAGTAATTTTATTCCAGAGCATTCACCCTTTCTCTAAAGAATATTTTTGCAGCAGCAGATTGTGTTACTCTCTGGAGTTGCTCTCTGGGCTATCAAAATGCTCAAATTCAACAACCTTGTGGTTCCTTTCAAACATAGCTCAGCTTCAGCTCTCAGAAGTCTATTTCTTCTCATTCTTTCTCAATTTTTGTTTAAGAAAGGCCTTATGATTGAAACTGCCAAATCTACTGTTTCTGATTGATAATAGGTACTTGTATACTAGTGCAAATCATTGTAGTTTTGTCTACTATACAAGATATTTATGTCTAAGGACTAACAAAGGATACTAGAAATGCTCTGCAGGGCAGCTTTGTCTGCTTTGAACAGGTGTGCTTCTTCACTTAATGTAGTACTGAGCACCAAGGAAGCTGCTAGTGAATCATTGCCTCTCTTCCTGCTGTTCTGCAAGGATTGAAATAACTTCTTAGTGTCCAAACTCTGATTTCTAGCCTCCTAACCTGGCCAGTCAGCTTTGTCATGAAAGCTTAAAGCCTGAAAAGATGTCCTTTCAAGGTGTTATTTTTTTCTGTTTTCCTTGAGAAGCCATTAGTTAATTCTGCCATGTTTCATTGTCCTCTGCTATTGATTCTTCTAACCAGAACATTTCCCAAGTAGAGGCAGCAGAATTAGACTGACATCTTTTCAGCTGGCTTTGCCTCTAATAGCAGAAATGCTAGTATTCAGTTTTGTCTATGAACTCTGTAGCTTGCAGTTTTCATAAAGAGCAGAAGAGTGATCATTCCTTGGGTTTTGAAGTCAGTACCACATTGGTTCACTTTTGGAAGCCCGTTTTGCAGGTGAAAGGAATTTAACTAATAAAATACAGTTACTAGGTGTGTGGGGGAAACATTCTAAACTTAATTTTAATAGGAACAGTAGGTTTATTTCTCTGCATTTCTTCAGAGTTACCATTGTATTTGTTATTTTTAGGGACAGTGGATTTACATAAAGCAACACTACAATATATCAAAGCCTTTTTTCATCCAGATAGTTTTCTAATCCTGATTATGCAAGTTTTACTTTGTTTTGAAGTAAGACTTGGTTTGATACTTGAAGGGCAAAAGCTGGAAGAAATGTTTAAAGACTCTAGGAGTACACAAGAAATGATGAAACCATTTTGCAAGAATTCAGAAACAATTGTAGCACTCAAAAAAGTACTTTGTATCTTGCATTTATTTTGTAGAATCAGAGTATATAAGAATATTTGTGTATTTGTTTTAGAATGGAAACATAATACATGCTTTTAAAAAAACTTGTGTTGAATTTGTATTTATAAAACTTCATTTGAATACTTTATGAAACATTACATGTTGTCAGTCATGAGGTATACAGTATGAATATATAGTATACCATATATGTACGTATGAAATGTATATTATGTTTTAAATAAGAACTCAGTTTAGGTATGACTTACTGAATTGAAGAATCAAGTAGAGCTTTACTTTCTTTGCTTAAGAGTTGATTTCCAGAAGTTTTCATTTGGATTCTGTAGCTTGGGTCCCAGATCATTTTCTCTAAAACTTCGGTCAGAGTCAGGTACTCGTAATGCTGTAGTACCATTAAGAATATGAAATCAGGATGCTTTCTTTTGGAAGTCTTATGATCTGGTTTAAAAACAAATGACTTTTAAACACAGCAAGGCAGGGGACAAAATAGTGAGAGAAAAGTGAGGGTAAAAATAGTCCATTTGTGTATAGTGAACTTATGTCAAGTTTCTGGAATGCACCTGAAACTTGAGACACTGTGGGATGTAGTGGATGAAGGACTGATCAAATGTTCAAAAGCTGTAAAGGTGTGGTCGGGCTAGTACTGAATCAGCTGCCATGATAACTGCAGAGTTTAAAAGCTCTCCTTTGAAGTGGTGGAATTGCCTCCACAGTGAGCATTGTATCTACTTGTGCTGGTTGGCTAGGATGACATTTTCCTACATGTCAATGTTTGGGGTTTTGGTTTATTTTGTTCTGTGTTTTTCTCCCTGTCAGGTTAACAAGGAAAGGGACGACAGCAAAATGATTTGGGGATTTCAGTGTGATTTCCAAGGAGACCAGTGTGTGAGTTTTGGTGGATTTAAACTGGCACAGTGAATTTTTTAATATATTCTTACAAGTAAATAACTTCTGCTGGCTTAGCTTCTGAGCTGGTTTAACATAGGATCAGTCAAATGCTACTGCTAGAACAAATAAGAGGGCTGAAGAAAGAGTTGTGGCAGGACTGATCTACTTCAACTAGGCTGTGAAACTGTAGCCTAAAAGGAAGGAGTTATTTTACCAGAACCCACTTCTAAAATGCATTTTGGAAATTCACAGTAGAATTATTAAAAATGAAAATAGTAGGAAAGAATGGAATGAATCTGGAAAGTTTGACATTGAAGTTGTTCAGAAGATATTGCTGCTTATGTTTGTATCAAATGGTATTGCTTATTCATGTAGATGTCAGCAATGTTCTGCATTTCACAAATAAGATATTAATGCAGCATAAGAAATGTAAGAATTTTATTTGAAGTCATGTGGACAAGATTCTTTGTTAAACCTAAGTTTTTATTTAATTGCAAGTTTACTATTTAACCTCTCCATTTGCTAAAATTAGCCTTAGCTTTTTGTGAAAAAGTGATTTCAAAGGTGGGAAAATACATAGAAAAGCAAAATCAGAATATGGTTTTGAATCAGAGAAAATATTAAGGAAAAAAGTTTGGTTTTTGTCTTCATGTGGACCTGTATTTTACTATTTCTATGCTAGACCTTCAGATACATAGGGCTTGAATATTTCTGTATTGAATTGACATTTTCTCTGATGTACTCTTTCTTAATCCTAGTAATCCTAGTAAACTATTTGATAAATATTTAGTGCAAGAAATATGAACTGCTAAAAGAGTGGTAAGAACTACAGGCTTGTTGGAAGAAGTATTTTGCAATATTGAAATCTAGTTAAAAAGCTTAGATCAAGGTGATCTGTAAGTTACCTAGTTAGTCTTCCTCTCCATCATTATTTTTGAGCTTTTTCAGAAAATATATTTCTTATCTAGATTATATCCACCTTTCATTGCCCCCCATTAGAGATTTCTCCCTGCTGCAAGTGGTGGATTTCTGGGGCTTGATGGTATCAGGAGAGATCTGGGCATGCTCCTTTTTGTTGCCTATTAAAGCTTGTTTTGATAGTCTTGGAAGCATTTTGAAATGCACGTTTATGTAGATGTACAATTCTTTAGCTGCTGCTGTGGTAAGGAAATTCTTTCAGAAGTACATAGGGAACTGACTGTGGAATAGCTTTGGCTGCTGTTTGTCCAGTGACTGTATAACCCATTGAGGAGTTTGTCCAGGTGTCTCTTTTGGCCTGTATAAGAAATCTCAGCTTGTTTCTTCCTATGCACAGCTTGGGGTTCAGTCTCTTCTTTAGTTAAAGCAGCTGTTGTCTTAACTCTGAAGACCTTCCAAGTCATTGTCTGGCATTTTTGTCAATATTTATAGAGGAATTCATATAATACTCTGCAATAGAACTTTGGGTAATTCTGGACTGTACTACTTTAACACTGTAGCCTTTGAACCATAAATACAGAGTATGGTGCCTTTTGTAAAATTACATTGATGTTCCTACTTTAAGGTTTAGTGCCTGGTATCTAGAAATTGTTTCCTGTTTGAACCTTCTGTGGTTTATGCATGTGACAGTGAAAGAGCTTTTCCTTACAGGGAATCAAATCTGGGTCCTTTATTGGTCTTCCAGTATCTGTGTTAATATAGCAGTAATAGCACAATTTATAAATCAATAATGCTTTCTTGAGACTCTCAAGAGACAACATATTCATAACTTATTTTCAGGATATGTAAAACTTGGGATCGTTAATCCATGACCCTGAGATAAGCACAGTTGGTTAGAGCATGGTGTTAGTAATGCCAGGGTCATGGGTTCAGTTCCCATAGGCACCATTCACTTAAGGGTTGCACTCGATGATTCTTCTGGGTCCTTTTTAACTCTGATTCTGTTGCGATGGATTCAGAGCTGGCATGTTGACATAGACTTCATGGGGAGCAGAACTTATTTTCTGTGGAAGGAAGTCTTGTGCCCACCAGAAGGTGGGATTCAAAATTACTTTACCTTTGTATTTTGTTACAGTGGCTTCCTTAGCTTGTGATCATAAACAGTGAAAACATCTTTTGACAGAATGTAAAATATATGGGTGGGGGGTGGGCTGTAAAAGATTTTAGAGGGCACTGTGTTGTAATTCCTTCCTTTTGTATCTTTTAGATCTTTATTTACTTTTCACCTCTTATAAGGACAGTGGTGAAAAAGAAACCAATTACTTTAAAAATATGGAATACTGTATTTTAACATAGATAAAGCCACATTTGTGATTTCTAGCAGTTCAGGTTTCTGGCAATTCAGGCCATTCAATATGTGACCAAAGAAAAAAGTGAATGACTTTTACAAGCCCCTTTGAATTCCCTGCAGTTGCAAATTGTGCTGTTCATCCATACTTGAACAAGGAACATGGAATGGCTTTTCATAACTTCTGTGAATGTAGTATGAAAAGTGGAAGGCAAAGGTGAACACTAATTATTTGGATGTTAATTAACAGAAAATTGTCACTGAGCTCTTTCTGTCCTTATATATATATATATATCTATCCTTACAGGGATATATTTGGTGTATATACAAACAGCAAATCAACTGGCTAGTACTGTCCTGTACCTTTTCTTTAAAAAAATTTTCATTTTTAATGTGCAAAAGCAAAGGAGAAGCTCCTAGTCTTTAGACTTGTCTATTTGCTAGCCATTATTGTGAATTGCCATTTTAAATGTAGGATTTGCATTTTCTTTATTTTTGCCTTTTGTTTTTTATTCAGATACTTGCTTTGTGGCTTTCTTCTATTTCCTTCTTCTCTTGCAGGTGATTCTTCAATGGTCCTCAAAAAAGAAAGACTTAAGTTTTAGAAAGTAGCAGACTGCTTCTGAAAACTATGGCATAAACAGTTTTCATATTCAAACAAAGCTGTATTTTTTTCTGAATTTTTGTGTTGAAAAATTATTAGTAAAATCTAGTGAATCTTTCCAGTAAAGTTGGTTCTTGTGTGATACATTTTTAGTCTATTGTTTCTTTAGTGTTGTTTTTGACGTGGGTAAATAACTCTTTGATGTTGTTGTCTGTCCTTTCTAAAAATAGCTTGGGAGCTGAAAAGTATTCAGTGTCTCTTGAGTCAGGCTCCTGTTAAGTGAGTGGGAAATCATTCTGTCTCCTCTAATGGGGTTTGGCTCAACCTCATGTCACTGTGCATTAGCCAAGCCTCAGCTACTACCATGCAGGAATTTTCCAAAGAATAGATGTTTTCTTTTTTTTTTTAATGAAACATTTTTGTTAGGATTTTGTATATCTTGGTTGCTGTACATTTGAAACACACTGATCCTGCAAAGTCTCATGCCTTTTAAAGTTGCTTTTATTGTCCAAAGACATTTTAAAGTCATTATCTGAATGACGACTTGAAAAATTAGTCCAACCTCTGATTACGTCACAGAGAGGAGAGAAAAGTCAGTGTTCTTCTAATTGCTCAATGGAAAATACTTCTGATATGTATGGGAAGAAGCTGGGATGTTATATATATGAATTTTGAGCAGCAGAGAAATAATTGGCAGCTTTATAATTCTCGGTCCTCAGAATCAAAATGGGCTTGAGCAGAGTAGATGGAATTTTAGAACACCATTTCCATACCACCTTTAATGTAAAAGCATATACTCTCCGGAAAATGGAAAAAGGAATGCTTTTCTTAGTACATGTTAACATTGCTTGGCTAACATTTTTCTCATCTGTTTTATAGGTTTTGTAAAAGACACCGGATTAAATCAGATTCAAATGTTCCATGTGTTCCGAAAGACTTGTTGATGATGTCAGAATTAGTCCTTCCACAGTTCATCTTTAGTCTGATTCAGCACTTAAGAGAGGGATATAATGAGCCTGGTATGTTTTGAATTTGCGTGTATCTAGCATATCTTACCATGCTGTTACCTCTTGCTGTGCAGTTTACGAAGACACAGTACATGAATGCTATCCATAGTTTATGTCATTGTATTTTGTACCTCTCTTCCTAACAAAATTGCAGCCTGACTAGGTGATTTGATTTTGTTACCTGCTAGCATGCTTAAATATGTTTTAAGGGTTACCTAGCATTGTGCTGAGCTCTTCCAGAAAATGAAACCAGGTATAGTTTGAAATTTGTATGTGTGAATTTTAGAGAATTATGAATATATAAATTATTTTTATTTGCAGTGGTCGTAACTGTTCTGCTTATGGCAATTTTGACTAAATTTCATTACATCTGCATCAAAAGCTCTTCTTATGTGGTTTTCAGCTCTTGATCTGCCGTCAGAGAAAGACCTTCATAAAATTCTTCAGGTTTTGGAGCCTCATGTTTCCTTCCTGGAAGACTTGACCAAAATGGGAGGTGCAATGAGATCAGTTCTTACCCAGGTTTTAACTAGCCAACAGTTCTACAAAAATCTTAGCTCTGGTATGTTTGTGTTATTTCTAATAATTACATTTTCAAACTATGAAGAATTAAGGGCGTCAGGTTTTTTTATAACTTCAGTTTCTGCATGGGCTTTTTTTGACATCTCAAAGTACAGAAAAAAAGCCTATTTTTAAGGATATTACATTTATAGGAGGGTGAGCTTCAGAGTGACTAGAAACATTTGTTATTAAGAGCTGTAAGAGCAAATATCTGATCTGTGTCCCAAATAAACTTATAAAGAAACATCTTTTCAGGAAAGTTTTATAAGAAATCTATTCTAGCATAGTATTGCCAAACTAGTCATAACAAAGTTGTTCAAAGTGGAATGTCTAACTTATTTTTGGGATCTGCTCTCACAGAGATTACTGGAGGAGAACTGAATGGCAAAAGACCATTGTCCTGCATTTCTGTGAAAAGCCTTCTCATCTTTTTTTCTTAAACATTACCCCCCTCTTCATTATTTTTTTAATCCTGTACCAAATCACAGTGAATCTGAGAATGCTGGCCAGTCACAACTAACCCAGATCCCCTAGTGTAAATTAATTCCATGTTATTTTCTTTTGATTTAGAGTTCTTTGCATAGGTATGGAGCAAATAGTAATTACTGTGGTGTTAAGTTGCCATAACTGGCTTGGGCAGCAGCTAGGTAAAGAACAGGCAGTCTCCAAATCTTTATTTGAAAGGAGAAAGACTTAGTAAAGCTGCCTCACAGGCAGTTCTCTTTAGTGTTTCCTTCCTTTTTCTCTCCTGTTATAGTATTCAAATGGGAGTAATTTAATTACTTCTCTTTCTTATATGTGATGGATTTCCTGATACAGAAATACAGAGAGGGAACGGAAAATAAGACATGCTTATCTGGACTCTTTGAATGGAGGATATGTTATTAAACTAAAGCATTGTGGGCCATTTTTTAGATTGCTTGCATAGAGTATGAAGCATATGAATCAAGGAACTGTTTCTGTGCTTTAATACTGTTTTATGTATACATTCAAGGTGTTGGAGAGAATGCATGTGCAAAGAAAAGTCATGAAAAGTACCTCATTGCTTTGAAAGGCTCTGGATTGGCATTTCCTGAGGATAAAATTGCATGTGGTATACAGGAACAAGGAGCTGGAACTAGCACATTATCTGTTCAAGGTATGTGTAGAAAAATATTTTAAGAGAAGACTTGATTATTGATGGGTTTTATATAAACTGCTTTGGGTTTATTTTTAAGAATAGCTGATTTAATGAAACTTAGGGAATTAGCTGTTATTTATTGCACTACCAAATTAGAGGACTCTTAGTTCTATCAGCAAAGCTAAACATGTTAACTTCTTATTGCTAATATGTTAAACACCATTTTTCCAGTCATAACATTAGTGGAATTTGAATGGGCAAGATGAAATTGCTCATAGTGGAATTTTGCCACTTCAGCAAAATGATTATCAATCCACAGCACCTCTTCTTGTAAAGGTTCTGTGGATTTATTTTATTTTTTTTGATCACTGAAGTCCATCAGAGGGGTTTTTTTTTTCAATTTCTGAAAGAATGCTCATTTGTTAACACCATGCATTGAAGTTCTGCAATGGCAAGTATTTGCAAATCTCTGATTTTGTATTGCTTGGAAATCTTACTCCAACTTCTCAGTTCACTGCTATGTATCTTTCAAAGAAAATTAATGAAGTGTTCCATTTCATACTGGCTTAAATATCTTAAAATACTGTCTTTTCAATATAAGAGTTATAAAAAGAATCTCTGAACTTTTTTATTTCAAAAGGTTTGGCAGGTGGTACAGCAACATCAGGACAAGGGGATTCTTCAGATGAGGTGAGACTTCTTAAAGACTGCAATGAACTGCAACAGAACATTAAAGGGGGAGAATGCTTGCAGCCAAATCCCACAAATCTTACATCTTATATCTGCCATACATGATCCCAGTTTTACTAATTAGGAATAATAGAGGTATAAAGGAATAGTTCTCATGCCTTTGATTTACTAAGGACCTCTTGAAAAATCCTGAGTTTTGCTAATACTGTTCCAGTTTAATTTATGTACATAATGGAGAAGAAACCTCTGTAGGTATTCCAGAAATCACTATCAAGTAAATTTGACTTGATTAAAGCAAACTTAGAGCATGTAAGGCTATGAGTGTTGGTAGCAGTATTTGGCACTTGAGATTCCAGCTGAACTGGTGATAGCGGCAGTGGGAATTTCTCTGTAGATAAATTCTCATGTGTTGACTTGACCTTACTTACCAAACATTTGTAGTGGGAGTGAAAAGGAGAGAATCTCATTTTAGGTTGAGCTTTAATAAATAAGGAGGAAAGTTAAATTCTGGTAGAGTAACTTTATCAATTTATTTTCGTCTTTGTTTTCTCAACTATTTAAAACCTAATTTCAACTAGTAAGCCTTAGCTTAGACATTTTGGTAGGGTAACATAACAGACTTTAAATAATGTAAACAGATATCCTGTATAAAAATGTTTGTCTCTCAGTGTGGCAAAAGCATTCATGAATTGTGCTTTATTTGATTCCTTGGAAAATAAAATCTTCTTAAATAGGAGGACAGGTTTAGAGAGGGCCTTTTTTCTCCTTTTGCAAAAAGGAAAACATGCAAAATAACAGGCATCCTTCAGATTAATTTTTGCTTAGAACCATCTACTATTGTAGAAGTAAAACTAAATACTGAACTGTGCAAAACTTTTCAAGCTGTTTGGTTCCCTGCAGAAGTACTGGTCTGATCTGTAGTCTATGTAAATTTTGTAGTCTAGCGTTCCATCTGTGAAATAATACTACCATTAGATCTTGGTAAGGAAGAACATTTTTAACCTTTCTACATTCATTTGAAATGCCAGAGGAAGAAAATCCTGTTAAAAGCGTACTCTTGCCACTTTTCTTAATTATAACATAGTTTTACTTTTCTCTAAGAGAGTATAATCAGGTATTAAAAACAAACTGTAAATGCCCTATGTAATTCACATGGGATTACAGAGGAGAGGAACATTATTTTTATAATAAGCATTTCAGCTTTCCACCTGAACAGTCTATTTTGAATTTTGGATGAAAGGAGTGGACTTCCTTTTCAGTAATTAGTATTTGTCAAGCAGCTCATGATGAGGAAAAAGATTATGAAATAAAAAATTAACTTTCTTCCCTGATGCTTTTTTCAGGGCAGGAGACTTGAATTGCAGAGTCCTGCAGTTCATATTAATATCCCAACAAGTCCGATTTTTTTCTTGAGAATACATGGCCAGTCTGATTGGGGACTGCGCAGTGGCAGCATCCTGAGAACTTACTGACTCATTCCTGATTGAAATACCAAAGTAGTGTTCACAAAGAGCACAGGATGCCTAATTGTTCAAATGTGTGTCCATCTTAAAATGAATTTTCAAATGGAGGAAATTAAAGGCTAGGCAAATTCAGACCTTTCATTTACACTATACTTGTGGTCAGTCCTTAGATATAAAGTATGAGCAATCTTCTTCCTCAAGACAGGATAGTAGCTTCTTGAGATTCAGGTTCCTTATCATTCCAGAAAAGTTTGGGAGTAAAACATGGCATTTGCTTAGGGGAGAAGGATATTGAGTGCTTATTTTTAACAGTAGATATCTGTATTAATTATGTCTAATTTTATTAGCTCTAATAAGAATCTTTATTTCTAGTTTCATTAGGACTATCATTGTTGGCAAAGATCCATGCAACATTTAATATACTTCTGTAATGTTACATTCTTTTTTAACATGCAGTGCTTGATTTGGTGGTGGTGGTGATGTTTTTAACTTGTATTACATTTTGGAGCCTTTGCTGTTTGTAGCGTGCCTTGAAAGCTTCAGATGACAAATGCCTGTATAAAATGTTTCCATTATTCTGTAGGGAGCAAGCAGTTAGAATTGGCCTCTTAAAGGTGTCAAAAATACTTTGTTCTTGCACTAAAAGTTTATATTGATTAGAAAGTATGTAGCTAATTTCATATGTTGTCAACTTTGATATAGAGTATGTTGGCTGATATTTTTTCTCTGAAACAAAACCCTACAATACCCTACAAGTGGATAAGGTAAAATCTTAGATGCGCAAAGGTTAGAAATCTTGTGGTGTTAAACTTTTGTAGCAGTTTTAGAAATCAAAGCAACTAACATTAGAAAATGAATGAAATAAATGTGGATGATAATGCTGCCTGTAGGGGGAAAAGAGGCAATTAAAAAAATATGTTTTTCTCTAAAGAGTTGTACACAGTGCATGATTTCTGTAAGCAGTAAAAGTGTTTTTCTTGTAAGAATATATTGAAGGCTTCTCTGTTTTAGTTTGGGAGTTAAACCAGAATTTTGAGAGTATACCATCTCCTGGCAATAAGGTTTTAAGTATCTGATTGTCAATTTTTAAAACTCTTCCTCTACCCCAGGAGGACCAGGATGGTAGCCAAGGTGTGGGAAAGCGCAAGAGGGTGAAATTAAGCAGCACCACCAAAGGTATTTATAAAGTACTGTTTACTGGTTATTTAGTACAGTTACTGGTATTTATAAAGTCTCATTTTATCATCTTTGCTTTATATCTATACTCAATTCATTTCCTGAGCACTGTAGTGCTGCATGTGACAGGTATTAAACATAAGAAATTCTAAAAAAGAGTAGGAAGTGAAAATGTGGTAATTGGCAGTTTAGATTTCCCTTGAGTGAATACCACTGTCTGGGACTCCGAACATTTTGTCACCTCTGTGTTGTAAGCTGACCTCCAAAAATTCATTCAGTTTCCACTGTGTGCTGTTCAAGGCTGCAATATAATTTTACAAAACAAGTGTTTGATTTATTTGTTCTTGACAAATTTTTTTGATTGTGCCACTGTACGGTATGATAGTGATTGCAGCCAGGCAAGAATCGTTGATCTTTCTGTAGCATTTCAGTAATGCTTAAGATAAAATACTTGAATGAAATCTCTCTTGAAACCACTCCATTATTTTTCTATCTTGAAATTAGTCCCTTTTGCAGTTCCTAGTCCAACATGAGTAGCACTCACATTGAGGTCAGTGCAAGTTTTTAATTCAAGAATAATCATAGGCTGGACAAGGCGGTTCTATCTTGTGCTTGACATGTTTCTGTGCTAAAAATTGTTCAATAATATTTAAATGCTATTGTTAAATAAAGGAGACCTTTTTGGTTGTGATTTTTTTAATACGAGTGTGAGGAGGCTAACATAGAAAGTGCAAAGAATTGCAAGCCTTGAGAAAAGAGTATTTGGTACAGGAATTGTGGTGAAAGTTGGAATAAAGTTTCTGGAAGGTCTCTGGAACAAAGGTTTGGAGCTTGAGTTTTAAATGCAAAGGTTCATGAATCAATGAAATAGTATTATGTGAGGAGTATGGGAAAGTAAGATTGGTTTTAGTGTTTCCAGATTGAAGGAAAAATGACGAGGAATCCAAAAAAGCAGAGAACTAAATGTTTTGGCAACAGTGTTATTAGTGGTGATCTTAAAAATGGTGTGAAAAAGATTGTGGTAGAGATGTGGAAGAGGCAGTAGTTTTGAAGAAATGCAGGAAACAGAGAGACATCCAAGGAAAGTTCTCTTACTTGGATTTAAGAGGCTGTTAGCTTGTCCAAAAGATGAGTTAATCAGGTAACACAAGAAAAAAATGCTGCTGTTCTGATGCATAATAATTAATTAGGGAAAGAGACAGGGAGGATGCCCAGATTAGAAGCTGCCTCATCAGAAAACCAATATCAGCAGTGGCATTTCAGGATAAGTGATACTTGAATTGAACATTTCATTTTCCCCCAGGATTGTAGTTTTCCCCCTCTGAGGCATCCCAACATGGACTGTGGTCATGATGTTGATAGCTCCTAATATCTGCCCCAGAGGAGGGAGTCTGCCAATGGGGGAAGGGTAAGTATCTGTTTTTATGAAATATCAAATAGTTTTCTGAAGTTTTCAGTATTCATATTTTATGTCCAATAGGGTATAAAATAAGAGTATGAAAAGAAAATTTTGGAAAACTGAGTATTGAATAAAAACAGATTTACCTTTTCCATATAAGCAGACTCCCTGTCCCATCCTAGCTCTTCAGTAGTACTGTCTTCATCCAGAGTTATTTATATACTGCGGGTATCTTGGAATGCTAAGTCTCATATTCCAGAGAGATATTTATAACACTCTGTGAGGTGTTTGTGGTGTAAAGAAAGAAGAAAATATTTCTATAAAGAAAGTACAGTTTTTATGCTGAGGTTCACTCAAACAGGTATGGGACTGAGTACTGAGAACTGTTTTTTTTTTACTCTGTTTTAAAACCTCATACTACATCCATCTGAAATACCAGATGTTTAAGGTAATTTAAAGAGGCACCATATTTTTTAAAAAGAAATTTAAAATCTAGTGATGCTTTTCAGAAGGGTGGGAACATTAGTCCCAGTGTTCTTGACAAATTTTCCAGGTTTGGTAAGAGCATTCTGCCGACTCGCAGGCGTAAGTGGATATGTATTGTTGTGTCCCTGCCTGAAACTGCTGCACGAAGTATTGGATATACACTGTTCACCTCTGGTGTGTGTCAGAGAAAGCTGCACGGTCAGTGATAGATACAGTGTTGTGTCACTTGTCTCCATGCCTGGTGTTTTCACTCAGAAGCATTTGGCATAGACCTTAACTTGTACTCTCTGTTCTGTGGACAGAGGACTTCAGTCTTGCAAGGTTGCTTTCATGGGTAGTCAAATCACATGTGCAACTGCATAACAAGAGATGAGGAAGAGAACATAAATAAGCATCATATGTTTGTTGCTGTAGGTGATGTGTAATACCTTATAAAATAGTTTAATATTAATTAATATTACAAAATATAATATTTTAATTACCTTTCATGATTCTGTGAAGGTAATGGTTTGTATCATTGCTTGTCGAATATATTGAATAAAACATTATTTTTTTTATTTTTTTTTTTGTGGCTTGTCAGAGTCTTGAGAAGAACCCTAAAATTTAAGTCTGGGCAAATTGGTTACTTGCCCAGGGAGCTCTGACATTTGGTAATAGTGAAAAATTGAGGAAATTCCTGCTTAGGAAGAGCACAAATGCCTATCTTGCTTAGAATAGGCATGAAGCTATCTGGTGCAGTCTTTAAAGCTGTCACACTTCAGTGAAGATTTGAGTCTTCAAGGCCAGATGATGTTCAGTGTAAATGTTTCTGAATGTGTGCACTCCATATACTCCTGTTGGAATATGTGATTTTGTGTGGAGTTATATATCCTCAGGTGTAGTTTTTTCTAGGTATGGAGAAGTAGTAGTATCATTACTTTTTTCTTTCATCCTCATATGTTACTGGAGTGAATACCATCTGTTGTAGTTGTAAAGTATAAACAATCAATGTCTTGAAAAGTGATGATGAAGAGTCTTTATATTTTAGTTTTTTTAAAAACAGAGTTAATATGATTTACACTCTGTCAAGTGATAATTTCATTAACAGTTTATTCTAGCAAAGGTCAGTTTGCAGCTTTGCAATCAGGAAACTGATCTGCTTGAAAACACAGCTGACAAAATGGAAAGATCCTGGACTTGATTCCTACGTAGGTCCCCCACAGGGATCTATTATCAGCATGAGTAAAGGAGTAGAGTGAATGGACAGGAAAGGGGAAAGATGAGACCGTCTCTCCTGCTACCATTAGGAGCTAGTGCCTCCTGATTATCTGGTTATGGTAATGTTTGTATTAAAAAAACCCAACAAACAACGTAGTGGTTGGTCAATCAGTGCATGTGTTGCTTTGAAAGTAAGAGTAAAGGATACATTATTGCTTCTATTTATTTTGTTTAGAGCTTGGTAAAGTGTTGCTTAGGTAATAGAATTCATCACTTAATCATAAATTATATTTTGTTGTTTTGATATTTTAACTTCAGTTAAGTAGTAGTCTACAGTGTTTCCCTTGGTTAAGTGGTTGTGTAAATATTGTGCAATTTGCTGTGATGTATTATAATCAGTGCAGCTATTATGGTAAGGTGATGTGATTCAATGCAATCAATGAAGATTGTACTCTGTGGTAGAATTGTACTGAAAACTTCCACTGGCTTCTCTGGGAGGTTCTTTTATAGTTACAGACTGACACTCTGCAGTATTGGTGATCTTAATTTTCCCAGTGTTTAAAAAGAAATTATTTACAGAATGCACTATGTTCTTGAATTTTTGTTCCTGAATTTTTATATGAGTGCAACTGCACTATTATTGTTCTTAGTTTTAATACTTATTGTATTACACATGCCCTGCTTCAACCTTTTATGCAGATCAGTCTATCATGGATGTTTTGAAGCATAAATGTTTTCTAGAAGAATTATTATTTTGGACAATAAAATATGAGTTTCCACAGAAGATGGTGACTTTCTTACTCAACATGCTACCAGATCAAGATTACAAGGTACTCGGCCTTACTTCATTCAAACCTAAGTATCTTTTTATATTCACATACTTAGTGTGTATTGTGCCTTGCATGACACCATGTATGCTTATGTTTGAATAATAAGCAGTAAAATAATGCAGATCTTTTACCTTCTTTTGAGTATTTTGTAAGAAGTTCTAAACTGTATAGTATTTGAAAACCAGTGTGGACAAAACAAGATGGATAAATCTGGAGCAGCACTATTAATTTTGATTTCATAGTTTATTTTCCTTTTTGTCTGTTAGTACATATTTGCATGTGTTGGATTTTGTTTCATTTTATTTTACTTTGTAAATTGTTCTTTATCACTTAAAACATGTGAATCAGCACTGTATGGTTCTGCAATGTGGTATGACTAGTGAATAATTGCAGTGATTTCATTCCTGTTTAAGTTATTGTAGTAGGCAGTGGTTTCCCCATACAGGCCATTACAGTGTGAGTATTCTTGCTGCAGCTATGCTCTAGGTGATTTTGGCTGCCTTCCAGGTGCTTCCTTACAGAGTTTTGCAGTTGTCCATACCAAGTATCTCCTGGCCTGGAGTTGTGGAGACTGGATGTCATCTTCCTGTTTTAAATCTTGATGTGCAGCCAGGTTTGGTTGTTTGCTCCACATGTTCCAAGGACCTAGTATACATAGCAGTCAGGCGTAACATTTTGCTCTGACCATGCCATACCCTTGAGCCATGCAAATATTTTGGACCTCCTCAATCCCTGCTGGGAGGAGAAGATCAAGAAATTCTGAAGTCCAGGCATGCAGATTTCTTCAAAAATGTCTGTTTGTAATGGGACAGTGCTGTATTTGTGCCCCCTTAAAACCTTGCTGCATCAAAACAAAGGACATGAAGACAACTTGCAAGGAAGAAAAAGATAACAGCCTTCAGCACTACTGTGTCCATGTGAAGATGCCATTTTGATTTGGGATACCAGCATAGATTCGTCTTGGTCTTAGATTCAGCTAATACATGAGGAGACATTAGGACTTCTTAACTGATGATTCATTGCTATGAAGCCTGAGTTCTTCTTGATATTTGGACACCCACGTGGACATTCAGTTCTCCTGATCCATTGCCAGCTAAATTCCTGCCTGTAAAAACACCCAGCTGCTAGCAGCATGCAGAAGAATCTGGTAAGTGTTGCTGTGTTTCCCTTATAATTGTATCATGTAATAACAGCAGCATCTGATGATTGTGGGATCTTTCTTCCTTTGACAACGAGCCATAGTCTTCAGTGACTTTACTTGTTCTGTTCATTATCTTTCTTCACTCAGAGTGGAGATGATGTTGTGTTTGGTCCATTTTCTACCCACTAATACTGCATGCTCAGATTGAAAGGTTTTTATGAACTTTTTTGGTTGGTTGATTTTTTTTTTCTGTTACTAGTTTCATATTGTTTTTCATTAAACAGTTAATTCCTATGTTAAAGCCTTAGTAGAAGCACAAGTACCAAGTGTTCAGATTTTTTTTAGAATTTGTGTTTAATTGTTGTGATTGTCTAAATGGCATTTTTAAGTAGTAAGGAAACTCGGAACAGGAAATGTATCACATAGCAGTACTAGGGAGGCAGTAAACTGGTTTTTTGCAAGATACCTTTGCTTTGTTGCAAAACTATCAATGCTGCATGAATTTTAAACATGTTTATGAGGCCTGTTGTTAATTTACAAGGAGTTGCTCTGCCTTTTACATGGAAAAGAGAGAACATAGCTTTTTGGGATTAATTAGAAGAATGTTTTATCTTCCATGCTTCCATTTAGCTTTTTTGAAAGAAAAGCTTGTTTGCTGATTAATCATTCTGCATTCTTAAACAACAGGAATACCTCTTGGGATATTCCCTTCCAAGTGGTCTCTCAGCTTTCTGCTACTTTCTCTCATCTCATCTATGTCACATGTACTATTCTAATTTTTTTCTGTGTCTGCTGTAGTGAAATTTATCTGATTCTTCGTGAGGTGATATAGCCCTTTAAATCAGCAGAACTCTGCTAGGTTGGATTTCTGATAAACTGAGGAAGCTAGCTGGACAGAGCACAGAGCTGGCTATCTGTGTGTGATTTGAAATTGTTGAAATCTGACTTCCAGCATAAACATTAGAATCCATCATTGCCCTGTGTAGCAGTCATTGGGCCACTAGCAATCTGAGTTACACAGATTTTTTTTGTTTTAAATAGGAAAGCAAACTTCCCTTTAGGGGTTCCCAATATTGAAAAGAGGTGTTGAAAGGGGTGGGCTAAAACCCTGGGTTCACTAGCTCTTCCCTCTCTCCCTACTTTGGCATATGAGAGAGATAGCACAACAAAAAGTGTGGTCTTTGCCTTACAGATTTGTGCTTGAGGCATCCCTTCCAGCACTCTCTGACATTTGAAGCTTGGAAGACTTACAAGTAAAGAAAAAGAAAACAGAAGAAAAAAATATTGAAGCTTCCAAGAAATCGAAGGTGTTATGGTTTGGACAAGAGGAAAAGCAAAAGGCTGGAGAAAGAGACTTCCATGTGACCAAGGAGAAGGCGAAGAATACGTTGGCAGTAACCAGGAAGATGATGGAAGAGTTCAAAATCACCCAAGGGGAGAGCCTTGCTGAAATCTGGAATACTGGAAATACAAAAATGCAAAAGCAGCTGGTAGACATAATGAATCAACCAACATAATGACCAGAAATGCTGTGCCTTGTTAGGCACCTCTCCCATAGTGACCCTTGAGGCAGCTAGTACAGCAATAGGACTTCACTGATTCCTGGATATGCTCTTCTACAAATTCTGTAGAACAGTTTTTCCATTGGAACCCTAATTTTAGTGCAGAATTTGGCTGTCAGTAATATTTTCTGTTTTAGCATTGAGACTATAAACATGGGAGATGTGAGTTCTACCTGAAGCATGGCGTTCATGTTAGTCTCCCGAGAGTTCTGGGATTGAAGTTGAGTGGTCACTGGGAGGAAAGGCCAGCTGAAAACATTAACTTTGTTTTTCCATAGGTAGAAATTTAGAAGCTGTTCAAGATCCTAGAGAGTAAGTCAGTGAAGATAATTAGATGTACAGAAAGCATGTCTGTCTTAGGAACCATTTCTTGCAGAAGGTTGGAAGCTGCGTATTTGGAAATGTGTTATGACAGAAATTGCATTCTTGCTCCGTTTTCTATTTTTCCTAAGTTGTGTATATAGCTTTGGCCACCGAAAGAAAGAATGTGTGGATGGACTGATATGGCCTACTGTGGCTGGTTTTTTGCACTGACTGCAGTTTACTGTAGTATTTCAGCTTCTTAACTTCTAGAATGAGTTTAGTTTCTTCCCCTCAAAATTGGAAGGGGTTGTATTTGTTTATTTAACTTGCAAGTGAATGCAGGAGTAAAGCTTCTGTCTTTCCTTTACTTAAGTGTTTTCCAGAGTCTCTACCATTATACTGTAGTGAGAGCAAATTTCAGAGGTTCATTATTGTGAATGAGTGAGGCTCAAAAAATGTTGATGCATGCAGATGTTAACTAAGGAAAAAAAAAATCCAAAATTTATCCTTAGAGAAGGACCTTGTTTTTGCAATCAACTTGAATTGAGTGTGCTGTGTAACACAAGTAAAACATAGTTTCTTCATCACAGAACCCAAAAATCCTATTTCAACATAATACAGTATGAAGAAGTAATATGTAAATATACTTTTTACTAGTAGCATTAATATACTAACTTCTTTAAATACCTGCTAGATAATTTCTGTCTGAGGCTTAACATTAATAGTGTGAATGTCTTGATGATAAGTGCTAATGCCAGCCATGGAAATTGTTTCAAGCCTGTAATTTAAAGGAAATTATGTGATGGGAGTATCTGTAATAACAGAATGATACTGTATTAACTTTGCTCAAGTGTTGTCAATGCGTTGTGCCAGAAAGGCTTTAGCTGAAAACAGTTACCATGTGTAGGTGCTGTATGTGAAACATACTTTCAGTTATTATACAGTTTCCATCACTTTGGACCAGGTATAGGAAAGCAAGTTAAGTATCCTTGCAGTGTTTCCTGCTGTGATAACCTCCTTCTCACGCTGGTTCAGTTTCTTGCAACAGCAGCTTTATCTTTGGGGTTATTTCCTGGGAGAAGCAGTTTCTGCGTCTAACAGCAGAATTAGGTCATCATATTTTTGGAAGTATTTTTTAGCTGATAATAACATGGTAGTGCCATAAGAAAAGTATGGGAGCACAGAATCTAAGGCAGGTCAAAGAAAGTAGTGATCTGTGTATGGTCTGGTGAAAACATGGCTGCCTGAGGGCGGTTTTAAAATTTCTAATTCTATGCTTTTGAAAGGTTATTACTTCCAGAAGGAATAGGCAAGAGATTTTTAGACTTTGGATTTTTATCACTACACAGCTTGTCTTCTTACTAAGCCAAGCAAGTCCAGATGGTGTCAATTCAGAACCTAAAGTACTAAGTGAGAAGTGATTTCAGAGCTAGCAGATATGTTCATGTATGGGCAGTACAAAAGGTTGATTCATAATGTATTTTAAGGCTAATGAAGTGGAACTGTACTGAACTGTACTAAGATTTATGTGTATATGTACAATACATTTAAATACTGATCTGGTTTAAAAGAACCACTAACAGTTGTGTGAAGAATAACAAAGCTGGATAATTAATTTAGTTATTGAGGGAAAAGCACTAAAAATTTATATTAAAAGTACAGGATGCTATGATAGTAGAAATGGAAATCAATGTAGAAATGTCTTGCTTGAAAATAAGTGAAAAACTTACTTCATGGTTAGATGGTTGCAAGTGATAAGGCAGCTTTATAGGGCAGTACTAAACTCATTGTTCATAGTGTATTATTTTAGGACATCCTGTTGTAGGATGTATAAATAATGGATAAATTAATTATTGAAACTCTACAACTTTCACAGGCATGCTGAGACATTATATTCCTTGTTTGAACGTTTCTGGATTGGCTTTTTTTATTGTGGAAAGTATAGAATGAAAAGATTAAATTCTGGGGAAAGGTAATAAAACTAGCAGCCTAAGATACCCCTCTGTATAAATAGGTCTTTTCATTTGGTCTGTTTCTAGAAAGCAGTCATCACTTTTGGTTTGTCAAAGCAGTTTCCCAGGGCATGTTGAATGTACATTTGTAAAGGAATGTTTTATAATGAAAGTAAGCTATAATTTTTGTATGATGCTTATCAATGTCAACATTTCTTTATAATTTGCAGATTGCTTTTACAAAAACATTTGTTCAGCATTATGCTTTTATTATGAAAACACTGAAGAAAAGCCATGAATCAGACACCATGTCTAATAGAATTGTGCATATCAGTGTTCAGTTGTTCAGCAATGAAGAACTAGCACGCCAAGTAACAGAAGAATGCCAACTGCTGGATATTATGGTCACTGTTCTGTTGTACATGATGGAAAGTTGCCTTATTAAAAGTGAATTGCAAGGTAGGTTTAGTTGCTTATTTGTTTGTTTCCATGGATAATAAATTGATTTTAGAGGAAATGTAATCTTTCTTTGGTGGTCAGTCCACCCTTCTGATACCTTTCCAAAAATGTACAGGATTTAGCAACATATGGTAGAGGGTGAGTCTCAAAATTCCCTGGAAATATAAAGGTAGTTAATAAGAGTGATATTAATATTTTATCATTTGGTTTGTAGAGCTTTTATTTTAGGAATGTTATATAGTTTAGAATGTAAATTATTACCTTGTTAGTACTTAATTTGTTGCATAAAGTGCATAAGCAACTATTTGAATTAAAAATTACATACACAAATTGAGACCTGTATGAATTTTAAAAATATTTTCAAAGAATTTCACAAGCTATTTGCTATTTGCAGTATTTGAAATTGTTTTAATTCTTAAAACTTGTGATTGCCTTAATAAAATTTGATATAATTAGAGGAAAATAATTTAATAGTTTATCAACATAGCAATTTGATCAACATTTTGTTTGACAAAGTGGCCGTTTGAATTTGAGCTTTTGTAGACTGTATAACTTCTTTTGTGAAAACAGAAGTTCACCCTCCTTGTTATACCTGTCCTTATATGAACCTTGCTGACACAATTGAATCTTGCTGACTCCTGTCATTCCCACTTTTATGTGCCTAATAGACTGGAGACCTCTCAGCCCTCTGTCTAGTTTGAATCTGAAAGTACCCCCTAGATATGCTGAGTGCTGCTGCTAAATACGTATCATGAACCTCTGCATGAAATTGTATTTTTTTCCCAAAGTATCCTTGTCTCAGAGTCCACTCTATGTATAGCCTAAACCAAAATGACTGCAGAAATGGGAAATCCTCACTCATCTAGCTATCAAGAATGCCCTCATTCAGCAGGACTTCAATATGAAAAAAAAATTGTTGCCCTACATAGATTGCTTTACAGTATTACAAGGAAAATGCTGAATATTTAACAGTTTGTATATAAAATGATTTTTTCTAAATCAATGCCATATTGGTGGAATGTAATTTCAAACTATTTCTAAGCATCTTTTAAATGTTACTTTTTGGTCTTTATGGGATGTTGCTAGCATGACAGTAAGGTTCTGTAATGGGTCAGAATTGTACTACAGCAGAAAAAGGCTGGTACTGTGATTAGTCATTTTCTGAAGAATCTTCCTGGTAATTAATGGATGTAAACTTGAGGTAGTAAGTTAAATATTGTTAGATGTATTTGTGTGAGATGTATATGTGTGAGAAAAGATTTACCCTTGGAGCAGCTCTTCCACTGTTTCATTTTCTCTTTTTCCAACACCACTGATTTCTCTTAGCTAAGATACTGTTATATAGAATGTTTTAGGTTGGTCATTGAGTCCAGCAGTGAATCTAGTACTGCCAAGTCCACCTCTGGGATGTGTCTGGTTCTTTTCAGTGTTTTCACAACATTTCCCCCTCATTGCTTTATGTATGAGGGGTTGGACATACTGTAAATAGACAGACAAGAAATAATAAAATTTGTTATTGGGGTTTTGCCCTCACATATTCTCAATGGCCTTCTTTTGCAGTTCTTTGGGCTTGTATCTTGTGTTTCCTTCAAGTTACCTCTTATAATGGTGGAAATAGTGATAAGTCTATGCTGGTGAGATAAATTAAGAAGAATTTTGTTTGTGCAGCTGCTGTAAACAGTAGGTTGTTCAGTATCTAAAGGAAACAAAATTTGCAAATCCAACCAATGAATAGGTAGAGAAAACATGTTTGAGGGGAGCAAGGAAAACATAGAGCAGGACCTGTGTGTGCTACAGCATGTTTAATTTGCATTGCTCACAGATCCTAATTGTCTTTTGAACAGCTGACAGCTGTTTAAAATGTACAGTTCAGTAAGGGTATTTGTGGACCAAGTGTTTTAATGAAACAGTTAGCCTGTGTTGATACCAACTTGATAAGTGTTACTAACTCAGCTTACCTCTCTCGCACTTAGTGTGAAAGAATGAGGGGTAGAAATATAGATACAGATGATAAACCGCCTCCCTAAGGAGATTTATGTCCATATGTTCTTAGAGAATTTTTTCCTCTTTTTCAGAACTTTCTTCTTAATGAACTTTATATGGGAAAAGGATTTTATTTATAGCCCCAAGGAAAAGGTTTTGGTAATGGTTTATCCTTTGAAAATCTCTAAATGACTTTGCATTAACCCTGCCTTGTAGAGCACTCTAAATAAGAGACAATGCCAGTGTCCATTTGAAGTAACTTCATATTTGTCTAATCTTTACTAAGACAGTTGTTGGTCCTTTGCAAAATCCTTCAGCAGGTTCAGTCAGATCTTATCCTGTTCTTGGACAGGCCAAAGAGAACCACTCTACATATAGGTATACCTCATACGAGACTGGAGTCTCTTAATGAGTGTCTTTTTAGTGCAGCTGTGCTGTGCTGCTTATGACCCTTTCACTGGGTAAAGGGTAATTGCATGGGTCCTTCAGTGCATTTGGACTGGAGTGGAGCCATCCCCAAGGCTGCACATCAGATGCAAGATTTTTTTTCTTCTGTTCTTTTCTCTGTTGAAATAGAATATTAACTGGCATGGGTTCTGGAAGCTGTTTCGCTTGGATAGTGAATCCAGAATCAACTCTGTTTCCCTTCTGATCTTTCCAGGAGTCCTTCTTATGAAAAAGAATCAAAGAGATTTATTTGGCAGATGTAGAGGATGAACTTTCGTGATCTGGGGTTGGAGGGAAAGAACCGCCCCCCTTTCCCCCCAAATTTCTTATGCTCTTCTAGGAACCATCTCCTGCCCTAATCTTGGACAGGCTGCATAAACCCTTTTTGTCCCAAATTCATACTGGAAATACTTTACTCTGCTCTTTTCAGCCTCAAAATGCCAGCGTAGGTTTCAATCATCAGATTTCTTCTTGACTGCTGTAAGTTACTTTGTTCACTGGGGGTATGTCAAATTCAAAGTATAATTCAGACAATTGTATTGTTTGTTTATTTTATACTTAAAAATATTGGAAGAGCCATAGCTGTGATGGTTTTACTAATGTGCTACTTTCCAGAGGTTGTGATACTGTTCAAAGTTTAAGTGGCTCTTGCAAGTGGGGTTTGTGTTGTTTGGTCCATGATGAAAAAATAGCCTCAGGTACCATGAAAGAACCATTTAAGTTTTCTGGAGTTTTATCTGTGTGTGTCTGACCCCAGCATTGCAGTACATCCTGGTTGTTATTTTTTCATTATTTTGTAACTTTATTAATAAATGAAAAAAATTACTTTGTCTTCTCCTTTTGTTTTATTCTTTTTTAAATCTAGATGAAGAGAATAGTTTACATGTTGTGGTGAATTGTGGGGAAGCACTACTGAAGAATAATACTTACTGGCCCCTGGTTAGTGATTTTATAAACATACTTTCACACCAAAGTGTGGCAAAGAAATTTTTGGAAGATCATGGTCTTTTGGTAACATGGATGAATTTTGTATCATTTTTTCAAGGTATGTGACTTTTACAATCAATACTAATACAAGGATGTTAAGACAGTTAATGTTCACAGTGGCAAAATCCCTACAGTGCTGAATGTAAATATTTAATCTATTAGTATCCCCCAGGATTGTATTTCTTGAACAGTATATTGTAGAAAAGAGATTATAAAAATTATCTAATGGATCTTTTTCTTGTGTGAAGTAGTTGAAGACCAGTCACATCACACTTGGTCAACTAAGATCCATGGTGCAAGAATTCTGAGGTTGTACTTAAAGTACAGATCACAACAGTGAAACAAACTGTTTTACTGGTGAAGTTCTACATTTAAATATATGGGAAATAAATCTGATAAATCTAGATATTTTTCTAAATGTTGCTGTAAAGAAATTTTTTTTGATTATATAAAAAATATTTTAAGATGATGTATCTCAATACTGGTAAATGTTTTGCTTAGAAAGAGGACCATTCAGACATTCTAATTGACTGAGTGACATTCAAAGTAGAAGTTAATGTCCCCTGAAGAGCAAGGTCTGCTGCTATTAGCCAGTCTTTTAACTTTCCTGGTATACTTCTGTTCAAACTTCATTTTATCAAATATTCTGCTGCTAGATAAGATAGATTCTTACACTTTGTTTTCAGAGGTGTCTAAATGCATAATACTGAAAATACTGCATTCCATTTAGCCCTGGTTAAATCTTGGTTTGTATAACTCTGCTTAAATCTTTGAAGGTATGAATTTAAATAAACGAGAATTAAATGAGCATGTGGAGTTTGAATCACAGACATACTATGCTGCCTTTGCTGCTGAGCTGGAAGCCTGTGCCCAGCCAATGTGGGGTCTGCTGTCACACTGCAAAGTTAGGGTAAGGCTAACGTTTCCCTTCCGTGATTCTTGGTTTTATTCATGATTTTTTCTAGAATTCTCAAACCTGAAAGGGCTGTCTTTTGTATCTGAAAATACTTTGGTTTGGCTGTCTTTGTCTATTTAAATAGCATAAAACTCCAGTCAACTCAGATTCTGTGTAGAGTGAGTATAAAATTCATGCTTGTACATAATTTATTGTCTCCAGTACTGGGACTACAAGTTCACGATGTGTGCAGTCATGTCATATGTACATAAGGAATAACTTCTAATCTAATGAAGAACTTGATAAATGTCTCTGACTCATTCTGCTTTTGTTCAGTGGGAATGGAGATACAGAAGTTGTCCTAATGTGATTCTAATGTTGGCTGTGGCTGTGAATAGACACTTCATTATGATGGGGGATGGAGTAATTTATGGGCTTGTGTGGTTCTTCTATCAATTTGAGGTGGAAACCTTTTAGGTTCTGACATCACATGATCTCCAAACTAGAGCAAAGACTTGTTGCTATTTGCCAGACTGCAAATTATATTAATTTACAGCAAAAATAGAATCCATCAGCTTTTAGGAATACTTACCATATGAAAAACACTTTTTACTGTTTATCTATGAAATAAATACTTATATTTATAATATTTTAATATATAGTGAAGTAGTGGAGTCCCAATCCCTGAAAATGTTCAAGAAACAACTGGACCTGGCACTTAGTGCTGTGGTTTAGTTGACAATGTATTGTTCAGTCAGTGATCTTGGAGGCCTTTTCCAATCTTGGTGTTTCTGTGTACTGTAAAAATATTCTTGAACTAGCTGTATTTATTTGTAGTAGGAAAACAATGGCACTTATATGAGACAAAACAGTTTTAAGTGTGCTGGTTTCTCTTAACTGCAGGAAACACAAGAATACACACGCAATGTTGTCAGATACTGCCTTGAAGCGCTTCAGGACTGGTTTGATGCTATCAACTTTGTAGATGAGGTAAATATCCTTAGTGAATTTAAGTAAAGTACTGTGAAAATCTGATTAAATTTCAAAGGTGATTTCCTTACACCCAGGCCCCTCTCCTTAATTTAAGTAACTATTCAAGCTAGTGATCAAAAAAGGATTGCCTTGCTGAAGTTTGTAGTTAATACTTACAATGCTGTGTCCTAGGATCCTTTCTTTTCTGTAGAGTCTCGGTGATTTAGGTTGGCAGGTACAAGCTTAAGCTGTCAGTTTTAAAAGCAGTGCTATGGATACACTACTGTTTTGCTGTATGAAGAGCCAAATGAAGGAGGGGCAAAACAGAAGTCCTCTTCTGCTTTGGCAATTGAGAAACAGTTTTGCTACTTGGCAAGCAAAACTTACTCAACTCAAAGTGCTGTTAGCTTTTGGGGACTCAGTAAGAGATGAACTACAACTGTCTGAGGGAAACTTCTGAATAATCAGAAAGACAAGGGAGTGAAGTACTGCTAGTGGAAAGCAAGTCCATCAAATGAAGGCATGTAAGATACTATCCTTGGTGGTTGTGCCAAAGATATTTGTATGTTTGGCTTTTTTTTCAATATATTAAATACCTTTATTTTCAATATATTAAATACCTTTATTTTACTTTCAGCCAGCACCTAACCAAGTTACTTTTCATTTGCCACTGCACCGTTACTTTGCCATGTTTTTAAGTAAGGTAGGCACATTTTGTATTTTCACAGAAGATGGAAATTCCCTGTCGAATGTGATCATTCAACGCAGCATATGCTTGCTTTTGTTTCTAGGCTGTTAAATGCCAAGAACTAGATCTGGATACTATTCTACCAGATCAGGAGATGCTGATGAAACTTATGATTCACCCACTTCAGATTCAGGTATGGGCAGGCTTCTGACTTAACAATAGGAAATATGTCTTAATTGTGGAATATAAAAATAAGCCGTTTGTGAAAATAGTAACTAGAATATACTGAGTGGTTAGGATAATGTCTTTTTTTTTTTTCTTCCTATTTCCAAAATTCAAAATGTGGCATTAGTTATCATACTCTGAGAAGCACATAATAATAGTATTCACTATAGCTCTTCCGAAATGGTAGGAAGGACCAATTCTTTGAAAACTAAGAAGTGAATGTGGACAGGTGAATGGAATGCAGGTTGACAAGAAACCCAAATCTGGAAATTTTGTATTTCAAATTGAGAGTGAGTTCCAGAATGGATATGCAGTATTTTTATTTGCAGATTTGGACTTACTTTTGCATAAGTGGCAGTGAGTACTATTTGTAATCACTGCTTTTAGATCTAACCTCTTTTTAATCATGATACCTTAATTTTTGGTTCATTTTGGTACCATGCTACCTTCATTTTGAGTATGTTTCAAGATTTTGATGAGCAACTACATGTATAAATCACTTAATTTGTCTTTAATTACTTTAGTTGTCTGAAATATGCTCTCGTATGGAATATGGTATCTGTTTCATAAACTTGGAGTGGGTCTTTTTGTCTCTCACTCTCCAGGAGAAGTAAATTACTATAAAAAAAGTCTGTAAAGTTGTAGTATGTATTTATATGTATGTATGTATATGTGTAATGATAGTGAATAAAATGATGAGAGGGCTGGAGCACCTCTTTTATGAAGATGGACAGAGAATTGGCATTGTTCAACCTGGGGAAGAGAAGGCTCCGGGGACACCTTAGAATAGCCTTCTAAAGAGGCCTGCAAGAGAGCTGGGGGCAAACTATTTAGCAGGACCTGTTGCAATAGAACAAGGCTAGTGTGTTTAAACTGAAGTAGGGTTGATTTAGATTACCTGTAGCACCTTTTTTTTTACTGTGAGGGTGGTACAACATTGGAGCAGGTTGTCCATGGAAGTGGTAGATGCCCCATCCCTGGGAACGTCCAAGGTTAGATTGGATGGGGCTCTGAGTAGCCTGACCTAGTTGAAGATGCCCCTGATCATTGTAGGGGGGTTGGACTAGATGACCTTTAAAGGTCCATTCCAACCCAAACTATTCTATGACTCTCCAAGAAAGCCCCAGAGGGACTTCTTACAATGACATGTAGTGACAGGACAAGGGGCAATGGCTTTAAACTGAAAGAGAGTAGCTTAGATGAGATATCACAAAGACATTCTTTACTGTGAAGGTGGTGACACACTGAAACAGATTGCCCAGAGAAGGCAAGGATTTCCCATCCATGGAGGTGTTCAAGGCCAGGGTGAATGGGGCTTTAAGCAACCTGGCTTTAAGCACCTGAAAGGTGTCCCTGCCCCTGGCATAGGGGTTGGAAATCTTTATGGTCCCTTCCAATCCAAACTGTTCTATGATTTCTAATTTTCTATGATACTATACTGATGATCTGCTAACACTGAACTGAGTAGCTGAACATCCCTGAAATGTTTGTAACTTCCTATTTTCCCTGAACAGGCAAGTCTTTCTGAAATTCACAGCAATATGTGGGTTAGAAATGGTCTACAAATTAAAGGACAGGCCATGACTTACGTGCAGTCTCATTTCTGCAATTCAATGATTGATCCTGACATTTATCTGCTGCAAGTAAGTTATGTTTTCTGAGAAGCCAAGCCAGTATTATTTTCCTACAAACTTATTGAATAGAATTAATTTAATAAAATTAATTTACTCTCTTTCTACAGGTCTGTGCCTCTAGATTGGACCCAGATTATTTTATTTCATCTGTTTTTGAAAGGTAGGACTAAAAGATGAATGCTCTTGTTCAATGTTGTGCTAGCTGTTGTGCTAATTTATTGTGTGTAATAGAAAAGTTGCATATCTGATACATATCTTCAGTGGGTACAACACTACTTAGCCAAAACTAACACTTACCTAGGGGCTCTACTGAAAGAGGTTTCTCTTGATTTTAAACAGCATTGGCTTTTGATTTACAGTGCAGTAGTGAAACTTCATATCTTTGTTTTCTGAACATCTTCAGGATTTTTTAAGTTTCATATGTATTCATATGCCAGGATATTCTATCCTGAAGAAGTAGATAAATATAACTGCAGTTGTAAGAGGCACAGAATGTTTATTTTTCTGGAAAAAATCAGGGTTTGAATACCAATTAATATGCACTTGTTTTTATGTGTTGATAAATATAAGGTGTTTTCATGTGGAGTGAATATCACTATAGCACATTCCATCAATAGGTAAATAAAAATTGAAATTTAAAAAGAAGAGGGTTTTCATGTGTGTTTGTTTGCACTTTGGGTTTTCATTTGGGCTTTTGTATTTCATTTCAGGTTGTTGTGAGTGCTATCCTGAGTTTATCATTTCACATTGGTGTTTTAATGCTGGAGAATGTTTAACTGTTGTTTCTGACTTTACTGTTTGCAGATTTAAGGTGGTAGATCTGTTAACGATGGCATCACAGCATCAAAATACAGTTCTTGACTCAGAGCATGAAAGGTCCATGCTGGAAGGAGCCTTAACATTTTTGGTCCTTTTGTTAAGCCTTCGTTTACATTTAGGTAAGTGTCACTGCTTTAGGAATATTTGTATGTAAATGACATTGTTACACCTTCATTTATATTCAGCACTTCACAGGTGCCATAAAGCTGTTTAACCATATAGTAACTTAAAGCATTCAACATATGGTTTCATCTTTGCCAGTTACTGAATTTTAATCCCTTATGAAATAGAAAAAGATAGAATACATAAAAATGAAGAAAAATGGCTTTAATGGAAGTGGGTGATTTGTGTAGGTGATGACATGAAGATTTTGTATCTTTTCCAGAAAGACAGCAGTTTGAGTCTGTACTGGTATTTTCTGATTGAGATTGTGCCTTTCATAATATTTGCACACCCCCCCTTTTTTTTCCCCAGTATTTTTATGTCACTGTATCATTAACTAATATTAATTTGTATCATGTTTGACAGGCTTTTAATGTCAAATGAAAACTGAATACATGTTTTGAAATCATGCTGTTTTAACAGTTTTTGCATTTCATTGTTCTAGGAATGACAGATGATGAGATCCTCAGAGCGGAGATGGTAGCCCAACTGTGTATGAATGACAGGACACACAGTTCATTATTGGATCTCATATCCTTGGAATATATTCACTAATGTGTCTGAATGAGAATGGCAGGTGCCTGGATAGTAGTGAGGCTTAAACATGTATTTAGGTTACATAATTAAAAAATGGTGTGAAGATGTGTTTATATATACTTACTAGCAAAGGCATTTGCTCCAATTTTGGTTTTTCTTACAATAAATGCAATGCTTTTTAATAGTTTAAATTAGTTTTGATACAAAATGCTGTACTGGTCTTTAGTAGTCTTTTAGTTGTGAGGTAAAACATGTGTTTTCTAATGACTTCGTGGAAGTTTGTCCAAGCATCACATTTGTCTGAATTTGAGCCTTTGATATTTGCTAAGTTTATGCCAATATAAAAAGAAGGCATTCTACATTATATTGACTTTTGCTATCAATAGCTGAAAATGTAAATAATAGCAATCCTGCATGTTGCTTTGACATTAGAGTGAAGTGCATGTGTTATGGGGAAAGAATAGCAAACTTTAAGGAGTCGTCCTTCTGCACAGGCACAGGGTTCATGTCCCTGGACAGCTGACTATAAATATGCAGGTTTTCCTGCTATCACTCTTAGTCTGTTAGGCTAATTAAATAGCTTATTGTGGTTGCGTAGAAGAGCTTGCCATCCTGGGATAGGCATTGAACAAAAATATTAGGAATACAAAGATAGGAAAGGATGAGATTGAGACTAACAAATGCATAATAAGAGTTATTATTGTGATATGATCTAGTAAGTCAGTCAAATATGTTAAATAAGCGATTACTTAGAAAAAATCACTTAAGTGAATGACTTAACTATGTAAAATAAGGAAATCATTTATATAAGTAATCACTAATCACCAAGAAGAGGTTTACTTCCTTGTAAGTGCTGCTTGTGTTTTAGGGTAATGTCAGGAGGTCAGTTAAGTATTGCTACCAAAAATGAGAACTATGGAATCCGAGATGCAGAATGATTTATTGTGTTTATGGATCCTGAACTATTTGCTTGCTTTTTCTGCTTGGATGTAAATGCAAAATATTCTCCCTATGAAGACAGACAATGTGTTTGTAAATAAAGGCAATAACAGAAACTTCATATACACTACAGGCAGTGGCTTTTATATCTCATTAAGTACTAACAGTTTGAGCCAAATATGTAGCAAGTCTTACATAAGAAAGTTTAATGTCCTAGGTAGGAGGCTTAGGTTTTCTTCAGTAACAGTTACTGTTCCTAGCAGCTGGAGCATACAGACCTCTTGTGGTAAGCACAGAGCACTGCTGAGATGTGGTCTGAAATGACTGACTGCAAATATCAAGAGGGAAGTGAAATTCTGTGTCCTCCAACTAAATTAACTTTGCTTTCCTTAACAGAAGTGTTACATTCCAGAAAACCCTAATCCTAAAAGTGGGATTATTCCAGGAAGCTTAAGCTTTGAATCAGTCCTGTCAGCAGTTGCTGACTTTAAAGCCCCTGTTTTTGAACCTGGAGGTTCTATGCAGCAAGGAATGTATACACCTAAAGGTATGGTAATCAGTGTTCTCTTGCAACATATTCATTGGTAAGGTGCCTAACCAGGGTTTGTTTGGTTTTGTTGTAGTGGGTTTTCTTCCTTAAAAAACCTAAAGAGCAAACCCAGCCTACCAGTGTTGGAAACTCTACCCCATCCTCCCCATGAAAAAGTCAAACCTACCAGTGCCACAAAATTTGATTTTTTCATTATTGTCCATGGCTTATATTTAGCAGCATTGCTAAAGACATTAGTAGTCTGTAATAAATTGATTTTGATCTAGAGGGAAAATGAACTTCTCATACTAAACAGATAGCCTCAAAAAGCAAAGGAAAATAGAGGAATGAAAAATTATCTTGTGTTTTACTGATCTGCATACTTAATTACTCATATGATTTAAATAAATACGATGTATATTTAGTAGAGTTTAGAACTGTTTGCACTAGTGAAATGTCAATTGCAAAAATACTTTCTTTGAACTTCTCCAACTTTTGACTATTAAAGATACCACGATACAGAATTCTTTATTTCGTGTTGCTTATCTGTATTAGTATCCTGTAACATTTTTTTGCAGTCAGTAGTGAAGGTCTAGGAAAAAGTTCAGGCTAGCCTTGTTATAGAATATTGTTCTGTAACTCTCCAATGCATACAGTGCAAAAATGACAAGTTTCTTTCCCTGACCATCTTGTCATATAAATTGGTCTCAACATAGCATTGGTATATCAAAGGAGAGAAATAATATAAGAACTCAGTGTTCCATTAGTGTGTCCTGTCACTGAGCAGATAAGCCTGTGGAAATCTGAAATGCTCCATGTGCTCTGGTTGTGCTTCAGGCTAATGGCAAAGCTGAAGAGGGATTAACTCCTTCCTCCCTGAGGAAGTTCACATACCTCCCTTGAGAACTGGGAAGGCTGGAGTCTGGCAATTTTGAAACCATTTGGTTTTGATGATTTTTTGGAGGGGAGTGGTGGTTAATGTAGGTACTGGTATTGTGATAACTTGTTTGCCAGGTTTTGTACTGGGAGATTAAATTGTCAATAAAGTGCTTTTTATACAAATTAATGACTAATGAAGTAATTTTGTGAAACCAAAGTTTTGGGAATTTATTAATCTCTGTTCTTTGATGTGTAATTCAGCAGCTTAACACCCATGTATCTAAAATAACTTAATTTTAATGTTACATAAACTACATTTCCTTATGTCCTGTCTGGTTTCTGGAGCTTTTTACATGCTGGTCTTTTTCATAACACAGTATGAAGGAAAAAGAGATAGATTATACTATTTTTAGTTATCGCACTTTATATTTAGGGAATCTAATTCTAGATTACAGTGTCTGGAGTACTTTGTATATAGGTTGGGTTTTTTTTAACTTAGGTAAACAATTTATTCCAGAGGTAAACTGTCTTAAGTATGTCATCTATAGCATTGAATAATGAAGTGATTTATCACACTATACAGATTCCCTTTTTCTTAAAGTAATAAATGCTGAAAAATCTTTTGCAGGAATAAAAGCTGACATGTCTTTCTTTGCCCTCTTAAGTGTCAGATTCTCCATAAGACTACATAGGTTCTCAAACCCATTGTTTTTAAGAATTGTAGTTTTTGGCCTGTCACAGTTAAAGCAAGTCATGATCAGATCAATTCCCTCTAATCCTCTAATCGCTTGTTTCCCTAAATTTGAACTTTATGTTCACAGATCCCTAGATTTTGCTTCCATTAACCGTAATTTAAAAAAAAAATAAACAAAACCAACCCAAATTAACTTTCAGAGCCAAATTCTTTCTACACACTGTAGATTTGTGTGCTGAAGATGAGCTGTGTGTGCATTTCTGATATTCACTGTATGGCTCACTCAGTCCTTTTTTCTCATTATGCATTAGCAACCTAAACAATCTTGGTGTGTGTTTCAGACTGCAATACTAAATTATGTCCAGAAAAAAAATGTGGGTTTTTTTTTCACAAGCTAAATTTAATCATATTTCACACAAAGGAAACTTTGGAAAGTGTTCTCCCTCAGCAGTCTATGAGGATATCTGTAGAATTGTTAGCCTTAGCAGGGGTTAATGTATAAGATATATATATATATAAGATATATATATATATATATATATATAATATCCTAGAGGATAGACCTCTAGGTAGGAGTATAGACACTTGTCTACCTGCCTAATTTTCCTGGGGAAAATTAATCCCAGAAGTGTGATAAAGCTGCTTATTTCTGCCTGTGGAAACTTGGAAGAATGTTGTAAGCACATGTGTTGCATTACGCCTGCTGGTGGAGCTAAAATTCTGTATCCACTGGGTTTCTTCCTCGTTTTGGGGTCATTGAATCTTGCCATCCTTTTTTTGTGTTACGAGAGTTAAACACTTCAAAACAATTCATAGAATTAATGTCTTCATTTGGCTTTAGATTGGAGCTTCGTTTTGGTTTTTAATAACTTGTAAATAGAAAATAAAAAGGCCATCAAATGGGACATTTTTGTAGACTGTTTAGACTTTTCTGTTTGTCATTGCTCTGAACAGCCACTCTGGATGTAACTTTAGAGCTACTAAATTAAACAGATGTAACTAACATTTTAATGCTGAAATAATGCATACATATTTGTTATAAAGCAAAAGCATAATTGTAAAGCTTTGATCACAAATATTATTTGATGCAAAGCTTGACCGTTTTTGATACTGAGCAAGAAATTGTGTCGTTGCAGCAATTTTGTTCACTACACTTACTGGTAAAATATAACCTACCTCCTAACAACTCCACAGTCTTTACTTCCTACTTTCAAGAGGCTTGTGTTTATCATGTAGCAAGTGAAAAATAATGTAAGCCTTTTCTCACATATACTTGGAAATGAAAAAGAGCAAAACAAGATGCATACAGAAAATAATGGTTTTTGGGTTGCCTAATAGAGTGGGGTTTTTTGTTTTGAAACCAATCAAAATTTTGCAAAAAAGATTATTCTATTTTAATATATAGTGGTAATTATTACTATAGAAAGTATTATTAGTAAGAATTATTATAAATTGCTGTAGTTTGACAGGAAAAATTATATAATTGAAGTGACATAATTAAAGCTAGTTAAGAAGAGAATCTAAAATAAATGTGTAAGGTCTTTAAAGAGAACGTTAACTTATAATTTCTTTTAAACAACAGCTGAAGTCTGGGATAAGGAATTTGACCCTGTCATGGTAATACTTCGAACAGTTTACCGTAGAGATGTGCAGTCTGCAATGGACAGATACACAGCATTGTAAGTTGGATCATTTTTAGAAATGCAACATCACAGTGTTGCTCATTCCACAATTTTTTTTGTTTTCCATCTGGTAATGCTAATCACTTTATCAGTGTTTTCAAGCCCCAGATTTCTTCTTGAGTATATAGTCCATAAATTTACAAGCAATATTAGAGTTTTGGTTATCTTAGTCTGTTACTCTTCCATAAATGTTTAAAAATACATCTGAAGGGCCATAGACAAAGTAGTGAATGTCATAACAGATGAAATACTTAACCATTATTAATTTAACCATAATTGTTTAAAAATCATCTATAACTTACTTGAAGGAGCCTTATCTATTTTTATTTAATTTACTTCTAGGTACACAAAGTGAAGTTTATGTGTAGCAGTGGCAGGTTTCTACATTATTGCAGTGTTCAACAGTAGTTTCATCATTTAACATTTGTTTCAACAGCTTAAAGCAAAGTGGCAAATTCCCTGGAAACCCATGGCCTCCTTACAAGAAGAGAACACCACTACACCCAAGTTACAGAGGTCTCATAAAGCTTTTGCACTGTAAAACACTTCACATTGTGCTTTTCACACTTCTTTACAAGGTACAGTCATGATTCTCATTAAGTACA
The DNA here is from genome assembly GCF_001522545.3 of Parus major. NCBI lineage: Eukaryota > Metazoa > Chordata > Aves > Passeriformes > Paridae > Parus > Parus major. The sequence continues at coordinate 18,240,916 of NC_031776.1, read as the reverse complement.
TCGGTTTACTTCCACATTTTTTACAGAAGTTCTTAGAAGCATGATTTTTAAAGTTTGTTTGGAGTAGTCAGGTTTAATTTTATGTAATATTTTTTGGTTTGGTTTGGTTTTATTTTTTAAGTCTAGTATGAGGTTTTTTCCTACCACTTTGGTTATTTCATGAATGATTGTTTCATATATGCACACACTAAGTCACTACCCAAGTGCATGGAATATCCTGTTCTACTTTGAGGAACATTGTATTAACCATCAGAGTTGCCATTCAGGTTGTTCTTCCATGATGGTTTCAGGGAGCACAGTGGCATGAGTGGTGTTCCTTTGGCTCCTGAGGCATCAGCAGTGCCTGTACAAAAATACACAACTTTAATGGTTTTAAATCCTCAGTGTCAAAGAAATCTCGTAACTGCAGTTGTTGTTAACATCATTTCCCAAATACATTCTGGCTTTTGATAACGTTATAGCATCTGTTTTTAAGGGCTAATTGGTGCCTTTAAGCTGTGTTTGGTTTTATCTGTGATAGTTAGCTGCTGTCTTCAAGAGAACCGCATCATTTTTGAAGAGTCCATTCATCAGAAAATGAACTTTGAATCTGTATTTAGAAAGTGTTTTCAAAGCAGTGTGCTGCAGAGGCGGATGAGGAACTATAAAAATTGCTTTGTTTGAGTAGCCTTTTTTTCCTGGGCAGACTTTTCATTTTGTACTCTTTTAAGGGTTCCCAACTTACCTAAAACTCACGTTTTGTTTCACTGTTAAATTTCTGGTGAATAGAAATTATCTGTTGTACTACAGGAAGGCTGGTGAAGGAAATGAGAGCTTGGTACTATGTAGAAGATGAAATAATGTTTTGACATGGAGCAAAAATAGAGAATATAGGGAAGGGGAATGCTTCATCTTTTGCTGTCTTGCTTGGGCCTCTTTGGTCACCTTTTTTCTTTTTCCATTAAGAACATTTGAGGGCTTAAATCTTGAGAATCTTAGACATTACTCGGTTGCTGGTTTAGCTGGAATACCAAATATTTTTCCACCAGATTTATGGAAGGTGGAAAATACATAGTAGTAGTGGTTAATTCTGTGGGTTGCCTTAAATAATGACTGCTCTCTTTGTGAAATTTTGCCAATTCATGACAGCCTTTATTATGTCTCTTGGCTTTTGGGACTTCCTGTGGAAGAACAGTAAACTGTATTTGGTGATGTTACTTTTCAGAAGCGTTGGTCAATATGACTTTTGATTCTGGTATTGGCTTCTATGGCTTTTGAAAGTGGTACAATTACATGTGCTCTTCATACTAACAGAATATTGAGTCCCCTTTTTAATTAAATAACTTCTATCATCTCAGATTTGGTTGGGTTTGATTAAATCAGCTTATCAGTCACTTTTTAGAAAAGCTATTGTAAAACAAAGTTATTTTTTTAAGAACTTTGTCTCTCTGATGTTTCTGATGGCTTTATCTACTTAGAAAATTCATCCATTCAAAACCAAGTCATATTTAAAACCTTACTAGGCTATGCTCTAAAAACACTAATGTGTATGATAGCCTGTCTACAATGAAATTTTAAATATATTTTCTCACACACTTTTTTAGTAAGTTGCTTTTTTTTGCCATTTTCTTTCCTTAAATTCAGAATATTCTCAAGAGGAAAGTTGTCCTGGTTTTTAATTTTAGCAGTACTGGTTCTTTTTCTCAATGCACTGAAAACTGTATTAGAAGAAAGATATGGGAAATTATTAATTTAATAAAGATAAGGTCATTTATTATTTATAACTAAAAAAGATTATGTGAAGTGGCTGCAAAATTGATGTTAACCTTTGTGGTGTTCCCAGTTATGCTGGCATTGCTTACAGGACTAGGCTCATGAGGCTTTTGGTGATCACATGGAAAGGGAAGGCCTGGAGCAGCTTTTTGCATGTAACTGGCAGTAGTGGTGCCTGTACAACTGTACCTGTCACTCTGGTGTTAAAGTAAATCACAGCTTGAACTAGTAATAGCTTTCAGGTGCAAATTTATTTGACTGGAAAGACATAATATCAAATTTTGCTTTTGTGGTGATGAGCAAAGGTTAGGGTTTTTTTAAACCTCAAAGTAATTTAAAAAAGTTTAAAAAAAAAAAAAATCCACAAAAACGAAGAGTCCAAAATGTATTATCCAGAACATTCTTTTTTAAGTTTACATCTACTGAAGTCTTAATCTTCTATGACGTTTCTCTTTTCCTACCTAGATATTAATGGATCATCAGAATTTATCAGAGCATGTGCTTTGCATGGTTTTATATTTGATTGAGCTGGGGTTGGAAAATTCTCCTGAACAAGAATCAGATGAGGAGGTAAGAATAAATACCATCATTTTCTTCAGAGTACCATGTACAAAATACAGTTTTTTAATGTTTCAGTATTCTTTAAAATTAGATTTTACCATAGTAGTTAGAATAAAACATCTTTATTAACTTAGATAGGGAACAACTAATAAAAACATACTGTTGTGAGAAAGAGTATGGTATCTTGTTATTGTGTTCAGCAATTTCTTTATATGTAGTCTGACAACACAGATTGATGAGCTCTTTACTACTCTGTGAATAAGTATTAGAAATTGTGAAAAAAAATTAAATTGAGTCTAAAAAACTCTACATTTTCAACTGAAACCCTTATCACTGAGCATTTTATTGCTGCAGATCTGTATCTTCTAAAATATGTGAATTAGTCAGAATTCTACTTTTAATGATATTTGAAGAGCCATTATTTTTGTGATTCCAGAGTCTCTTCTATTTTTATATCATCACTTTATACCATTGTTTTTTAACTGATCAGCACTGCTTTTTGACTAAGAATTTGCCACATTTTTTTCCAGAGACTGATTTCTGTATAATTCTGATCTTTTCTATTAATCTTAGACTGTCCAGCTTTGTATTACTCCCTGGAGTTCCTTTTACTTCCACTAGCTAGCAGCTAGCTGGCTGTATTTTGTTATATTCATATAAAATACTTAGACCTATGTATTTATCTGTGTTTACCTGTGGTCCTCACAGGCCTCACAGCACTTACAAATTTTTTAAGAGGTATATTAGCTTTGTTGAGCTACATAATGTTCAACATACTGTTCATATTTCAAGGAGTTATTATGGCCTCTGTAATACAGTTACAAAAGCATAAAAATTTATTTTAATACTTAAGAGAAAGTACACCACAGTTTTCTTAATTGTTTTAGGAATCTGCAGGTGGACAGGAGCGTTGCCATGATAGTTGGTTTCCAGGTAGTAACTTGGTTTCTAACATGCGTCACTTCATTAACTATGTCCGAGTAAGAGTACCAGAAACTGCACCTGAGGTGAAGAGAGAACCACCTGCAAGTACAAGTTCTGATGGTTTAGCTTCATCACAAGTAAGTAGATACAAGCACTAGATTATCTAGGTTAGTTTAAGTTGTTGCCAGTGTTGGCACTTTTGTTAGCATCTTTATGAATTCCTTAGGATACTTTTTTCCTTCGGTTATTTTTCCTGTATGTACTGATAGCAGAAATAGAAGTTAATTCAAATTATGCCTCCTTCCAAATGATGTGTTTAATGACTTTTTTTGTCCTCAATCTACCAGAGTTCAAGGCGGAAGAGCCTCCAGAGAGAGGTAGATCTGTGTGCAGTTTGTTCTCCTAAGCGATTAACTAGCAATGTGCTTTAATTGTGCTCACTTTAACATTCAGTGGAATCTTCTAATTTTCCTGAATTTCCTTTTAATTCATATTGCCAGGGCTCATGCTTTTTTCGTGTTCTTGATGGCAGTCTTAGGTGGTAGAATTTTAAGCAATGAAATGCCTTTACATTTTTAATATGTATTTGGAAATAAAAGCTTCCTATCAAATATAAAATGTTGTTGGTAGCTTACTGCTTGAGCTTTGTGTTTAGGTCTGTTTGATCTTGCCAAGATACTACTAACATTTAATAATGTAGAATAGTCCTAGCTTTCTTGAGTCAAGGTAATTGAAAGTGTTTTTGAAATGATTAATAGCAATTTGTTGTTGCTGTTGTTGTGAAAACAAAGGAATATGTAAATGATGGGATCCTGAAAGATTTGTAGCCAGTAGATGATAGAATCTCTGTGTCAGTGTTGGTTTTATATCTATTGTATACAGCACTTCAGATTACTGTGTGCCAGATGTAGTGAAATACAATGGATATTTCTTTTGCATGTTCATGTCAGAAAAATAGACAAAATCTAAAGTAGGGAGATGTCATAAAATCTAAAGTAGGATAGATTAAAACATAAAGAAGGTAGGTGAGGTGATGGTCAGCATCCTATTTTTATATTTGACATCTCTTAATTGCCCAGCCTTCTGAGGAGGAGAGGGTAAGATGTTAGAGTGCTGAATTTCATGTTCAAAACCTTGAGGAAATGTCTGTGGACTCGGTATATATATCCTTGATTTGGTATTGCAAGCAAGAGTAGTACAAGATAGATCTAAATGGGCTCTGTCATTAGTGTAACTGCACTCATGCTCACATGCCCTGGACAGCAAGTTCTACTGGCTAACAGGAGTGTGCAGCTTCTGGGTCTTACCTAATTAGTCCAGATAAAATGCTCAATGCCCATGGGGATGTGTGGGGTCACCTGTGTTCACCTGTGTGTCATAATGAGTTACATTGTGCAACAGTGCTCAGTAGACTTGAGTAAAGGCATTTAAATCGCATAAAGATACTGAAATTATTACAATTCTAGAAAAACTAAGGAAATATTTAGATAATAGAATTGTAAGTTAAACTAGAGTAAAACCAGTTGTTAGTTGCTTTGGTATGGATATTTGCCTTTAGTACTTGGCTTTTTATGTAGTTGCATATAACAAACCTGTACAAAAATACAATATGCAAGTTTAGTATTTTGCTATCCTAATTTTCAATACATTTTAGGAGTGAAGAATCTTTAAGTTTCAGTTTATTTTTCTTCCTAGTGTCAAATATTTTCCATAGTTTTAGAATTGTGTGCTGTTTAGACTTGTATTTTTGAAAATTAATCATGATAATTTTTTCCCAAGAACTCAGGGACAGCTCAAGTGTTCAGTTTGGTTGCAGAACGTAGAAAGAAATTTCAGGAGATCATCAATCGGAACACCAGCGAGGCAAATCAGGTGGTTCGGCCCAAAACGTCGATGAAGTGGTCAGCACCTGGTGCAACTCCACAGTTAACCACAGCCATTCTAGAAGTCAAAGAAAGCATACTGTCTTTGCTGATTAAATTGCATCACAAACTCTCAGGAAAACAAAACTCTTACTATCCTCCATGGCTGGATGATGTGGATGTTTTAATCCACCCAGAAATTCCAAGATACTCTCATGGAGATGGAATGACGGCAGTAGAAAGAATTTTACTGAAAGCTGCTGTGCAGAGCAGACTGAATAAACGTATAATTGAGGAGATCTGCAGGAAGGTGACGCCTCCTGTACCACCAAAAAAGATTAGTTCTGCAGAGAAGAAAACTTTGGATAAAGAAGAAAGGTAACATTAATAACAAGATAAAGGGGCAGGAGGACAGTGTATGTTGTGCATCAATTGATTTATCTTTAGGATTTTGTTTGAATTACATATTAAAAGAATAAGTCATAATCTTACAGTTCTCTTTATCTGATTTGAATATGCATTATTTACATGGATACTGAGGAAGAATTTGTACCTTGCTCTTTTAGATATTTAAATTAGGAAGTTTTAATAATAATTTCATGTGATATACATGCTCACCCTTTATGTTGCCATTTATAAAACTCATACATACAAAGGTGTAGAATTAAGATTGTGTTAGTTTTTGTGGCTTAACCTGCAGGGAAGTTAGAATTTTTATTTGTATTGTCATTTCATTCACAGGCACACATCACACCATAATTGTTTTGGGGTTTTGTTTACCATATATGGATTTAGTAATTCTACCTTTTTTTTTTTGCTTTCCTGACCCATTAAATTTTAAAAGTACTTTAATTTTTTTTGTAATTCTTGTCAAAAAAAAAAAAAAAAGAACTTTGTATTTTCTTACTATGTGGTATGAAAACTCACATGGCAGATATCTGTTTAAGGCTGAATTTTTATTTTATTTTTTTTAAAGTTTGGACAGTTTGAGTTTGAGTTTAATAATGGAACCTGAAAGTCCCCAGATTATTAGCAGTGTTGAAACTGAATGTAGAGGCCCTGCTTCTTTTGGCTTTCAGTGAATGTTGTATTGGCATGAGAGTTCTATGGAAGAGGAATTAGCTAGGGGATGGCTAGGAGCTGACAAAGAGGTGGAAGCTAGAAATGACAGGGGTAGTGTTGAAACTGGGATGGAAGGAGGAACCTTGTGGTCAGTGTACCAGTGCAAAAAAGAGAAGATGCCAGGGCAAGTGATCAGTTGATAATGGAAAGACTCAAGCTGGCAAGCTGGGATGTTACAAAGCTATATGGGGAACTGGGTTGTCAGGACAAAAATACTCAGAGAAGAGTAGCAAATTAAAAGACCCAGATTTTAGTGAAAATCTCAGTGGGGAAGAATGGGGTCTTGAGAGTTGGTAGGAGAAGAAGAATGTTGAATAGGAATGCAAATGTCTGGAGGGTATGAGAGATGGATACTGATGTTTGGAGGATGTCATAGACTCAGCTGCAAAGAAGAGGTGGCCGGAGTGGGAAGAAGTGGGAAGTGCTGCAAAAGGCTGGATCATGGGGTTTGAAGGGAGTGGACAGTGAGAAAGTGAGTAGAAAGTGGGGAATTCAGGTCAGAGTACTTACCACAGGAGTTGAAGTAGAGAGCACAGGCTGGAATGGACAAGAAGACAATTGAGTACATGTTCATGCAGTATTTTGAAGGGTTTATGTAACCAGAATATGTAGTTATGGTTCTAGAAATTTGAGTAGAAAAGTGCAGTCATCTGACTCACTTTTGAGTTGGTTTCTGGATTACTTCTATTTTTCTGCTATTTTTATTTGTTTGAAAATAAATTTTTCATTATAATCTCTCTGTTTCGTCCAAGGCCTACACTGGAAAATTAGACATAAGAATATGGAAAATAGATTTAATATATTTGTATATTGAATACTTTACAAAGTATTGTATGTATGTTACATACTTTACAAAGTAAAATTATTTTTGTCTTGGTAGTGTTTATTTAATTGTTTAGTTTTCAACATTAATTATAATAGTTCATTTAATGAGAGAAATAGACAAGGTTTAGCATGTAAAATTGCTAATCAGAAAAAAAGTGAATAGCTGCTTTAGATAAAACACAGCTGTATCTTGGGCACATAATCATTAATGTGGTACTCAGTAGTGCTAGATTTATTTACAGGAGAAGCAGGGACATGGATGAAACAAGTAACTTTTCATATAGTAAAGGGTAAGGTCATTCCTTTCCCTCTATAAAAGGATGTGGTATTTTCAAGGATCTGTGGGAGGCATGCTAAGTTTTTAGTTAAGTTTGGGGGTTAAAGCAATGGTAAAAATAAATGTTTCCCATTTTTTGTTGTTCTGAGTGATTACTGTCTTCTCAAATTTATAATGGTATTGGTGGACCCATGATTTGTTGATGTTTATTGAAGGACAATGTTATAAATGAAATGACTAAACCCATGGAGTGACAATGTTCATAAAGCCAGGCTCCAATTTTTACTGTTTTGATTGTTTAATTTTTCCCCCTCAATTCCAGTTTTGTATCAGTGAAGACTGAGCAGGCTGAGAATGTTAAGCAATCACCTTTTTTAGCTTACTTCAACATATAATGGCATCACTCAGGCAATGGATTGTTGCCATAGAAACTGAAGTACAGAACTAGAAGCAAGCTTGAGCTGCTTGCAGTATTTTTTCAGTTTCAGTGTTATATTCCCATGGGCCATCATGGAAAATTACTGAGCTGTACTGGATCTGTCAGAGTTTGTTTATGTCTTCTTATTAAATGCATCTATTTACAGTCACTCTGCTTTTAGTCAAGGTGTTTATTGAGAAATTTCCAGAGAGAAATAAATAAAATCAAGTCTAATGAATGTTCTGGTCTGATCCTCAGAATAATGTATCTTAGTGATGTTGTAAATAGAAGTTATTTTGAGAAATGGTGACTGTACATTGTAGCAGATAAATGTGCCGAGGTATTTGGGTCTTTCAGACCCATGCCTTTAAGAAAACAAGTTAGAAGCTTTGACTTATAAGCAAGTCACCTCAGGATGACAGGTTATACTATGTGAGCTGATTTGGGCCCATGCATGCCAGTTCCTGTGCCAGGACACTGATAATCAGACAGTGCTTGAGACTAAAGAGGACTCACCCATCATGGTATCAGATGCCAAGTGATGTTTTTAAAGCCCATGTTAGTTATCTGAATCATCTCTGAGCAGTGGAAAAAGTGCACAGTAAATGCTGATGGCACAGAATTTGTAGCTCTGCTAAAGCTTCTGTAGCTGCACTGGGGAGGTGCTGTGTAAACCCCCTCAGCTGAGGGCATTTTCTGTGTGGTGAGCAGTTGTGTAGGGCTTTTGTTTGGTTCTTCCACTTCTACTCTCCCATTTCCTCTATTTGTAAACTCATGTCAAAGTAAAGAAAATTAATGTCTGTAGTGTTTATTTTTTTACATCCCATCAGTATTCCTCTACCCACTGCAGTATATATTTATACAGGGAGTTTTATAGCTGGTCATACAGCCTTGTACAGGTCACTGATACAGTTTAAATAGGATAGATAAGAGTAAGTCTCTGATGTTTTTCCTTTATAAATCCAGAGCTGTGATTAACAATGAGGAAAAGTTAGTGAAGTCAGCTTGGCTTCAGGGAGATAAGGGCTTTCAATCTGAATGCAATCTCAAGATTCTTTAAATCCCAGTATAAAAGCTGTTGGTGACCAGTATCTTGGGTGGAAGTGGGGGAGAAGGAACCACTGTGAGGAGGCTTAGCTAGAAAATAAATTATTCGTAATTGTTTCTCATGCCATCATGATATCAAAAGGGTAGGCTTTTATTATTGTTAATATTATTAATTATTGCATTATTGCAAATGTTGGTTTTTCACAGAAGTACTCATTTTTGTACAAATAACATTGCTCTCTTGTTTGTTCCCCATGTGTAACAGATAAAAAAGGTTCTTGGGTTCCTTTTCTTGTGATGGTATGACGTAATCTGTTAAAAGATCCTCTGGTGAACACCCTTGAAGGATGTTTTAGGACAGGATTTTCTGTTTTTTCAGATTCAAACAACACAAGTAATGCAAATTTCTTTTAAAAAGTCTGCTTTAGGAAAGCAAAAGATTCCTTTTTTAGGCTTGGAAATTATTCCTTTATATCAACCTTAATTGGGAATGATACTGTTTCAGGTGGTAATTGTAATCAGCTTGACATTTAAAAGGTTTTTCTTTGCTCCATTATGTATGCTTATTTTTTCTTCTTCCCCCTTCTTTCACACAGACGACAGAAGGCTAGAGAAAGGCAACAGAAGCTGTTGGCCGAATTTGCCTCGAGGCAGAAAAGCTTCATGGAAACTGCCATGGATGTTGGTAAGTTTTTGTGTGGTTGGCTGCTTGCTTTTGTGTCTTCCACATTAGTATTAAGGTTTCTACTCAGTTTAAAAAACAAAGGCACACACAAAAAAGCCCCAACCATCGACTACTCTAACCAAACAGGAAACCTTCCCCTAGATTCTACTTTTGTATCTACTTGTTAACTTTATACTTCTTAGGGAGTTTAACTTTGATTATATGACAGATATTACTGAATACATAATTGCTAAAGAATAGATTAAATCTGTAGGACATAAATTTATTCCTAGTTTTTGTTAATATACAGTACATTAAATGATCAATGTGTGATATGTTTTAAAGTATTTACATTCTATATAAAATGTCCCCAAATTAGTTTGTCTTTTTAAGATTGTATTTTTCTTTAATCTGTAGTAATAAAATTTAAGATTATTTCTCCACAGAGCCTCAAAGTTCAATAAGGTGAACATTTTGCCTTTTAAATGTGTTTATGGATCTAAGGAAAACATAATTTTTAGATCACCTTAGTTTCTATAAGTGATAACATTGTATTCTGTTTCAAATACTGGCTTTACAGCACAATCAAGTCTTGTTTTTCTTGAGGATGAGTTCTTTCAGATTCTCCTGTGTAGAAGTGCATAATGCTGGTTAGTTTGTGTTCAGCTGAGGAGTGGAAAATATTTTTGTCGTTTGGGTCACTTCACAGAAAATTAGCACTTCTGAAAAATCAGGAATCTTCCCCCGCCTTCCATCAAGTATCATCTGCTGTGAAGTTTTGATTTGAGTTTAAGCATTGGTTAGAAATATTTTGACAACTGTATTTGCTGGAAAAGTCTGTCTTTTGAAATTTTTTAATTCCCTTCAGTTCATAGGCTGTTGAGAAGATTTATTCATTTATACTTATTAAGGTTTTGACTGCCTTAGCAGTCTTGGATGGGGCTGTGAGTGACCTGGTCTAGTGGAAAATGTCCCTGCCCACAGCAGGCAAGGAAGGTTGGAACTTGAAGATCTTTAATATCCTGTCCAACCCAGACTGACTAAAACTCTATGAAATTAATCACTCTATATATGATATTATGTTTGGAGGGTGTGCAATACTCTAATTTTCATCTGCGAACTTTGTATCCTAAGTCAGCCTCATTAAATGCCAGCTATTTGTTTGTCATCTATTCATTGAAGTAAGGAAGAAGGGAAGAAGAACCTTGCAGTTCTCCTTATTAAAAATTAAGTCTTTATATGGTTATGGCTAATTGGAAGTAACTGGGAAACTTAGATCCCTCAGTCACTTATATTTTGAATTCTTCATATCACAACTTTGAAATTGAGGAGATATATATATCAAATCAGATGTGTGTATATCTATATACATATATATTGATAGATATGGATATACATGTACCTATCAATAGCTATATAGCTAGATTTGCATATATACATAAATGTGCATGGATACTTCCATGCATAAGTTTTATAAGCTATGTTTTAAGGTAACTGCTTTGATTTGTGGATGAATCATGGTAGCTAAATCAATAAATTACACAGAATTTATTTTTGTGAAGGACTGTGAACACTTAGCTTTTAGTTAATTAACATTAAATTCTCAGGTAGGCAGACCTGGATTTTTGTGTTTATGATTGTGCATTAAAAATTTCTTGGGCGTGCAAGATTTAAATCACTTGCTTCTTGGTATTTAAAGAATTAATAACTTCAGATGCCTCAATATAAAATGTAGTGTTTGTTGTCAGTTATACCAGATCATGTACAGCCCTGGATAGAATCAACTTACTGAACAACATTTTCATAAAGTTAATTCTATATAAAGACATTTGGCAACAATTTAATAGAATTCCAGGCATTGTGTTAACTAACAATTACTTTGAATTTTCACTATCTGTTTTCAGTGTCTTCTGTGTTGTCATTCCATTTTCTGACTTCGTTATGAAAATACACTGATGTAGTACTATTGTCCATATGTTCAGTACTATGTTCTGACTGGCATTAAAATAGTTCTCAGAAAGTAACTTCATATACCATTATAGTGCATGGAGTTTGTTTCAAAATTTAGCTTCATTTTTGCCAGGAATATTTTCTTCAGGTTTTAGAATCTAAGTGGTTTGATTAGTTGTGAATGCAGTCTCTATATGATACAGAAAATTTCACTTCTTGTAACAGCAATAATACTGTAAAAATGCCGTGATGGTGAAGTATCAGCTCCTTTGTTTTGTCGATGTTTCAGTTGGTGTCATTTGGGCAAATTTATATATCATCATCATCTTTTAAAACTTCAGCTATGAAAAGTAGATGTGATGCATTTGCTGAAATGTAAGAACTGTTGTCATCGGTTTGGGGCATAGCGTTTAAAAACTTAATAATACCTTTGTATTGACAGTATAGAAGATTGGAAATACTCTGATAATAAATGTGTCTAGGAGGAGATGGGAATCATGGAGAAAAGCCAAAGCTTAAAGGTTATTTTATTATAACCCATATACTTTATAGTTTCTAAAGTGTTTAATAAAGTGCACAGAGGCACTGTTAATCCCCTGAGGTATTCCTCTTTGGTTGTTGGGATGCTGCCATTGCATTGAACATGGCTTAAAAGGAAGTTACCTAATTACATGTTAATTATTCAATATTAAAAGTGTCTCATTCTACTAGCAGAATTTATTTATTTGACTTGACATACACAAATTCATCTGAGATTCTTAAAATAAAGGTTGGCATTTTCTTTCACATAGTTACTGTAGAAAAAAAATCCAATTATGTAGCACTTTCGATTTGTGCCCCCTGTTACTTTCTATTTATATTCTGTGACATCTGCAGAACTGCATTGCCATTCAAGCTTGCCTGGAAGTAATTGGGTGAAATTTAGAAACAGTTATGTTAATGAACTAGGATAGAACAGCATCATCCACTGTGCTGTCTTTAGCTGTTTGACTGCAGGATAAACAAAAAAAGGAGAAAAATAAACCAAGAAAAGTGTTCTAAGAACAGCAAATAGAGCTCTTGAGATGTCTCAGGGACTGTCTAGAGTGTCAAAATGTGGTGTTGGTTTCAGCTCCAGAGGCCTTCCTACTCCTGGTTACAGCTCCTCTGAGCCCTTTGAGAGCACTGCCTCAGGATGATGCCATGGTTTATCTTGTGATGTGGAACTCTGTGCAAGACATTTTTGAAACTTCATAACCTTCAGAAGGGACTTGATAAGAACAAAACAAAACCACTCGAGTCTAGGTTCATAGTAGCCTTTAACAAATTTCAGTTGTATTTGTAAAGATCTGTCTGAATTTTATGAAAACAAAGTATGATCTGTCCCAGGCCAGCTGCTGAACTACTTATCATATCGAAAATTTGTAATTTGGCTAAGTTGTTAATTACAAATGCTAAGATATCTTTCATTCCTTCGATTTTTTCATGTGATTTTTAAACTTTTTTAATGCATCCTGATCAGTATGCAAATGATCTTTTATGTCTTTCTGACAATGTGTGTCTTAGCGGGATGTCATTTTGTCCTTCATGAAACATTCCTTAGTTAGATTTAAAAAGAAGCGCAGAGTTTTAATGCAAGGTGACATATATTTCCTAACACTCAATCTTCTGAACCCAGATAGAAAAATAAATTAGGTACTGATCTCTTGAGAATATATATGCTGGGTCAGGGCAAAGAATATTAGCATACTAATGGTTGCTTTGATACCAAGGGGCCACTTTGACACAGTGTGTACAGCAGGACAAATGTTGACTACAGTCAGTGGAGATTGTGAACTATATTTTCTGTGTTTACAAAGCCCTTTTGGTTTTGGGGTTTGCTAGGTAGAGGAAATAATAGAATGCATCCTTAGCTCTGGAGAGTAGAAATGAAATTAAATTCAGGTAGCAATGCATTCTGCAGTCCATCAATATGCTAGCTTTTAACAGACATCAGTAATTTGTTAGGAGGTAGGAAGTGCTAGGTTTTTTTAACTCTGTGTCTCTACTTCTATTGGTACAAAGCTATTTCATCTATATTATAGATACTATACTAAAGCAAATTAATTAACTTTTTTAAAACTCTTGGGAATTACAGGGTTTGGCTCTTCCCTGAATTTTTGTCACATTTTAAATTTGTCTGTCCTCCTTCAGTGTTTTAAGGTTCATATTTATTCAGATTTGTGAAATAATTCCTAAGGACAAAGAAAAGAACCCACTGTGAGGGGATGAGGTGTACTACAACATAAGACAAATCTCATGGCAGAAACCTGGTGAACTGATAGCAGTACCATGGGAATTACCTTGTATTTTTCATTGGCTCCTTCTTCACACACTGACATCATTACAAAGGACAAATCTATGAAATCAAATAGGTTAAATTTTTGGAACTAGTTTAAGTGAACAATTGAGGTTTATCAGAGTCAATTCAAAAAGATGTGACGGGTTTTGTTTGGTCAGTTTTTCTGGTATTCTTACTTATTTGAGATTTTAATTTCTTTACAATATCCCATTCTTTTATTAGTTCAGGTGCAAATTCTTTTATTAGGAAGCCTTCCTTGGTGCTAGCTAGTAGCTTACTTTCCTTGAAAGTTTATTTGCCAGAGTACCCTGGCTACATCTACATCTAAGTAGTTGTGAAGGAAGCATGCATTTAATCATTGAGTTCGAAAATTAAATTAGCCTGATTTTTATGTGCCTGTTCCTCATAGGCAATAAAAGTATAAATTGCATATATTGAACTGATTTTAAACACCTTTTAAATCCTAAGTTCTGGGGTTTTTTTCCTTCTGGTTAAAAATATGCAATTTAGGATGAATGAATGTTATTTTGTAAATTAAATATTGACAGATTTTGGTGACTTCCATTATATTTCTCAAAATCAGATTGATACATTGTATTTTCTTTCTACACTTCTGAAAAATGTAGCATATTTTGGTTGCATATTTTCTATTATATTGATAATATTTTAGAAAAAGAGGGAAAAGAAAGCTGAAACTCTAGTCCTTGTCATTTCTTGCATTTGATCCATAGGTGTACGTGATCATGCATTATACAATTATGAGGTGATGTTAAATATAGAAAGTGTTTACTTCCCTCCCTACCATTTGTTTCTAAGTTCCATGGATGTTTTAGACATTTGCAGTTGATGCATTGTGCTTTTTACTTCATTGTACATCTGGCTGCCACTAGATGGTGACAGACATGTGTACAATATTAACAACTGCACGTCAATGAAGATCAAGGTTCATTTTTATATAACCCTCAATAACTGACTACAAAATCAGTACTTACTAGAACATTTTTTTGATTCAGCCCTGTGAGCAATAGCATTGCATGGAACTTTTTATAGCAAAGAAGTATTCTGCCTGGCACCCAGCAGGCCTCTCCTTATGGCAGCAGCCTCCTGTGCCAAACTTGTAGTAGACTTTCGAAGACAGAAGTTCTCCTAAAAGCAATTCTGCATGCAGACTGTTGCTGTACTCAAGGTTTTTGGATTCTCTATCCAGTACCTCAGCCTACTTAATCAGAGGGAAAAGTGGTATGGTTGAAGGTAGGGAGGAAGTGTTTTCCTTTAGAAAAATTATGTTCTAGGAAAGACACAAAGAACCCACATATTCTAGATTAAGAGGCTGGCTTTATGTGTTCCTGAGCAGCCAGGAGTGGATCATTTAGTCCTAAGGTGCTTTTCATTCAAGCCAATAAAGAATTCTTTCTTTGACTGTAACATAGCATAAAGTGGGTTGCCCTGAAATCAGCACCACCAACTCATGTGATTGAAGCTACCTCAAGTGCAGTGGCTTTGATACTTCAGAGCTGCACGTTAATAAGGCCCAGTTCCTAGAAGTAGCTCCTAGGAAGTAGCAATGTGGACCATTAAAAAAACAGATAGTCATTTTTCCTTCAAATGGTTGTTTCAGTCAGCTGTGAGCAAATCTGGTTTTACTAGAGTGTCATATTGTTGCCCTCAATCTCTCTATGTTCCAAGTTTTCAGTATAGTATCTAATGAAATAGAAGTTAGTTCTCTGTTTTATAGAAGTTTTAAATAAATCAAGTTTAATACAAAACTCAAATGAAACATTTAATTCCACAGGGAGTAATTTTGCCTGTGGAAAACCATATACTTCATTTTGCATATGTCTTTCTTGGAAGTAGAAAGCTTAATTTCAAACAACTGACAATGTTTTAGATGTGGATAAACTAGAGAAATTATTTTGTAGTTTTTTCATCACTACCTCAATGCAGATGGATTGGACCTCCTTGGATGGAAATCCTCAATTGGATTTCTTTACTTCTGTTTAATATCAAATTTCTTATTTGTTTTTAGAATCACCAGATGCTGATGTTGCCATGGAGGTAGCTACATCCGAACAGCATGTTTCTGAGGCAATATATGACTGTGTTATTTGTGGACAAAGTGGCCCTTCTACTGAAGACAGACCTACAGGGCTAGTTGTACTGTTACAAGCGTCCTCAGGTATGAATGTGTGGCTTGTAGAAAAAGCAGTGTTTCTGCAGCTTTTAGCATGTGTGCATAAATCCTTTTGTGTTTCGTGAAGTCTGGAAGCACGGGGTTTCCCATTTTTTTTGGTGGATGTTCCTCTATGAGACACATAAGGAACTTTTTAAAAGTTTGGGGAAAGAACAAACAGTTTAATTCCCTACTGCTTTCTATTAGCTTTTGCAAATGCATCAGTGCACTACAGACCTGCAGGAAAATCAGTACTGGAAGGAAAAGAAAATTAAACAGCCATCAGTGTACATAGATACGAGTGTTAGTGGATATAGATGATAGAGGTGTTTGTGTATATATGTGTATATTATATCTATGCATATAATGTAGAAGTGCAAAAGAGCAACTTTCAGTATTTAGATTCTTTAGTAAGTTTTTACTTTTTAACATCAACAAAGCGCATTATAGTTACAAACCAAAAATGCCTGACATTGCATGTGTATTGCTGCTTTTTTTCACGCAGTGTTGGGGCAATGCCGCAACAGCACTGAGCCAAAGAGACTCCCAACTACTGAAGAGGAGCAGATCTACCCCTGGGATACCTGTGCAGCGCTGCACGACGTGAGGCTCACAACCCTACAGCGATACTTCAAAGATGTAAGGATGTCATGTGAACAAGGCCACCACTTAAGAAAAATTTGTATGTGAGAAGATAAATGAAATTAGAACATAGAGTTCTCCTAGTTTCATTTCTACATTTAGAGAATGCTTTTTCATGTTGCAGTCATTCTGAAGTGTTTACATTTCATGGGGTTCTTATTTATAAATAGCTTCTGGTTTTTCCCAGTCATATTTGTGGCAATAGGCATCTAGTATATCTACAGGCTACACAGTCATTGAACATCCATGCAGACACACCCTAAAAGAAGGTATTTCACAACCCAGTGTGACCACACAATTGAAATTTGGGTTCATTGTCTAAGCAAACTCCAGTTGTCCTGTAGCCAAAGTATTTTGGAAGCACAAAGTAAGTGGAAAGAGTTGCTTGAATCTGTAACAGATTTCTGAGCCACTACAGAGAAAGGGGAGTATGAGTGGATGGAAAGGAGAAAATTCATAATTGTTTTGATACAGTCCTAAAAATGGGTCAATCTTTTCAGAAAACATCTTATTCTTAGGAAGATACCATGCATTTCCTTGCTGGAAAATGAAACTCAAAAACACCTAAACAAAAATTGTTTTCTGACAAATGATTTTTTTAGCTGAGAATAAGCCTGTGGACAAGCTTTTCTTCTTTTGACATTGATGATACTGGTTTAGTGTTTCAGATAGTTAATTAATATCTTTTTCCTGCTGAAGTAATAAAAAGCTTTGAAGTAGTGCTGAAGTGGAGCTTTATTTTTGCATGTTCACATACTACAAGTGGAAGGAGTTCCAATCAAAATGTTACCAAAAACTTGATCTTATTGAAGTGTGTATTTCCCTTTCTGTGCAGTAACACTACCAACAGATTAGTCTAACATGCACCATAATGGAATGAGCAAATGCATCCTACTTTCAAAAATTCCAGTCCTGTTTCAAACATCAGTTGAGTTAGCTATTTTTCCTTTCACATTTTCAGGTCAGTACTGTGCTAAAAAAAATGTCTCTGCATGAAAGAACTAATCCTTAGATTGTTTTGGACATAAAACTGGAAACATCTGCCAGTGTCTTGAGTGTCTTGTTCAGGCTGAGCTAAGCAGTAAGAAGTCCTATTGTTTATCAACTGTGTCCTCTCCAACAAGTGTACTTCCTCTAATAGATTTTGGGAGGCAAGTGAATAATTCCACTTAGATGTAAAAATTTCAAGTTATGAAATATGATCTAGCTTACTCAGCTAGAGGAAAAAAAAATCAACAAAAATGCCATTCAAAAGCTACATGTTGTATAGAGATGGGGCAAAACAGATCACTTCTTCTGTCTTGCACTTTCTTAGCTGGAGTTTGATGCTCGCTTTCAGGGAGTAGAGTTCTTGCCATTAAAGGAAAAATCATTGAAAGGGATTATTTTTAATATGGAGAGGTATGACTAAAGATTAGGAGATAAAATTTCATATACTGAATTGATAGGACTGTTTCCAGAATCACACAATACTCTTTGTTAACCACTAGTTTGATATAGGTGTGCTCCATTCCAAGCTTGTGGCTTGCTTTGGACTCTCCTTTATTTCTGAGCTCAAGAATAATAGAGTAAAGCCTTTCTGGCTAAGACTTTGAGGATATTTTCTTGTTTGGTTGGTTTTGTTAAATTCTTCTTTTACAAATGCTACTCAGTAGCATCATTAGATATATGCAGTAAATAATGATTTTTCTGAATGAAATATTACTTCTCTGGGGCTTAGCTAGGTATATCATACAACATTATTAAGACTGCAGTCTACTAAATCATGCAGGAGCCAGCAGGAGAAAGTCTTTTTTATTTCATGGCCTGAGAGGCTCACAGCACATTATGAATGACAGGTTGAGGCATGGTAAACAGGAGGACATCCCACAGCAAAAATTTGTTATTTTGCTTTGGTTTCCAGCTCACATGCAGGAAAAAAAATTAAAAAAAATACACACACACACACACACACATATATATATATACTAGGACACCCTTAGAAAATGCAAGTATCAAAGTTATTTATGGTACTCTGATTTCACATCATACATTAAGACCATTGTACAGTCAGTGTACATTAAAAATTATTTTCCAATTCTAGTAGCCATAAATCTTTCTCTGTTCTTTAAATGTATAACCAGAATGTACATTTCAGTCTGTGTATGACATTTTTGAGAAATGGAGATTTAATACTTAGACTAACTCTAGTTACATATTCTGCAAAAGAATTTTCTAGAGTTCCTTATAAATTTGCCAGAGGTGATTGTTTCTTCAGGTCATTATTTTCTGAAAAAAAAAAAAATACCAGTGGGTAACTTTTTTGGAACTGTGAGCTGTAAGTGCAGTCTTCCAATAAGGCCAATGTTTTCAAAACAAACCTAATATACAACTAAGTTCCCTAAACAAGTATTTGTTTTCTTTTCCAATTATGATGAGTTATATATGATGCTGTTCAACAACTCATTAAAACCCCTAAGTGTTTACACTGAATTTTAATAACAGATTGTCGTTTAATTATATAGCAGTGGTATTGTTATTTTGGTTATCTACAAAACTGAATGAAATGTGTTGGAACTGTATATTGCCCTTGTAAATGGGATAACTTCTGCTATTGGAACAGCTGTTGGAGTTAGACCCACCTTCATGAAGTAATACAAAAGATTCCTTAAAGAAATTGTTATCTTAAGTGATAAGAACTGCCGAAGTTTAACTATTGGAAAGAATGGCGTAATAGCAACCATGTCAGTCAGCACAAATAAACACTTTTTATAAAATTGATTTCTTTCTTTATTTCCTCAGGATATCTTTTAATTAGGTAGCATGCTAATAAAAATCTGTCTATCTTGTAAATCTTGAAGTTTTGGTAAACACTTTTTTAGCTTTACATACAATCATTGTTTTTTCTTACTGTTGTTGCTTTGCTTTAGAGTTCCTGCCTACAAGCAGTGTCAATAGGCTGGGAAGGAGGTGTTTATGTACAAACTTGTGGTCACACTTTACACATAGATTGTCACAAATCTTACATGGAATCCTTACGGGTAAGTAAAACTGAAGATCATAGTTGTTTATTTGGATCTGAACAGCTTTAACTGAAATCAATTGGATTTATGCTGTTCAGATCAATTAAATGTTTTGTATGAATGTACAGAATGCTTTTCTTATGTTTCAAGAGTTTACTAACTTAATCTATTATTGCATCTTGACATTATTAACAAAAGTACTTTGTTTTCAGTTACTCTGATATATCACAAAAAATCTTGTACAAAATTAAGCAGTGCAAAAAAATGAAAACTACATGAGGACTTCTTATGTCCTCATTAACCAATTAATCATTAACCAGCATTTTTGTTCAAGATTACTTACAGGATAATTCTTCAGGTTTTGGGTTTGGTGGGTCTTTTAATGGGGTTTTGTTTGGGGGAGGGGAATGGTTGGTGGGGGAGGGAGGTTGTGGTTTTTTGGGTTTTTGTTAGTTTGTTTTTTTGTGGTTTAGGGATTTATTTTTTGTTGATTTT
This sequence comes from Parus major, assembly GCF_001522545.3. Taxonomy (NCBI): domain Eukaryota; kingdom Metazoa; phylum Chordata; class Aves; order Passeriformes; family Paridae; genus Parus; species Parus major. The sequence goes on along the minus strand of NC_031776.1, from coordinate 18,220,885 downwards.
TTTGTTGATTTTTTTTCATTTTGAGAAAAATTGTGCAAGTTTTTCCTTGTATTTTAACAAGCAATTCCTTTTATTTTTAGTATCAGCATTGCTCATACTGTGAAACTTAACCTCTAAAGAAACTAGGAGGTGTGCAACCTTTCTTGGATCCCATGATGAATTTTTCATTCCATATTAATTTAAATTTGCTTGCAGCAGTAATTGTGTCATCAAGATAAATATAAAATAACATAAAAATTACATAAAATAATGTAGCAGCAAAATCTGGACTTTCATGGTAGGGTCTCACTTTACAGAATTTTAGAAAAGAGATTTTTTGCATCATATAAATTCTGAAGTAATTTTTCTGGTGGATTCTTTATTAAACTTGAAACAAACTGTTACTCCATGTAATTGTGTTCTTGGTTATTTAAGTGAACTTCTGATCTAGCATGTTTTACTAGTACCTAGATGAGTGCATAATAATTTTGACTATTTACTACCATGTTTAGGACTGAGATAATTTATATAGACCTGTGTTCATTTGGATAAAACATTTATTTTTACATAATACAATTAGATATCAGCATGGGAAGCCATGGAGGCAACTCAAAAAGCAGTGTTTCTTGCCAATTAACTGGCATACTGAGGACACATCCTCACTTTCCAAACTGTGTCCATTCTTTCGTCCTTCATGTGATACAAGAAATAATCAGGGTTCTCACGCTGCTGGCCAATGGCTCCTTGATTAGGCTTTTTTCAGCCTGTACTTGGAGTCTCGAACTTTATAGAAATTGTCAGAAAGAAACAACAGGCATGAAATGTTGGAAATAATCCATTGAAGTCTTTCTACTTTATTATGGGGATATTGTTGACAATGGAGAGTGCTTAAAAATCAGGAAAATTAATTGAGTTGGAGGATTATAAGACAGTCTTTAGTAGCTAAGACCTTTATCAGTAAAATGGGGAACTGTTCTAATTATTCTTTCTTTATAGTTTGAGGTTTCAGACTTAGGTTTTTTTAGCTATACACCTGAAATATCAAGCTAAAAAAAACTATGATTGTTTGCAAGTTTCAGCTACATCTTTTTTTCTTTTAGAATGACCAAGTCCTCCAGGGTTTTTCAGTGGACAAAGGAGAATTTACCTGTCCCTTGTGTAGGCAGTTTGCCAACAGCGTTCTTCCTTGTTATCCTGGAAACAACATGGAAAGAAGTGTTTGGCAAAGTCATAGTAACAAGTGCATGCAAGATCTTGTGCAAGAGGTGGAAGACCTTCAAGAGCAGCTGGGAACTTTCCCAGTAAGCATCAGTGTAAGGCAGAAAGATCCTTGTTAATTTGCCTCTACCTTTCAGTTTTTACTTTATATTGCATTTGTGATCTTTTAGAAACCTGGCAACCTTGAAAAGTTCCTTTTTTTCTGATATTGAAGACAACATACTATTGTTTTCTTATCAAGAAACTTAGACCATTTAATGTGATACCTACTAAAAATCAACTGTTGAAAGCTGTGACAAAATGTGATTAATATAATTTTTTTATTGAGTACATTTTCAGTTTTCTCCATAATAATTTGCATAGAATGAAGTCATGTAATATAAAATAAATTTATAATTTCCATGCAATGAAAAAATAGCAATAGTAATTGTAACTGGAAGCTATTTAAGCAATGTCTCTTAAGAACTTTGTAAGGTATGGACTATTTTACAGAAAGAGCAATTTGCCGGTGCTTATGTGTTACAAAGCTTCATGAGGTCCTCTGAATGACAGAATAAATGATACTAAATTTTGTTACCTTCAAGTCTTGATGGAGATGCTTTGTGGTTTTGTTTACTTGTACAGTGCAAATATATTTTAAAATAGCACAAGCTCTGAGATTCTTAAACTTAGGAGATGGACAAAACAATTATGTTTTCATATTCAGATCAAATCAGAATAACATTCCAAAATATTCTGGCACTTCTGTGAGACAGAATACTGACTTTTAATGCATATTTTTTCATAACCTGCATTTTACAAATATGGAATTGCTACTCTTTACAATCAGCTGCTGCATTTCTTCAGGTAAAATTAACTAATCTTCTTTTGTATCTTTGTTCATAGTCTGAAACCAACCTCAGTAAAGAAATGGAATCTGTAATGAAAGATATAAAAAGTACCACACAGAAGAAGTATACAGATTATAGTAAGACTCCTGGATCACCTGACAATGATTTCCTGTTTATGTATTCTGTAGCCAGGTGGGTACATTTTTCTTCTTGTATTTTTTCTTTTGTATTGCTCACTAATGGTACTAGGCACTAGATAGCTTTCTTCTTTAAAAAAAAGCATTTAAAAATTATTTCATCCTCTCCAAAAAGGACTTCTTGAATACTCAGTACATCAAGGTTATATTTTCTGATTTTCATATACAGGCATTATACGAGATGAAAACATGTGCCTCTCAGTTAATTTTTACTATGTGCAGCAGTGATACAAAACCCAGAGAACACTGTGTTGTATGCTTTTTTAGTTTTCTTATTAATTCAAGGTTTTGCTTTCCATATATCAAAATTTTAATGTTGCATTTCTTGTTTTACTTTCCCAAATTGTCAAATATACTCTGTATTCTGCAGATTGAGATTTTTTTTCCTGCCATATTGCTAGTTTTTAAATCATAAGGTGTTTTTATCTCTCTGCTACACATTAGTTTTATTCACTTAAAAGAAGATCACAGAAGGAGCTTTTTTTTATTACATCAACAACCAGGAATTTCTCTTCATGTAGTCTTTACACTTCTCAAAGTGTTGAAATGAGCAGCATTTTCTTTGTGATGTTTGACTGTAGTTTCAGAGCTGTCAGTGTCGCATGCACTCTCCAAGAAAATCAGTCCCTCCTATACCATTAATTTTACGGTACTCTGAATGGTTAATTATTCACAGTTACTGTAATACCAGGTTTTCCCATAAGAACTTGAAATACTCATTAAGAAAATAATTTTCTAAACTCTGATTTACTGAGGCCTGCAGGGAAGGTGCTGACTGCAGAGAAACTGCAAGCATAGAAGTGATGTCATTGAGTAGCATTTTTTTGTTGCAGTTTCATAAACTCTGATTGCTGAGTGTCTTAGTATATAAGCAGTGGAAATATTCAAGGCTTGACTCAGCAGGACTCGGGGCAATCAAATCCAAGGTTCTGCTTTTCACAGAAGGTTAGACCATCTAATCTCCAGAAGTCTCCTCCAACTTGGATTATTGTATTATTCTATTAAAAGAAACACTATCTGTATTCTTTCCTAGTATTTTAACTGATACAGACGAGCTATGAAATTCTATACATAGCAAGTTAAAGGATTATTCCATATTTTAAGTGGTATATGCTATACGAGGATAAGTAATGTTGTGATTTTTAGCACTTACCTGTTTGATCAATACAATTAAATACTCTCCCAAAAATACAAAGAACTCAAAATTAATATTTCACATATCAAAGTATGATTACCTGTAACCATGCCATTTAAAATACAAAAATGGTGTTTTTTCTGGGTACAGTGTTATATAACTTTTAAAATGCTATCTAAACATATTTTAAATGTATCTATATATTTCATTTATATTTACACACAGAGCTCAAGATTTGTTTTCACTCAAAGAATTAAAAATACCTCAAACTAGGACAGCATTTCATTGCTGCTTGCACTGCTGGAGAGAGAAATTGCGGTTGACCACTAAGATTAGGATACGTCACTTGAACCCCTTATGACCTCTTCCTGTTAGACTTATGTCACCAATTTTCCATTTATGCATGTTTGAGGAATTTCAGGTGTTGGATCCAACCTTCTCTATTGTTACTATAAATCATAAGATCTCTAATGAGGGAACCTGGCAGATCAGCTTCAAGGTAGTTAATCTTTCTTGCTTTTCAGTGCAGCAATCCAGATTTACATGCTTCTACTACTTGATAATTGCATAATAGCTATAGGGTTAAAAAAAGTTAAACTTTTAAATAGACTTTTTAATATAACTTTACAGTTTGTATTTATGGAAATAAATCTGTATATCATCTTCCAAACTAGAAGGGTTTCTTTGTATGATTTTATTATGTGTTTAATTTTAAATAATCAAACTACGCACTGTCCACAATTAAAATGACATACTGAAGTAATTTACTTTCTCTAAGTTATTCCTGTCATTCAACCTGTTCCTTCCCTATTTCCATCCAGAGTTGTTCTTGAGATAATGATACCCTTGCATCCCTTACCAACAGTAATCTTTGAGCATTTCTAGTTCCAGGAGTTCTGAAGCATTTAATTGGTTTTGGTCAGACCTTCTACAGCTCTTGCAGTTTTTCGTGGTATTTAACCCTTGTGTAAATGAGCATTTCAATACAATGCTATTTTGATTACCTCCATCTATTTCCATGTGAATTAAATGCTTTTAATCTTCTTATAAGTAATGTTCCATTTTCAATCAGAAAATGACATCATCTCCTGTCCTCAAAGATGCTAGTTTACAGCTGAATGCCAGGTTTGCAATGGATTACTGCATGCTGGAATGGGAATGTGAAACGATATGTAGCCAGTTGATACAGGTTATTCTTTCTCTTTCAGGAAAAAAGGAACTTACTTTTCTTCATTTTTGCTTGCCCAGGCCTTATGTCACCAGTAGCAGAGAAAAAAACACAACAAAAGAACTCTTTGCCATCTCGTGGGAGGGCTAGCTGCTGTCTGTTTTCCTAGCAAAAGAGACTTTCTAGGTCTTGCCATCCAGACTTGCATGCACAACTGGAACAGCAGCTCCTTGCCTACCTCCTGCTTTTCCAACAGTCATATCTTGTTGAATTTGTACCCTTTTCGTGCATTCCTCCTTGTCTTTGCTGGCATTTATGAGATTAGTGTAGGGTGTCAATCCCAAATCACGTGTGCCTAGCTTTAATTTTAATAGTTCCACATTCAAAGCGTTGAAGACTAATTTGTGGCAGTATCTTGGAGGACTGTTTATGTATTGCATAGCAGTAGGTTTCATGCTTTTGTTGGCTGTAGAAACAAATCTTTTGGGTTTTCTGTCAGCTATGTATAGATTAATGTGAGAGCCATGTGTTCTTTTCTTCTGAATCTGTGTCTGAGTATCTGGGGTTTTTCTGTGTATGGGTTGTATTTGTAAACTGAAGTGAGAAAAATGATAGTGCTTAGTATCCTTCTTCTGTCCCAATAGGAAGAGCAAGTCTAGCCAAATATATTCCCTTTCTGGAAAGGACATTGCATTTTTACTTCCCTCTACCCTGTCCTGGTATGAATTCTCAGAAATACAAAATCACCCTTCCCACCACCATTCCTTTAATAAAAGCCCCCAAGAAGGGATGAAGTAGTAAAAACTCCTGCTTGTAATCAGGAGTCAGGACAGCTGAGAAAAAATCTATTTTCTCAGAGGTTTTTTTGTGAATGAGGAGGATAAAGGCAGTGTTTAACAAAATTTTTTGCTCCCGTGAATGATGCTGAGATTTCTAGATAGGAAAAGAAGACACTCGTATAGATTTTCTTTCTCATTCTCTTTCCTTCATGTTGAGGAGTCTGAGATAGCAAAGGATTCTTTCAGAGACCACTCTGTGCTCCACACTTCTATCAGTTGCCCCCAGTTTTTCTTCATTACTTTTCTTCAGTAAAGGGCAGAGGGTGCACAGATGCTCAAGGCAGAAGGGAGCTCAAATTAGGGGGGAGATACACTGGTCTTCAAAAATGATTGAGGTCTGTACCTGATGCAGGATATTTGCTGAAGGACAAGTGTTCATTTTCACAGAAGATGCTTTCTCTACTGTGCATTTTTATGCCAAGTTATGCTTTGAAAGAGACATATTGAAGGAAAAGGTTAATACTTACATTTCCAAGAAAGCTGAGCTATAAGGTGCTGCCTTTGGGGAGCTGGGGACAATGAAGAACTGTGGGAGGTGAGAGTTGGTATTGTATATGTGAACAGAGTATATGATTACAGAAATAACTTCCTTTATATTCCTTATAGTAAAAATATATACAACATAAAAATATGTACACCACATATGTACCAACAAGAGGTATTTTTCAGAATTGTCCCTGAGGTTTGTTTTGTAAATTGGCATATATGCCTTGGTGAAAGGGAAATACAAAATTGTAGATGTAGAAAATTATTCTTAAACATTCAGGAAGTCCTTTTGATTTAAATTTGAATTATCATTGTTTTAGTGGAAGACTGTCACTGATTTTGTTCTTCAAATTAGTTATCAGAAGGTTCACAGAAATAAAATACAGTGATTTCCTTCATATTCCCATGATGAACTAGCACATGCTGATCTACAGTTGCTATTTTGTCCACTAATATGAAATCCCTGTCCCTGCTTCCTTGCTGGTAGATTTTCAGAAGTTCAGTGAGCACTGCAAATCGCCTGAAGAGTGGAAAATTCCCCTGTCACACAGATGCCCTTATCAGCAGCAACCAGATGGAGCTCTGAGCAGGCACATTATCAATGTTAAATTGCCTTTTCTGAGTAGAGAGGATTAAAGCATTCCTTCAGAAATGGATGGCATAAGCTGCAAATTTAGGGATAGGAATATTCAGAAATGTTGCTATTTTAAAAACACAGGAAAGTATCTTAACAAACACTGCACATCAAAATGTATTATTCTTTCAAGTTGATGAAGCTGAAATTCTTAAAAATAATTTGTTTTGAATAAAAGTCATCCCATAGTGTTTTCTTAAATGTATGGGGGGGATGTTGTTAGCTTGGATATGTTATGTGCCTAAAATTCTAGAATAAATTTCAATGGATTCAGTCGCATTATATCGAACCTAAAATGGTTTCATTTTTCATTAAAGCACAAGATATGCTTAGAAAGAGATTTGCAGTTTGGATTGAATTAGCAAAACAACACTTCAGAATAATAGAATTATATTCCTTTATTTTTATTTTTAAAATGTATGCTGACATACTGAAACAGGCTTTTAGAGAATATAACATAAATTGTTTACTCCAAATTTTGAGAGTAAAAGATAATGCGGTATTGAAACATACAATTCCAAAAGTAAACAAAATTATCACATTTGGCCTAAACAATTGGTGCCTAAGTATCAGTTTACAATAATAAGAAAGAAAGCATCAGTGTGACATGCAGAGATTCAGTGACACAACTCCTGTTTCATACTAATGAGCTGCAGTGGAATGGCATTTCATTCAGAATTAACCTCCAAGGCTTTTATTAACTGACTTAACTATAAAGGGTAGTGCTTTAATTCTAATTTAGACTGTATTCATATTCAGTTGATGCCATATCCATTGTACTTTCTGGTTGTTTAAAGTGAAACAAAAGCTCTGCCAATAAAGAGAACACTTTTTAAACATATATGATTGACTGAAAGTTAGCCAATCTATATATTGTCTTTCCAGATTTGCACATAAATTCCCTTAGTATGCTGTGTACATACAGAATAACAGAATTAACATTTTTTTAAAATTCTTTCCTTACACTTCAATACAGTACTATGTTAATATAGTATTTAAAATCATATGACAATATCTTGATAAAGTTTGTTTTATTCTGAGCTGTAGTTTGGCAGTATTTAACACTAAAGATTGGTTCACAGTATTCTTTTATTTAGTGTATGTTGGGAGTTTGTCATGATTCATTTGTGTCCATGGAAGCTTGAATAATGTTTTTCTATTCAATACTGTTACCTTTTTTTTTTACAGAACAAACTTGGAACTTGAGCTGGTCCATCGAGGAGGAAATTTGTGTTCAGGAGGTGCAAGCACAGCTGGGAAAAGATCATGTTTAAGTAAGTTCCATGTTATTAAATGCAGTATAAATTATTACAATATTGAGTAAAAATGTCTGATTCTTTCTGGTATTTTCTAAATTACATCAACTTTTTACTTATAAAACCTTTTTTTTTTCTGCCATAAGGAGTCTTGGGGGTTTTGTTTCTGTTAGAGAAATCTGAAAACTAATTTGTACAAATTCTTCAGTAGAGCTATTTATGTCTTGCACAATTATTTAGAAATCAATTTTCATACTATGCATGTAATATTTTCTAATAGGTTTGTATTTTTATGAGTAACACTAGAAGTATTTTAAGGGTGAAGCAGGAAAGCTTTGTTTCACCGTGGTTGTTATTAGCAATAGGAAAGAAGTTTGGTTTCTGAATGCTAATATAGCTCATGCCTTGGTGATATACTTAGAAATATGCTGCTACAAGGTCCCATGTCTTTAATTTTCATAGTTTTTCCACCAAGATTTGTTAATTTTCTTTCATAGAAATTGTCAAATTTTGTTGTTCTGAAATCTTTAATTAATTATCAAATAAAGCAACTTTTTGATGCCAGAAATGTTTTTTTTCTTAAAAGAAAATATTTTAATCTCTTACTGGAATATAAACAGTTACACTTAGATTTTTTCTTTTGTCAGGAAAAATCTGAAAGCCTGCCAGAATACTGCTACTACTGCTAATGCTTATTTAAGCCAAGCTTATGCAGCAATAGTAGCAGATTCCATAGGAAAAAAGAAAGTTAGGCCCACCTCTGTCTTTTGGTACCAAATTTCTGGGGGATGCTTTCCTCAACCTTTGAGGTGACAAGCCACCAAAGAAATCTCACCAGGTGCTATGCTGTCCACATTTCCCCTAGGACAAAAGCCTTCTGTTAGTGCCAGGAAATGTATTTCAACTAATTTCATTCATTTCAAGGTTATCCCCTTTGTATTCAGAATTGTGTATATATTTAGGGAGAAGAAATTTTTTTCCCCATGATGTGATTTGACTGTTTAAATATACTTGTACGTAGGGGTTTAATCTGAAATTTCTAGAATATTGATTGGAAAGCATATTGATGAATTTTTAAAACCTGATAACGTATCTTGATTTTATTTTCTTTTTCTACTTACAATGCATTTCACTTTGTTTACAAAAATATTTTTCTGTTCCTTTCTCAAAATGTTGTGTAATTTTGAGTGTATTGTACCTAGTGCTTTTTCCTTTAGCAGTTGCTGTAAAGATTATAATCACATTTGTGATAAAGGGGTGTGGACAGCATCTTACCACAATGCACTTGGGTTTTTTTTCCACAGTTTTGGGTAGAATGGTAATTTTTCTTATTTCCATCAGCTATATTGTCATAAGTCAGCTATATTGGTGTTTTTAATATTTGTCTTGCACTCCGGAAACATTCAAGGCCTTTCAGGTAAAGGCACTACATATATGAAAGTGTTGCTGCATTAAGCAGCACAGAGTTCTGTGAATGTCATCTATTCATTGTTAAAATGTCCACATGTTGTTTATGTTCTGTATTGGTACTTTGTAAAATTATGTACCAATCTAGTCTTTTTTAATCTTGCATTAAAATAGACTTGTTTTTTAATGTAAGGTAATGGGATTCTACTAGAACAGACCTATATAGTATTTCTGTTTATTATTACTATATTTAGGTTTGGACATTAGGCTAAATATGACTAGTGGGAGCAGAGTTAGCTTTACATATATAGCAGGGTTTGTTTTCACTATACCATTATATAATTGTGTGTTATATACCATTGCCCCTTCCGTATCCTTGTGTTTAAGTTATGAAAAATTGCCGTTCTGTAGATTCATATTCTGAAGTATATTTTATTATTCTTCCATAGTAATTTTCTAAAAGCAGTCCTGTTTTTGAAGTTTCATTTAAAATATACCTTTAGCCTCTTCATTGTCTTCTTCAGTGAGGAAACTATGTTTTTTGAAATCCATACCCCATCTAGAACCGGAGTACTGTTTTGTTAAAGTCTTCCTTACACAGTATTGAAACTGCTTTTGTTTATAAACAGGTTTCATGTCAGGTTCAGCAAAAGTAACCAAAAAAATAACCTGGTTTAGGTTTTGCTGTGTGTGAGATACTGAGGGGTTTCTTTTGTGATTAAGCATACCACTCTGTAGTAACACATTGTAAGAAGTGTGAAGTTTGGTGATTGGATATTGTAGAAAATAGGATATATTGTCCCAGGTGAGCTCTTACAGCAGCAAATACCAGGGAAGATTGTGGGAACAAATAGGTCAAGAGCTGTTTAAGTAGATTGCACCATGAGGGCAGCTCCTCTTGGGAAGTGAAATTAAGAATGATTAATGTAGCTCTTAGTGACCAAGTACGTGTGAGAAGAATGGTGAAGAAAATTTGGCTGCAAAATTGCTATTTTAAGTCTTAAAGTTTTGTATGTGTGTGCAACCAAAAAATGCAAATCGTATCCTATTACTTTTTAATTAAAAATCAAGTCTTATTTGAAGGACTACATTACAGTTTTAGAGTCTATGGCCTTGCAAATTCTCTTTGGTTTAGGGAAAATTAAGATACATAACACCTTATTTCTCTTACTCCTCTGTTTTATAAAGTGTAACAGACCTGTTTGTCTTCATTGTTCTGTATTTGTCAAAACACAGCATTAAAGCTGAATAATTATGATTTCTCTGTACCATTTTTATGTAAGACCTTGAGCAACCAGGTCTAATAGAATATGGCAGGGGTCTGGGAAGGTCGGGACTAGATGATCTTTAAGGTCCATTCCAACCCTAAGCATTCTCTGATTCTCTGACCTCTCTAACTTGTGTAGATGTTTGTCTTTGCTATTCATACTCTGGTAATCTCGCAGTAGCTGGTGAACAGTCCCACACAATTTAAAAGTAACGTACAAATTAATTTATAATCTTCCTTTTTTAACTTTTAAATAGTACTGTTTTCTGTCTGTCTGTTTCTTTGAGTTTTGGCTGTTTCGTTGTTTTGGTTTTTTTTCCTTTTTCTCCTTTCTGAGAAGGATAGAATTAGGGTTTTGGGTAAATATTAAATATTTTAACTTCCTGTCCACTGATTTCAGTTCCTCTGTAAATGAGCTCCTTATGCTTCCCACAAATGGCAGTCTGGCATTGCAGCATCAACTTCATTAATTGGAAAAGACGTTATTTACAACTGGACATGAAAAAATTATTTAAGAGTTGTTTAAACTCTTCTTAAGCAGAACATCTAGCACGTTTGTAACTTCTGCAGTGGCTCTAAAGACAGAGAAACAGTATTGCTACGTGAGTTGTTTTGGTTGGTTTGTTTGTTTTGGTTTTCTTTTTCTCACTCATTTGAAGCCTTTATTTTGATTATGGTGTTAGTATCAGTTTAATCAGTGTTTTTAGTGTTTTTGTGAGCATAGAAACACCTCGTTTCTCTTCATGATTCTTCTGTTTCAAATTTTTCAAGCATGTTGAAAATAATGGCTGTCTCCATTTAATGAATATAGACAGTGACACTTGGAGCCGCTTATTAGTTCCTGTTGGGAGAAAACCTAATTCTTTTATGACTTACAGGATTGAATTGCAGCTGTCTCTTTCCTATAATAATTGATGTGGATATGGTTGCAAAGACTCATACACAGCTCTCTGCAGCCACTGCAAATAAAGAGAATAAAATAGTTTTCAGGAATGCATTGCTACAGTGGGTTTCTGTGGTTGGTTGGGCTTTTTGGTGTGGCAGTGTTAGGGTTGTTTGATTTGCTTGCTTGTTTTGGAGTTTTTTCAGTTTGGAGCTGTCAGTCTGCAGATCCTTGGTGCCCATTCATGCTAACTTGGAAAAAGCAGTTTTTCTCACTAGCAGATGATCTTAAGTATTTTCTAAAGCACTTGGTGTGCCACTAATATCTAGTGTGGGAGAAGCGAAGATAGGTATTGTTAGAATTCTGTTGCTGAAGTTGATTTCATACACTGGTGAGTTTGGTAAGTGAGGGTAATTAGCTGCTTCATCAGCAATTAAGACTTAGTGAAGATGTAAGAGATTTTGAAAAGACTATCCAGTCTTAATGCCTTAACAGGCTTTTGCTGACCTTCATGTTTTTTTTACTGATGCAAGTCTACTGGATCAGTGATGAATGGGAAGATGTTGTCAGCTGTTGCTATGTAAATCTCTACCAGGAGGAAAATACTTCTCAATCTCCTTATTGACAATCGAGTCCCATCGGGTTGTATCAAGTGGTTTTAGTTATAATCTACATCCTTCTTGATAGTCCCAGTAAACTTTGGGAGAAGGCAGAAGCTTCCCTGGTCTGGTAAGTTCTTCACAGCTGAGACAAGGATGTTTTCAGTTCCACCTGCAGTGAACTGCTGTGTCACTGTCTGATGTTTTCACATTGTAATTATGAATACTAATTTAGGGAATGTAAAAAGGGAAAACTGGATCAAGACAGAAAATTCCATGACAGCAGTATATGTCCTAAAATAAAGAGAGACTGGGGTATAAACACATTATCTAGACTGTTGCAAGCAATAAAAAGGCAGCTAATTCCTTCGTTTTCTTTGTTTTTATTATGACAGCACATTTCGCTACATTGTGGAATTGGAATTAATAACAGAAAGCATAATCTGATTTGAAATCTGGTAATTTGAGAGTTTACCAGTCAAGAGACCAGAAAAAAACAAGTAGAAAAAAAAGGCAGAAAAACATATGTAGATATTTGGGATCACTCTGGCAGAGATCAAACCAAGATTATGAATGAGACCAAAACTTAAATCTGAATGCAACTTCCCAGGTCACTCATTTTTGTCAATTGAGCACTGCATTTTTAGAACTTCTACCATTCATCTATCAAATTGCTGTCTTTTTATGTGTTGAATTTAGTATTCTTTTGTGCTGTGCACATTACACTAAACCTGAGAAGGGCTGTGAAATTGCCATTGTGGACTTCTGCTTTTTGCACTGTAACATAGCAGAATATTTTTAAGAGCTTTGTCAACATCTGTAAAATGAGTGTGCTTTATTATTAAAAACAGTAAAGAATGCAGGTGCTGGTGCAGTGTGGATATATAGACAAAGTACACTTTGGGTATATTTTGTCTATAGACAAAATATCTTTAGGATTTGTAGCAGTAGCAATATTATAATGCTTTCTCTTATAGCTTCAGTCCCAGTGCAGAGTGTGTTAGCCATTGAGCTGCTCTGTTGAAAGTACAGACTCCAATTGAGTTTAATGCCCTTCTCTCACAATAGATTAACTCCAAGAAGTAAATCTACCAAGAACAGCAGTGACAATAACAACAACAGAGTTATTTTCATCGTTTTTAGAAATAGATTAAGGAATGCTAATACGACTGAAAGCTAGTTCTAACTGCTAATCTAGATGATTCTATGAGGCGTTGTTTAAGCTTTACATGTATTCTATGAAAACAAAGATACAGGCTGAGAGTTGTGACAGCAGTGTGTCAACGTAGGTAATACTTGGGTCTGTGATCATGTTTTAAAACAGTGGTAATCTTGCCCACTCAAATGTCTAAATTTTAGAATCCTGCCAAGCCCATGATGACTTTTCTGCAATAAGTTATATTTTGCATCCAAATTGTGTGATTTTTATATTTATTCAAATTATCTGAATGCAGCCTGCTTCAAATATTATTACAAAATTATTAAAAGAGGATGATCATATTTAAATTTTTTCCATTTTTTTTCCGGCTGCACTTTCTGAAATTAATATTCTTCCTACAAAAATTGATTAAGAATGATCTTTTGGTGACTCTGAGCTACAACCAGGTCCTGCCTTTTCCCCTGACAAGGCAGGGCTCTCCTGGAGAAAATCAGCTGGAAGATGGACCGTGAGGGGCAGAGAGGTTTGGGATACCTGGTGAGGTTGTGACCTTCCTTCCCACTCTTTACAGGCGTGGGCACGATTGATGTTTGTGGGTCGTTGTCAGGGTAATGTTTTCCTGCTAGTTGTTTAAAAACAGTCCTTATGTGTATTTTAAAGGTTCTAAGTAGGGTATAAGAAAATGGGAGGACATTCTGTACTTTTGTGCTTATGCTTTGGAATTATACATTCCAAATGCACAGGAAAAGCCCTCAGGTATTTCTCTGGCTCGAGGCAGGTTTCTGCCAGTCCCTCAGGCATAGGGACATGGTGCAGCACCGAGCACTTTGTGCACTATCAAGTTGCCAGTTCTTGCTTTCCATTGCTCCAGTGTTCTCCTTGGCTTTCTCCAGTACCTCGTAGCCGTAGTAAGCGGTGAGTGAAGCAATTGGAGTGACTGTGGTGTGAAGCAGAGAGGAGGCTCAGTGTGTGCCCCTGGCCGGAGCCGTGAGGCGCGGGCTGTGCTCTGGGGCCAGGCTCTGTCCCGGCGCTGGACGCGCTTCCAGCCACACGGCCCCGCTGGCAGGCGGGATGTGCTGTCCTGCACGGCTGCTGAACGGCGTGCCAGGCACACCCAGGCACGCAGAGTGTGGCTCCATTCCATAAGCCCTACACGTTTGGGGTTTACAGATAAATTCTCCAGTGCTAGAATTTGATGCTTGCCTGCTTAATTTCATATTAGTAAAAGCTCAGGAGAGTAGCTGCTAAGGGAACAGGGGATGAATTAATTACTCTGAACAATTTTCAATTTTATTTTTTTTCCATTTTGTGTAGTTGCCCATTTCTATTTAAAGCAAGAACCAGCTGAGGAAAAAAAAAGCATTCATTTTAGTGAACAGGCAGGAGGGAAGGGACAGATATTTTCATGGGTTTAATTCCAAATAAAACCATGCTTGAGGGTTTTTGTTTTTATTATTATGATGGAATGTAAGTGTATTTTCAAAGTTTTCAACTTTATCAGCAAAGCTGGTTTGCTAAGAATCTCTTGCCAGGAGTAAAGATGACTTATTTTGTCCTCATTGACTGTTTTTATTCAGAAAGCAGGTGGCAGCTATCAATTCCAATGCCATCTACAGCTCCAATTATTTTACAAACCCCAGGAGCTAATTACAGCCCTCAGGCTCTAGCAGTCAGCTGATTTCATCATGCGACTCTTTTGGCCATTGCATACCTCTGAGTAATTGTCTATTTATGGAAAATAAATTAATAGCTGCTATTCTACTTGAAAAAGAGGACCTGTGAGTGTGTAGGTTGAGCAAGTGGGTTTTAAAGAGAAGGAGAGAGATTTAGAGAGAAAGATGGGAAGGGATCAAGAGAAAGAAAAAGGGGTGGAGAGGAAAGATGATGTCAGGATGCTAAGGGAGAAAGTTAAAATGAAAGGGGAGAAAGGAAGCAGGGCCCTGGAAAATTGAACAGGAGAAAAGCATGACACCCCATAGCAAGATACAGTGTGACAGGAAGAAAAAAGTAAGCAAAACTGTGGGAAATGATACTTTAATTATTTCAGTATAAACCTATGAAGACAAAAAAAAGATTTGTTGAAAAAAAGTGAATTCTGAATAGTCCCTGATCTAGTTTGAGATATCCCTGATCATTGCAGGGTGCTTGGACTGGATGACCTTTAAAGGTCCCTTCCAGTGCAAACCATTCTGTGCTTTTTATTGCACGTACATTTCTGCAAATGCTTTCAACCTAAATGGTACTTGCCTACTTGGGTAGTTTAATGGAAGGAAGGGTTAGATGTTGTCTTTATTTGTGTGATCAGATGATTCATAGATAAATATACAATGTGCATTTTAATATACTGCAGTAAATCTCCATGAAAATTCTCTGAAAAATTCTACAAGTGTTTTGCAAATGATGTTTTTGATACAGTGGAAGTACAGAAGGTTTTGAAATGATGAATATCAGTGAACTCTGTCTGCAGGTTGTACGGACAAATCTCTGACATTATAAAGACTCTTGCTACTTTAGTGTCATTGATGTGTTGTCAGAAGTTTGTTGGTTTGAGGATTTTTTTGTCCACAAGATGCCTACAAAATAACCATATGAAGGCAGAAGGAATATTAAACCTTTTAAATATGAAGAACAAAAATGATTCTGCTGTAGGGAAGAACTTGTAGCAATTTTAGATTAAATTTCAAATATGTTGTGCACAGAACTTAACTGTGAGAGAGAGGAATGAAAGCTAAAAGTATATCAGTTTAAAGTATATTAGTCCCTATTAAGAATTGTTTAGGAAATCACCACTTCTGGCATAAACTGGAGAGGCAAGTGAAGTGAACATGGAACTTTGGCAGCATAATAGCACATGAAACAGGATTTTTTAAAAAGGCCTGTAATTAAGTACGTGGAGCACCAAAACAACTGAGATCTAGTCAAAGCTTTCTAAACAGCCTTTCTCTGAAACATTTTTTCTGTATATATGCATGTGTTCACTGCCTTCTATTGAAATCTTCTATTCAAATCCTTTTTTTTTGAAAATAAATCAATCCTTAACAAAATTATGCTTGTTAAGGTACAAGCTTATTTGGAATGAAGTGACAGGCTTCTCAGAATCTTGCAAAATACATGATGGCAATTTAATGTAAAAGAGTTCATATCACTGTATATAATACTCAGCAATCTGTCTTCTTCACCTTTCAGATCAGCTGTTTCATGTGTTGGCCATGCACATGCGCCTCTACAGTATAGACTCTGCATACAATCCCTGGAGAAAACTAACCCAGCCGTTGCAGGATAAAAACTCAGAGCAAGTATTTTAATTTACCCAATATCAGTTTTATCTGGTGAAAGAAACATTCTTACAGAGGGACTTGGGGTAACTTTCTGTCTTAATTTAAATTCTATGTGAGGTATGCTAATGGATTGAACATCTAAAAATTGTATGTATGAATTCGTACAAAATATATTTTCCGATTTGTTTTACATAAAAATCTGACAAATACCAGTTTTGAGCTAAAGTTTAAATGCACCTCTTGCAGAATTAAGCATGTGCAAATTGAATAGTATTGGGTAAGTGGATGAGGGACTGCTGTTCTTGATGCTCAACAACATTTATATTGAGATAAGTTGGTAGTTTATTGAAAGTTGAGTAATGGTTAATAATGTAATAATAATGTAAATAGGTCTAATATATGTGAGAAATAATTATATTTTAAGCTAAAAATTTTCATCAACCTTATTATTTTAAGGAAGTTACTTACCTGAGTTTGCTTTTAAAACATAAACCTTACATACACAGCTCTATAAGGATTAACAGTATAATAAATTGAACCATGTACTTTGTTCTGCAAAGACTTACCTCCTTACTTGACTTAAGACCCATCACTTTTCAGATTCTACCTTGGTGATGAGGAGAAAGGTTTCTTGCCTAAAACCAGATTATGATTTTTCCTTATAAGAGGAAAACAGTACATTTTTTTTCTCTTGGCACCTTAAGCATCTTCTTCATACTAAGCTCTACATTTTGTTGCTTGCAATTACGTCAAAAGACTGTCCTTTTAGTGCCTATCCAGCTGTGTATTTGTCAGTGCTTTTAGGAGTCTGAGGTAGAAAGCATCACGCAATTTCAAAAACTGGTCTGGAATAGTGATGCCACAGCCCTAACTGCAAACTGGGAAGACTGTTAAAACATTTGTTGTCATTTCAAGTGTAAGATTTTATTGTTCTCTTGGACCCAGGATTGTTTTTGCAATGAACATTAGATTATTGGAGTAATTAAACTGTATCAAGAGATTAATTTATAGACAATTAGCAGAAGAAAGCATCAAGCATTTTATAACCTGAAAACCTATGCTGTTCAGCATGCATTCAAACTGCTTTGGGGGTCTGTTTTCATGTGATTCTGATTGAGACCTGACCTAGATTGAAGAGTGGGATGATGTTAATAAATTTGGTGTATGGTTGGCTGAGTTATATGAGGCAGAATTAAGATCATGTGGCCAGAATGGCTGTGGGACAGATCATGCACTTCTTGTTTTGGCATTTGAAGAGCTTGCTGGCTTTGGAAGCAGCTGTTAACAGAGGAGGGCTCACAGAGCTGATGGAATTCACCAAGCATTGGTCATGTCAAGGCTAAAGTGCAGTATGTTAGATTTCATTAGGCAATATTTTGAATCACTTAGAAATTAATGGTACTGTAGGTCTGTGATGCCTTGCTTTGCAGAATGGGTTGCATGCTGGGAATGCATTGAGCCATTCTTGTGTTTTCTGCACTGGTTTTCAATATTTCATGGTAGACTTGATGATATTGGTTTGGCACAAAGTCCTAAATAGTTTGTAGGAATCTACAACTGAGATAGCATCCATTTTGCCATGAAATAATTTACTGGTGAAATGCACAGATGCTTTTGAGCTGGAATATTTTTGCTTACTCCTTGGAATGTTTTCCCTTCCTTATGCATGCTACAAAGGAGGCAATTTGAGGACATGTTTTTCATGTATAAATTGGAGCATAAAATGAGTATCTGTTATTATACTGCAGAAATTTGAAGTGGTAGTTTGACTTTAAGATGGCATTCATAGGATTGGTGTGTATGATCTGATTGCACACTTCTTAGAGTCACATGGCCTTTTGAGAAGGACAGAATAGCAGATTTTTTTCAGGTGCAGAAAAGAGTGCTCAGAGCCATTAGAAGGTGACACACTGCTGAAAACTGAAAAAGCTTAAGAGGATGGTGGAGAAATAATCATTGCAGATTTTAGATGTGAATGGCATTCTGCCACTTTGAAGTTAACCGAGTCATCTAAATCATCAGCCTGACCTGCATATGAGACTTCAAGCAAAGACTTGTAAGAAAAAAATGTCAGTGAGAGGAAAAACTTCTATATTTTCTGACTGCATTACTGTGATTCCAAACAATGTAACTTTAGGGAAGTCACAGAAGCAAAATAACATCAAACCAATATGCCATCATCTTCTTCTATTTAATTTTCACTTTATTATTTGAGTTGAAAGCAGTTTTCCAGAGAAGCTAGTTTAATCTTTATTTATTTAAAAGTATAATTTTCAAAATGGAAAGAAAAAAACCCTCCACACATGCAAAAATCTGTGGGATGTAAGTGCCATTACATTATCTTCTAACCCTCATTTAATTACAGCTGTTTTCTTTAAAGATACATAAATATTTACAAATAGAACTACCCAGATGTAGAACCCACAACTTTTATCTGAGTTTTCTACAATTCAGCTGTCATTCTTCATAAATAATGCCTTAGATTTCCTGTGTCTGGGAGAACCGATCAAAGTAACTTTTAAAGAGTCTCACAGAATTGCTTCACTGTACTTCCCAAAACCACTGGTTTTGTCTGGTGTCTTCTACAATTGTATTTAGATCTCCTTGTAACTGAAAATGGCAATTGAAAGGAAATATAGGAAGGACCTCAAGCGGCAGCAGCAAGGTAAAGTAGAAATAAGGAAATCTTGAGCAAGAAGATGGTCTATCAAAAAGGGCCTAAATAATGTGAACTGCTTGGAAGATGAGGGAGAAAAAGAAGGTAAATCTGGTGAACTGTGGATGGTTTAGTAGATTATTAGTCCTGTGCAGTTTATATTGCAAAATTAACTGTACGCTTGGTCCCACAGGCTGTACTTAAGCAAATTGTTGTAGGGACAGATCTGGTTTCAATAGTGATCAAATAAACAATTACTGTGGTGCAAAGGGGGAATAATAGCTTCTGGCAGGGGGCAGGCAAGGAGCAGCTGGAGGCAATAATTACTAAACCCAGATGTGAATTTAATGGACTAGTCCAAATAGTCACAGTTTCAGGACCAACAAACATGAAATGAAAAGATATACATGATTTTTAAAATTTAAATCTCTATGAAGGCTGAGATTTTTGTGTCTATTTTGACAGACAGAATGTGTTAGCAAAGAATGGATTGGTGAAACATTTAGGATCTTTTCAGTAGAAGCACTTGGAGGGAGGAACTGCATGATAAACTGAAATGCTGGGTTATTTTTACTACAGTGTTTCACTGTTTCATTCTAAGCTAGATCGCTTCAGAGACTGTTTATGGTGTCGTATTGGGGCAACAAACTGCAGCTCAGGGATAGGATTGAGCAGCTGTGCGTAGGAACCTCTTAAGTCACATCTCCATCACAGAAACTGTTGTGAAATGGGGAAAAAAACCCTCAGTTTTTATGGAGATACTCTGAGACAGAGAGAGTAGGATGCATGTATAGACCACCTCTTGCATAAACCTTAATTAAACCCTGCTATTTGTTTAGCGGGATTTAGTTAAGGTTTATGCAAGAGGTGGTCTATACATCACAGGCTGTGACAGGACTTATGTGATCTATTCCATACAACAAAAAGCCTGCCTGAAACAGTTGTGTCTCAGGACATGTATTACAGTACATAGGTTTTGACAGTAGTGCCAGCTTTGGAGTATTTGTTCTTGGCTATTTCTTCCTTCCCCTACACTACAGCTCACCATCTTCTTTGGCTGTGCTAATGTAACTTGGGCATGAACAAAGTCGAGCAACAAATCCATGTTTTTAAAAGGTTAAATTGAATGAATTTGGGAATGGGTGACAAGGGCCTGCTGGGGGCACTGCAGTAAAAGAGATGCCCAATGTTAGTACTGTCAGTGAATGCATAATGAGAAACTGACCTGCTGTAAAATCTGCTGTGACACAATGAAGAGCAAATATGAAATTGTGATTATATCCTAAGGTGCAGCCAGAATAAATAGTAGTATTCTGCTTTATTACAGTGAATATCAGAAGCTGTGTATTAGATTGACCTTTCTGCCATCTGGGATTTGTGGGCTTTACTTCTTGTCCTGCAAATTGTGAAGAAAATATAAGTTTGACCTAGTTGTTGAAGCCTTAGTTTAGGTGTATCTATATCCCTGTGTCTCAAATTTTCTGTCTTAACTTAAAGAGGTGTGAGGCTCACAACTTTTACTTTTCTTATTGAATTTCTACCTTTACAATTAGAGTTAGCATCAACCAAAAACTTTTAAGTATCTCTGGTTGAGAGAAGAGGGAATGGGGAGCATTAATATAAGGTTATTACCACCCTAAGCAAAATGCTGCTTATTTCAGAGTACAACAGAATCTCCCATTTCTCTGTATACATTCCCAAAGAAGTGCCTCCTGCATAACAGCTTTCCAGAGGAGGATGCAGAATACAGAGGCAGTTTCACAGCAGTCAGGTGATAGGCAGCCCTGGTTTTGGCACAGAGGTGCAGCCCAGTTACCTTGGGCTGGAGAAGAGGTCATTTCCATAGAGAAAGCTGAGCTTCGCATCTTTCATTTTAGGACTTGTTCATTTTACACTGTATAGTTTATTTTCACCAACTCCCTTTTTAAAATGGATTCAGCATGCAACTGTTACACATTTGAATAATTTCGTATTACTTTGGTCCTATTTGCTGTTGTACTCGTTTCCTTTTTATTAAGTGCTTCTGTGGCACAAGTTTTTATAGTCAGATTTATCAAGCTTTCTTATATGCTTTGGGGATTAACAGAATAGACAATTTCCATAAAACACATTTCTTAACACATTTTGTAGTTTCAGTTTCATTGTCATAATGAAGAAGTTTCTGAGGCTCTTAATAAATGACAGAGCAGTTTTTAAGCGCTTCATGTGCTGCAGTACTTGATGTAAGCAAAAGCAGCTTAACTAAACCCCTGACATTTAATGTAGCTTTGCTTCTCAATTCTTATGAACTAAATAAGTTAGAGAAGTAATTCAGTTGGTCCTGCCTGTGCAAAAGAGTTCATTTATGTGTGATGTTGGCAGTCAATTATGGTATTGTGTAAATATATATGTTTAATAATTTTGACAGAACTGGTATTTGAGCTAATTGTTACGTGACTGCTAAACAATATTGATAACATCTGTCAAAAAAGAGTGTTCAGCTAAACATGACCAGAGTAAGTCAGATTTTTTAAATGTTTTTCTACATTAAATTTTTCCAAATTTATAGATAAATGAAGAATTAAAGATGAGAAGGAATTTAAGGGATATCCATGGTTTTAAAGTCATTACAAAATGGGGGTTATTTTAAAATTCAGCATTGTAGATCATAAAGCAGAACTAGCTATAGGGTAAAGTAGAATTAGAGAGACATAGTGAGATGAGTATCTTTATGGCCTGTATAATTTTGAAAATGAAGCTTGGCAGTGTGATACAAATTTTTGCCCCCTTTGTCTTCTTTAGAGTTCAATGTACTGATTTTTAGAATATTTAAGTTTTGTTTAGGAGACTCATATATATATTACAGTGCTTAGAAACAATAATTTTACTAAATGATTGATTATAGCAAGTGGTTATAGATGGTGTTTATTTTGTTGGTGTCTGGGATCATTGATTCAAAAGGACCAGTTAGACCATGTTTTCTGTCATTTCATTTTACAAGACCAGTCAACCATGTGACTGTAAGTGTTCTTTTAATCCTCCTCTTGTATGACTGCTTCCATGTGTTCAAATTTGTATCACAGATGACCCCTGGCAGTGCTTTCTGTAGAAAGATGCCGGAGTTTTCAGGAAATCGGTAACTATGTAGCCTTCTTCCAAAAGCAGGACCATGTTTATGGGCCTCAGAGATGATAAACTGGTTGAATCCCCAGAGCTGTTAGAGGACATTAAAGATCCCATGCATGCATCCACATATCCACATACCACCACATGCAGGCAACATTCTGCAGTACATGGTCTGCAAGAGCTCAGTTTGTTCCCTTGCAGCACTGCTGGCCATAGGTAGAAGACTCTGTTCTGCCTGGGAGACTCAGGTCAGTGAGACCAGGACTTTGCAGCGTGGCTCCTGCAGCACAGATCAGCAGCACCACCACTGCTTGCCAAGGGCAGTAAGAACCCACACAGCTCTTTGTACCAGCGCGTGTTGCAGAAGTGGAAGGCTCACAGGGGAGGGGTGTGTATCATATTTTGTCTCAAGCCTGCTCCTGCTTGAGATCTCCATCATGCCCCATATTAGTTAAAAGAGGGAAGAAAGATTTTTTTCACCGTTAGATTTTGGTTTTGCCATTTGACTTAGCTGTTGAACCTGAAGAATACTGTTGGTTGGAATTTTGTTGAATATTGCTACACAAAACTATAAACTACCTCCTATCTGCAAGCATTTTCTGCTTCTTAGTAAAGGAAAACAAGATGATGTTACATCAGTAAATCTGGATAGTTGAAAAGTTTGCACTATCTCTGTGCTTATTTGCTGTCCTTCTAGACATCTAGGAGTTTAATAAAGACTGTGTGTAAGATTGCATAATCCCATCTGTCATGGCTTCATTTCTTTAGATGAAGGAAAGCCATAGCTTTTCTAAAGTCTCTGTATTCTAATAGGAGAATTCCTTGTAACATTATTGTTACAGCCTGATTACATCTATATGCATGAAATGCCATGCTTTGGAAACCAATTCAACTGTTTGAATATTTCTTGACTCTCTATATACTTGTAATGAGTTCAGGCAGTTTTGAATGTTTTAAAATGTTTCAACAGAATGAGGTATCCAAATGATAATTTCCTCATGAGTTATTACATGAGTAACATTATTTTTTTCATATGAGAGCAGTTTTAAAATTGAGATCAGTTAGCAAATTGTCAGGTATTAGGCTTCTGTAAGCTTGATATCAAATGTAATACTATTTAAAATAAATACAAAATAAAACATGCAAATGGGTTTATAGTATCAGAAGTGATTTTCTTTTGTTTTTATTTCCAGGCTGGTAAGTGAAGAACTGCCAGAAGTTCCTGTGCTTTACAGAGATGTCTCATCCCTTTTGCTTATCCAGATCTTAACCATGCCTCAACCATTGCACAGAGGTATGTTGCAAAAATATGTATAGTTAAATGATTATGTAGATGAGGCTGCTTTCATGATGGTTTGCAGGATGGTAAATCGTAGCTGATCTACTGTGTATTCTAAAATAATGTTTCTGCCTTATCTACAAAAGGTGGCATTGAACAGAAGTTTTTGTTCTGAGTTGACAGGTTTATCTGTGTTCCCTGTCTTTTTACCTTATCAGTCAGCTATTCATTAAAGATACAAGAGCTGAGTAGAAACTAAGTATTTCTACTGAAAGAAAAGTGTCCTTTGTTTGACCTTCATCTTTTGCTTAGAGGGACAGCTCGGTACTTCAAGTTGAACTGAGTGCCTAAGGGCAAAAAATTTGAAAGATTGTAATTTAATTTGAACTTCAGAGTTTAAATTGCAGCAGTCTTATGTAAAAGTTCATATATGAAGATAATAATTACTGTAGTGCAGCAATTTCAACAGAGACAGCAAACGGTATAATTTTTAACAAATATTAAATAGATATTAAAAAATTAAATCTTTCCTTACTAAAATCAGAACTGTCTTAAAACCTAAATTTCTGTGTAAAAGGAACAGCTAAACCTGGTTCCTCTAGCTAACAGGTAGTGTATGTTCCAGATTATGACTTCAGACCCTCTGGTGTCTGGTTTGATTATTTGTAATTGTACCTTTATTTGAAAATGAGGACAGACAGCGAGTATCACTTTACTGTTTCACTGACAATGAACAGAATATCTCCTATGGGACCTGTGTGGCAGTTTTGATACCTGCTGAGTTTTGGTAGTTTTTGAATAGGCAAATTCAGGAACTGTTCTGCTTTTGATGCTTGCACCTTAATAGAAACTATTTCCCCTTTAGAGGTGTTCAGTCCTCAGTATTGAATGTTTAAATTCAGCTGAAGTGACTCTATGTGTATCCATTAACACTGTGGGTTTGCTTTTTCAATTCAATATACTTAAAATCATAGAATCATTTAGGTAGGAAAAGACCTTCAGTATCACAGTCCAATTGTTAAGTACATGCTTATGGATTAAGCATATCCAAAAGATTCTTAGAATATGAAAATACTAAGAGAATAAATACTTTGCATAGAAAGACTATTGTCAAAAATGTACTTTATTTTTTTTAAATGACAGTTTAAGTTTATTCGAAGGACTCAATCAAACTAGTATAAAAAGAGTAAATAAAAGTTTAATGAGACTAACATCTGAAATTCGGGGAAGGAATAATCTGTTGACGATAAAGTACAAACCAGTAGTGTCTTTGTAGTCGATATCCAAGCATTGAATATCACCATTTAAGAAAGTGTGTTTTACCCTAGAAAAGACAACATTCAATTAATAGTAAGGCGTTCTGTGGAGAATTCTGTGAAATGCCTCATATCAGCAGCATATTTTGTCCTTTGCTCTTATGTTTATTGTATGTTGCAGTTGAGAGGGAAATGGCAACTGGCAGAAAGAAATAAATGTATCTACTTCAAATCTGTGAGGCATTAAATTAGAAATAAATTGCCATTTATCTTCCTAATTTTTGTTTCATCAATATGGTTAGGCAGAATGAAAAGAAAGTCTTTCATAATTCTTTGTTTGGAGGTATAGAGTGGTGTTCACAAAAGTAAGTCGTAACAAACTTGTTTAGAACTTTTACAATGGGTGTATGGGTCACAGAGTCAAATTCAATATTATTAATTCTTTGTAGAGAGCTAAAGTGTAGCTATGGTAAAATGGCTTGTGAAATGTCTCATAAATACAAGTTCAGCAGTAGGGGTAAACAAAATCTCTGTTTAACCCTACTGTTTCCTGAATTGTCTGTGCTGCCTTTGCCATTGTCATGGGGGGCAGAAGCTCTGGACTTGGCTGTACACTGCAATACATGCAGGAGGCTGATTCCTGTGTGTGATGACAGATATTTCCAGTATATTCCTTTAACAATAGACTTAAGTAAGTTGCATTGTATCCTTCATCAAATATGACATTTTTTTTTCAAGTTTGTATATAAAATCGTTTTTGTTTACACCATGTTACTTTAAAAATGGAGAGTGCTCTGTAAGGAGGACTCAAAATCTCATCTCTTGCCCTTCAAATGGCAAATGCATTAACTTCCCTATTAACTGTTAATTTTAAATTCAGACTGGGAATTGCATTAACTACCCTATTAACTGTTGGATGGGTGTTGGTATCTTTTTCAATCTGACATAGATTAAAGCAATAAAAATGTCATTACTGTTCAGCCTCTTCATTCAGAAGAGAAAAATTGATCTGAACGTATCATAAAGAAGACTGCTGTAGAAAAAACTTTGTGGCAGAGGTCAGAGCATTTACAAACACGAACCAATTTGCAGAGATGTACCTCTGCGTTGTGTAGCAAGCAAAATAAACACTGTGTTTAAAATACTAAAACCATTTGTGAAACTTCTTTTTTCTTTTGAGTTTCATCCCAGGACATGGGCAGAACTTTTCACATGTTTATAATTTTGTTTGAAATTTTTGAAATTGTACAGGGCTAAATGCATAATGATCCACATAGGAGTTTCTGGTTCAATTCTGTGGCAGCTGTGCAGAGGGTGGAGTGTTCATGGCGTTGTGAATTGGGACTCCATACAAGACAAAGATTTTGCTTCCAGCTCCTTTCTTTAAAAATAATAGCAAATGATAGTGTGCATACAGAAACAGAGAGAGTGGCTTGATGGTTGTCAAAACTTAAAATCTGTCTTTGTAAATTGAATTCAGTGCCCCCCCACCAGTCCTTTCTGCAGCACAGTTTTTAGATGTTGGAGTAATTGAATTGAAATTGGACATTCTTTCTTGTTACCATCAATTGTAAAAAGTTTTATTTTCCCACCGCTTGACTTGGGACCCCATGTACAGATCTCTAGAAGTAATGATTTCAGTTTCTGCATTGCATTGAATGTAAAAAGTAGCATACTGATACAGAGTGTTTAAAAACCAGGCTGTGTGTGAACAGGAGTGAGCCTGAGGTGGCCAGCAGTGCCCAGTGCTGTGCCTGGCGCCAGATGCCAGCAGGGCCGAGCAGTGCTTGCCAGCAGCTCTTGTTCCACAGCCTGGTGGTGCTGTGACACCTGACAATTCAGGGCTGCAGGGAGACAGCTGCGATTTAGGAGTGCTTGGATGTGTTCCAACTTGAAAGCTCCTTTTGGGAGTTGAGACTAGCCTCTATGGACTCCAGGAAAGGTTTCTTCTCTGATGTGTAAAATCTGAATTCAACGCCTTTTCCTGTAATACTGGTTAGGCTCAGCTGCTGAAGAGGCTGACCTGGATGTTCTGGCAGATTCTTTTTTTATAAAGTTTGAATGACATGTGACAAAAGTTCAGCAAGCAGCTTTCAGACGAATACTAACACTTTTTTTTTTAATGATTGGATAAGGATCTTGACTCAATATAGTATGGATGTAATCAGCTTGAGCAGTATCCAGTTTCAATGTGAAAGCTCAAATATTTATCTCTGTCTTGGAACTTCAATATACCTTCCATAGATTATCTGAAATTCAGTGCTGTCTCCCTTTGTTCTGAAGTTGTGTTTTCAAAGCAGGGTTCAAGCTTTAGATGAATAAGAATAGTTTTCAAAGGTTATTTATACAAAGATCTTCTGCTAAATTTAGTAAAAAAGGCCCTTTGTCCTTAATTTTGCATCTGGTTCTCTTTGTGGATTCCTTCTGTCATCATTGCATGCCAGGGTATATAATCTAATTTGATATTGAAATTAAAATATGTATATTTTTGGTACTATGCTTATTTATCTGCACATTTCTAGCACTAATATTTAAGTTAGAGTTCTAGAAGTGTTTCCTATTTAAGCTTAATTTTTAAGGGGGTGGTTGCTTTAAAAATAGGAATGTAAGAGCAGTTCTCAATATTATTCAAAAATAAGTACAAAAATTCTGGATTAGCCTGTTTTGTTAGATTGGCCTAGCCATAGTAATAATAATTCCAGACTATCAGATATGGGACAGAGAATCCTAAATGCATTTTAGTGCAGAACTTCGCTCAGTGTTTTACTTCACAAGCTTTAGAATTATTAAATTAAAAAAAGATAAAAAATTAAATTAAAAAGATGATGTCGCAAAAGCACAACCTGCCCCAGGGGCCAGCAGGAAAACAGCATACAGCCCCCACAAGCACACTGCAGAAAGTCAAATAAAGTTGCTCTTTGCAGTAGACAAGAATGTAACAGCTCTAGCATTACAGGTACCTACAGCTATCAAATATTTGCCATTTTAAGAGATAACATAGTAATGAAGTGATAATTGATGCAGTGACTGATGTTTTAATATGTTTCCCATGGGATGCTTCTATGACTATAAAAAAGCCTTGGTGCTCACTACATAACATGCGGCCTCTGAGCTGCTCCTGAGATATTTTCCTAAGGGGAAAAAAAAAAAGATGAAGTTTGTGCAGAATTCAGGACTTAAAGGTGACCCAGATGTGAGAGTGTGCAGTTTTTGTCCCATACTGCTTTCTCAAAAAATATAATTCATAGTAATTTGAGTCACATGCATGCTAGTAAATACAAGAGCATTCATTTAATTGAAACATAATATGGGCTAGACATATTTCTGGTGAATTGAACTATTAGTATTAAGATAAAGAGTAATTCTATTTATCAGATACCAGATTTTTTAAAATGTGCAAAGACACCCAGTGTTGAGCACTGCAATCACCTGAGCAGAGCTACAAGATGGAGGCTGTGGCAGGCTGGTGCCTGTTGACAGCAGTCTGGCTTTGCTGCTTTACACGCAGTGGGTTTTGTTCAGGCTTTCACAGGATGAAATTGATTTGGATTGCTTGTATCTGCTATGGAAGGCTTAGAACTCAGTACCCGAGTTCAGTTCTAGCTACGATTACAAAACTCTTAACTCAGGCCAAGGAGGAAATTTTTACAGTTCTTTGAATGTGTGTGGTTTCATCTTGTAGATTTCAGTCCCAGAAAATTTCCTTAAAGCTTGCCTGCCATTATTCATCAGGGACTGGATTGCTAAGAAAATTGAGGTTTCAGCAGAGATAAAAAATATGGCCTCAAGATCTAGTGGGATCTGGTGAATCCTCCTCTTGGGGAAGTGTGAAGAGGAAGTATCATTATAATGCTGCCTGCTCTAGAATGGGGGGATGAAGTATAGAACCATTCATTGTCATGTTTAAGACAATCTCCATAGGAAGATAATACAGAAAAGTCAGTTTTTAATTGTGTAATAACATATGATCTTCTAGATGCTTTAATTGTGCTTACAGTTTATGCTCACAGAAGTTTATACTCAGTGACATAAAAAAGTCTCAAAATCCATTGAAATGTCTGCATTGATTTGTAAACACTTGCTACATAGACAAACAATTGTTATTTCACAAATGTAATTATGTACTCAAGTCTTAGCTGTGCATATTTTAAAGTCTAGTAGTGGGTTTTGATATTAGATGCAGGAAAGGAGAAGCAAGGTGTTTCATTTTCCTGGCCTCTTCATTTTCACATATGAAGCTCATTTAAATCCTTTGGGAAGAAAGAATGACTTTAACCCAGTTTTTGTGAGGTGCTTATGTAAATAAAATTGTTTTGCTTGACTTCAAAGCCTGAGAGGACTTCTTAAACCTCTCGGTTTTTTCTATGTTTTTTTAATATATATTAGTTATGTTTATGCTTAAGGAGTGGTGTTTAAGTGATGATAGAAACTTCTTTGATCTACCTAGATTTAAAAACAAACTAGATAATTTGGGGCTGAAAATAGAACCTAAAGTAAAAAGATAAAAAAGGACTGCTTCAGTATCTTCATTTCAGCGAATGATCTTTTTTTTTCTCTTTCCATTTTAGGAAGCCTTATTTTGCTTCTGTTGCTAGCTTCCCCTCAAAAATTTCAAAGCCTTTCTCCTGCAGCCTAGCTGTAGGAAATAATAGTCCTTTAAATATTATAAACATCATAAAGATCTTTGAAAATACAGTAAATGCCAATCTGCCTTTTGTCTTTCTTCTGTACACATGTGAGGTCCAGTAAATAGGTACTCACTCAAGAGTGTTCTGCAGCAAGTCTTTTGTGGCTGGATCCATATCTGGAAGTGAAGAGTTAGAAACTGATATGCTAAATGTTTTTGTGATGATTTTTTAAAAAAATTAATTCTTCCAGTATTTGTAGGAGTGTCACCCCTGATGGGAGCCAGAAGAGATGGTTGGATATGCATTTGCTTACATCTACAGTAATCAGTAGTTTAACTTGATGTAACCTTTGGACAAAATACAATTTTGTAGTATTGCCAGGCCACTTGGATGAAGTCACTGCTAATCAGGATTAAGATGAACATAAGCAGCTGTGGAAAATTGCTTGCCCTGTACTTGTTCTGTTCACTGTGGCTGCCAAGTCATTTCGGAAAGCTATAACATAGTTATATGTTGTTTTGTATGCTCTGAGGAGCTGTTCTTTTTGTATAGCACTTGCTTTTCATTTCAGAATCATCATTTCCATAGCTAGAGACTCTGTAATCATTATATTTGTTAAAAATATCAACTGTTTAAAATTACTTCCTTTGTTTTACAGAACACTTCACCTGCATTATAAAAGTGCTGTTCACTTTATTGTATACTCAAGCATTGGCAGCACTTTCTGTTAAATGCAGCGCTGAAGACAGGATGGCATGGAAAGAGTCAGGAGCTCTCAAAAAGGTTGGTTAGTTTATTAAAATATTTATGAAATTATGCTTAAGTATTTCTGCTATGAATGCAACAGATACTTCTGCTTTGCATGTAATATTTGCTTCTGCTTCAAAATCCAGTATTTTGATTCTGTGTGTACAGTTTCTGCAGGTTTTTGTACATGATTAGACTTAAAAATTTCACAATTAATACCTGGTTGCAAAACTGAGTTTGAGATTTGAGTGTGTTTCTTTATAGTTTCAGTCTCTACTTTGTTGCAGTGGTTGTAATCAGTAAATGCAGCTTTTCTTCCTGTGAAATTGAAGCCTGCCTATATAAACCATGGGCATTGATCCGATACATTTCTCTACAGGAAAAGCAGGAAGCTTTGTTGGAGAAAAAAACTCTCTTGACTTTTCCAACTTGCTTGTGCTATTTGTGGCTAGCTATATAAATTCCTCTCACTATGTGGTTAAGAGTGCTTATATGATGAAATGACGGAGAAGGAAATCTGTCACTATTGTTTCTTTGCCTTTTGGTGGTATTTACAAGTGACAATCCATCTTTCTATTTCAGTTCAGCTGACTGAATGCCAGTTGCCACCAAAGACAAAGTTCTCTGCACTAGCACCAGCATTCATTTAATCCTTCAGTCAACCTTCTACTCCACAGATTGGTTTTCCCAGAACGTCAAAAGGATGCCAATATCAAAGGAAAGGATAGGAATGTTGATATTGGCCAATATCAGACTAAAAGAAAGAATAGAATTGTTTCCCAGAAGGTGAAAAGAATGCCAATATCAGACCAAAGGAAAAGATTGAAGTGTTGGGACCAGGAGAAGAAATGGGTATTGCCCCTTTATACAACAGCTGGGCCTTAGGTGTAAAATGAAATGAAGACTGAGAAGCATGACCTGTCTTTTCACATGTAACTTATATTTGTCATACTGGTCAGTCAGAATTCCAATGTCTTAAGGACAAATTATCTGCTGGCCTGCTACTATGAATTTTTTTTTTACATTGGGATCACTGGACAGTACTTCATTTTGTCAGGTCCCTATCTGACCATTCTTTCACTATTTTGTCATTTTCTTAGAAATACAAAGACATTTGCTTGAGGTTGTTGCTAGTGATAGGGGTTTTTTCATTGTTTACCTAAGTGATTCTCAGGTGATACATAATTTTGCAGTTTAAAGCACCCAGGACCTGCCAGTGATAATCACACAGCTCCTTGTTCCTGTCTCCCAGCTGTTTGGCTGCCCTTCTCTTCATGAGCCTATCCCTCATCCTCATGCATGTCATGAGGAAAGTGGGTTCTTAATTTAGAAATCCAAGTTCTTTCTTTAAAGTTTCTTTAAGCCCTAGTGGTTAAAAACATGGTTCAGGTTGGCTTTTTCTTCTCTGCTGGTAAAACAGATATTTTAATTCTGGGATGACTACACAGATGACACTTCACTTAACTTTTGTCTGTGGATAATGTCAAGTGAATTTATTGCAGTTTGGTATTCCAGACATTAAACATGGGCTGAAGACTTTGCTCTATTATTTATGTTAAATGATCAAATAACATGAAGAGTTTAATTTCTCAGCAGAGGTGAGAGGTGGATATTGTACTTTTAAAACCCACATTTACCCTTATTATCTTTGCAAGGTGTGTCACGGTGTCATAGGAAGCACAATAAATGCCTGTGGATTAAACGTCCAGGAATAACATAGAAAGAAGGTTTTTCTTAGCTGCTGAATTAAGTGTGTGTTGCCTTCTGGGTCTTTGACTATAAGCATAAACAGTAAGTGTGTGGTCCCAGTATGAAAGGTGAAGACCCCATCTAAAATGGAGAATGAAAGCTGATGCCAAAATGCACTAAAGAAACCAACTGATGAATTCTATACATCATTATGTACTGAAGTAATTGAAGTTTCTTTAAGGAATCACAGTAATGTTCCATTGCCTTGTTGTTTGTTGTGTTGATCATATACTAACAGAACTTAAAATTCATATCCAGTCATCTTTTTCCAGGGTAGAATTTATTCTGACTCGAAAGAAAATATTTATGAGAATACTGCTTTCTATTTCTTAAGGCTTTCTGTGTTGCCTTTAAATGTAATTGCTATGGCACAAAGCTAAGTGGCTATTTATTCTTTACACTAAATATATTTTCCATCTCTAGTAGATATTATTCATTCCAAACACAGCTTTGTACTTTCTGATAGATTCATTGTAACTTAAAATACATAGCAAGTGGTTTGTTATCCATTCTGGTTGGTATGTTTTAAAAAATTATTTTTTAAAAAAAATTCCTGCATTAGAATTCAAATTCTGTCAAAACAAGATGTATCCATGAAGTGATTCTTCCTTGTTTTAAAGTAAGGATTTATATACTCACAGAGAAAACGTTATACAAGTGCTTTCATAAAGCACTCAGTTCAGAGCATATGTAATTCAAGCAGCAATTCTCATTTCACTATTGAGCTAAATGCAGTCCCATTCTGTAAAATTATATATTTATTTTAATTTTTTTTAAGCATTGTGTATCTATGTAGGTCAAAATTCACATGTTGATCAAAAGGAAATACTCTTCATTGCTGTTGCTAATACAGAAACATTTTCTCCTTTTTATGACCAGTACTTTTTGGATTTATTTTCTTCTCATTTGCAGAATACATCCAGTGGAGAAAAATCTTGGGAAGTATTGCTGAGTCATGTGATTAGTGAACTGTCTAAAGGGAAGATATATGATGAAGAAGAGACTGAAGAATTAGCAGTGGTATTGGCAAATTTCTGGATAATGTATCCAGCATGTCCCCTTGAAGTTTTTTTGCTTCGTTGTTATAATGATTTTTCTCTGATCTTGTTAAAGTCTTGCAGTACAACTCTTTGTTTTCTAGATCAAAGCATATCCCTTTGGGACAGTTTGCCTCTGCAAATCTTTCTTTTAATAATATCAGATGTGGTCAGTGCCACATTGAGAAAATTATTGACAAATACTTCTTATAATTACAGGTTTTAATCATATATATAAGTTCCAATCATAAGTATGAAAGACCTTTCAGAAACTTGGAAAAGTAAATATGTTAAGTAGAAAACCCATTTGTTGAGAGGGAAGGATATCTACAGAGCTATTTCAGATTATTAGGGAAATGCTGGCCTTTGAAATGTATGTTCGATGAAGTCATTTCTATAATATGCTTTAAAAAATACTTGGTTCATATTGCAGTTTCCATACTTAGGGGATAATTTTCCTGGGACAGAATTTAGTAATTGCTTCCTCCTGTCTAGGTAAATCTGGATTCTGTAGAGTGCTATCTGCAGCAGTTCTGCCTGCCTTTCCTCAGGATCACAAGCCTTCTTCAACACCATCTCTTTGGAGGGGATTTGCCTAGTTGTCAGGTACAGAATGAGAGGGGCACACTCAAACATTTCTGAATAAAAGCTAAAGATCAAAAATTAGAACTTTAAGGTGTCTATTTCATGGTATACATTTTCTATCCCAAGATTTTTTTTAAAGCATATATTACAGCACTGTAGTTTTCAAAAAAATGTTATATTATGTTATAATGTTAAAATGTTATATTAAACTTCAGCAAAGTCATTCTTATTTAACTGGGTCATAGGTGCTTGTCTTTTAAAATAACAACATACTTTAAAACTTGTCCAGCTTCTGCAAAGATGGTGTAATTCCAGAATGGAATTCAGTACTGATTTTCTTAATGCCTCTTAATACTTCATTCTCAGAGACATTGCATCAGCGGACAATTATGTTTAAGTTCCATGACTAATTTAAGTAGAGTTTACTGAAGGTCAGCTCCCTTTTTGCCTTGCCTCAACATCATTTTCTTTGTAAAACAGCTGTTATCTAGCTTGTGGTGCTAAACAGAAAAAAATATTGTGGAGTTTGGGGCTTTCTTGTTTTGTTTCTGTTTTTTGGATTTGTGGTTTTTGTGGTGGGGCTGTGTTTTGTCTGTGGGGTTTGGTTTGAGTTGAGGTCTCAAAGTTGTTTTGTTTGGAGGGTTTTTTCTGACAATTTTTTCTTGCTTCAAGGGTCCAGTTTGAAGTTATCTGGTAAAATTGAACCTTCCTGTGTCACTAAGCATGACTATTTGCATCTTAATACTAAAATACTTATTGAAATAGATATATTTTTAATAAATTATTTAAAAATTTAGAGTCTAGATATTAATCTAAACCTCTTTGATTTCATGCCTAAAAAGGAGGATGAAGAATTCACCATTCTTGCAAGCTGCCTGGGTCTGTTACCATCTTTTCAGTCAGCTCATCAGTTCACCAGTGCCTCTTGTCTTGATTGGCCGGTGCCAGCATTTGACATGATATCACAGTGGTGCTCAGAACTGGCTTCATTTGCAGATAGACATCCAGATCAAGTAAAGGTATGTAGCAAAATTATACTTTCCAAAATAGGGAAGCAGCTATTTATTGTTTGACTCATTATGCACATACACCGTTGCTTTGGATAAGAATCTGAAAATATAACTTTTTAGTGAGAAAGAAATTGTAATGGGAAATACTGGTAAGTGGATTTGGTTTGAATTGGCTAAAAACAGGAATAAGTAGACCTGTGTGGTTTTTATAGTTGCTGGAGACAGAATATAGAAACACTATCTTTAGATGATACTAAGTCTGCACATACTTTCTGGACCTGTAGCCAATAAAGGGCAGGTAATAGAAAATTTAAGAAAATACATATCAGAACTTTTCCTTGTCTGTTTTAAATTTGAGTACAAATTTTAGCTGGGAGACAGCTTTCATAGTCAGTGCCAGGGTTTGGGAGTAACACATTGATATTGCCAAACAAACTTAGTGCAGGGAGTAAGAGTCTTTCCTGTAGGTCACTCTTAATCCTCTCATTTTAACTGTGAGGGTTTTTGCACTTAAAGTATGTCACTTTTAGAAAACATCCTTGGGAAAAGACTAGTGCCCATTTTGTACCTGTTACAGAGGATGAAACATGACTGCAGTTGGGGAGGGTGATCAACCAGGAGCAGGTGACTATTACAAGGTGACATTTGACTTCTAAATATGTGGAATGCAAAAGAAAGGAGATATTTTTAAACTGCATTTTAACTTTTATTTGGTATTCTCTTTTTTTAGAAGATAAAAGTGCTTTAAAAAATGCACAGAACTGATATATATTCTTACCTTATTTGTAGGCTTTGCTTATCCAGGAACCTAAGTGGGACTTGCCACGCCTCCTTCAGTTGCCTGAGAATTACAATACCATTTTTCAGTATTATCACAGAAAAACTTGTTCTGTTTGTACCAAGGTTCCTAAAGATCCTGCTGTTTGCTTAGTTTGTGGTACTTTTGTATGCTTGAAAGGACTATGCTGTAAACAACAGAGCTACTGTGAATGTGTACTGGTAAGAGAGAGTTAATTCAAATTCTGTAATTGATTCTCACGCTCATTGATAGTTGTTAACTCCATTGCTCACTTCTGATGGTTTTCTTTTCAAAATATGTTTATGTAATCATAGTTTGGGTCGAAAGGGACCCTTGAAGGGTCATCTAGTCTAACCCCCAGTGATAGAGTTTAATGCTTATTTCTGAGTAATAGACCTAGACTGGATTCTGGAGAGCTATTTACTTGCATAGCAACATATTTCTCCTTTTTTGTAAAAGTCTTACAAAGCCACCGTGTGTAATGTTGACACATGATTTTGATTCACAGCCAGTTGAAATTTGTTTACATTCTATTTGTTTCTATATTATTTTCATTTTCCTTGGTTTTTTTCCTTGATTTCCAAGTACATAGAAAATCAGTGTGTTGTTGATTTGAGTATTTTCTGATACCTGATCACCTACTAGAGATCCACAGACTTTAACTACATAGGTGCTGATTTAAGGTCTTTGACTTTTTCAGCAGCAAAGATTTCTAGTCAGCATATATATAATTTCTTTCAGCAGCCTAAGTTGGATGTGATCTAGTATTGTTTTTCAGACTATGATAAAAGTTTGCTTTGATAGGTTTTCTTTTTGCTTCCATTGAACAGTTAGGAGAAGACTGAAAATATAAGGACTTCACAAAACTGTGAGAGGAATTTGTTAGAGAGATATTTACAAATGGGGCATAAAATGTCAGAGATATTTTGAGCTGTCTTGAAATTGTTTGAATTCACCTTTCTCTCTTATAATGTTAATATAGCAGAAGAAAAAGGGGTGGGCAAAATTTACAATAGAATTTATAGTTACATTTAAGGTAAGGTTACATTTCAAGCTTCATGAAAACAGAATGTTATAAAAAAAAGGAATTAACAATCCATATAATTAAGTAATTGTTTTTGTAGTTGATGGGATTATAGCTTCTAATTGTAATCAACCATATAGGAAGGGTGCATTTTTTAATTGCAAAAGTGAATTGATGAATGTAGATTGTGCTAGTCACAGAGATGAATGACATACTGAACAAAGTAAGAACCATTAAATTTTTTTTATTAATTTGTAGAGCCATAGACTAGATCTGTGAGCATGGATTGAGAAAACATATGTTTAACAATATAAACTATTGTAAAGTTTTTCTAAATACTTTCTCCAGTTACTGTTATCTGTAGAAAATATTTGGTAATCCTATCCAGTTTGCTATACAACAACAAATTCAAAATATTGTGCAGAATATTTTTTGTAATTCAGTTTTTATATGGCAACAAATATCCTCCCTTTTGATTAGGGAAACATTTCATATACAGGTGTTGTTATGGCAGCACAAGGAACTGAATTCTTGCTTTTGGATGGAGAATTTTGGGGCAGCCTATCCTTCGGCACACTGTTTCTTAGTAAATAATGTCTGCATGTCATTTGAAGCAAAACAAAGTATTATTTTTAAAATCTCTTCTGTTACAAAGTTGACAGACATTAACAGAATCTTTGCACTCTTGCCTTTCTACATGCATAACATTACAGCATTCTCAAAACTGTGGAGCTGGGACAGGAATATTCCTTTTGATTAATGCATCTGTAATCATCATCATACGAGGCCATCGTTTCTGCCTTTGGGGTTCTGTTTATCTTGATGCACATGGTGAAGAAGACAGAGATCTTAGGTACTGTTTTCATTACAGCTGTGTTTCATTGTTGGTGCCTCTGTGTAAATCGAGTTTGTCTTGTAACATGCAGTAACAGATAATAATAGATCTCCACCTTCCTTGTGTAGAAAAATGGAAAATCCCCATTTACTGCAACTTGGACTGACTTTTACTATCTTGGGTTTTTGAGGATTTTTGGCCCAGAAGTGGTGTAATCATGATCATTGTGTAGTTACACCAGGAACCCAGCAGACAGATGACTATGTTGCCATTCCCAACTACAGTTAATTCTGCGTGTTCTGTTGGGAAACTCTTATCTCCCAGTGTTGTTGTTTGGCCTTTAATCAAACAATGCCATTGGATTACAGTAACTTCCAAGCTACACATGACTGAGAAAACAAGTGATGGTTTCTGGATGCTGCTATCCAGTGTAAGGAAGGGAAGTCCCAGGAGTTGCCCTATAAGAAGCAAAAATGAAAACCCCTCACCAATGCATGTTTACCCTGTAAAAAGAGTTGTATGAGTATCATGGTGATTATATAATGAAGCTTCTTTCCACTTACTTGGCTTGTTAACCATTTATTTTCTTCTTTCCTTTTTTTCCCTCCACAGGCGTGGTAAACCCCTCTACATATGCAAGGAAAGATACAAAGTGCTTGAACAGCAGTGGGTGTCTCATACTTTTGATCATATCAATAAAAGATGGGGGCCACATTATAATGGCTTGTAAATCATCATCATCATCTACACACCATAAAACTGCTGTTACCATGAATGAATGCATCTTGACTGACAATAGCTTTAACTGAATGGGAGTTTAACTCCTTGGATCGGGGTGGAATCGGGTATGGGCATAAAAGGGAAATGGAATTTTGTCAGCATGTGAAATCTGTTCAAAATGAGCTGTTGTTGCTACTAAACAATGATACAATGATTGAAATTAAATCCTCAAAATGGTGTGAGCAATCTTATTGCACTCAGTAGTCTATTTTTCTTGTGTTTTTTTAAAGCCCATTATTGTTAAGAAGCACAAAGTTTACTTGGAATTGTTTAGAAGCTCCAGGGGTAGCTGTCTGGGTTTTATTTTTCTTTGCATGGAGTTGAGTTTTTAGCATTTTTTGCTGAAATGGTGTAAATGTCTATTACACTACTAAGTATGTTGGATAAAATTTCTTTGCCATTTTTGTGTTGGCTTGAGGTTTTTACTTGATAGGCATTTGTAATTAGGTCTGTAAAATGACTGTGAGACTGCATGGTAATAATTGGTCTGAAAGTTGAATTTTAAAGAGTATTTCACTTATAGAGGTCTATTGAAATATTTCAGGCATTACTGAAAACTTACACATTCTCAGGAACTTCACTTTTTTTTCTCCATAAGTAAGTGAAATAGCTGTAAATTAGGTGTCTTACTGTTCTTCATGTAATCCAGAACACACATTCTGTCCTCATTTTTTTCCAGGAAGGAGCTTTTATTTTTTTCATATCAGTTTAAGAAATTGTTAATGATAACATACAGAAATTGCTATATATAGGGAATTTGTATGGTGCCCAACACAGTAGATTCCAGTTACAAGCATAACAACTGTAAGCCTGCCTATCATTCCAAACCAGATGTATGTTTCAGAATGATTGGATTCAGAATGTACAGGCTATTCTAAAAATGATCATTTTTACCTTTCCTTACATTTCAGGAGGTTCCTCAATATTGTATTTGTTTAAAGTAATCACTATTCTTTCTGCTTGGTTTCCTAAAAGGGAAAAATAAAAAAAAAATCAACAGAGGTAGCCAAGATGAGGTACCGGTGCAGCCTCACTGGATGAATGCCAAAACAATTCATGCTTAGAAGACTAAAAAATTCATGAGAAGAAGCATGACTGGGCTAAAACCCATAGTGTAAGTAGGTAGAAAGATTATAGCCAAAATACTGGTATGTAATATATTGCTAATATTGTTTTTTCACAAGTCTTGGACATTTGTTGGCTATTTCATACAATACTACCAAGCAGTTCCTGGTAGTTTTGACTTCCACAGCTTGCGTGTAAAATAAAATTTATGTGTGCAAAATAAAAACATCTTATGATAAAGCCACATATACAAAGAAAACAATTTCCCAGTGGAAATCATTATCTAGTGAAAAGTGTATAGGGGAAATAAAATGACTGTATAGTAATCAGGAACAGACCGAAGGAAAAGTAGATAAAATGATTTTTTCTGGATACCTGCAATTTGAAAAACCCTACAATAAAGGATACTGTTTTTTATATAGACATATAAATATATATATTTCAAAAGTATTACAGTACTTCCTGTAAGATTAGAATTACTCTGTTTCACTGACTAAATGGCTGTGTCTTTTCCAAAATATTACTTTTTTGATACTGTATTATAAGTTCTGCCTGTGATATTTTTGCATTGCTCATTAAGAATATCAGGCCATTTTGTAAATGTGGTTAAAGAGCAAAAAGATTCTTTACATTGCCAGCATAACATTATTACAGGGCTCATGAACTTGAGTGATCTGTAATTTGAAGCTCCAATGCTATATTTACAAGAGATAATGTGTCCAGAATTTGATTACTGTGTTTTATTTAAAACAGAATGTTCTCTGATTGTGCATATGGATGTGAAGTAAAACTATTAGCCTTAACTTTAACATTTGGGTATTTCATAGTGGTTATTGAAGTACTGGTGAATTAGTCACCAGTTGATTTAAAAATGACAAAAAATTACTTGGTTGAAAAATTGTACTTGAATATCCTTGCATGCTGCTAAACAAGAATTTTTATTTCCCCCATAACTTTTTAAATTCTACTTTATTAAGCTAACCTTGAAAAATAACAGGTCCAAACTAGAGTGGTGTGTGCATTTAATACTGAAGTGTTCTGGTGTGATATCCTGTATGAATGATCATTTAAGTACAGTACATTACTGTAGACTCTAAATCTTTATAACACATCAGAAGAGTACAAAACTAGGAATACAATAATTGGCATTGTAAGATATGTTAATAAAAGTCTACTGTCAATCTGTGTGTTCATGAAATTTTTTCCTCTCTACCCCAGTAATCCAAAATGACACTGAATTCCACCCAAAAGCCAGGCAGTTATTTAAATGTTAAAACCTTATGCATGCAAAGTACTTTGTGTAGAGAGTAAACCTAGTACATGTTTTAACTTGTTACTTAGTCATGTATTTTCCAATAGTAATTTGGATTATTTTACTCATAACTATAGCACTTAAAGTTGGGCTTAAGTGTATTCCAGCTATTCCAGCATTGCTGCTGCAAACTGCTGAAGTTAAATTGCTGAGTTGAGAAACTATTTCTGGGAAAACCGCTTGATCTTTTCTGTCAAATCTGTTTCTGAAATAACTATTGCTTCAATTTGCTGAATATAATATTTATGTATTAAGTTTTTTCTTTCGACCTTTGAGAGATTTGATGGAACAATCATCTTTTGGCCTTGACCTTCGGATAACAGCATCTTTTCTTTTTCAGTGGTGGCCTGAAATTTTTAATGAATATTTTCATCACCCCTGCAATAGGAATCTTTTATAACTCATAGTATTTCACAAGGAAATTACATTTTTCTTTTAAAAACAGGATCTCTTTCTTCAGTATACAACAAATGTTATTCTTTACTTCAGAATCCCATGAGATCAGTTCATGTTCTGTGCATAGCTGCCAGGGAAGACTTGAGTTTTGTGGTGCTCTTGATACGATTTCTATCTAATTTTCATCTAACCCAGATACTGCAGTCCTGTTTTTCAATTTCTTTTCTCAGAGGTGGGGACAGTGATGAATGGAGCCTGCCTGACTATTAGCATAGGTGAAAATGAAATTATGCTGTTACAAAGAAACCCACAGGAATGATGTGAGCCAGTGTGTGAAGGTTCACAGCTCTAGGTTACCAGCCACAGAATATAAGGAAGTGTACGTAATCAGATGAGGTTGGCTCTGTGTGACAATTTGTGGGTTTTTTTGTCTGGGTAAGATTGCTCACTGTAGTCAGTGAGAGCTGTACTGCTGGGCTGATGAATGTCATCTTGGCAGGGCACAGTGCCCAAATCCCCTAATTGCATGTTTTCTCAGATGGGCAGCAGTTTCCCTGCAAATTCTCTTACACTGAGGAGAGTCCCAGCTTCTGTTGAGTTCATCCTGGCAGCTTACCGTGTCTCTTCTACTGCAATAACTAATACATTTCCCATTGTAGGATATCTTTGACTCATTACTACTAAGATTTTAAATAATTTTAATTGAAAACAATTATGCTGGGCTTATTCCTCACGGTTGGATTATTTTTTTAATGTTATAACAAAACAAGATAACCTTCAGAGATTAGAGCTGGAAAAAAACAATTGTTCTTCATGCCTGATAATGAGAAAAAACGTAGTTAAAATATTTACTGTCCCTACATTTTGGCCTTAAATCTGATGACCAGATGTGCATGGGTCACATTTGAATGTAGAGCACAAGTGTGTATTGAAGCACTTGCCAAATCAGAACAACATGTTCTTAGGGATTACCTGTAATACTGGTAAATACCTAAAGTAGATAATGAGCCTTTGTTTTTCAGGTGTCAAGGAATATACTTTGTACCTTGCTATTGAAGCCACTAATACAGTTTGCTGTGAAAAGTTCTACTTTCCTTCTTTTTCCTTGAAAAACTGAACCTCTCCTTTCTTTCAGGCCTTTGTTTTCTCCAATGTTGTATATGCAACTACTTTGTGTAGCACTGCACAACAGAAGAAGCCTAAACTAGCTGGAGAGCCCTCTGCAAACTGTACAGCAATTTATGTGAATAAATTGCATTTTCTCAGGGTACTTAATGCCGAGATAGTCAAGGAGGCGCAGCTTGAAAATTAGTTTGTAGAGACTGGCTGCTTTTGTGCTCTATGGTGCTGGTCATTTTAGATTTGTTACACATCAAGCTTTGAAAATTTAAAACTAACTTTGCATTTTTCTCAAGTATCTCCACAGGCCCTAAAAGAAAATGCATTTGTCCTAGGACAATTTCCCATTGTTCTCAAGAGAGTTTAGTATGGAGCTAGTGTTTTAATCTCAGCTCTGCAACAAGGTACTTGGTGACAATGCTGGTGTAAATGTATACATGATACAAAATCCAGACATACAGGTCTTGTTAAACTAAGATCTTGGGCAACTGAAGGGACTGTTAAGTATTGTTTCCTTTAGGTTCTCTAGCTATCTGCTTTATCCTGCTTGTTTTGTTTCAGCTTGTAATCTCCTTTAAGACAGGGAGCACCTCCTGTTTGTATCAGTAAGTAAGTGCTGCTCTATAATGTTAGATCAACTGGTATTGGAGCAAATCCAGATTGCAGAGTCTTCCATCATCAATAAATATATATGTGCACACAGGATTTAAGCAAGATTAAGCAAGGCCCTTTCTTGTTTCATGTTCATGCTTTTTGAATTTTTTCAAACTTTGCTGCCTTCAACCTCAAATGTTCCTCCTCACACAGAGATGATGGCAGTAATCAAAATCAACATGAAA
This sequence comes from Parus major, assembly GCF_001522545.3. Classification (NCBI taxonomy): domain Eukaryota; kingdom Metazoa; phylum Chordata; class Aves; order Passeriformes; family Paridae; genus Parus; species Parus major. The sequence goes on along the minus strand of NC_031776.1, from coordinate 18,178,329 downwards.
TTAAAATGAGGTTGTTTCCCACAGTCAGACATGACTGGACAGAATAATACCTCTTCAATATCTCTACATCATCTTTTTTGTCCTGCCAAAAGCAGCTGTCTCAAGAAACAAATACTTTCTGAGACTTAAAGAAGCTTATTGTCTTTTAATACTTAGTGCAGTGTTTGTATGACTAATACAGCAGGTGACTGATGTAATTCAAATAACCTTCAGATACCTGGCTATTCAGAAATGGCTCACACTTCTGTTTTCTCCCTACTTGGACTGGGTGTCTTAGTTACATAACATAATAGCAAGACATCTTACAGAACATTTCCCTTATAATGGTGTTCTTTCTGTTTTAATCCTGGGCAAAATTAGGGACTATTAATCAGATTACTGCATGTAATTTTACAGTTCCAGTCTACCTAAATAAGTAAGAAATCCACAGCAATTTGAAGCTAAGGTACTACAGTAGCAGTGCTCTTTGTGGGAGAATGTTTCCTGGAATGCTGCAGTATATTTTTTCACTGTGTATTACAGAGCTGTGTTGCATCTTGTCCTCTGAAACATATGTCAAAAGACATGTTATTTGTGTGAATACCAAGGTGGTTCCCTAGCAACAATAAATAGAAGAAAGCTCAGCCTATTCAAGTGATTTACCTTTCTAAGCATGTGGCAGCAAAGATGGATTTTGAATACTAAGGGAACTCATTAGCTGGAAGAAGAAAAGCAGCAAATAAAGAACTGTAGATACATCTTACCCAGCACTGCTGTTGTGTACAGCATAATTGGGAATTTGCATAAGATGCTCTTAATGTGAAATACCATTTAATTTTACTCTTTCCTCTACAGCTTTTAATTTTCTTTACTATAGAGGGGTAAAATGTTGCCTCTGAGAAAATGTAAGAAGTCACATTATTATTTATTTATTATTTGGATAAGTTCACCTTCCAAACTTATTATTAATGTCCTATGTGCTCAGACCTAGCATTGCTTAGATGTTCATCCACTAAGAGTAAGTGCATAGACTTAAACGTAGTAACAGGCAAGATTTTAAATCAGAGTAAGACTGCATCTCAACTTTTTACTTACAGAAAGCATAGATTCTGTTGTAATGGTATGTTTTATGATTAAAGTGTTTCCGTTTATAGTTTGTTGATTCCATGTTTTTCTACAAGTTGGTGTTATATGACAATTTAAAAATTAATAGATTGTCAAAAAACTCCTAGTTAACATATAGCACTGAGATCTTTTGTGGACTATACTTTGAATAAGCTCATCAGTTAAATTCTGTAGAGGATTTACTGCCTATAAAATATTTTGTTTCCATTCCGTTCTTTAGGCATTTTAGAACATTTCATCTAATAATAGCTTTTCACCTTTTGGCATCTAGCTGTGACCATATAAATGACACATTAATTTTCTAATGCAGTCTAAAGTAAGGCTAGGAATGGTTTGCATTAGTGCAGCCGTTGTATAACAGACCTATCATTTTTGCACTTACAATCAGAAGTACTACAAAAATTAATCTGCTATTTTTCTACCTGAGATCTGCAAGCAACAACAAAAAGTAACAGCTGCACTTTAATATGGCTTGTTTCTGTCTGGCTTCAGAGTAAGCAATTTACCTGTTAACTGTAGTTTAGGATCGACAAGTCTTGTCACTACTGCAAACATAAACATTTCCCTGTATAACATAACAAAAATCAAAGGGTTATGAGATCCGATATTTCTTCCTGCTGAAATGCAAAAGGTAGGATTAAGATAAGGGGGGATTGGGCTGGCTTTAAGGGATTTTTTTATTGTTTTAATCTTAAATTGTAATAAATTAGCTGTCTTTTCAAATTCTGTATTACAGTATTTCAGTGATTCACGGATGACCCTACTGACAAGTTGTGAAGCTCAGGGATACTTACAAAGCCATTGCAGTGCAAATTGCTGCATCACAGGAGACCTTTGGAAATCCAGTGTGGGATATAAGCATAGTGCTTGTGTAGCACCAGCTCAATTCAGTCACCAAGTTTAGTCAGAGTTTTGTGACTGTACCCTGACTGTAAATGGGTATGTTGAACAGGCTGGCAATGTTTGGAAACACAATTCTAGCTGGACAGCAAGGACCTAAGGAAAAGGGATTAAAAAACATCAGCATCAGAACAAAACAAGTAGGTACAGGAAGAGAAATAAAGAAAATTATGAAACAAATCAGTTTTGTAATTGAACTCACACAAAGGTCTAGATTGCAAGAGCCAAAATTATGTAGCAATAAATGAGGGAATTCCTATGGTTCAAAATTTAACGTAAGAATCTGGAAGAGATGTGGGAATACCTAAAGGTTCTAGACTTGATTATCAATTCTTGAGAATAATGGGGAACACTTAAGGCATACATGCAGAACATTGTAAAAAGATGTTAATTATGCTGAATCTTGATGCTTCTTACACAGCAAGAAATATTCATATTTCAGAATCTCATGTACAGCTGATGTTTTAGAGTTATAACTTCTGTAAACTGAGGGCATTTAGGATTAAACATTTGGATCTTGGACAAGTTGGAACATTTGGAACTTGGACAAGCCTTTTGATGGTCAGATGTGTGTCTAATATTACTATTTGCTGTCTATATTACAATTTGTTGTCACACTTTTTATATAATTCTGTGTACAACAGGGCCATTCACTTAAAAGTTGGGCTCAATGATCCTTCTGGGTCCCTTCCTACTGTGATTCTGTGATTTTACAATTGCTGACAAAAAGAAAAATGGCTTATAATGAATACTTTGTATACTACAGTGTACAAAATTTCAACAAAACAAGTGTGAAATGAAACATTGCTCAGCAAAATTTTAGAGACCTCAGATTCTTTCTAATGCTATGATGGGCTAAACTCAGAAAATGCTTAAGATTTCACATTTTCTACTGACCATCTGAATCAAGGTTTGACATCAGTTATTTTCAGTCTTGATAAAGAATTATCTTGACATAATTTACTAGAATGTGGAGGGTAGGAAAAAAAGTGTCTATAAGATTACAAAGCACAGAGTTCACTGATCAAGAGAATGGTAAAATAAATTACTCTACTTTGACCATGAAGATAATATTTTCACTGGTAGAAACTTGTTAACACTGGTACAGCAGTGGGTAAATAAAGGTGGTGCTGAAAGAGTTTTGCAGAGAAATCCACTGGTCCTCAGTCTTTAAAATTTGCATCTCAAATAAATATGAATATGAATTAAAACAATCTCATTTCTTTATTATTATGTTTTTTAATTAAGAAGATTACTTACAGCATACCTGTTAAATATGGATGGGAATGAATACCATATTTGAAGTGGTACTGGAAGCTGTGGAGTGAGTCAGCCCTTGTTGAAGCTGATGAATAGAGCAGTCCGCTCTCTGTAACACTGAATGGGGCAGGTCTAGTTCTAGCCGTGGTGGAAGAAGCAGAGGATGGTCGTGATGGGCTGGCAAAACGCAGAGAGAGAACTGGTGCAGGAAGCTGAGTGAGGGGGAACCCCCGTCATGTGTTCGCTTGGAAAAAGCATCGACATATCGAGCAAAAGAATAACCTCCCGGTTTTCTGAGATTGTTTGTAAACAAAGAAAGGTGTCTAAGAGAAATACATACATGAAGTTCTTCTCATCAGTCAACCCGAAAAATGAGTATGACCGAACTCAAGTCAAATAGGTACAAAAGGAGAAGCCCAAAGACGGGAGTTCTCTCCCATCCTCACACCTTAAGGGGAAAAATTGCTTTATAAAACCGTTTCCTTCAGCAGGACCCATTTCTCAGAGCACAGACTGAGCTGCGCTCGCAATTCATTGTTTTCCACAATGAACCGAATTCACAGAGGGGACTGAGGCGTTTAGTCCCAGCGATTGTGTTCGCTACGCCCATGTACGCATCGGTTTCATTTCTCTAAAAGCTCACGAAACGTTACCCTTCTCTTCCCCCCGGGCACCTCTCCGGGACCCCCCGGGCCGTGCCCGCCCTGAGGGGCCGGCACGCGCCGCCTCACGGGGCCGAGCGCCGCCCCCGGCGCAGCCCAGTGCGGGGCCGCTGCCGCCTCAGCGCTCGGCCCGGGCGGGCGAGTGGCCGCTGCCCCGGTTCGTCAGCCGTGCCGAGACAGAGAGAACCCTGTCTCTCAGGTGTGCCCAGCTCCCGCCAGGTCTCCGGCCCTGCGGGGCCGCCGGCTGGGGTGGGGGTCGCGCCTCAACCGAGACGGGCTTCGAAATGGCGTTCGCCATTTGCCCTGCAGTCAGTCCTCTAGCGCTCAGAGCCGGGCAGGGGTTGTCACCTCTCTAGTGAGTCGCTGCTGGCAGGGCTTATCACTGCCGCCGGGCGCCTGTCTCGGCCCCAGCAAAGGCTGCACTCAGCACCGCGGATTTAGGAGGGGAAGGGAGGTGGCCTCAGGCCCGCTGAGCTGGGTCCTGGGCTGCCTTGGGGACACGGCTGGCAGCGCTGTTAGGAGCGCTGCTGCTGAGGCTGTGCGGGTACCCCGCCTCCGAGGGGGTGACCAGCTGTACCTGTTTTTCTAAAATCATAGGGAAGGAATGCTCAGGAAAAACAAAAAATCTCCATGATTAAAAATGGCAGAAGATACTACAAGGCAAGAAGTAGGCTTGACCCGGGATTCAGGCCCATCGGGACGAGGCCATGAATAACTGAAGAAAAGTTTCTGTAAGTTCCCGAAATAGATCTGGCTCTAGTGTATAGCATTTCCTTAAGCGACCTATAGTAACTAGTGGACCAAAATATACATTGCAAATACTATGATAACACTTGATAAATTAATTTAAGCAAATCTTCCTCCTGGGTACATACAGGTATGCAATTATTAGGAAAACAAAGGAAAGGTACTGTTACCCGTAGACAGTGCTACACGCAGATTGAGATAAGGCTAACTTAAAATATCTTCCTATTTATTTCTCTGAAGTGATGCATTTATTTTTGTGAATACAAAATGGTTTTTAGTTTTTGTTCATTCATTTTAGTTTAGTTTTCATTTTTAAAAGCTAGGTTTTCTCACTTCATTTGCGCCTTCAATAGCTGCAGTCTGGAACTTCAATTTCATTGCACTGAAAACCAAGGATCAGTGTTTTGAGGTTTTATAGAATTATTAGGTGGAAAATTATGTTCTTGTACAGAAATTTCAGTTAGCATGATGTATAGTAATAGAGGTCGCTGTCATCAAGTTAGATGCAGTTACTGAGTTTTTTTCTGTCAAAAGCAGTAAATTGTATTTTAACCTACTGTGGAGTCTTGTAGAATGTGTTCTGAAAACTGATAAAATCCTTGTTCAAGACCCCTTATATATTTCCAAATTGAATTCCAGCTCATTCTTAATGTCAAACTGTAATGCAGTTAATATTCCAGCTTTATATAATTTAGTTCTTCAAATGTTAATCCAAGTTGGTGTTAATTATTGCCATTGTAGCACAAAAATAAAAATAAAGTTCCCCCAAGTTTTATTCACACAATAAAAATGTGGCTTGAACCAAGCAGAGCTATTTTTCCTTTGGGCTAAGATTTTCATATAGTAATCTGGCTAGGAGTTAAGGTGGATATAGATTTCTAAAAGCCATTTCAGACTCTTTTAAAAATGGAAAGTCAGTTTAAGTGCAAATGGATTGTTTTTGAAACAGGGAAAATGTGAACTTCTGTGTTGATATGTGCTGCTTCATAGTGTTCTGTGGTTAGGAAGCTGTAGGAACATTCTCTGCAGCACTGTTGGTGCACGTTGGAGAGAGGGCCACTGGGTCATTCCTTCCCCAGCGTTATGTGCTGCCCTGTTGATGTAGGTGCTGAGTAAGTGCATTATCCAGTACCATCAAAAATCCTTTATTAGAAGAAATATTGCATCTATGTTACTGACTTTCTAACTGCAGAGAAGAGGGATTTAGTTAGCAGTGCAGTGGCTATTTGGTTGCTTTAAGAGCTTCCAGGACTGGTTTTGCAGTGTTTTTGCCAAATGCTTTCACAATAAAAAGTTCATTGGACAAAGAGAATGATTGTTGCTGTGCTAATGCCCGGAGAGGCTCACTAACAAGGGACTCCTGAGTGCAGGCTTGTCTGGGGAAGAAAAACATTTTGTGTTACAAAGACAGAAGTTACTGTCATTACCAGCCTTCTGGCCACTGAGAAACTTAAAAAGGGCAGTTACGAATCTAGTGCTGATACACTGTGTGCTGCCGTGAGAGTAATCAAAAAGCATTTGTGTATAGGAAGGGGGTTTGAAGTCCAGAAGGTTATCATAATGGTTTGCTTTTGTTCTGCTTAAAGGTTTGGTTGGTGGTTTTTGTTGTTTGGGTTTTTTTTAACCTAGCCCTAGTTTTAAGTTGTCATCGGAACACAGTGAGATACATTCTGTGCCTGTTGCTTCTCTTTCATTAGTTTTTCATTAGTTTTTGCAAACTGACTATCCCTAGAAGTCAATTCTAATGATCCAAGGAAATACAAGGGAGGAGGGCCTATGGATCCCGTAACAGAAAAGGAGAAGGGGGAAAAAAGCCTCATACAAACCTTGAGCATAACTGGACAGGAGAACACTGAAGTTTTTACTAGTCCACACTACAGCTGAACTTCAGTAATGTAGAGCCTGGGAGCAGAAAGATGTCTTGGGTTTGATTGCTGTAGGGAAGGTGGGAATGCTCCGCACCTGCAGGAAGAATCAGCACTTCATTCAGTAGGAAGTTTTCTTTTGTTGTTACTCTTTAATTCCTTTTTGTGAGTTTAACTGAACTGTACTGCAGCAGAATAAACAAGCTGTGATGGGGCTGGCAATCATCTGGGACACAAGTTCAGAATGGCATTTTTTGTAAAGGCTCCTGTATTACAGGTGAAAATATGGAGGAATATTCCTCATAGGGCTAACCTGAGGACCCATTTGCTGTGATGGATGATGTCTCTGCTGTTTGATAAAGCCATGTAGCTCCTAAAATGGAGGGGGGTGATAGGAAAAAGGTAAGGGAGCTGCAGCAGGAGAATCTAAAAAGACAACAGAGTGCACAGTGAGGGTGATGTCACCTGGTGGGGTTACAGTGTGCAGCTGAGGGAAACATCCATTCCTCTGTGGAAATTGGGGTGACTGCTCTTCAGGTAGAAATGGAGATGGAGAAATAAAATGCATGGAATCAATCTTCTGCTAGTTCCCTCTTAACTTGTTCTGCTTTTCATGCATCTTTTCATGTCTCTGCACAGCTCTTGTTTTGGGAGTTGAGCATGTGACATAAATTCCGAGGAAACACAGCGCCACATCAGAAATCTGGAAAATAATTTGAGAAACTTTTGTTGCTTATTTGTGCAAAATTGCTGCAAGGAATTTTTCCCTCTCTGGGAAAGAGAACTTCTCTGAATTATGCATTATTTAAGGGCATAGATGCTTTCCTGTTGCCAAAGCTGAAAAGCTGTATGTCTGTAGCTAGAATGGCACTGCTCTGGGATAAATGACTGGCTGTGTAAGGCTGAGCTTTTTCATCTGAATGCTACACAGTAGAGAAAAGCTCTGCTGAACGCAGCTGAGAATTGTTCTGTGGTAGTGGCATGTGGTGAGGGGGGAGGAAGTTTGACATTTTTCATTCGCTGCTGCTTTGTAAGGAACAAGTCATGGCAGTAGCTTCTTGCTGACTGGTCCTCTTTTTCTCCACCCCTCATCTAGTTTCTTCCTCACATGTGGCCTCTATCCTGCTGTGTGGAGAGGGAGTGCTGATATTGCACATAGAAAAAGGAGACATTTTCAGAACTGCATGTATGAAAACAGTGGACTGAGCTAATTTTACAAGATTTCTTATTAAATATATGAAAATTCAGGAAAATTAATTCATCTCCTGAAGCATGGTAGCATACTGACTGTGGAGAGAGGTGCATTCAATACACTGGGGAGTGTGGAATGTGTTCAGCCCACTTGAAATAATAGCATAGTTTCTGCTATCAGTCTCTTCAGTCAGCTGTTTTCCTAATATTCTGCATGGACATAGGTTATTTTTTTTTGGTTTTGCTTTCAGCTTTCTCACTTTATACACATTTCCAAGAATTTACAAGAAAATTTCATCTCCTTCAGTTTCATGCCACTACTACGGCAGAAATAATAGGGATTTGTTTACCCCTCTAATTCACAGAGCAGTGCTTGCAGTAACCCCTGGAGATTTCTGTAGTAAGCAACCTGAAACACTTGAAAAGGATGTCATTTCCAGAGGGGTTAATCACGGCTGAAAGCTTCAACAATATATTAAGCTGGGCCTTTTGGTGAAAAAAAAAAAAAAAGAAAAAATCTCCTTGTATTTAATCTGAGCTGAATTACTATTCCCACATTGTTTGCCATGGCTGAAAATAATGTATTAAATAGCACGGTTGACTCTGTAAAGCAGATAGTATCTCTGTTAATAAGCATGTACTTCTGCCTTGTGTGTACCTGGAACTAATATTAATCTCTGTAATTCAAGAACTAATTGTCCGTCTTCCTTTGTGTCTAAAAGTGGGAACCAGCCACTTTACTTTTGGCTGCCTGAGATTCAAAGCTGGAGGGAGTTGATATTAAGGTATAAGAAAGAAAGGTGAATTCCAGGTAAGGGGAGGTATTTAAGTAAGGAAGCTAAATCTCTTAGTCCCAGTTTCCCAGGGGCACCATGCAGACAAAGACTTTTCCTGAGTGATGCTCCATTCCAGGCTCCATATACTAGTCCTATTTTCTCATTGTTGTGAATGTTAGTTTAAATGTCCAGCTTTCATGTGGATATTCACATTTGAATACTTAAGAGGAGTCCTGTGTCTCCCACCCCTAGAATCAGGAACCTAACATCTAGATGGAACAGTATGAAGTGCCTGAACAGATAATGTAATTTTCTGAATGCTGTCATGATCATTAGTGTCTGCTTCATGGCATTGAAAGTAATAATAAGAATTCTGCAGAACAGAATACAGGGGAACTAGAAAATTCTCTCTTGAGACAAGAAATTGGTGTCAATATCTCCTTTTGTTCTGTCAAGGTTTCTTACGTTGGTTGGTACTTTCTAGTACTATCAGCAGTATCCAAAGACACAAAGTTATGTAAAAGAAGTCCCAGCCTTTGCCCAGGTATCTGTAACTTTCATTCCTGCCATATTCAAAGTTAATTGGATGACCCAATTTTAAACCTGAAATACAGTATGAACCTAGAGACTGTATCAGTGCAGTTGTAAGTTGCTTGAAGAGCACATCTACAATGTTTGGTACAAAAGCTCGAGGCCAAAACAGTGTTTGGAAGCACATTAGCAGTTAAGGACTGAAAAGAGAGGTGACCAGTGGAATGGGAATGTCTACAACTGCCATATAATAAAAATCATATTTTTCCATTTTACTGGTATGAAGACTGTTGGGGGTTAGGTGTCCCCCTCTTAGTTATGGCTCACCTGTGGAACTTTTACCCGTTAGTTGCGGGGAAAACCTGACTGCGGGTACTTGGTGGGTACTTCAGAAACACAGAGTTCGTCTGGGCCCAGGAGGGGAAGGGGGCAGGAAAACGGGAGGGCAAAGACAGTTTGGTGGCTTCTTCAACTTCGATGAAGGACACTTTGGGCACGGAGCTGTTGCGGTGGAGAGAAGGGAATTTCGCCATCACCCAGACAGAGCTGCTGCTTCTTCTCCTTCTTCCCTCTTTGTTGGTGACCTCACACCCCCTGTCCTGCTGGGACATGTGGCAGTGCCAGGCACCACCACAGAGCTGCTGATACACCTCAGCCACCGGCCCAGGATCTCAGCTCATCCCTGCTGTTCCAGCTGAGTGTTCCTCAGAGCCCTGCAGGAGCACCGGGACTGCCCGCCTGAGGGGGTTTGTGAAGCAAAGCCTCTCCTCCATCCCTTCCCATCTTGGCCGAGAAGGCTGTCACGGGGTCCCTGGTTCTGTTTTCTTGCTAACGCTGTTGTTATTGTTGTTTGTTTGCCTTGTTATACATACTAGTAAAGAACTGTTATGACTATCCCCAAATCTCTGCCTGAGATTTGATTTCAGAATTATAATAATTTGGAGGGAGGGGGTCTACATTTTCGTTCCAAGGGAGGCTCCTGCCCTCCCTAGCAGACACCTGTCTTCCAAAACTGAGACAAGACAGTTTAAGGGACTGTGCTTACCATTCCCCTGCATTACAATAAAACATCATCCTGCTTCTTTACATATGCCATTTAGTGTTCAAAACAGATGAACTGAGCTAAGTTTCCTTTACAAACTAAATCAGACCGTAAGCTTTGTATTTCTGTTTCATTCATCATGTGCTTTTGAGGTCTCCTCAAGTTCTTGTTAATAATTCAGCCTTTGCCTGTTCTAGGTTTATTGCTCAGAGAGACAGTATCTTTTGCTGGGTTGAGCATATGGCTGACAGGAGCTATGTCAGGTAAGGAATGCAACCTTTAGTTTTCCACCTATTCTTTTTTGTTGTTAGTCAGCTTTGGAATAGAATTATAATGCAGTCATGTTTGTAACACCTGCTAGCTTGGGTAGCCTTTTAGTTGGAAATATCTGGAAAAATGCCAAAGATCTCAAGTGTCTTGAATACTGTCAAGCTTTTGCTTATTCTGTTTCTTGTTGCAACAGATGAGAACACGGCCAGTCCTCAAGCAAACTGGATTAGGTAAGAAAGAGTTTTTAAATGTCATCGTCTGTGGCACCCTGGACACAAAAATAAATGTGTTGTTCTGACTCATTTCCACAAAATAGACAAATCCTTATCTCATTCTGTTAACATGTCATAATTGTCTTAGAGATGTTGGCTGTGGACTGTTCCTCTGCTTGGAGCTGTATTCATTAATATTTTTCTTTTATTTTTTCTTTCTCGTATAATGAAGTAAAGCTACTGAGCTGGACAAAATAGCTGATTCCTGATTTCATCTTAATGCCAAGAGCACTGTGAAAGTTATGGAGAATGTGTAAATATAACAGTTACTGACAGTTGTTGTTTTGCAATGAAGCCTTCGTACATTTCTGTAACAGCCCAGCTATACTTGATAGGTGTAATTCTGTTTGTAAACATTCGCTAGGCGTAGAGATGCCCTTGCGATTTTGGGCTTTTTCAGCCCCTTCTCTTTCTACTGCTGTTTAGAAACTACTTGCTGGAGAGATACTTTTGAACTGAGTGGTATGTGGCATGATGAAATACAAATCTCTGTGACTGGTAAAATTCTTAGGTATATTTTTTTGGTAACACTTTAGTCTCACCTCTGAAAAAAAAATCAGCGCTTGGTTTCTACAGTCTTACCTGTTGGCTTCCTTCAAAAGAGTGATTGTTATAAATTTCACCTTAAAGGCTGTTAGTTTTGACTATGAGTTTGTAGTGTTGGTAGTTATGATGTGGGGCAGTGCCTAGAGTATGGGAGGAAGAATAAGCTTTTACAACCTTGATACAATAAGAAAGGATGGATTGTGAAGAGTGTAGCCTGTATTGCTTTCATTATAACTCCTGTCTGAAGAATTGACTCATGGTATACCTTTTCCTGCTTGGGTTCTTTGCCAAAGAAATAAAATGGTAGCTTTTTTTCTCATCAGGATTCATGGCCCTGTCAGTGCCAACCTATTGTGAAATGAAACATGGGGATTTCATTATCAAAAATTTTAAAAAGCAAAACCAAATAATTGAAAATATTAATGCTGTAGGTAACAATGTCCAGCTAAGGATTTGCACATCATAACTGTTATTTAATCTTTTTTTAAAAAGCTCAAAATTCTTGCATGGAATACTTATGTATGTGTATAGTAACATGACTAGCTCTTTTTAAGTTGTTATGATAATGGAGCTAATGGCAAGACAGTTGGCACTGTTGCGCTAAGGTGATCTTCACCCTTGCAAGACAAGATATAGTTAGATTAGCACAATTTTTGCAGAGATACACAGTTATCCATGTGTATAAAAGATTGGACTCCTGTTAGCTAGCAGATGCCTGTGTCCTTGACAAAGCTGTTTTTGCAAGATAGATATATCTATAGAATGCGCAGTGATTTGTAGCATATGCCACAGTTTCTTCTCCTTCTTGTGACTTGAAGACATATAAATATTTTGGGGGCTATGTGGAGGATCTTGTGGAGTGCAGTGATGCAGTGATTATACCTTTACTGGTAAGAGTGCCCAAAGCCCAAGGTGTATCAGATTGTCATAGTACCAAGTAAATCTTCTACTCTATCCTTGACACAGTTCTGGCTCTGTGATGGAGGCTGTACTGAACTTGTAGGTATGCAGTTGTGCCTCACCTTTGCTGCCTTCCCAGCCTTTCCTCTTTTGGAAAAAAAAAGTCCTCACGTTTGGACCCAGGTGTGCAGGTCTCAAATAGAGCTTTTTAACTGCAGTCCTGCATCTCCTTGTTCCAGGTGTTTTATTTTCTACCTGTGGCTTTAAGGAAATTTATTGAAATTAATAGAAATTTATTGCATAACATTTTTTTAGGAGGACTCTGTGTCACTAATAGGCAACATATTGTAAATGTTTTAGTTAAGACTTTATAATAGTCTACAGTGGGGGAGGTTGTTTTACCATGGGCAGCTTAAGTACAGCTGTAAGTTCTAAGCTAAATTGAGATTTGAGATTCATATGGAAATGATGTGTTTTATGTAAAAGTAGATACAAGAAAGTAGAGGCATCTCTGGCGCTTTTTTGTGGATAATAAAGGAATATATAGGAATATTTAAGGAATATTTTCTCCTGGCACTGAAATCTGAAGCAACAGAAAATGCTGCTCAAAACAGTTTGGAAGAGTGCTGTCTCCACTCATTATAATTTCCTGGATAGGTATAGAACTAGAAGAGTGGTCCTGATCCCAAAGATAGTCTTGTCTTTACATTTGACTACCTCTTGGAAAAAGAAAAATCCCATCTATTATTTTGTTTCCTAAGTACTTCCCTGCACAAGCAGAATTTACTGAACTCTTCCAAGTGGAAAGTTTCCTGATTTCTAGTAGTGTTCTCTGCTACTTCTACCCTCAGCTTAGGCTTTGTGCAAATGTGACAGAAAGAGGGAAATGGTTCATGGTGGTTCACTGTAAGAATAATTTGTTCTATTAGTCTTTGGTGGTCAACAGTGTTGAGAGTTCTCATCTCTTCCATGATCTTCCTTCTTCTACTATTCTATGTTATCCAGGCTAGCATGAACAGAAGTGTAGAAATGGTTAATTTGTGCCTGAAAGACAGGACATTTTCAGTAACTCTCTCTCCCCCCCCATCTCTCCCCCACCCTCTCCCTCTTTCTCCTTTTTTTGTTCTTTGTAAGTATGTACAGAATATATACAAAAATTTAACACAAAGTAAGAATTACTATGAACACGAAAAAATAGAAATAGAGAAGTGTGGTGCAGTGATTTTTCAGAGAAAAAGTTGCCTGTAGGATTAAGGTATCCTGAAAGTCAGTTCTCTAAACATACCAAGACTCTGGCTGATGGTAGAAAATTATTTTTGTGCAAATGCTTAGCAGCTCACTGCAGATTTTGCAGAATCTGTCATGCTACTGACACATTTGTTTAAAAAAAAATAAATTTTAAAGCTGTTATTCCATTCAGAAAAAGCAGAAATTGTTGCAAAATTCCCTGTCCTGGTTACTGCATACTTTTTAATGCCTTAAAAAAACCTGGAGGTGTATGGAGAGCAGAAACACTTCTCCTTCAGGATTCTTCACGTTTCTAATCTCTAAATATGTTACTAGACAGTCTAGATGTAACAAATATTCACTTACCTTCTCTCTGCCATGGGACAATCCTGTCACGTTGTAGTATGTCCATACTACTTATTGCTGAGCTATTTGATACATCATTCTGTTTGCTCTACAGAATTGGTATAAAATCTGTCCCAAAAGAAAAAAAAAAATTAAAAGCCTTTTTTTCTGATATTGAAAGAATGCAATATTGCCTTTGACAGCAGTTTTCCTGCATATATGGGAAATAAACTTAGTGCATAAAGCACGAGTGATTGTAAAACATGTATAGTGATATGGCTGTTTTCATATCTCCTGGTGTATTTTTTACACTGTATTTTAAACCTACTGGAAGGATGAATGATAGATGTGATTAATTCCAACTCACTTGAAAGAAGAGGACATGTTTGGTGTGCATCTTGTTGTCTCCACTTGTTCTGTCATTATTTCTGTCAGTTACATGAATTATCTTTATAACTTGTATTTAGCCTGTGAAATGGATATAAAGACCTGTCAGACTACCTTTTCCAATACGTTTTCTTCTGCAGAAACAAACCTAACATAAATGTCATCTGTGGTATAAGCAACTGTAGCAGGTGGAGCATTGAATTAATGGCTCTGAGAGGCAAGCCAGGAGTCATGATGAGATAAATAGAGTAGATATAGTACATAAATTGAAAAACTTCCTATGATTAAAAATGAATTCAAGGGAAAAGAGTGTATCTTCAAAATTTAAGATTATTTAAAAATCACTTTCTCTTTTTTACTTTTGGAGAATTGTTTAAAATCATTTGCAACTATGTTAATGGGGAAAATTCCCCATTTGTTAAATTAAGGGGATATTTTTCAGCTGTTGATCTTACGTTGTTTTGAACACTTTATAAATACCAAAAGGTAAGCAATTTGCTTATAAGCTATATCTAGTATGATGCCTCATGGTTTGTGGCAAGACACTGTCTTAGTGAAAAATTATAAAACTAAACTGATTGCTGTATGAAAACCCATGTATATTGTCATCAAATGAGGAGGAAGGACTGGTGTTAGAGCAAGTGACTTGAATTTAATAACTGCTGTTACGTAGGAAAGTGATGTTACTGCAACTCCCTTGCTGATGTTTGTTTTATAGCTTCAGATGCAGTTTATATGCTGGCAGAAGATTTGGAGGCTGTGCAAAAGTCAGCTAACAATAAACTAAAAAGAATATGTGGATGATTCATGTAAGGTTAAGTTGCTTCTTATTAGTGATAGCTTGACCTCTTTTCAGTTTCAAGAGTGAAGGTCTGTGGTTACTGACTGTAATAACAGATACTGTAATACTGAGAAACTAAATGATTTAGTAGTTGGGCAAAAGGTGGTAATGTGGTGATTTCTGATGGCTTAAGGTTGCTCAGCTGAGAACTTCACAGAATTCAGCAGCACTCCTGAGAAAACATATTTGGTTTCATGTTTCCTCACAGCAACACACTAGCTGCTGTGGAAAGAACACCTCTTGACCACTCTGCCAGAAGGCTTTTGGAATAGAAAATTCATCCACTGTCTGAGCTGGAAAGCGAGTTCTCTTTGTGACAAGTTGAAAAACTAGGGATGAAATATACAAGTAACATCTGAGAACGCAATTTTGTGTACTTGTTAAATCAGATAAAGTGCATTTCCTGGAAACAGATGTGGTGAGGAACAGAAGGCATCCCCCTTCTTAAAATACGGTGATCTTTCCACATGTTAAAATTCTGTGTCCAGGGGCACATCATTTGCTATCTGATTAGTTCCATGAGAACAGAAATGTAAAAAGCAACATTTCAGCCTTCAAGGCTATACTGTGGACAAGAAGGCTGCAATGATGGCATTTCTTCAAGGTGTGGTTCTTGATAAAGCTGTCTTAAAGTTTTATTGTATTTGCCTCCACATGCTGTAGTGTAGCTTTCATTCTTTATTTAATCTGATTTTTCCTGATCTTAATGATACATCTGGAAAGATGTGGAAAACATAGTGGTAGTGTGAAGTTTTAATGGTGAAAACTTCTGTAAGTTTTGGGTGGTGCACGCATATAAACTTTGTTTTTCTACCTGAAATATGGAGTCATCTTTTAAAGTAAATTTTAAATATCTCTAGTACTGTGTTGTATGGGAAGAAGAAATTATTGAGAGTGCTTCAGGAGACATTCAGAATTAAATGAATGAAGGATCTTTGCTAGTCCTTTAGACTGACAGAAGTGAGAAGCCTGTATTCCTCGTTATTAAAGTCTTGATGACAAATGACTATGAATATTTCATTAGGCAGAAGAATACTTTGTTAGCGTTCAAACTTGGCCTTACTCTTGCATGAATTCCAGAGACATACAAATCAGAATAATTTTATCATTTGTGGCAAAGACTAATTTTGTTAAATAATGCATACTGAATTGCTGGGATTCTATGGGAGCTGTTTTTTAATAGAAGAAAGAAAATTATTAAATTTGAAACTAGGTTTTGGGAGAAAGAAATTTTTAAAAGCTGTCCCTGAAATAAGGTTCTACTTTACAATATGGTTTTCTGTGTAATTAAATATTGGTTATCTGAATAATTACTTAACTAAAACCAGAATATCCTTATGGCCTCAAATGCTTGCTTATTCTGTGTGAAGGAGGAAAAGGAAAAGAAAAAGAAAAAAATACAAAAAGGAGTTTGCTTGCCTTAAAATATTTGCATAATAAGTTCCACACTACATTCCTTTTTGTTTCAATGAGCGTTTTCTATTGAAACGGTGTTAACATAAGAAATGGACAATAAACATGTGCTTAAGAGTCTGTGAACCCTAACATTTATAACCAGGTAATGCTGTAGCATGTGCATCTTTATTTGTCTTCCTTTTTAGAAGGTGAAAATAGTGATCATGAGAAAAATTTATCTGGCTCATGTGTTTATCAGCCTATTTGATCTCACTGGTTTTGTGTCTTGATACACACATCTGTAGATCTGCAGGTCTCGCTACTCTTTGGTTTGAAAAGTTTACAAGCTTTTGCATGTTTTGAGGGAGACTAACAGAAAAAAGCCTCGAGTAAAGTACCAGTAGGCATTCTGCCACGTGGGGTGGGCTGGGCTGCCCTGTGAGCCAGGAGCCATGGATGCCAGTGAGGCATCAGGCCTGTGGCCACACTGAGCATAGGGGATCCTGTCAGGAGCCCAGGCAGGCATGGGGTCAGGCCTAGGGATGGCAGCCAGTCAGCTGACAATGCACGAACAGCCAGGCTGGTCTGGAGGAACAAGGCAGACTCAAGGTCTGTTGAGAAGTTCAAGTCCATGGGTTAGTGCCTGGGTCTGAATGAGTGAGGTGCATGCTTAGGCAGAGACATGGCTGTATGATAGCCTGGACAGGGACAAGGATGATGTCCTCTACTTAAGTGCAGTTTCCAAGAGAAATAAATGCCCTGACACTGCAAGCTTTTGCAAAATATCTGGACATTATTCTCAGCTCATTGTTATAGTTGATAGGCAGTTTTACATGCCGATCTTGCTTCAGTTAGAGCTTACATGCCTGTCTGCTGCAAGTCTGTTTTCTCTTAATGTTTTGGATTCATGAACACCTTAATTATATCAAAGTAAAGGCCACTCAAGACTGGAGTCATTCTGCCATGGATGACTTCAGCTGCTGACACAATCTAATTGCCTTGTCAATGATTAATTCTGGATTTTGCAGTATTTTCTTTAAGTTCTCTACCAATGACCTGCTTAAATTTTAAACTTGCATGATTGTCTCTTCATCTTTTGACAGTTACATTTTTAAAGTGTTTTCTTTGTACATGTAGTGAAATTCAAATGTGTAATGGATTTTGTTTTTATGTGGAGTACCATATGGTTTCCAATTTTGTGACATTGCAATGAAATTCCTGTACTGTACTTCCTTTCTATGTCTGAATTACAAATACATCAACTGTTTTAGAATCTGTCATCTGAAAGATTTTTTTCTTCCTTTTTCATTGACAATCAGTAGTTGAAAGTACAGAATGAACTGTGGTTTAAATCTCCTCGTTTTTTTCTCTTCCCTTTTTTTCCTGGACTCTAGGAGGCCTGTGAATAATTTCTGAAATCACTGTAGATTTGAGGTGCTTGAAAGTTATTGTTCAGAGAACAAGTCCAGCAGAACGTAGCTTTCGCTAACCTGTCACTGTCACATGGGTTGGGTTTTTTCCCCTAAAGCTGAGATATGAATTTTCAGTTTCAAAATCATTATTCATTTGTGGCTGACCTTTCTCAGTACTGAGGAGAGGAAAGCAGCATGCATAGTCTGTAATGTTATTTCCTAATGTTTGCAGTCATACCTTTGCTGTCAAACTCATGAAGGTAGCGTTTCCCCTGTTTCTGGACTGAATTAGGCGAGAGATCTGTAGTTTTACCTTGGAAATGCTTTGTTTGTTTTTGAAGCATCCTTCAAAAATAGGATTGCATGCTAAACACTAACTTCAGCAACATTCATTATTATCAAATGCAGCTTCTGTTAACTCATTTAACTGTGAGACACAGCTTGATCCCATTTATGTGTCTGCTTGAAGGATGGTTGTGAACTTAAAATATGACAAATGTATAAAAAGTAAATGTTACCATTTAGAGAGGCTTTTTTTACTGAGGTTTGGCCATTTTCCAGCTAATATTATGCTTCACAATGAACTAATAGGTTGTGAGAAGTTGAGCCAAGTGTGAATAATCAAGTGTTGTTATGCGGTAGGTGAGACTTTTCACATGAGACCTAAAGCAGTCAGCTTCTCCAGAAGATGGAAAGCAATTATTTGATGAACAAACAGATTGCAAACCTTGATAAACTTCATTGTCTTACTATGAATGAAGTAAATAAACTCATTTTATAGCTGTTTATGTTGATCTGGTTTAGGTACGGGGTGATATCAGTACAGCCAACTAACTTGAAGAGATTTGTGCCTCGCAATCCATAGGTGGTACTGAACTACTTTCAGGCAGTCAGCAACCCGAAGTATTTCTTAGATGCTGTAAATATAGTGGAGTTGCAAAGGTTGGATAGTGGAGTTGCACAAACCAATAACTCATTGTCTAAGAAGAGATATTTCCATTGCTGAAGAGGAATCTGGTGTGCTAGTGAAAGGCCCAGGGACTGCAAGGGAGTATGATTAGAGGATGTAACCGCACATTTTATAAATTGGGAGAACAGATATGGAGAAAAGTGAAACTTTTTTTCTGGAATACACACCAAAATAGTCTATCTTGATACCTTAGCCCATTGCTGTACCATGCTTTCAGGGGCAGGTTTTGTCTACATCCTGTTGCTTCCCACATAGTGGTTGTCTTCACTAACGTAAAAGTTGAGCAGACTGTTAGGTCCCCATGCCTCTGATATAACATCCCATTGTAGAATTACTTCAGTTTTCATTAGGGAGCTAACTGGACATAGAAATATTTATGACTATCTCAAATGTCTATTACTACAGGAAATAAATAATTCATTATAGAGAATTACCTTTGTACAATTGATACCATGAGGATATAAATCTGATATGGCAATTTCCAAAAACGCAGCACAATATATTGTTTTTGCTGGAACACCCTCAAATGAATAACTTGTTGATGCAACCATTGTTTTTCTAAGCTGGGTAACAAACCTTCCATTATATGAAGAGTAGTGATGGGAGAAAGTCCATTTACAGAAATGTGAGTATAGTAAAAGTTTACTGACAGCTGGAACAATTCAAGGAATCTATATACAATATGTAATTTCTGGTGACATTGGGAAGGGTTTTGTGTAAATCTGTCAGACTAAAAGCATCATTTTGATTTTGTTGGCATGGTTTTATTTGCCTTATTTGTTATGCTTCTGCTTCTGTAGATTGGTTGAAATAAACTTTTCACCTGCCAAATGGTAGGGGAAAAAAGAATAAAAGGAAAACAAAGAGAAAAAATTAAATTTTGGTGACTGAGTGGCATTAAATAAAGGAATGAATACTTTGTGTGACAAATCAATTATCAAACTTTAAAGTGGGAGGCTGGACTTCAGTTGGTCACATAGTGTGCTTGAACCAAGCGAGGCAGGCCAGCAAGATTAAAGGAAGGAGATTCTTATCAGCCATTTTGAAGGAAAATCAGCCTCTCTTTTCACAGAAAGCCAGCATGCTGCAGAGATCAGGAGGAAGGACTTAGAAAAGAAGAGCAAATGTGTTTCAGGGTAAATGACACAAGCTTGAAGTAAGAGACTGGGGACTCCTGGTTGTAGTGAGAAGCTGAAAGAGTTTGAGATGTCAGGAAGCTGAGACTGAAGTCAAAACAAGATGTCTTTTGGTTTTACTCTTTATTTATGTTCCTTGCAATAGCCGACGTAAAGGGGTTTTCAGAAACCCTGTTAATTCTGTGCATATATTTATTTCACCTCACACATATCTTTAAATATCTTTAAAAAAAGGTATTTACAAATACTCTTGCTGTGGAGCTAAGAGAGGGTTTCAAGGCATGGGAGAACAAGCTGCCAGCATGCCTCTGTGGCTGAGATAGTCTACAAAGTCCCATGTCTGACAAGAGAGACCAAAATGTACATGCTTTGAGCTTCAAGGGACACTTAAAGCAAACCATAGTGCTGCCTCTGCACTGTTACCTGGCAACAGTTGATGAGGCTTCTGAGAGGGCTGTTGCAGTGGGACGTTGCTGTAATGTGCAGAGAGCTGTAGCTTGGTATGTCTGTGCAGGACACACCTTTCAATACAAGGTGTTACTGTTGAAAGGTACTAGTTTGTCCAATTTTTAAATAGAACCTAAAGCGTATATAAAATACGATTTCTGCAGTACAGGAGGTGAGTTCTAGTCAAGAGTTTCTCTTAAGTTCTCCAAACTCCTCAGATTTTATTTGAAATGTTGTCTTTATTTGTAATGCTGTCTTGTAAAAGGAGCATCCTTATCACACATCACTCACACCATATAAAGATATCCTTCTTAACTGGATCATGTCAGGTTCTGTTTTGCTTGTCATGCTTTTATAGTGCTTCAAAATTTGTTCTTTTAGCAGGTATTCTCTGCTTGAACAGTAAGTTAGGAGCTGGGGCTGTTTGCAAAGGGTATCCTTCCTAAAGGGGAAATGACCCACTGTCATATGAAGTGATATGATAGAAAATGGCTGAAGGTGAAGCATTGTTAAAAATGGAATACAGTAGATCCTGTTTCATATTGCCTGTACAATCATCTACTTTTAGTCTACCTTAACCAATAGTTTGGTGCTGCTTGTGGTGGTGACATACAACCATTTTATCTATTCTCTTTTTCTGTTTTTCAGAATGATACCACAAAATGCTTTTTTCTTTTGAGTTTTGAAACCCCACAGTATTGAACACAGAGCTGAACAGTATGTATAAAAGAAAACTAAATTGGTGCTAATGACCCAGTGTATGATACAGCATTCTTACCTGTCATATTTTCCCTTTGTAAATTAAGTTCAGGCATTCTCTTAAGTTTCTTCCAGACCATCTGCAGCAGCCCAAGAGTTAATCTGAGAGAAAGGCCAGTTTGGTATTTTATTCTGTGTCTAAATTCTATTCTGAAAGTTCGTGGGCAGTTTTGTTGTTGTTATTAAATTGTTTCTCCTCAAGATCACAACTCTTGGAGGTATTAATCTCCTTCAAATCCCCATAATCAGTAGGAGTTGAAATTGATTAGTGCTTCTCAGTGTGAAATAGCTGACAGGAGCAAGCTCTAAGAATTTTTGCTCTTGTCGGTATTGGCATTTATTGTTTCTCCTGGAGTGCTTGTTTCTTTTCACTTAATGGGATAGCTGAGTACTTGGGTGATATGTTTTTGTATTAGTTGACTTCAGGCCTAAATGTCAATTGTGTAGACTTGTATGATAAAGATAAATCAGATATTTCTTATTGATGACCATACATCAGAATGTGTAGTAAAGTTGATCAAGGTCTAAATTACTCTTCAAATTTATAAGGCCAGACATTGTACTGGTTTTATATCTGAGAGAACTGGAATACTGTAGCAATATTGTTTGCTATTCCCAATGTAGAAATGCATAAGCCAGGAAGATAAGAAGAGGTTCACCAGTAGTTATATCAGTTTGTTAAGACACTATTCTTCTTGCTTTATGTTAATATTAACAAATAGTAAGGTCTCTTTTGAGTTCAGATCAGGAAAAAAAAAGTTTGTTTTGGTACTTCCTGTAGATTAAGGCATCATTTAATAACATACACAGGTATAACAGCTCTGAGATGCTTCTGTGTTTATCACCACCTGCTGTTTTTTATCTGTACTTCCAAAACCCTAACTGTTTTTCAAGTTCACTGTGAGCAGCAGTGGATACTGGCATAGTCCAGCCAGTCACTGATGCTTTAGACAGTCACAGAATCACAGAATATGCTGAGTTGGAAAGGACCCACAAGGATTGCTGAATCCAGCTCCTGGCCCTCCAGAGCACTATCCCCAAGAGTCACACCATGTGCCTGGGAGCATTGTCCAAATGCTTCTTGAACTCTGTCAAGCTTAATGCTGTGACCACTTCCATGGGAAGTCTGACCACCCTTTAGGTGAAGGACCTTTTCTTGATGTCCAGCCTAAACGTCCCCTAGCACAACTTTAGGCCATTCCCTTGGGTCTTGTCACTGATCACCAGAGAGAAGAGATTAGTGCTGTCCCTCCTCTTCCCTTCACAAGGAAGTTGTTAGAGGTCTCCCCTCAGTCTCCTGTTCTCCAGACTGAACAGGCCAAGAGACCTCATACCTCATCATACAGCTCATCCTACAGCTCATCATAGAGCTCATCATACAGCTTCCCTTCAAGGCCTTCATCATCTTTGTTGTGCTTCTTTGGACACTTCTCTATAGTTTTAATGCCTTATATTTTGGTGGCCAAAACTGCACATAATATTCAAGGTGAGGCTGCCCCAGAGCAGAGCAGGGCGAGCCAATCCCTCCCTTGCCCAGCTGTGATGCTGCCCCCCAGGACACAGCTGGCCCTCCTGGCTGCCAGGGCTGCTGACTCACATTCAACTCACCAGTGACCAGGACCCCCAGGTCCCTCTCTGTGGCACTGCTCTCCAGCACCTCATTCCCCGGTCTGTCCGTACATCCAGGCTTGCCCAATCCCAGGTGCAGAACCTGGCATTTTCCCTTGCTGAACTTTATATGGTTGGTGTTGCCCAGCCCTCTAATTTGTTGACATCTTTCTTCAGGGCCTCCCTGCCTTTGAGGGAGTCAACAGCTCTTCGCAGTTTTGCATCATCTGTGGCTTGCTTAGTATCCGAGTCCTGCCTCTTTTCTGGGAAGACATCAAGCCAATTGCTTGGTGGTTTTGCCTTGGTCTTTGTTACAGTATTAAATTTACTGGCTATAGACCCAGAAAACATAACCCAAATTTTACATTTATAATTTATTAAACTTAATTCTTTAGAGATTCTTTTAATAACTGCTCATTGAAGATAGCTGCTGAAGTAAGTTTAAAATAATGGATTCTCTCTCATATGCCTATTATTATTTTTGAAGCCTGTTAGAGAGAAATTATGCAAATTGGTGTCATGCTAGGCTACTGCACGCCTGCTGGTAATGCATAACAACTAGCTCACTGATGAAAATGCTTCATCTTAAGCAAGAAGTCATTGTTAGTGCTAAGAGAGATTCTTCATATCATGATTAATAGTTTATTATTTTTCTTATGGATAAAAGAGAGTATCTCTTCTTACTAAAAATCTGCATTAGAATAAAACAGCTGTAAAATAAATACTGGAGGATTATGGTGGCAGAATTATGATGGATTGCATTATACAATTAAGGTATATTGTGAAACAATAGGCAGATCCCTTCAAAATAATAAGTTAGTTATTGCTCACTCTCTGTGAATGATGAAGTGGCTTTAATTCTTCAGCTCCTGCTTGTAAAAGACTTGATAAATAGATCAAGCTCAGTATTAATTAGTGTCACAATGATCTTTAGCATTAACGAAGCGAATATGCTAGGATTGAACCAATTTATTTGTAGCTCCATGACCGCATCCTAAGCTAACAGACTCTACACACACTACTGTTGTCTAATACTGGGCACGAGAAGGAGTACATGGAACACACAGTTCTGTGCAGGATTGGCTAAAACAAGCTCTCCCTGTGAGGAAGCTATCTTGGTACTGAAGAATTCTGATACGCTTAGCAGGACAGAAATCCAATATAAGATAAGCTGGTTTCAGAAAATAGGTCACTAATGTAAGGTTGCAATTACTTTATTCCAAAGTTTATCCTACATCTGTCTTAGATTTCTTCTTCCTTGTCCATACACAAAGCTTATCAAACTTTCTGATTAAAACTGCAGTGAAGAGCCTGGTTTTGGTATGTGGGTCATCATACTGTTGCAGCCCTTCATCCTTTCTTTTTAGCACTAATAAATGTATATTGTTTGCCCTGTTACGTTGCTACCAAAGGGAGCAGAGAAAACCTCAGGTATTGATTTTTCACACATGGGGAGTGCACCTGGTAGTCACCTGTTTTACCACCTGTAGTTTGTAACTGAATGGGCTCATGGGATTATAAGATTTATTTTAGAGCTGAGTTCACAGCTTGAGGTGGAACTGATGTGTTAGCTGTTATTCCTTTTTCACTGCTTTAGTGTATTTTGCTTGTTGCAGTTCTATTTCAGTAGCTAATATTTCTGTAATAGGAATGTCACTGATCAGAACTGATTGTTTGAGTTCTTAACAGGCTTTCAGATATTTGGATCTGGTCTTGGAAAATAATTTCTGCTTAATAATATTTAATTAATTTAATAATCATGCTAACTGACTAGGTACATAATTTTGCAGCATTTGGTCCGTGGCCTTGAAGACATGGAACTGATTAATTAGCAGTCAAATACATGAAATGTATGTAGCTCTGTGTGAATGATCAGGGACTTTATTTTCAGCAGTACTCAAAATTTAAATAGAAGTTTTTTTTATTTCTGTTTTCTTAGCAAGATACTCTTTACCTCACAGGATGACTCTCAAAAATACTTGGTTTACCATGTGCAGGAAATGATGTTTTGCAATAATTTGATTCTCAGCAAAGCATTTGGTCTTTCATCACTGAATATAATTTTCTGTGTTAGTCCCAGTTACTTTCTTAAATGCACCATGCCTACCAGAAAACCTTGGAAGTGTAATTTTCTGTTAATAATACATTTTTATAATTCTGTGACAACAAAAGAAAAATATATTTTTTGCATACTGGCAAGAAGTGCAGATTTGCTACACTAGTCATCTCTGTTAATTATGCACTCTGCATATGCTTTGACCATTTTTTTCCTTAGCTTTCAATGTCAACAGTGATGTTAGGATATTTATGTTGAACCTGAGTAAAACAGTCTTGAGGTTTTTTGAGAAATCCTTTCTCACAGAAGATTGTATGCAGACTTTACCAGGAAGTAGAAATCCCCCAAATAAAAAAGTTCTTACAGTTTTCATAAAAGACTTAGGCTAGAGGAATTGGTCCCCTCTGAGGAGTGGTATAGGTCGAATTTTGTTCTTGATACATTCTGATTTGGTTGTTTTCCCTATGTGCTAACAGTGGCAGCTGCTGCAGATACTTTCTTTTGGAGATACCAGAGAAGAGAAACAATGAAAGTTATTATGATAGTATCTTGGGTAAAAGATGCAGACTGATCAAATTAATTAGTTTACCTCATAAAACAAGTTGCTTTTTAGCTTTCTTAGTTTTGTGAATTACTTTTTAAAAATCTTTTCATTCTAGTTAGATTTCAGCTGTTGCGCATATTCAGTTAAAGAAATTCAAGTATGAAGACCAGAATAAAGCATATTGTATCTATAAAATCCTTTGGAAATGAGTGGGATTGGATAATTCTAATAGAGATTTGATTGTTAATATAATATCATTGACATGAGTTAAAATTAGATAGAAGAATCAAAGCACCAAGAAACTTTCTGAAGTATTACAGAATATTTACAGGAAAAAAAGATGGCATGACTAGACTTTACCTTCACCTTTAAGACCTTCCTACTCTAGAAAATCCCAGGTGCTGCTTGTTCTGTTCTTGATTCTACAGTAGATTGAGGGAGTGTTTAATTTATCTTAAAGTGTATGACCCCATTCTGTTCATGTTAAGCAGATCTCTTTAAGACCATTACTGCACTGCTGGCACATATCATCCATTTAGAAAATGGCTTGAGGTGAAGCAAACTGTATAGCTGTTGTACCCACATGAAGATGACTTGGAGCCATGGGTCTGTGGTAAGAGGGAAGCAACTTCAGAATTAATTTCTGGGAAGCAGAAGAAATCTGACTTTTATGGGAGATGCAGTTGTGAAGGATCCAAGATGCAATGTTACCTGTACCCCATAAAAGATGGAAGTGTATCAAGAGTGTTGTGGCATTTGGGAGTCACAGAATGAGGTGCTAAAGAGTTCTGGAGTAAAATAACTTTGTGACTCAGCAGTGAAGTTGGGAGTGCTTCCTGATCTGACACAGCCAGGCTGAAAAACTGAAAATGCGCATCCAATTAGAAGATTGTAGGGGAGCTGGTCAGGGCCAAGCTGTACTTTAAGTTTGCCTTCATACATCCTGGATCTATCTGTTTATGAAACTGGCTGATCAGGATGATATATTCACCCCTGCCCCAAGTAGTTTGATTTATATGGACAATACAAAAATGATCAAACATTATTGGACAAAGGTTAATGTTGTTCCCATAAATATAAGGGTCCAATAACAGTTTACTGACAAACATTTATAACACAATACATGATTATGCAATGAATCTAAATTAAAAAATGTACTGGATTATCTGGACTAGGCACATGCATCTTTCCTACCATACATTTTCCAGGATATGGAAATTGAGAGTTTTCTGGTTTTGATTCAAATATTTGATCCAAGAATTTGAGTTAAGGTTATGTTAAAAGTACCTTCAATTCAGAACTGACTTAAGGAGTGGTGGTGTAAAATTTTTACCATTTGAAAAAAGTGTTCTTTGTTCTCTTTATTTCTAGAGAACTGGGTAACATTTAGATGCTGCCATGCTGGTCAGTAGCTGGTTTTTGGTCAGGTTATTAGGGTTAATACTAGGAATGTGGTCATGATTCGTACTGTGATGAACTGGAAGCATAGACAAGACAAGGGAGCAAATAATCACAGTCACCATCGAGATGGCATCCAGACACAATCCATTGCCACTGGTTATCACTCAGCTCTGACCCTAGGGCTAATACGACAAGTCTAAAAGCCTAGAGTGTCTAGTCCATCCATACAAAGGAACCAAAAGAAAAGAAAATAATGAAGATGCTCCTGAATTTAAAGGACTTTATGTAGACAAAGAGAGTGTATGTAAGCACAAATAATAAAAACTTCAAGAAGTTTAAGTTAGAACATGTGGAAAGGGAGAACATGTTTCCCACTCGTGTTCTGTTTCCAATTTTGAACACCCAGGGTTGATTTCATGGCTGGTATATTCAAGCAAGACTTGTTCTGTGAACAGAATTTAGCTGGAATGTTCTTGGGGATCTACTTTTCATCTATAAATAACAACAGTTCTATTCTGGTTGTCCTGTTTTGTCCCTTATGTTTGCCTAGTGAAAATACGTGATCAGCTAAAGTATGGTTCTTTCTTTGTAAGTTTTGTAGCATCAATAATAGCTTTTGAACATGCTTTTATCCTTCTCCTTCATCTTCTTCCATCACTAGCTTTTATCCCTAAAAAAACTACCCACAGCACATTCTGTAGTCTCTCTTTCTGAGTCCAACTGAGAACAGTTACAGTATGGTGTCTTGATGGATTTTGTTTGGTATGCTTCATTTCAAGATATTGACATTCTCTTTGTTTTAACCTAGCCAGTGAGAAATAGCAGGAAGAGAATAGCAGAGGATGCAGTTCTGACTATTGATTTTCTTGTGCCTTTTGTTGGTTGATTAATTTCTCTAACAATTGCTTCTGAGCTAGCCATCTGTGTGTGATCACTACTAGCCAGTATAGGGTCTGTCATGGCTAGGTGAGGCCGTAGCTGGTACTGTCAACTTCACCTTCTGAATATTTCCACCAAGGAGTTATAATTTAGTGTGGGACCAATACTGAGTCCTCTTTAAATAGTGAAATACCTTACTTTTGAATATGTCATTCCTACTCGTCCACAGTGTTTGTAAATGCCAGAAGTGCATAAGCCAGCTGTTTCACAAGAGAGACAAGAGTGCTAAGACAAATGAAACATTGCAAAAAGGAGACCTGTCCATGAGTTATTTGTATGGAAGCAGTATTTTCACTACTTTCACTAGCATTGGTTGGCATTGCTATCATGTCCCTACCAGCTATAGGAGAACTCAAAACTGTCTAGTACTGTGTATCATGACTGTTACAATGCACCAGGGTGAAGTGAGACTCTTAATAATTCTAAGATCTCTACAGAGGATGCATCTTGCTGTAAGCTAGAAGAGGGTGCAGTTTGGAATGCAGAAGGGAATCACTCTTGTGTAGGAGTTGAGTGAGGCAGTAGTGAAAATAGAAGAATAATTGTAAAGCTATTTCTCTGGCTTATGAGTCCCTTTTCTTCCTATAATTTTTGAAGAGGAGAGCTGTGATAATAAATTTGTGAGAAAAAGTTGCTGATTTCATTCCAGATGTAATTATTTCATTAACAAAATCCGCATGCTCTATATAGAGTTTGGATATTTTTGTTTAGGTAAATATCACAATAGAGCTTCTGGGACACAATGTATTTTTCTAGATGGCTTTTCTGAGGCTTTTTAGAGCCATGGAATATAGTTGAAAGGCTGTGGTTCAGAGATGTAAAATTGATTTGCGCGTGTCTGTAATCTATACTTGTTTTATGATATCTTATATACATAATACATGCAGTCTGTTTATCATGGGGATACTGTTGAGGGATGATAATATGCAGTCGTTGATTCTAACGTTGATATTAGAGAGAAATATTTTCTTTAAAAGTAGAAAAATGTTGCTTGCACATTTGTCTGGCATGCCTGACCTGATTTAATTTGTTCTGATGGTAAAGGTTTATAAAATATAAGAAGTCAGGTGTTATGAGAGAATTGTGAAATTTACTTTGATGGGGAATATCTCTTTTCATGGATAAAAGAAAGAAACAGTATCAGTGGCTGTCTTCTTAAATTAGGACAATATTTGATTTCTTTATCATAAGATGCCTTCTCTAGTACTGAGTTACTTAGGGCTTCGCACTGTATGTATGTCTGCTTTATTTTCCAGGAAGCCATTGTATGGATTGTTTCAATATAATGCCAGTATGATTGGACTAGAATCATTAGCCGATCCCTCAGATACCTGGGAAATTATAGAGACTATTGGGAAAGGCACTTATGGTAAAGTCTATAAGGTTGCTAATAAGAAAGATGGAAGCTTGGCAGCAGTAAAGATTCTGGATCCTGTCAATGTAAGTAAAAAGTGTTAAATTTTAACTTCAATGTGAATTTAAAAGAATTCTTAGAGTTGAAATATAAATCAAATGTTTAAGATGTTGAGAACATCCAGAAGGGAACAGTTTTACAGAATCCACTTACAGAAGGAGTTTAGTACCAGCAACTGAATGATGTCTTAGAATTTCATCATCTTATTTGACAACAGTGTTTGCCTAGTTTCTATTTTAGGTCTGTATTTAGGTATTAAGTGTAATTTCTTCTGCAACAAATTTAGTTGTCTTTGCTTGGAACATGCAAATGATGAGAAGGCATTGCTCACAGGGCCCAATATGGCACGGAAAATACAAGATGGTGTTAACCTTAATGTTCTTGTTTTGTTCTGTGTACTCTCTGAAAGAGTTACTTTTCCCATCACAAAAACACTGTGAACTTAAAGATATTTTAGAGTTACCTTTTATAAGCACATAGCAGTGGGAGGCAAAAATTAAGAAAAAATGAGAAGAGCACACCCCAGATCATCAGAGCTAGTTCTCTGCCAGCTCTGGTTTTAGTAGGTATTAAATCCCTAACATCCCATAAGCTAGTGGTGAAGCTAGTGATGAGAACCAAGGCCCTGCTTTGCAAATCAAAATTTAACTGCCAGCTGTTCAGGCTGGATCAAGCTGGAGTTGGATCATGACAGCTGGGCGAAAATAAATCCTAAAAATTGTTATGATTCTATCATCAACCACCACTAAAATTCATCATGGTTTTGTGTGTATAGAAGAAAGGTGCAGAGTCAGCTGCCATGCAAAACATTACAGAGGAGCTATTTAGGGGCAGTTTTCAGTTTGGCAGGTCTATTGTAGCTACACAGTGGCTGGAGCTCTGGGCTTTGTGGTTTTCGGAACCCTAACCCTAGGCGTAACCCTAACCCTAGGCATAACCCTAACCCTAGCTGGAGCAGGTGGTATTGGGACCTCTCTTTTATCCATCTGTGGAAGGCACAGGTTTCAGTTTTCTAATTGTCAGTTTTGTGTGGCAGTGAGGATAGTTTCATTACATAAGCACCCTTCTGAGGTTTTTCCTATATGCTCTTATAAGCACTTTTTTGTAAATGTCAGCGAATTCTTTCATTAACAAGTACATAGTAATCTGTTCTTATGTATTATGTCGCTGTTTTTTCTCTCTTTGTTTTTTTCTGTTGTATGTTTTTTATCATAAAAATGTATTTGGTTTTATTGGTGGCCCCTTTGAGGCTTAGTGAGATTTTTCTGTTTATTCCTATTGATGACCATAGAAAAAGGAAAAAGTCAAAGGTTCATGCATTTACATTTAGTTCATATGTTAAAAACAGGCATGATTTTAAGAGGTTAAAAGTCATACATGTGTGAATTTCTTACTTGGACAACTGTGGAGAGTTAAGTATGATTTTTAATTTTCTTGTAAAGTATATTATGTACTGAAAGAATTCTTGAATAGCAACTTCTTGATTTACACAGGCTTCACTTTTTTGTGTGCAAGAAAAGCACAAGTGGCACAATTCTATATGCATTAAATGTCCAGTATAGTGTACTTTTTATGTTCATTAAAGTAAAACTATCTAGAAGTACAAACTAAGATAAAATTAGTTCTTTCTATCCACGAGAGTTCATTCTTGCTTTATTTGGAGTCACTGTTATTATATGTTCTGTATATTTGTGTTTTTTTGTTTAGGATGTAGATGAAGAAATTGAAGCTGAATATAATATTTTGCAGTTTCTTCCCAATCATCCTAATGTTGTTAGATTTTATGGGATGTTTTACAAAGCAGATCAATATGTGGGAGGACAGCTCTGGCTAGTACTTGAGGTAAAAACATTTTGACAATATTGCATTCTACCTTAGCAAATGTGGTTGGAATTTTGTCTGTTAATGCTATAAGAGTCACAGGCTTTCATGATTTTCTGATAGATGATGTGTCATAGCCTACTATTAAAAATCACATCCGAACTTGAAAATTTGTTTAATAGGGAATGGTCTTGCATTTAATTTCTGTTTGAATTGCTACATTCTGCCTCCAAAATAAGCAGGTTTTGGGGTTTTTTGTTTTTGTTTTTTGTTGGTTTTTTTGGTTGTTTTTTGTTGGTTGTGGGGTTTTTTTGGGGTTTTTTTTTTAGAGGAAACATTAGATAAGACATTTATCTAAGCTTTTGGGGAACTCAGGCATTTGAGGGGAATGCAAAAGATGATGAAGTAGTGATGGAGGGGAGTTAACAAGCTGCCTACTGCAAAATTGAACAGTGAAAGTGTAATGGGAAAGTCTGTTTTATGGTAATTTTAAACTGGGGGCTGGCTGGTTGTTGTTGGGAACCTAGTAACAAAAATGCCTTCTATTAACTCTTCTTGTTCAGTGGCAATCAGTTCTCTTACAATGGCAAATGCATTTTGGTCGTCTTGTTTCCAGTTAAGTGACTGCCAAAGTGGGTTGTAAAATGAGGATTTCTTTCCAGGCTTAATGGATGCAGAACTCTGCACAGGCAGTTACTGCTCTGATGAGCAGTAACAAACTAGTCAAGCATTTCTTTCTTTCATAACTTGACTGGAAAAAAGTAGGATTCACTTTTTAATTATTGATTGTTTTAAAAATTCCACTCCCCATTCTTGAATGATGACTAGCATCAGAATAGGGAATCTTTATTTCTGCTACAAGCTGTGGAATACCAACAGATCTAACTTCTATGTACTGGAGCAATATGTAGCTCAAATGAAAACTTCTGAATGTGTTTCCTCTTAAATTTCAAACTACTGAAAAGTGACCGTAGTATTTTTAAGTTGGTGTTAGTTTCTTTGTATGCATGCTGGCTTTGTGTTGAGTTTGGGCTTGATTTCCTCTGTGTTTTCTTTTTTAATAGAAGAGTCTTGTCTCTAAAGGTCCATTAAGTGCCAAATGACAGAATTTTATAGAGCAAAATTATCATATACTCTGAAATAAAACCACATGTAGAATTTGAACAAGTTGTATTTGTGTGTAAACTCTATCAATTAATTATGTGCATTTTAGGTAGCTTTTGGTGCACATAATCCAAAGTTTGGAAGAAATTTGAGATTATAAAAAAATGTATTTTCCTTATATGGAAAAATTTACCAGACAAATTATTCCTTGCCTTGGAATTTACAGCAGATTTATGCATGCATAGCAGTGATTTGTGATACTATAAATTAATGGGACATTTTCATTAAAAGGGAGTATACAAAGTATTCAGGCTTTGATTCCTGAGTCTGATGAAATACATTAATTTTATGTATGACTTCCAAAACTTCCAATAAAAAGGGGAGTTTCTTTTCCTTTAAGCATAGTTTTGCCATTTTTACTCACTACAAGCAGGACATTACTTTGATAAGTGCTTGTGATAAGGAAGGGTGGCAAAAGTGGACACCTTTAGTATTTTTATGATGATGCAAGTCTTGGACAACTGTGAAGCAAACTTCTCTGCTTTTTCATGTCAGTGTGCATCTCTCCACCTTTTAAAGAACTACCATTAAGCATAAAGTGGTGAGAAAGTTTTCATATTCATTTTGTTCGAGGTCTTTGCTGAGTTTCAAAAATAGTGTCACAGACAGCTGCAGTAGTGTTTGTGGGATATATTTTTGAGTCAGGCATTCATTTACCATATCCTACCAAACAGCTGTCAGTCTGTTATTTTTCATTTGCAACCAGCTTGGGTTTTTTTTAAGTTAGGGCATATTTTTATCTATTTTTTTGAGGGCTAGAGATAAATTTAGTATAGTCTGTCTAAACAGAACATTTAATGCAATGAAAGCAATACAAAGAAAACTTTAGCTTAATGACTTGTCAGCAAATGGTTAGCTATGGGAAGAAAAACATGCATTTTCATGTAAATACATTTGCTCGTTGATCTTGACCTGAATGGTCCCACAAATTTTAAGAAAGGTAAGAAAAATACTCCCTACTAACAAGTTAAAAATCAAAGTCAAATTCCTACAGAATTTATCAATGTATCAAGTGATGAAATTTTCTTCAAGGTCCTTTCCATGAACTCAAACTTCTAGTCTAGTGAAATTTTTTTGGTGCAAGGGGAGATTAGCAATATTTATTAGCATATAACAGAAATTATTGGTTGGACTGATACACAGTTTTTCATAAAAACTGTTTGAAAGATGCAAATCATGATAATTTGTTTAACTTCATACTAGTCTCCTGATTTATACTGTAGTATTTTAAATTGATAACGTTAAATGAACCTGTGTTGAAATGCATGTGATTCTGTGGCAGAAATGCTGGTAAGGGTGCTGGCCGCAAAAACCAGCATAGAGGAGAAAATTCAGTGTGAGAAAGGCAGTCAATTCTCCCATCTTTTTTTCTTTTTTGGTCATACAGTTGTGAATATCAAGGTAATAAGAGGAAAGAGAGAGGAGAAAGAATGGATATTAATACCTGCTTAAAATGGTACGGACAGTAATCTTAAGGTTCGGATCAGAACATTGATTTACAAAGATGCTAATTTTACCTTTTCTCCTCTTCTTTTGATATTTAGCAGCCCATTAGTAGAAAATGCTTGCAAGATGCTGCTTCTCTGGATTAGAATGTTTCTCGGTTGTTGACAGCACATGGCATCAAATCTGAGTATAGAGATAAAGCTTCTGTCTTTTTTATATTGCCTGCCATCAGGAGCATTGATGGAGTGAAAGTTGAAAATGACTAATTTATTTCTTCCCAGTTATCAAGAGCATCAATCTTTTCTGTCTGATCTTTGCACAAAAGGATTTTTTTCAAAAAGACAATGCATGTATTGTTGTGAAAATACTCAAATAATGTAAATTTGATTTATCAATCCTCTTTTAACACTTAAATACACTCCTATTCATATTATTTTCTTTTTTAATTATTTTTGTTGCATTTTATAAATTACACTTTACAATTTTCAGTTTTCTTTTCCCTCCCCTCACTCAGGCTGCTGTGATTTATATTAACATCATGAATAAAATGAGTTCTGTTGTTCCCAGACTTGTGTTCTAGCACAGTTTTGCATAGTAAGTGTTTATAGCCTAAACAAGTATATTGAGTAACTGAGGACTTGTCTTGCTTTTTTTCCCTTCTCCCAACTGCGCCCTTTCCAGCTGTGCAATGGAGGTTCTGTCACAGAGCTTGTCAAAGGCCTGCTGAAGTGCGGCCGAAGGTTGGATGAAGCTATAATCTCATACATCTTATATGGTGCTCTCTTGGTAAGGATGTTCCTTGGGCTTGTAATGACAGCAGAGGGTGCAGCTCATGTATCACATACTTACATTTCCATTTATAAAGTATGGTAATGTGAGCAATATTACATGGGCTGTTACAACAGCAGGGGTTGTATAAAGGCATGTAATCCAGTGGACAGCTGTTTCTTTAGAGTATGCACAGATTTTCTTCATTACATTCCCTAATAGCAGGGTAATTGTTTTTAGATAAGGGAATAAACTTATTTTTGTTATTGCTGGTATATAGGGCCTTCAGCATTTACACAATAACCGGATCATTCATCGTGATGTGAAAGGGAACAACATTCTTCTGACAACAGAAGGTGGAGTCAAGCTTGTTGACTTTGGTAATGACCACTTCCCCTTTGTTTTCTTGATACATGCAGTTTAGCTAAAGGCATACATTTACTTTCCCCTGGGAAGGCAGAATGTCACAGCAAGGCTTTTTCAGAAGCATACTCGGAATTATTTTAAGAAGGAAAATGCAATAGAAACTTGATTACAGCAAGAATAAAAATTCTGACTAAGAATCAGTAGAGTTTTAATTGTTAAAAGCTTAAACATAATTTAATAATTTTTAAAAGTTCTGAAGCTAGCATTTTATTTACAAAGCTCTTTTGCATTTCAGAAGAAATGTCAATTTCAGGGCAGTTGTCCTTCTAATTTAAATTTAGATATTCTGCCTTTTGCATATGAAAAGGAAACATTATTTCTGAAATGGCTTTTGATAGCCTTAAGCATATTTTTTCCCATCTGAGCAGAAGGTAAAATAGTCCCTTGGGTCCAAAACTCAACATCCATTTAATTTGTGATTATTGCTTTTAAGTTTGAGCATTGCTAGTCTAGATGCGTCCTAAGAAACAAGGAGAAAGGGAGGGAGGGTGCTAGAAAGGAAGTTGGCAATAGATTTAAAGTCCAATTTTTATTCCTTTGAACACACACTTAGAAAAAATAAAATAAATGCTTTAGTCCCTCAGATATGTATGCAAGGGAGTGGACAACTTTATTAAAGGTAACAGAAGTAGATTATTAGTAATATGATTTATTAATGAAACTATATAATGCATAAGGTCATCACCATTGAAAATAGTGTGTGGATAATATGTTTGTTTAGCAGTGCACCAAGGTAAATAAAAATGTTCAATAAGTGAGAGTAGGGTAGAATGATATGTCAAAAAAAATGTGGAAATAATATTTTTTTAAAATAATAAAATATTAAATTTATGCAGAGGAAATAAAATTGTATACTGGTGACGACACAGTACTATAAATTTAACACACATATTGATATATTTAAGATGCTAAAGGAAGCTGACACATACGAGATACCTTAGTATCTTCTAGGGACAAAAATTCATTATTTTGAATTGTAAAGGCAGCAATTAAAACAGTGCTAGGAGAAACATAAGACCTGAAGCAAAACTTGGAGTGAGTCCCTGATGTAATAGAAGAGTCGAAGATCCCTTCTCATTTGGGGGAATTTTGGCAGTCTGATCTGGTTTTACTGCATTGTTGGAAAAGTTTGCTTTTCTCCCCAAAGCAAAATATTTTTATCAGATGTATTAAAGGCCTTAAGACAGACCTGTGTACTGCCACCCCAAATGGCAAGGAAACTGAGACTCCCAGTCTTTCTGGTGTCCCATGAGTCTCTCTGATTCCACATTTAGGTTTCAGGGGTTTGTTTTCTCCTACTTTTCAAGTTAACACAGTAGCATTAGAAAATCACAACAGATATGACAGGCTCAGAAAAAAATGCGACTTAAATCTTGTGTGTTCTTTAATGTTTAACAGTTAGGAAATGCCAAGAAATGCCCATATATCTATGGGCTTTCTGACTAAAGAAATGTCAGGCAACAAGCTTTTATTAAGTTGCTATTTTTCCTGTCTTGTCCACTGCTATAGTAACAGAACGGTCTCTGGGAATGATTTAGGACTGAGTCATGGGTCATGTTGCGTGTAGAACTGGTTTGTCTCATTTTTTGCAGAAAGTGAAAGATAAATAGTGAAATTGCAAGGAATTCAGGAAGAGAAGGGACTTGCAGTTCAGACAGCTGAATAACATCAAATTGGAGATTATTCTTGCTTCTGCTTGTGTTTCTCTGTGATGCTGGAGGGTCACTTACATCAAACTCAGTTCCTCATTTTCCCAATAGGCAGTTTGAAACATCTTGTCCTGCTTTGCAGAAGAGCTGTGTGTTCTTGAACTGCAGCTGAGATCTATTATAGCTCTGCTTTAGGCTTGTGGAGTGCCTGAAAACTGAAAGATCTCAGATTAAGTACCCAAACACAGTGGATGCTTTGGATATTTTTAGGTTAATCCCTGGAACTAATAATCCTCTGCCATTTTGTGGGAATGTTAATTAGATTTGTTGCTTGGTGAGTGGGGAAGAAAATATGTCAAAAGAAAAGGAAAATAATTTCAAATTTAGTATAGGATTGGATATGAATGAATATGATTTATAATATGAATTCTTATGAAATAAGAAGCAAGAAATAAAATCAGTAGGGTTATAAAACAATCAAATTATGACCTATTCAGTGAATGTTATCCATTCAGTCCAGAAAATGAGACAGAATCTTGATCTAAAAAGAGCTGCTTCATATTCAAGGCTGTACATATGGATATTAAGTTACAGAGAGGGTTACACAGATATCTTTAATTGAGGCTTTTCTTTCCTTTACTGCAAGACTTTACAGCTTTTTTTTTTTTTCAGTGTGACACACATTTCTTCCCTCAACTGCTGTCGACAGCATAATATATTTAAGTAAATGATGGTCACAGTAAATTGACTCAAAATGTCTGCAATTTATAATTCATTTTTGTTCATGATCTCCCTCTCTCAGCTCTTTGGTATTGTGCACTGTTTTGGAATATCCCTAGATAGCAGCTATGAATTAAGCTGGCTGAAGAGAGATCACAGTGAAATGAACAGAGGCTTGTTGTATGTCCTAGCCATTAACTGTTTCCCAGTGGTACTCAGGAATTCACGGAAGACTTGCAATTACACTGAAAAATTAAAAACAAATATAAAATTAAATGCTGGAATCAGAAATCAAAGAATTTAATTTATGAATCTCATGTTTTTATTTAATGGCAGCAGTCAATATGTCTTATATGTGTTTCTGCTCATTTTTGTCTCTGGGTAATGCCAAAAGAGCAAACCACTGTGGCTTTTGTTTTAAAAAAATATTAAAGCAAAATATATTTCTAATTCAATATTGGCTTTGTGTCACCTCATTGGAATGCTACTGAACTGAATTCATTCAATTGTATGTTGATCAGAGCACAGAAGATTTGCTGTCAAAGTTCATTCTGATTTGTTAACATTGTTTGATTGCACACTAGTTCATTCTTTTGGTTTTTTCAGTTGTGCTTCAGTAGTTCATGCCCAGTCAGCAAGGCTCTGAAGCTAATGTTTTGTTTTAAGTATGTGCTTAATTCCATAAGTACAAGCTGCAGTGTGAGTTTGAGCTTCTGAGCTTTTCTCATTAGGGAAAGATTTAAGCAAGTGCATAAGTGTTTTATTGAGCAGGAGCCTCTGGAAGTACGCTAGTGAACAAATTTTTGGTCTGTGGTATTTGGGCAGTACATTTCTGAAACACAAGTTTTTAAGTCAAGTTGTAATTTTAATAGTTCCCATTTATACTTATTAAAACAGCAGAAAGAAATCTGAGATATTTATGTGACAATTGAATTTTTGAGTTTGAATAAAAGTGCTTCAAACTGAGAATCATTCAGAGAAAAAAACCTCTTAGAAACGCTGAAGAAAACAGTGAGCTGGAATTGATCAAACAAATAATTTGCACCTACTTTGGCCAGGCATTCTGCAGTTGTGCTCACAGGTTTGGATTTTGTTTCCAGATACTTGGAACAAACTTACCGAAATGACAATGAGTTTGAAGCCAAGTTTCTTTGATCTGTTTTGTTGCAGGTGTTTCAGCTCAGCTCACCAGCACACGACTGCGCAGAAACACCTCAGTGGGAACACCCTTTTGGATGGCACCTGAGGTAGGCAATGGTGCTTGACTGGCTTGTCTCCATTCTTTGCAATGCACACTTTGTTGCCACTTCCCCATAGTAAAAGGGGATCTTTTCTTCCCTCCCTTTTGGCTGTGTTTCTGCCTTACATCTTGTCCTCTGTTCATTAAAAATAATATACTTTGAGTGCACAAAATGGATTTCTAATAATCATTATTTTAGTTTCTGTAGTGTTTCCAGAAAAGTGCAGCAAACCTACAAATAACTGGGAGTCCTAAGAATGTTATGACTTTCCAGTTAAATACTGTATGTTTTGGGGTGCTCGTCCGTGATGTAAATGTGGACTGTGGGGAGAAGGAGGAATTCCTTCTTTCTAGTCTTGCTATAGTCTTGTACACTGCAAAGCCCTGATTGATCTATGTGTTCTTTAACCTTAATTGTTGACTGGGGACCTTTAAACTTAGACACATGGGCTAGCATAGATTAAAAAATGGAGGAAAATAATTCACAGGTATCTTAGCCCATATTCAAGTATCTTACTTACATAAATATACATACTAGTACCCAGACATAACCCTTTGCCTTCTATTTCATGAAGCTCTAAAAAGTTTTAACATATAGTTGAACAAAATTTTGTACTTTACCAAACTTGGGGGTTTATGAATCTCATGTTTTTATTTATTGGCAGCAGTCAATCTTTTGATATCAATAATATCAATCAATATCAAAAATATCAATCTTTTCCCACCCTGCTTTAAGGAACACAAAATACTTCTGAAAGATATGGATTATGAAATTTAAAAACAAGAATTGAAACAGGAGTGGTCTGTGTATTTGTAAGTTGTTAAGCCTTTGCAACAGTACAAGCCTCTTTTCTGTTAAAGGCCACATGAAGTTTGGGGAATTTGGGATGGAATTTATCTATTACAAATGCACACAGGTCTATTTCTGTATGTTGAAGAGTTAAAAGTATCATGCAAACATTTGTTTTAAAACCTTTCATACTTTTTATGCCTCTATTTTTGTTGCTAAGGAAGGCTGATTATAGCTGAGCAGAGAAAAGACACTGCTGTAAGGGGTCTAAAATTGATCTTGCACAGTCTGACAAAGAATGGTTGATATTTCACCATCTCCATAACAACCAGTTTATGTCACAAAGGAGACACAAGATACCTTAGAAACCACTGTGCAAGCATTATTTATGGAATCACCTTGGTTGAAGACATTTCTAAAATGAGATCTCTATAAAATACTTCTGTAGATAATAATGGACATATTATGAAAGATTTTATTGAACATGGATTATTAAAGGTTATTTTTATGATACTGTTTTGCTTGAGTAATTGCCATCAAGGGCAGTAATCATACCAAATTTATTTTCCCTGCTATGTTGAAGGTATTTATTCTCATGGCAGAAAGCCAATGAGATAAGCAGATATTTTAGATCATATTTTGATCTGAAAAATTTTGACCTGAAAATACAGCACACGTGTAACCAAAGTATGTTATGTACATGGCATATCAAAGAGGAACAGGTGTAGCTTTGACTACTTCCTGTTTTGAAAAGATCTGTTGGAAGAACCAGCTCAGTACCATAACCATAGTAACCCATATCACATTTAAATGCCTGTGTGAGACATGCCAGGCTTCCTTGCCAATCTGCAAAACAGCTGTAAGGTGCTTAGATATCCATTATGCTGTTGTTGAAATGGCTTTTAAATGACAGGTTGCATAACATGCTTGCTCAAGTCACTGCAGTTGCTCATATAAATGACAGGTTTCAAGTGATGTGAAAGATGCAATTTACTTCATTTCTGAGGAGATATTTCTGGTATTTTAAAAATAATCACCAAATTTTTTATGTGAAAAATGGGAATTTAGAACTGCAATAAAATGAAAAGGTGTGCTTAGGTAACAGTTTATTAGGAAGAGTATTTTCTAGATGAGGTTGTGGTGAGATCAGTAAACAGTAGAAAGGCACTTAACTCACTTTTTTGCACTCACTTGCAAAAAAATCGTGCTGCCTAAAGGTTTTTGACATAGGATAATTTATGTCAAGCCCCAAAATATCATAAAGTAAGTGCAGAGGAATGAAATGTTGCTAATCAGAGAAATAGAAAGCATGAAGGCTTTTTTTTTAAATGGACTTTAACTGCCTACATATGAAACATAGTACCTCGGTCAATTCATAAGGTAATCATGGGATCTCATCTGGCAGTGAGAAAGATGGATTTATTCTGAAGGGGGAGTGAAGAGGGGAGATGAAAAAGCTTGCCTTGAAGGAAGACACAACAGTAGTGTTTCAGAATAGAATAAAGCTGACAGGAAATATTTTCCAATGTAAACCCCAGGAACATAAAGCCCAGAGAAGAATGATGCAGGATGTTCCAAGCTGACAGATAGGAATAACTAGATATAAGCAGGAGACAAATGCACTGGAAAGTGGAATTGCTAGATCAGCCTGGGTCATGAACAGTCTGTAAAATGAAGAAAACCATATTTTAAGATTAAGTTTGCAAAACATATCAAAGGGATTATATAACACAGTACTTGAAATAGCAAAGGTTCAGAGGAAAATAGTGGTGACTGAGGGTGGTGTAAGGAAGGTGTTCACCTCAATGTTCTTACTGGCAGCACTCAAAGTATCAGCTTAACTGCTTAATTTTTGAGTGACTCAAGCATCCTAGCTCTTTTTTTCTGATGACTCTGAGGCTTGTTTGGCAGTATCAGGACACAAAAAGATCTGTCCTTGCACGTTTGTTTTGAGCAGAGCTTGTGAGTCACAAAAATTTTGCTGAAAAATGAAAATACTGGTAAAAATTATGCTGTGAGGAAGCAACAGAGAAATGTGACAAGGATAAGTTAGTTTGAGAGCAGCTTTAAAGCTTTTCACTGAAAATGAATAGTTGTTGTTTAACCTAATTAATATTGTTTCATACTTAAAAACATAGACTCTCAGAAACTGAAACACTGAATACAAGCATACCAATAAAAGATAAATAAGACAGGATAGTGTTAGTATGTTTAAAGCTGACTATTACTAAACACTTAAAGCACTTACCTAAAATCTGCTTCTATAATACTGAAATAAATTGTGTTATGTGCTAGCAGGATGAATCAGATTTGAAGCTTTTGTACTGAAGTGCCTTTGCATTTGTGATTCTAAGCATTAACATGTCTTGTTTTCAACTTCCAGTGCACAACTAAGCAAAACCTAGTTCAAATAGAATTGGAGATTTCTTTTTCCACACATATGATTAGATTATCATGGTCCAGCTGAAAACTTGAAACAAGTTTTGTTTCAAGGCTCTTGAAACAAGCTCAGTTAGAATACCACAATATAACAGAATCACAGAGTCAAATGGGTGGAAAAGACCTCTGAGATCATTGAGTCCAACCTATGACCAATTATTATGTCACCTAGAA
The DNA here is from genome assembly GCF_001522545.3 of Parus major. Taxonomy (NCBI): domain Eukaryota; kingdom Metazoa; phylum Chordata; class Aves; order Passeriformes; family Paridae; genus Parus; species Parus major. The sequence goes on along the minus strand of NC_031776.1, from coordinate 18,136,745 downwards.
CATTGCCCTGAGTGCCATATCTAATCCTTCCTTAAGAACCTGAGGGATTGTGCCTCCACCACCTCACTGGGCAGTTCATGCCAATGTTTAATCACCTTTGCTGTGAAGAAATTTGTGATGTTCAACCTAAACCATCCCTGACACAGCTTAAGACCATGTTCTCTTGTCCTGGTTCAGATTGCCTTGAAAAAGAGGCTGACCTCCACCTGGCTACACTCTCCTTCCAGCAGGTTGTGGAGAGTGATGAGGTCCCCCTGAGCCTCCTCTTCTCCAGGCAAAACACCCCCAGCTGTCTCAGCTGCTCCTCACAGGACCTGTGCTCCACACCCTTCACCAGCTTCATTGTCCTTCTCTGGACCCACTCCAGCACCTCAATATCCTTTCTGAACTGAGGGGCCCAGAACTGGACACAGCACCCGAGGTGTGACCTCACCAGTGCTGAGTGCAGGGGACAGTATTGTCTTGGCCCTGTTTGCCACATTATTCCTGATGCAGGCTGGGGTGCCCCTGGCCTTCTTGGCCATTTGGGCACGCTGGCTCATGTTCAGCTGCTGTCAACCAGCATCCCCAGGTCTTTTCCCGCTGGGCCAATTTCCAGCCACTCTGCCCCCATCCTATAGTGCTGCATGCTCAATCCCCTCATTCAGACCATCAGTAAAGATATTAAACAGGACTAGGCCCTACACTAATCCCTGGGGGACACCTCTAGCGACCGGACACAATGGATGCAACAGCACATTTCACCACCACTCTCTGGGTCTGGCCATCCAGACAGTTCTTAACCCAGTGAAGAATGCACCTATCTGAGCCGTGTGTTCCCAGCTTTTCCAGCAGTATGCTGTAGGAGATTGGACATCAAGTCCAGGTAAACAACATCCACAGCCTTTCCCTTGTCCACTAGGCAGATGACCTGGTCAAAAAAGGAGGTCAAGTGTAGCAGGCAGGACCTGCCCTTTCTTCTGGCTGGGTTTGATCCCCTGGTTGTCCTATGTATCCCATATGATCACACTCAAGATGATGTGCTCCTTGTGTATATATGTACATATACAAATGTACATGTTTGATCCAAATTTAATTTCAAGAATGGAAATAGAAGAAGATACTTGAAGTCAGAAAGAACTGGAGAGATGCTGAAGTTAATTTAAAACTGCAGGGAATATGCTGTTATATTTTACTGACAACTGCTAAAAAATTGACACTGGTAAATGTATACTTATGTTTTAAAAGGAACATAATTAAAGCATGGTTGATCCTTTGAAGGATTAGGTGTTGAAATATGACATATCAGACACATCTGTAGGAAAGGTTGTGATATTGTGGTAAAGATATATGAATTCTGTAATAATGAGTTAATGACAGGTAAGATATTTGGTCTGTTTTCCTATTTTCAGAGATATTTTTGATGTCACAATAATATTTAAAGCTGTCTCAGCTCTGTGTTTTGAATATTTGTTACCATGCTGGCAGGAGGAAGTAATGATTAGTAAGATTGCCTCAGACACAAGTTTCCTTGTCTTCTGCTGAATCAAGGCATTCTCCTGGGATAAAATTAAGAACATCTGAGGATCAGAATAATTTTCCAAAGTGTTAGAACACTAGGTGACCAGCTTAAATTGTCTTTCTTCTTCCAATGTTCCTTTGTATTCTTTTTAAACTTTAAATCTGATCGTGTGTGTGAAATAAGTCTAATCCTGAAACAATGAATAATATTTGCATTGTTTCAGTATGAAGTTACGTGTCTGCACAATCTAATGAAAAATTAACAAAACTAGCTGGTGAAAAAGCACCTCACTAAGTAACTTTCATTAATGTAATTTAAAAATATACAAAGAGAAAAATACAATTTTACAGAACCTCGCAGCAACTTTTCTGCTGAAGTTGATATTTGTGAAAAAATTCATTGAATTGTAAATATATTTAATATGTAGTTAAATACTGAATTGGGAAAACAGCATAAAAAGGATTATCCCATCACTAACCTAGTCTTTTTGAATAGGTTTAGGTTGGAATGGACCTTAAGATCATCTAAGTCCCCTGCACTAGGGTTTGACACCTTCCACTTGACCAGGTTGCTCAGAGCCCCATCCAACCTGACCTTAGACATTTCCAGGGATGAGCATCCACAGCTTCTGTGGGCAACCTGTTCAAGTGCCTAACCACCCTCACAGTAAATAGTTTTTTCCTAATATCTAATCTAAACCTACTCTCTCTCAGTTTGAATCCATTCCCTCTTATTCCGTCACTACATGGCCTTATAAAAAGTCCCTTTCCATCTTTCATGTTTTTAATTAACTCTGAACATAGTGATACATTCCCATGAAGCAATTTAGTTTAGTCTCATCTTGTCATATTTCAGCCTATCCTATTTGTCAGCTCTTTGCTTACAGCAAGAGATTCAAGGTCAATTAGCTAAAATTAGCTTTTTGCATATGCACAATTTCACTGTACATTTAATTGCCACCTAAGCAAGGAATTTTGTACATGCTGATTTATAATGGACTGTAGGAATCTGCCATTTAGTATAAATAGGATATAGATTTCAAGAATATATACACCCTTTTCTGCCTGAAAGCCATTTGAAAATAGTTGTACAGTGGAAAAGTATGCTTTTTTTGTGATAAATAATATTATACCTTCTCTAATGAGGAAAGTTTTGAAAATATTTTAACATCTTCCATGAAAGTATAATAACAATTCTTGTGTAATTAAGGATAAGAGAGAAATTAGCTCTTATTACAGTTTTTCAATTTTATAATCTTTTTACTTTGTAAATTACAGTACATGAAATAAGATTGAAAGCACTATTTACAAAAAAAAACCCAAACAATTGTCCTTAGAATAAAACTTTACAGATGGAAATAGAAAAATCTGCTGCTGCTTTTATAGAATTTGTGTGTATGTGGCATCATGATTAATCAACAGTGAAATATTTGAAAATTCTACTCATTTATGACGTAAAAATAATACATGCAATAAATAAATAAATGTTAAAGTTGAAAGTAAGTAGCATTAAATAATTTGTCATATAGATAATATTATATTAAGCCTAGGATGAAAAGGAATTTCCCTCTTGACATACATTATGAAATAATATCCTGTTTTTCAGGAGGTTAAGATGCTGGGACACTGCAGTGTACTGGCAATTATTTTTAGCAAATATTAGCTGTCCTCTTGAAATGCAGCATCAGGTTTGAGTGCAGCACTGTGGTTATGTGGAGCTTGGTAAAGGCACGCCAGAGAGCAACTACAGAAGTGTAAGTGTGGGAAGGCATGAGGGGAAGAGTGGGAGCAATTGTTCCCAACAGATAAGGCAAGACTGCATGGGTGAACTGAGGGATGTAGAAGTGAACTGATTTGCTGAAGAACTTATAGCAGGTCAGTGGCAGAATGTGAGGTTGAATTAAGTCTCTAAATGGCTGCACATGATTGAAATGCCTGTGACTGAGATGCCACCTTCTGAGAGCTGACAGATGATTTTTTAAAAGATTTCTTTTTCTGAATACAGATTTATATTTCTTTAAAGAAATTAAGGAAATTGTCTTTTCTGTCCTGGTTTTTCCCCTGCTTTCTTCTTTTTCTGTGACTCTCAAACTGAAGCTTTAACAAACTGCTGTAGTAAGGAGTTGTATTGAAGTTGCTTAAAGGCCATAACAAAAGCAGTGGATTTAGAAGGCTGAATTGCAATACAGAGGTTTCAAACTTTAAAGGACATTACATACAAGAGAGGCAGAGAGCGCAGTGGGACAGCACCAGCAAGCTCTCCCTCAAAAGCAGAGTCTAGCAGAATGCATCCCCTCCTCCTTTGGCTCCAGGAGAGCAGACATGCACCTGGGAGGTCTAGCATGGCAGGTGAAAAAGTACATGGCAGCTGGAGGAAACCTCTGCCAGGGAACCTCAGGGAACACTGCCAGTAACATACATGACATAGCTGTAGTCTTGCGAAGGGATGTGGAGGAGTTGTTTCTATTTTGTTTAAACAGCTATGGAGGGGTTGTAAAGCTTTAATGTAGGGTGTTTAAAGATTTGAAAGACAAATCAAAACAACACACCCAAAACATCAGAGAAAAGCAGTTCAATACAACATGAGTCTGCACTGAGCTGCCTACATGAAATATGTTTACTTAGGAGAGTGGAGTGGACTCTTAGTTTTTGCTTTCTTTGTGAAAGACCATTTGAAAATCTGTGTGAGGTGTGTAATAGATATACTTACTAGTCAGGAGTAAATCTGTGGATCAGAAGCAAAATGTGTCAATTGTATTACTATGAGCAGTACTGAGTTTGTGATGGTGTCATGGTATAAAAGCAAGATTTGTGTGCTTGAAAGCCTGTCTGTTTTTCCTTACTATATCATTTGATCCAATAAAAGTTTACATTTACCTACAAATGTAGCCTGTAGCCAGAGCAGTCTAATGGTCTCAGGAATATTTCCCTTGGGTGAGTTAAAAATAAAAATAGATTATTCACAGCTGGTAAAATTTGACTACTTGACATATAATTAATTTACAATGAATCAACAATAATTGTGATAATTGCTTATAGGACTTATTTAAAATGTTATTTAGTACTTATTTTGGCAACATTTATAACAATTTTAATAATTTTCTGGTATACCATGGTAACATTTGTATAGTGGTACAAAATAAGGAACTGAAATCCAAATAAGAAAATGCAGGAATATGGAAAATTGCTTTTTTTTTTTAATATATGGATGTGCTTGAAGATTGGAAGGTAAAGAGGGAAAGAGGAAGTGATGGAGTGGTAGAGATAGATAAGTATTACTTTGGTTTGTCTAATTCAGTATCCCCAGTGCTGCTGTGTTCTATCATGAAAGGCTTTTTTGATTTTGGTACATAGGAATTAGAAGAATATTTAATATTATATTTCCAATGTAAACAAATGAAGTTGGTTTGTATAGTGTAAGATGGAGCCCAGAAGTTCAGTTGTTTCATTTCACTTGACTGGCACAGCTGGTAATCTTCTTTTCCTTGCAGCAAGGGTAACAATTTAGTGCCACGTTAATTTTCCATGCGCAGTGCTTCTCAGCAGGGCTCACACACCACATAAGCTGCTTAGTTGGCTCTGTCAGCTGAGCCCAGCACTGCCTCACTCCAGCAGCAGCAGCCTTGCTAGCTCCAGGCTCCTTTCTGCGCGTGGATCAGCAGCGCCAATCGTGCAGCAGTCATCTCCAGGTAGCACATCTGCACTGCTATTGTTAGCGTATGCTTGCAGCTCTACTTTGTACAGACACTGTATGTACTAAGGCAAAGTGAAAGTAAGTTCACTTTTAATAATTCTGGGTAAACTTAAAAGGGTTTCATATATTTTGCTTCACCTGAACATGTGTATAGCTTCCTCTCCCTGCACAAGTTAGCATGACCACTGTCCAAATAATAGGTAGTTCTCTCTATTAATTATTTTCCTTCTTTTGAATCCACCTTTGATCTGCTGCTGCACTTGCTGAAGTTCAGAAAAATACTTGTACTGATTTTAGAACAAGGAGAATTATATGTCCTTTAATAAAGTTTTCTTGTCAGGGCATAAGTCATCTTGTGTATCTCTGTGAATTTTTGTGTTTCTATACAACTTATAAATCACACAGAATGCCTAGGCACTGACTTCTTTAAATTACCTCCACTTAGTGTGACTGATTATGTACCATTTTTCCAGACCTTTGAATTCCCTGTCCCCTCATTCTGTGCCGGTGTGACCCTCAGCACAATTAGTGTTGACGTCTACCATCACACTTTCTGTTTCTCTGTCTGGTGTTTGAATGCTTTTCAACCTACAGCAGTATGTCTGGGCATGAAACCGTGATGAAATTACAACTAAAACAAAAGATGACAGCCTGTCTCCTTAGCAACCCAGGCCACTGTGTGCATGCAGCCAGCCCATGCTGAACTGAAAGACTTGGTGTTTATTCCCATGATGTTTACTAGCAAATTTCAAGATAGCTACATAACCCTCTGAGGCTTTGCCATGAACATAATGTTTGCAGCAAAGCAAATTACATCTTCTCTTTCACTTTTACAAGCAGGGGAGGATTTTGCTGGATATAAAATTGGTACAAATGTGATGTCTTTACACAAGGAAGAGAAAGGGAATAACATGTTCTTCAGTTTCAATTCATGTCTTCTGGGCTCTCTGTCTTCATGTCCCAGTGGGTAGAGCGGGCCTCAGCTGTGCTGAGTGGTATTCTCAGCTCCAAAACTCCAACAAAAAGTAGAGATGTTTCAAGAAAAAAAGTGTCTCTTGTACACAACTTGTACACAAGTTGGTAAGATTCTAATAATAAGTTCCACATATATTGAATACTTGTTTCAAACCAAGGTGATTGTTAAATTCATGTACATTCTGCATATTGGGTGAAGAGAGTATCTTCATTTTGTCAAGCTAATGGTCTAAAACATACTGATTCAGATGGTCCACTGTCTGAATTTCATTTTAAAAAATAATATATATTAAGGGGAATATTTTTTCTAAAATAATCACCATAGACTCTATAATAGAATGGAGGAGAATCTAATGGTGTCTAATTCCCCTTGGTTAGAAAGGCAGTATATTTGCCGTAGTGTCATTATAGTGCCACATACTATGGAGTGTATCTGTTTGGTGTGGAGCAGAAGACATGAAGATGTGTTGAACATACCTTTCTCTTTGGTAGGTAATATTCTGTGAAGGTGAAAAAAGCTCTAAGACTTATTAGTGTAGTTTGTTAAACTTTGTAAGACCAAGATATACTGCAAAGCTTGTCATTGTTCTGTAGTTAGAAGCAATTGTGATGTGTTTGTAGGGAAAAATCATTATATCTTTGAATGTGGGACACCAGCTATGTGTGTGGCATTGCTGATGTCCAGTGTGACCTTGAGCAGGTCCTTTTTTTCCTTCTTTCAAAAATGAAAATGTTTTTCTCTGCATCATAAAGTTTGAGAACAAATAGACAAGGATTTGCAAAGGACAAATTGGCTGATGAGAATCCAGGCAACTTCCAAGGTATTCACCTTCAGGAAATGGGCTCTAACATTTTATACTAAGCAGGTAAGTATTTTTCATGTGTTTAAAATGGAAGGAGAGCACAGTGCTTAAAATTAGCCACATATGGATAAGCTTCCAAGTCATGGCCTTGGAAGCCAACTTGAATTATTTTTTTTTGAGGAAATGGTATTGAATATACAGATGATTTGGGATACTGTATAGAAAACCCCCAAAATAAACAAGAAATATAAGCTTCCTCTTCAATCTCTGAACAAAATTTCAGTGATAGCTTCTTCTTAATATATAAGTATCTCTGATGGATCTCTACACTGACTTACCAGATTTTTGCATTTTTTCTCTCACAAATGATATAAGAAAATGAAATTATCGTAAAGGCCTCTGCTTGAGCTCTGTAGAAACTGTCTACTGTCCATACTTCATGAGATAGAGTGATCTCTGTGATGAGATCAAGGCTATAGTGAACATTTTGAAGAACTAAAAATGATTACAGAGTTTTTATTTAAGACCTTCTGTTGAAGAGAAGGGAGATGGAGAAATGGTCTTTTGTGACAACTTTGAAAAACACTGTATTAACTAACAAAGTTCTTCAAGTTGATGGAAAAAATCTCAGAATCCTCTTTTGCAGTGCTTACTTTCATTTTCCCCCTTTCTCTGGCATACTAACTGGAAAAGTTGGAGATAGAGAGATCTCAACATTTGTCAAAGCATTGATACGAAATTCAGAAGCATCTTAATTTTTCTTGATTGATTTGCTCTAGGAAAAGAAAAGGAATTAACTGATGTGCATCTTTAATGCAAACCTCCCTCTAAACATTTCAGTATTATTTTAACTGTGTTCAGGATTCGATTTGTGGTAAAATAAGGAGTGAGTGCACTACAGTCCCAAAGAAGAGACAGACAATTTCTGTGGTTGGATAGAATCACTACCAGAGCCAGGAATGCCATGGTTAGGTGCAGTTTATGGATAAAGTAACTAAGAGGTTAAGATGGAATCATCAGCTTCTCCAGGAAAGGATTTTTTATAACAGGTGACTCTCAGCCAGTGGCTACTCACATTGCTGATTTTCATGTTGCAATCTTTGCAAAGTGTTGTTCCAAACTGAAGCCCTTAGACAAGGATTCAAAAGTAATACAGAAGTTAAAAAACCAAAAATCTCTTCTAGGACATAGGTACAGCCACCCTAGGATATGTTCTTTTTATCTTAAGTACAAATTATTAAAGATACTTTAAAAACTATGAGAAAAACCATGGAAGTTTATACTAGCAATATGCAGGGATTCAACAGATTTTCAAAGTAATTGTTTAATTGTTGAAATTTGGGAAGACAAACTTGAGACACAGTTCCAAATCATAATAAAATGCAGTGAAGCTGCAATTTTTGTCTCATCCCTTTGTAAAGATAAGGGCTAAATTTAAACTTTGGTTTGAATCTCATATTTAGATTCAGCTGACATGAATAGTTAGCATATTAGAATGTGATCTGTGAGTTGGCCAGAAGTGTGCATTAAGTCTGTAATGTAAAACAGTTCTGATATCCAAGGAGAGATTCCTGCTTACTTCCATTTTTCTTAGACAAGGTACATGGTATGTTACCTAAGATTTTTTTAAACTACTCAAATGCCCTAAATAAAAAAAAAACAAACAAAGAAACAAAAAAAGGCAGAAATTACTGTTGGAATATCCTTATCTAAAAACCAGCTGTGCAAATCAGTCTATCCTCATGAATAGTCATAGAGGTTAATAAGAATAACATCAGTAGGGTTCTCTGCTATTATAATAGGCTTCTGTAAGTCGTTATTTCAAAAAAAGAATGTAGTATTGATGTTCTTTGTATAGATATTTGAAGCATCCCAAGAAGTTTAATGTATTTTTAAAAAAATATTGTTTCTAAAGAAAACAAACCTAAGAGATTTCTAATTTACTGTTACCTTTTTGTGGTGTTTCTTCTGTCTGGTATATACAGGCAAAATGATATGGATTTGATAGCTACATAATATTTTAGATGTGACTCAAAAAAATACTTTCATGTTATATTGGATGACATGAATTGTAAATTAGATTAAAGCGTTGGTTTCTCTGCTTCTCTTCTGATAGGTCATTGCTTGTGAACAGCAATACGACTACTCATATGATGCTCGATGTGACGTATGGTCCTTGGGAATAACAGCGATTGAACTGGGGGATGGAGACCCTCCTTTATTTGACATGCATCCGGTGAAAACCCTTTTTAAAATTCCAAGGTATGGCACTAGATGGCTCTCTTCACTCACGGGTTTGTTCAAAGGCAGTCTAGTCAAAGGAGAAATACTTGGTAAATGTTTGTGCTTCAAATCCTAAGAATCTCTTTACAAAAAGACAAAAGCTGCAATGTTAAAGATTTTTTTTTTTCTTCTTTCTGGCTTCTACAATAATTTTTATTTAGAACTCATTGAAATTATAAAGACTTATTTTTTTTTATTCTTACCTTAGAATATAAAATCATAACAATATCCAAGTATCTTCCTTCCAATAGAACTTTTCTTAGCTACTACTGATGAAAACGTTTATTTCAAATGGGGAAGCCAACATTTTTAACTGTTAAATAATGTTTTCAAATATTATTCCCCTAGAGTCTTAGGCTTGTTTTACTGTAAAAGAAAAACATGCAATTTGGACAGTGCTATGATGCAGTCTGGCAGTTTCAGCAAACTGTAGTTATAATTTATTTTTTCATTTACCTGAAGATGTTAAAATGTGAAGATTTGGATTGTCATCCATGGACAATCCAATATGAATTATATTAGATTGGATATGAAAAAGGGTATCAATTTCTTTCTATATATAGTCATGTAAATTAGCTATATTATTTCATACTGTCTATATTTGATTTCATTTGTTTTCATTTCATTTAATCTTCCTGAATAAATTGAGATTGAGATTGACAGTGCAAGACAGAGTTTAGCAACAGAACAGTTTTAATAACAGAAGAAACATAGGAATTGTCTGTCATTGATTAGGCTGGCATATACTAGTCTTCCACATTTTGGTTCATGAAGAATCACCACTGACTTAACAGTTTAAAACCTTCAGCAATTCAAGTGTTTGACCTTTTGTTATCTACACAGTTATCATAGGCTTTTAAAATTTTGTCTGATTGCAATTTGCATTTCTGATTAAGTCTATTTATATGCAGATGAAGTTGCACTGGGTTCTGGCTCATACAGTTATCTCCTTCTCCCCAGCTCAGACATGAACTACCATCACTCTTTCCAAAATTATTCATACCGAAGCAGCAGTTGATCTTGTTGCCTTTTCATGACTGTAAAACAGTTCCGGGCAGTTAAGGCAAGGGAGACTTCAGATTACTAAAACAATATCTAAAAATTTTAGCAGTGCTTAAACAGTTTAAAAGGACACAAGTGGTACCAAAAGTAAGAGCAAGCAATAGGAACGATACATAAAGTAGGGCATGTAGAGTCTTTGATTTCTGTCTACAGATTACCTCTTTCTCTATGTGCTGTTGCATCTCTGTATGACTTAGCAAAACAAAGGTGAATTATCTATCTTATTAATCAAATAATGTGTACATTTACCAGATAGAATAGTATCAAATTTTAAGCTGAGGTATTTTTCTCTGCTGTGCATTATATGAGCTACAGCCCTGCTGCTTCTAACTGTGCATTCTTATTAGATGAACTAAGCTATGATGAGTGCTGGTTGGCAATAAGCATCTGGGATATAGGAGACAGAGCTTCTCTCCTGGTGCTTGTTAGAAATCAGTTCAGAGGGATAGCAAATATAACATAAAGGTGCATTCCCCTCTTAGAGTAGCTTGGCAGCTCAGACGTATTCTCAGAGCACTTCCTGATAACTAGGCTGAAATGCCCACAATTTTAACAGCCTTTTCAAAATGAGCATTGAGGCTCTTCTCAGACTGAAAGTGGTTATTCTGACCACTGCATGTTGAGTGTCCAGCAGTGACATATAGAAGCATTGGAGCTCAACTTCTGACACTGTTCAATCCAAAATCCTCTCAGCACAGTAATGGTGTGACTGTGGTTCCCTACATTTTGTTGTTCTGCAAAGAACAGACAATACATGTAATGGGTAATAACAAGCAGTAGATGTAATGAACTATTGATTCATTGATTTTTGTATGTGATTTCTATATGTGTTCTCACAATTTTTTATTGATTGGGCTGATTTGACTTTAGTTTGGAGAAGAGGTGACATTGCTATTACAGTAAAAGACACTGAGACATCACTCAGAGAGTTATCAAGAGTTAGTTCCTTTTTCACTTACATTTTTGACTCCAGTTGATCCGTATCTTTCTACTTCCTTCTGTGTATTAGACTGGTCTGTTTTCTGTGATGCTAGTTACTTTGCATTAGCAGAAAACTTTGCAGTAGTTTTTCAAGTTTTGTTATCAAGCACTGTTTAATAATCAATTCTCATGAATATTTTAAAGTGTTAATAACGGCAAAACTGTCAAAACTAGATAGAGACATTTCTGTGTGTGATTCTGTAGACTTCTGTTCTCATACAGTTCAGTTTCTATGTCAGTTTAGTCATTGGCTTTTTTACTAGTGAGAGCCAATTGTGCTTTTAGCCTTGGCATTGAGTTTCATCATAGTGAGCAGCAGAGCTAGACCTTAGTCTTAAATTTGTATAATTTAAATCAACGAGTCTTTGATTTTATAGGATTTGAATCAACCATTAGATGAATAACTTTGTACTGGCAGTCAGAGCAGTAGCAAAACCCCAAGATATTTGGAAATATCTTCTTGTGTAGAACTCAAGTCAAGGACTTCGTTAAACTTACTGCCTCCAGATTCACGTCTGTGTTATGTAGCTTAGACCAGGGATAGACTAATCTCCACACTGAATAGCTCAGGGGTCAGTAAAGAAGCACATCTGTGGATTCAGCAGAGTCACAAGATGTGTTTTATGGCATTGTGGGATGAGGAGGCCTCCTATGCCCATTTAAATTGGAGACTGAATTTATATCAACAAAATAGCTTATTTCTTAGAGGACAGGTGAACCCTCAAAAATCACTGAGTACTTCAACTTGAACACGTGAAAAAATGTGATCCCACTGTACTGCACTTCCCTCAACACCTGACTAGTGTTTCATAACAGGAAATTCTGGATGCTGTTTTCAAAAAACACAATGGGTTTTTTTAAGGTGTCTAGGTATTAACTTCATGCTTTTGATAATATGGCTTGAGCTGTGAGCCAGATGTTTAAGCATCTTCCTGTGGTTAAACACTTTTCTTGTCCTACAAAAAATGTAGTGTCTGCAGCAAATATCTGATAGCAAAAGCGGAGTGAAAAAGAAAATGCCAGTTAATTTTTAAGTCCGATGTTTCATTAGACTTTGGACTTTATTTCTATGTACATTATGTAGATTTAGAAGAGAAGGGGATACAAATTCCTGGACTAATGCAAATTTTAAAAACCTTTCATACATAAACATTTTGTTGTATGAAGGTGCAGTATCTTGGAAACAGTTGTGATAGCACATGGATGGGACTTTTCTTAAAACTGATAATGAGAAGGAGGCATTATCTTAGCACAAATGTTAATGTTCTGTTTTGCAATAATGCACATATTCTCCCTCATCAAAATGGATTCTTGGATCTAACTAATAAATCTCCTGAAAAGGGACCTGCAGTGCCTAGAGATAAGAGATAAATCATACTGTGAAGACACTGAACCATGAAATTATTCTGTTAACATGTCATCTGCCTAGAATATATTTTCAAATCTCCAACAGAAGGGTCTAAATTATGAAAGGAAGGTGGCCTAGCAAAGTTGGTAATTTGGGAGTTGATACTTCTAACCTCTTCCATCTGCTGTCACTACTTAGGTGTGTCAGTTTTGGAAAAAATGTTACAAAATGAAAGATTCTCAAATACCCTTACACCTAAGCTTTTTAAAAATAGGTCCATAAATTCTTCAAACTATGTTATCTTGTGAGAAATGTTACATCATATCAGTATTATCTCTTAAGGTATCACGAAAAATAACTTGCAATTAATTTAAATTTTGAAAAGTAATGACTACAAAAAATAGTGTGGCGAAGAGGAGCTAAAGATTGTAGTCTGGAAAGGGTGGGTAGGGTGTATGTACCTGGGTAAAGTGAGGATTTCAGATCTTGTTGCGAAGATCCTGCTTTTCAGGACTTGTCTTTTTATATATAGTCTTTTTTACAGGGACATGATGAAGACTAAATTTTCTGGGTTACACTGACAGCTGACACTAACAGAAATTAAACCAAATTCTCCATTCATATCTATACTCAAGTGTTGTTCTGAGAGTAGTGGAAGGCACCTGTTTTAAAATTGATTGGTGATAAGAAATGGCTCTTTGATTTTCTAACTCACAAAATCTGAGAATTAAGTGAAATTTCATTTAAAATTATTATGCTTCATTAATTCATGTTAAATAGCCAGGAGTGAAATGGAATTGAGGTTGTGAGTAGTCATTGAATGGTGCAGTTCTTCACCTGTGTTGAGACTTGCAGCTCCTGGGAGTACTTACTAGTTTGAATTTACTGATGCTTGACTGTGTCAGCAGCTGACCTGCATCCAGCAGGATCAAACCACCTCCAACACCATTGCAACTTCAGCTTCCTGGTAGTTTGTACATAGGCAGTATCTTCGTACCTTCTGTGCCACCATGCACTCATCTTTTATATTGGTCTGAAGAAGTTCTTCAAGAGTACTCAATTACTGTCATTTTTAATGTATGATCATGTCAAGAGAGAGAATAGACAATAGAATATAACTTCACTAGATAAAGTGACTGTGGGACAGCCCATTGCACCATCATCTTGCTTTGTTATATACATGTGACGCATCTGGTATACTGCAGGTAGTTTCACCCATCTGAACAGGTGAGATCCATTGCAGGAACATTTTAAATACTAAGATTTTTCTAACACAGTCTTTCATATTGCAACCTCTCATATCCCAACTTTTCTGTAAATTTGCCATCTGCATTGGTACTGACAAGATCCTGATATATCATGTAGCATACACTTCTACTGCTGTTGCTTGGAATGGTAGAGAAACACAACTACGTATTCCATAACACAGGACAATAAAGCTGAGAGTTGATCGCTTTTGTAAAATAAAATCTAAAAGAATTAAGATAATTGTAGTTACTAGTAATTAAAGTAATTAAAGGAATATGCTGAAAATAGTCTTATGGTAAATAGTTTGACATTAGGAATAGAAGTTTCAGAGCATAATGTTGTTTATTTCTAAATAGGAATGTGAAATGCAGTTACAGCAATGTGACTAAGCTACTTCAGAAGACCAAATTCTGCCTATGGTTATAGGTAGGGCACCTTGATGTCTGTAAAAGCTATGTTTAATTGTCTCAGCAATAAGCTGACTTTTATACAACATTTTATTGTCTGATACATTGCATCTCCATTGTTTTGTGATTGTGTTTTTACAGAAACTTCCAAATACTAAAAATGTAAGGTGGCATGTTGCATTTAGTGAGCAGAACTAAATGTCCTTGGGATTCTCCATACCTGGTGTATGAACAGCAAAGCAATTCAAGAATAGTCTGTCTCTAGGTGAAAAAAGAGACAGGTCTGTGACTAGGCATTGGAAAGACCACTAGTAATTCTTCAGGAGGTTACAGACTGGTCATACAATCTTGAATGGTGAAATATGACTAGATTTTCAAAATTATTTAAGTCCCCATATATGTTGTTGGCTGGCTAGTGGAATTTCCAAGAAGCACTTTGTGGTTTATTTCTGTTACAATGCTTTAAAACTCCATTCTGTGTTTAATTTTTTTCCTAAGATTTCAGGATCATTGGTTTCACAGCAAGTGAAGCATTCATGTGTTTTTAAAAATGTCAGAAAGTGAGTGTGCTTGGCTGTATTTTCTTCCATAGAATCACAGAATGATTAAGGTTGGAAGAGAAGTCTGGAGGTCATTTTGTCCAACTGTCCTGCTCAAATGAGTTATCTGTAGCAGACTGCGCAGGACACTGTCCATACAGCTTTGAGTATCTGCAAGGATGGAGACTCCACAACTTGTCTGGGAAACTTGTGCCAGTTCTTGGTCACCCTTATAGTGAAAAAATGTTTCCTAATGTTCAGGTTGAACCTTATGTGTTTTAGTGTGTGCACATCAACTCTTGCACTGTCATTGGGCACCACTGAAAAGAGCCTGGCTCAGTTTTCTTTACACTCTCCATTCATGTATTTCTTTATTCCTAATACCCATTTTGAGCTTTCTCTTTTCTGTGCTAAACCATCCTACCTATCTCAGCCTTTCCTCATGTGAGAGGTGCTCCTGTCCCCTCATCAATTTTGGTGACTTTGCTGGACTGTCTCCAGTAGCTTTATGCCTCTGTGACACTGGGGAGGCCAGAACTGACACAGTGCTCTACAGGTGGCCTCACCAGGGCTGGTAGAAAGGAAGATAGACACCTTTCTCAGCCTGCTGCCCACACCCCTCCTCATGCAGCTCAGGGTACCACCAGCCTTCATTACCACAAGGGCACAGTGCTGGCTCATGCTCACCTTGGTGCCCACTGGAACCCCCAGTTCCTCTGGTGCAAGGCTGCTGTCCTGGTGGTCAGCCCCCAGAAAACAGAGGTGCAGGGCTCTGCACTGCCTTTGCTGAACTTCTGAGGTTCCTGTTGGCTGTCTCTCCAGCCTGTTGAGGGTCCTTCCCTTTGGATGGCAGCACAACCCTATGGTGTATCAGCCATTCCTCATAGGTTGGAACATGAGCAAACTTCCTGAGGGTGCACTCTGCCTCCTCATTAATTAAGATGTTGAATGGGACTGGACCATTTTTACCCTTGCAGTACACCTCTAGTGGTGGATGTAGGTGTTTGTATGATTTGGCAGTACATGTGTTAAGTCCATGGGGAAACAGTTTTGTGCTATGAGGACAAGGTATTTTAGTATTGTTACTATCACTTTGTCTCAGAGTATGCAGCAGTGCTAAAGGGCAAGGGCTCTGGCTTTATAAGATGTATAGGACTTATTCGTTACTAATTCATTCCTAACAGGTAATGATAAAAAGTCAAATGCATCCTTGGGTTTGAATATCAGATCCAAATAGATTTCTGCCAGAGTTTAAGAGAGTAATGAGTAGCTTGTAGTACTGTTACCTTCATTATATCCTCTTTACTTAAAAAGCAGAGAGCTGTTTCTAAGTCTGTACCAAGTATGCATCTATAACTGGGCTTTTAAGTCTGGCAGTAGATCCAGAAATTGAAGTGTATGCAGTTGCAGCTATATCATAACAAAATGGGGTCTGTTTTCCATTTACCTTATGACATTTTAATATATTTGAGAAAGTGGTAGAATATTATTTTTATATATTACATAAGACAATAGGGAATCAGCCCTAAAATTAAATTATCTTGGTGCAATTTTCCTCCTTTCCTTCCTTTAACTGTTCGATTATCACATAACTTACCTATAACTGCCTGTTTCTCATTGATTTTGTCTTTCTCTTCCTTTTTGTAAGTCATTTACAGATAGAATTTGATTTTGAAAGTGCACTCTTTGTTCGTATATATATTCATAGCCTAATTTCAGCAAGTAATTGTAATTTGTGCTCTGTGGCTTGCTGTTGAATAGGAGGACTTGGCCTACACAGTATGTTTCTGATTTTTGATTCATTAAGAGTCTCTCCTCCAACTGGCTTTCTCATGAGTAGAAAGGTATTGTTTTATAGGTATATTCTTTGTTGCTTCTTTAAAACAGACTGTTTCACCAAACATTTCCTGCCAGTGTAGTTGTTGCTAGAATACAGAAGAGCTAAAATGAATGCAGTTTAAATTAATTCATCAAGAAACTCAAATAATCACAAAACTAAACATGCTCAGCTCTCAATAATTTTCTGAGCAAATAAAAAAAAAATCACTTCTCATGCTCTGTGTGGCACTCCATGCTGCACTCGTCTCCCTCTGAACCCTAGGTAGAAGCTGAGATGCCTGACAGATGTTTCTAGTGACTCCATATGCAGTTAATTTTGTACATTAAATGCAATGTTTTAGTCATCCAGTTTCTAAAATAAATTATTACTTTTCAAAAACAATTGCATAAGTAATAACAGACTGCTAAGATACTGTGAATGCGATTTTGTTTTGCTCTAGTGGAAAATTTCTTGCTGACAAGGTCAAGCCTTGCAGTCTGAGAGCAGTCATGTGATGAAAGGCACATCCAGCAGGAGGAGAGGTGGGAGATGGACATCTACTGTTTATCTCCTTCAGAAGTGAGGATTTGAAATATGGTTTAGCTAGATTTAGGGGATAGAGCTGACCCACCAAGTCTTGCTTTTGTTATTGTAGACTAAAATTATATTAGTTTTAGTGAGCTTTCAAAACTGCTCCCTGTTTCTTGACAGGACTACAGTAGTTAACAACATTGTCTGTAGCTGTCTTTTGGCAGTAATACTGTCAGTGTAATCCTTGCACAGAGTACATACTGATTTTTAAGGAGATTCATGCTATGGTGCACAGTAAACTGGAGGTTGCAATGGAGAAGATCTAGAATGGCTGCTTTTTATTTCCAGTGCAGCAAAATACTTGTGCTCTGCATTTAAAATGAGTTTGAAGATTGTGAGAAAATCTCACAATAGTTCACAACCAATTTTCCACCATTTACCCCAGAGAATAGCTTCCTTTCAGGCAGATAGCTCACAGGTAATATTGCTTTGCCCTAAGACATTCAATGTTCAGGTATTTCTATATGATTGATTAATATACTTAAATTAATAGACTTTGTTTTAGAGATAGATTCTTAGGATAAAAATAATTAAGATAGAGTCAAGTTGCTCAGTAAAGAATTAGGTAGCTATATTTTCAACATATAAGCCTACTTCATTACCTCAAAGGTTGCTTAGAGGCTGCTGATGCTTAATAGATAGGGTTTAGATAGATTACCTGCAGTACTAAACAATTTACTGGGAACAGAAAATAGGCTTCCAATACAGTCTAGAAATGAAACATCACAATTATTTGAGGTACTCTGTAACCTTGGAAACAATTGGGAGCAGTGACATCAGCAACAATTATGTGCTATTTTGTCTTCAGTTTATCACCAAGGTAACCAGAGCAGGTTTCTCTGCTTGAAATTTTAAGAATGTCACGGTCTGGAATTAAGTGAACGTTCATGAAGGAGACTACTTAGGGTCTGTTAAAATTGCATTCTGCTTTCCTTTTTAAATGATCCTTCAGAAATTAAATAGCGTAAATTTATGTGTTTGTTTGGTTTTTATTTCCTTTCCCCCCCCTCTTTTTTTCCTATGAAACAGCTGCAGACAAATAAAGCCTTAGTTACTGTGCTAAATTCTCTAAATACTGGAAAGAAGATAAATGTATTTCCTTATTTTTCCTTATCAGGCCTCAAATACCAAGTATTGCAACTGCACGCAAAGGCTGAACATAGCACAGTGTTATTTTTGGGCATGCAGTTTACCCGCAATGGAGGACATATGATGTTCCCACACCGAGCTTCCTTGAGGGGAGCTCTGCATTAAAGTCTAGTTTCACCAGAGACTTGTATTCAGTGGTGCCAGAGGAAAATACTGGATGAGTAATTCCCTTAGACTTGCTGGCTGTCAAACATCCATAGTCAGTCTGCTTTACCTTGTGGTCGTGCCACATGATAACCATCTTCACTCTTAGTCCAGAGAGATGTTTGGTTTTTTGCAGTGGATTTGGAAAAGGTGATATTTGATTTAAAGTTTTGTTTCATGATAGAAAAACTTGTAATCCCCTTTTTAATTCCTTTCTGATTAGAAATTTATGTGGTATCAGAGCCACACAAATGCTGACAGGCAGGTTACTCAGACCATACAGTCTCTCGTGTGTGGGACTAAATTTTAGTAGAGGTATTTTATATGAAATAATGATAAAGCTTACCTGTCAGTCATGGAGGAAAAAGAGGAGACTGCAAAAAAGTTGCTTTTTTTTTGAAGTCTGGAACACTGTCTTGGGTGAAAGCCGTATCAGTGCTATAAATTTTCATTCATAAAAGTTTAATATTTTGCCTGCAACATCTTACCTTGTCAAACATTTCCTTTTTTTGCATGTGTCTTTATCCCTAGATTGCTGCCCATGCAAAATACACTCTTGTATTCTGTTCAGTTATTGTGCATTTAACGTGTGGTTTTGTAGGGCCGTTGGTGTGCAGGCAACTTGCCATACTTGTGCCTAGGAAATACAAGTTAGAAATTAATGTTTGAAGGAAAGTAATAAAATTCTGTTCTGGTTTGTAGTGCAGTCCATCCTAAAGAAGTGAAACTTAATTACATGACATTAGCCTTGTGGGCTTGTTCCAAAATAAACTTTATCACCTATGGTTAATATTGGAGTTCAGTAGCCCACATCATTTATAGTGAATTGAGCCAAGTAAATTAAATTAGATTTTTGCATGAAGAAAAGATAATCTTTTCACATAGTTTGGTATTGGCAGAGTGACTAAGACCCCATGTACATTTCACAGTTCCAGAGACTTTAATAGGATGTAATCGAAAAATAGATGTCTTTTTTCTATTCAAAATAAAATATGGATGTTCATTTGTATAAAGGAATTAATTCACTGGCTGATAGAAACAAAAGAAAAAGAAAGTGAACTTTTTAGATACTAGCCACATTCTAGCAAGATTGTAATTATCCTTAGGATTGTAATGAATGTGTGTTGGTTATTTTTTTGTAATAAAAAGTCACCAAATGCCTATGTGCTTTGCTCTCTAAAGTAATCTTCAGAAATATGCAATAACAAGTAATCACACTATTTGCAAACATATTTGGTGAAAAGGAGCTGTGCTTTGAAAGGTATTGATTTGCTTGTTACAGTTATCAGTTTGATTAATGTTAAGATTTTATGCAGTATATTTAATCATTTCTCCTGATTAATGCAGTAATAATGCACTACACATATATGCACATTTACTATTAACAATTAGTGGCTTATGTTTCTTTCCTATTAGAGATACAGTCATAAGTTAGAAGTCATAACATTTTAAAAGAGATATTTATTGGAGGAGGTATTGGTTATAAATCTTTATGACTAGAGTATTCAGGGAGTTAATAATGATTTCAGTGGGTTTATTTCATGGTCGTGAAACACCGTTTAGATTTTTGTTGTACTGCATCTTCTCCCAAGAGCTCCTACAGGAGGTGCAAGTTTTCACAATGATCATCAGGCCAAGGAAAAACTCCCAGGCAAGATTCTAGATAGTGCATTCTCTGCAGAAAGGCTGCATTTTACATATGAACAAACTGGAATGTAGTCAGATTAAATGACTTTGAAATGCCTGGTTCCCAAATGTTACAACCCGAAGAAATAACAAGCAGAGAATGGAGAAAGGAAAAAGACAAGAGGGAGAGCGGTAAATAATGATAAAGGACTGGTGAAATGGCCTGTGAGTTCGTTCTGTACTAAGGTTCAGTATTTATATATGGCTAAATGTGATCTTGAGAGTGTAGGGATACAAAGCAATGACCATGTTCAAGGGCTATATTTGCTTTATTGAAAAAGTGTCAGAATTTTTATAGTGTATCCAAAAAAAATTTAGAGGCAACCTGAACATGGCTCTGGTTATCTCTAAGATACAAGATCTTTAAGACTGGCATTTTAATCTACTTGGCAAATGGATGTTGAGATCCCATGAATGAAAGCTGTATTTATTAAAAAAAAAAAAAAAAGAAAGAAAAAAAAAGATATGTCTGTGAGAGCAGAGGAAGCAACTCTTGTGCTCTTGGAAAGGGAGCGCTCATTTTTCTTTCAGAGCAAACCTTTCACCAGTAGCTTGGAGAGTGACAGGGGAAAGGAACATTTCTCCTTTTGAGTGAGTTGGTATCTCCGCTTTGGCATCCAGCACCACAGTCTCTGAGAGCATTAGGAAAAAATAGTAGTACAATCTTTCATCTTTCTACCTGGCTGATTAAAGTGATTGATTTTATGCAGTTTAGTTTGGTTAAATTAGCTAAAATGTAACTGCTAGGTTTCTTCATTCTCAGTATGGTTATATCAGATTTTTTCTTATCAGACTGTTCACATATTAGTACAAGTGCTGGATAAAGATGTTTTGAGTTACAATAATGTAGATTCATTGGGCAAGCTGATGATCCATGATCTGTTGCCAGCTCACAAACATGTCAGACTTTTAGAGCAGTCAGGATCTGCTTGAACTGTCTGGGGACACAAAAAGAACAGAAAACATCTTACATTACAACAAAACCAGAGATCTGACTTGATGAAAGTATGATTTTCTTCTTTGTTTAGCCATTCTATGTGTTATTTAAAACTGAGTGCTCATGTCATGTTAACATGCAATCACCTTAGTTACTCATAATTAATTACTGAGAGGAAATTCAGGAAGGAAGGAAGAATTGTGTTCCATATTATACCCTCTATTTTTATTGTAGATTTATTTTTACTCCTCTATCCTAGTTTTGCCTTTGGGAATTTTGGTTTG
This sequence comes from Parus major, assembly GCF_001522545.3. Taxonomy (NCBI): domain Eukaryota; kingdom Metazoa; phylum Chordata; class Aves; order Passeriformes; family Paridae; genus Parus; species Parus major. The sequence continues at coordinate 18,115,295 of NC_031776.1, read as the reverse complement.
TTTGTCTTCATCATCTTTTCTGTCTCTCATTTTTACTTTTTGCTCTTCTCACTTTGTTAGTACTTTGATATTTCCCCCAGTCTTGGCATTGTCTTGTCTTTCCTTTCGCCAAGATGCTGCTTCCTATCTTCAAAATGTTCCCTTGCCCTTTGTCTCTCATTTGCCATTGCTTCTTTCAATTCTTCATTTTTTCTGAATTTTTAAACTTAGCCAGGAGATCTTTCTTTTCAGAGCTTACCATAGAATATTCAGCATGAGGCATGGGTTAAATCTTGCATTAAAAGAAAAAAACATCCCTCTTGATCATCATGTGTTCCATGATGTTTTAATGTATCAGCTCTGTAGCGGGTTTCTTGGTCTCTTATTGCATCACTAATTGCTTTGCTACACAATATGTCCATCAGTAGTGGTTCTTACCTTAAATGTGATTTAACTACCTTTATCCTTTCTAGATTCCCTACCTTATGTGAGGCAATATTTTTCCCTAAATATTTTTTCCATGGCCTATTCAACTGTTTCAAGGAATGCATGAGTTTTACATTAGCATCTTTACAGGTTTATTGGAATACAGTGTTACTGTGTAGTTGTCATTTAGTTCTAAGTGAGGTTTTATTTGAATTGCAGTCATGGGACTTTTTTGATAATGCATAAATATTTCATGTTTCTTATGCTATGTTTATTAGTCTTCACCCCAGTTATAAGCTGCAGGTATCCATAAGCCCTATAGGTTCTTTGTTTGTTGTTTTCTTTTTTTTTTTTTTAACAGACAAAAATTTACCTATTTTAGAATAAAGCTTATTGGGTGGAATAGAAGAGGGAGCAAACAATTTTCATTCCACATACAGTCCTCTTGCTCAGAAGGCATATTACCTTCAATGATAATTCCTTTTTTAAAAAATGATACTCTTACACATCTTGTACATTTCTTTAGGGTCAGCATTTATTCAGTCTTTTGTTTCAGAATATTTATAATGATACTCCTAATGACCCATTGGAAATATGCCACCATCAACTATTCTATTCCCTCTGCAAGTGTTTATTTCTGAACTAGACTGGCAGAGCTATCAGAATAATACCAGTTCATACAATGCTAAGCTGAAAAACGTAAGTAAAGTTTGAGTCATAGCATATGAAGTATGTGTAATCCTTATTTCCTTTGAAAGTGCAGGGTTTAAGTGCTTGCTTTTGCTGAGTTTAACAATTGAATGCATGTTCAGTACCAGCCACATCAACCGTGTGGTAATAAACTTCTTTTATGGGGTTACTGTTACGTTTATTTGTATTTCTGTAGAGCCTCAACTAAGAAAATGCTTCCCTTTGTGAGATGGACGGATAAGAAGGTGTCCTCCTCTTTGAAAATAACAGCTAAATTAGAAAAATAAATTAAGGTAAAGAAGCAAAAGTGGAAAAATCACTCGTGTGGTTTTGTGAAGCAAGTTCCCCTTTTCACGGGAGCAATGTAGTGAAAACATATTATTGTTGATGGAAAGAAGGCCCCAAAACACATGTCTTAGCGAGTTGAAAAATCTGCTCATGTCACAGATATGCAGTGTTACTTTGTATCCAGGGCAATATGGAGCCCAATGGCAGAGTCACCATGGCATGACAGAGCCTTTGCTCTGCTTTGCCCACCTGGGCAGAGGGAGATTGCAGCAGGAGCACAGGACTGTGATACACTGTTCCATGTCAGACTCCAAATGGTCTAGTTCTTATCTTGGCAATCTTCCTATACTTAAAAGAAACAGTTTGTAGCATCCCTCTGTGTATTTCTTGAGCCAACTTCTAGCTTTCCAAGAGTGGATCTGCTTCACTGGGCAGGGCTTTCAGGCAGGTATCCTATTCAGGCCTCTTAAACTGGCTAATGTACAGTGGGAGTGTGAAACATGCACAGTCCAGGAATTGCCCTTAGAAACTTATCTGTGGGATTTCTGCTTTAAGTTATAAAAATATATTTTACTTCCCCATTAATTTCTACAAATATGCTGTGTAATTGCAGTGTTTTAACATTCCAGCTACAGAAGTGTAGTGTCTAGACACCACCATATGTATTTCAGTCAGGCACAGAAGTATTGCTGTCCTATTTTCATTTCTTTGGCAACTGACATTCTACTGCTTTGCAAATTCACAGAGCAACAATTTTAATAGAAAAGCAAAATACTACATTGCACTAAAGATGAGAACTGGTTATAAATAAAAATTTTAACTATTACTTCCCTTGATTCAATTACTCATCATTTGCTCGTGCCTCTTTAACTCCCTGAAACTTCTGTGAATAAATAAGATAATTGTAAGTCAATTATGCCAAATTTTGGTTGGAAGCTTGACCACTGGAATGCAAAGCTGTACGTTTTCAGCTCCATCCAAAAATATTTCTGAAATGAAACACTTGTTTCTGTCTCAGTGAAGCCAGAAACTGAAACTGGAAACTGAAGAATAAATGACAGAAATAAATGATGCCTTGTCAGGTTCTGAAAAAGGCTAATGAAACTTTGCAGCTGCCAAATCTGACTGAAACCAGTGGCCTGTGAATTGCAATGTTCAAGGGAAAAAGTCAAAGATAATCCAGATGTTTCCAAGCAGAACACTTTGCAATATTTTTTCATCCATTTTCTTTCTGTTTGTATGAGCTAAAAAATTCCATAACTGAGATGTGGTTTAATACATTTTCTGAAGGTTATTATTTGACCTTCAAGATAATTTAGTGTGCTTAGCACATTATTTCTGTCCATACTCATTACCTTAAAGGTGGCATTTATGAGATACATACCATTTTGAATCACAAATTGTTCATGTGATGGAGGTTTCTTAGAAAGCTGCTTTTGACAGCCTGTTTATAAGTCTTCCTGAAGCACCTCTCTTTTGGCAATGCATTAAGTGAATCTTGACAATCAAAAGTATATTGTACATAATTCTGGAACTGACTACCTTTTGCCATTTATTTTTGCTTATTATTTTACTTCCTGATGAACTATTATAAGCAGGAGACTTGTGAATAAATCTTGATTTAAGTGTGCTTTAAAGAGTTAGTTGATATTTTTTTATTCATTGGTGAATTTGAATTTGTTTTGCAGCTGAGCCAATATTTCATTGTTAATCTGCTAAGTCACCTACTTAGTGGCAAAAAAATTAATAATCATGTAAAAACATAAGCAAAAAGAGGCAAATGTGTATTTATGTGTTATAGATTACATAGCCATCATTCTGTTCTGAGAAAGAGGGAAAACAGGTATCCAATTTCTTTTTTACTACATCAGGAGCCTGTATTACAAAAAAGTGCTAAAAAAAGTGGATTACTACCCTTGACCTTTCCAGGTAATTAGAATCCTGCACTCTGTTTAACTTTCAATTCAATATAAATTCATCATATGCTGTTGGATTGAGTCCAGACTTCTGTAACTGTGTATAGCCTATGGAAAATTCCAGTAAAGAGGGAATATCAGATAACCCTGTTTCTGTAATTAAAAGATAGTAAAATACTTAAGCAAGAAGAATATTTCTGTTTCAGTAATGAGGAAGCAATGTCTTGTGTTCTGCTTGCTTTTAACCAATTCTTTTCCCTCATTAGATTTTGGTCTTGGTTTAAAGCCACATAGCCTCGTTAGAATTAAGGTGCTTACATGTTATTTGAATATATATGGCTTTGATAATTCTAGAAGAAAGGTTGTTGAAATTGTATGTTAACACTTTTGAATTAGATATTTACAGAAGAATAAGAGGCCTCAGAGAAAAGAGAGGGGGGTTGAGTGGGAAAGGAGACGACACTGTTTAGAAGTGAATCAGTGGCTAGTGAAGAGGTGTCTGGAGAGCAAGCTTGGCAGGAGCATACTCCTTCTTCCCCCTTTCCTACAATTTTTCCCTAGGATGTACTGGATCTTTCATTTTCACAAAATAAAGGTCATTTTATCAGTGTTCCCTAGGGGCTCAGGAAAGGCACATTCCTGAAGAACTTTCCAGTCTAATAAGGACCTCTGATTGCTGTCTGTTATTGGTTGTTCAAGCTGCTGTGATGAAATAACGAATAGAAATCTGAGGGCATTCAAAAGAGACTTCAGGGCCTTGAGACAATTGATTGGAGGATCAGGAACACAGGTAGTGATTTCGTAAATCCTTCCAGTAGCAAGGAATAATACTAATAAATACTGATAAAAATAGGCAGATCCATCAGGTCAATGCATGGTTCTGAGGCTGGTGTAATTGGAAAAATTGTGAGTTTTTTGATCATGGGGTGATCTGTTCAACACCTGGTCCACTGTCACCTGAGGAGATGTGCCTTTATCAAAGGGGAAAAAGAGCTCTAGCGCAGGAACTCTCACGGACTCATTGACTGAACTTCAGCTTGAAAGAGGGAAAAGCAAAATACCAGGCATGCTAATGATGAGTAATGGGACAGCGTGTCAAAACTTGAGAAAATGAATAGTCATAGGATCCCTCAATCTGCTTCTTGAGGTGTTGGCTATGAAGTACAACACCTGAAATGTCTCTAGACTAGTGCACATAGCAGAAGGAGCAAACAGGAGCTCAAAGCTTTGGCCTAGTCTTAGACATTTGATGTCACTGGTGTAACTGAAACCTGTTGGGATGAGTCCTCTGACTAGAGTGCCCTCTTGGATGGTTACAGGTTCTTAAGGAGGAATAGGCACGTTGGAAGAGATGGGGATTGGGGTGGCATTAGTAATGAAAAGACTAGAATGTATGGAGCTCACAGTTGGCTATGGCACACTTGAGAACCTCTAGAAAAGAATCAGGTAAGCAGCTACTACCTTTTCCAGGTGTCTCATATGCTGTGATTTGGTATATAGTCTTAAGATATGGTTTACACCTTGTTGTCTGTATAGGCATGGGAATGCCATGCTTACAGATCTGGTTAAGAATATTTAAGGGGGATTGGTTCCTGATACTGTCAAGACTTGCAGAATTCTTGGCATTCTGAGGATGTTCAATTGCCTTTGGATTCCCCTAGATCAGCTCAATTGGAAGACAATTGCATTAGACCTGGAGCTATTTTGCCCCAATCCATGCTTCAGACACAGCTTCCAGTTTTGTTGTAAATCCTGTGTTCTTTCTGATCTCCTGGTCTCTTGAGCCAATTGCTGCTGTGGTTCCCAGCCATTGAGACTCCATGTAACAGCATTCAGATTGGTGATATCTTTACACTGACCTAAAAAGCAACTTCAAAGATCTGCCTCTATATACATGGATGATTTTGTACTGATTCTCCACTTCCTACAGTTTCTGTCTTAACTTCACAGAGCTGATAACAGTACACTGCTTCCTGCTAAGTGGACTTTGGTGAAATACATTAATTAAGGTGAGTTGAACTTCAGTAGACTTTAGTAGGAGACAGATGAATAGGAGAGTGTTTAGGCTCTGAATTTTTCTTCCAGATCATTGAACACCTCTTATTGATTTGAATGGACCACAAAACCAAGTATATCAGGAAATCTTCTGAGCCCTTTTGAGAATTACCTAGTTATTTTTGGAAGATTACCCAAGGTGGAGAGTCCTGCTCCAGAAGGAGCAGCAGGACTTTGAACTTAGATGAGAATTTATGAGGTATAAATTATTGTCAATTATTCATTGTTTTATGTAATTATAATAATTATTCATTATTTTAATAAAAATAATTATTTTTCTGCAACCTTTCGTAATAATAATATTATTATTATGTGTGGTTGAATTTGTCCTTTTTCTTTGTCTATTTCACTTAGTGTTTTGAAATACACCTGAAAAGTATATTTTCATGTAAAAACTAGCTATGTATAAACCCAGGAAACTGTCAACAGAATTATCCTCAGTCTGCTAGAAGAATAGTTCACAACATGCTTGTGGGGGGTGGTGGCTGTCAGAGCCTGTACATGGTGACAGGTGTTGGTTGTTCATCTGCTAATTTTTTATTAGAAACAATGTGGTAGGTTGATCACTTGCAGTTTGGTACTTGGAGGCACTGTCATGGTATCTGTTAGTAAAATGTATTACTATGTTTACTGAAGTAGTTTTAAAAATAGTAGATGTGTTTTCGGTTTTTAAAATTCTGTCATAAATGAAAATATTTGTTTTCTCATTACCAGCAAATATCTATTATCCATGATCTGTAATTAGGTTCACAGTTTAACGTAAAGGATGAGTGGTGCTCACTGGACTGCATCATTGGCCTTACTGTGGTAAAATGACCAATTTTGCCTCACCAGCTGTGACTTTGGAGGCAGTGACTTTGTAGGCAGTTTGAATGATGGGAACACAAAAAGCTCTACAGATTAAAATATTTCCAGCATACAACTGTGGGTGTATCAGTCAGAATTCAGCAGCAGTTCTTGCTTGATAAGCTTGCTAATGTCTTCTTGTCCTTAGAAGGAACATTATTCCCCTGTATGAGTGTCTTGTACAGTCTCAACCCTGCATTCTTTGATGAAGCAAATCTCCCAGTGAAAAAAAGCATTAGTATGACCATGGAAAGTACTGAATACAAGGATAGAAAGACTGCTCACAAGGGCAATGCATTTGCCTAAGGAAACAGAGCATGTAGTTCTGTGACTAATTATGAATTATAGAAAGAACTAAAGGAAAAAAGACAAAGTTGGGAAATAAATGGTTGTTTGCTCATCTTGTATCAAAAGAGGACTTTTTCAAAAGACAAACCCAATTACAGCTGCTTTCCCCAATAGTATCCCTATCTACTTCTCACAATTTCCATCAAATATAATAGAAAATATGACAATATTGTGCTTCAGCTTCTTCTACATGTGGCAAAGGTGATTGAAAGATTGCATGCAGAGTGTTCTAATTTTATATGAAAAAGTAGAGTAAGTTATGTCTGCAAGTTAACTAGAAGTACCTTTTTAGTTTTTCTATGGATGTGTCTTGAGTACTGCAGAAATAGCCAGGTGTTGGTGAAATGCAGTGATGTTGGCTGGTGCAAGTACAAAGCCACAGAACTCCATATAATGGAATTAACACGGTCTGGAATCCAAAATGGCCTGAGTTTGATTCTTGAGCTGAAGAGGTCATGCAAGTTTCTCTGGGGTTTAGCATCTGATGATGCATATGAGTTGTTTCACCTTTTTAATGAGATATTAATCAGGATATGAATTACAGGTATCTTAGAGGATTGTTAATTTCAAACTGCAAAAGACTGGGTGTGCTTGTGAAAGAAGTCTAGATACTTTGCGTATCTGCCTTTTCTTACCCTAGAACTTAGAGTCTTTACTGCAGAAGTTCCCCTCCAGCGGTGCCATGGAAGTAGTGGTGTTTTCTGCTATCACCATGAAAGAGTTTCTAGTGTCTTAGGCAAAGTGAAGGTAGGAAGCTGATGCTCTTATGCCTCTTCCTGGAAATCATTTATTCGCAGGATACCAGAAAAGGATGAACTGATTTACTTTGTAGTCAAGGTACTGTTTTTCAACAAGGGGAACCAATGTAATTTACGGATGCTAATGAATTAAGGTTTTTGTGGGTTTTTTTGTTTATCAGCTCAATTTTGCAGATGGGGAACCCGAAACATCAACTTATAGTGGTCTTGGTATAGAGTTGAATGGTTTTGCTACAAATCACTAAGAATAACATAGTCTCTTCTATCAACAAATACAAAAGTATCAAGCTTAAGATAGTATCTGTAGAGTTACTACTTCCTTGGTTGTGTTGATTTGGGTCAGCCAAAGGGAGTAGCGACCAGTGAGAGCTTAGTAGTTTAGTTTATTTTTAGACAAAACATATTCTGTATGGTTAAAAAGGTGGCTTTCTCCATTGATCATTAACCTGCAAATGACGAACTGTATTTCCTGAATGACATGAACTCTGTTGATTTGTTCTTCCATAATGAACTCCCAACTGTTTCCATCATAACATCTGCAACTAATGTAAAGTATCTCGGTGTCTTTTTCCAGAAAGTTCCTTGTGAGTTTGTTAACAAAGCCTGCAAACCATATACTTTTTGTCAGCACCACTGTTACCATCTTGAAAACCTTTTGGAACATTGTGAACAGAAAAGACAAAATCGCATATTTCATTAATAGTTAATCGAGCTTTTGAAAAAGCATGTTATTTTGCAATGAAATTCAAAACTTCACTCTAAATATTCAGTAGACAGTGCTAGTATAATTCTAAAAGGAAATACACTGTACTTCACTGTATAATAGAAGCTGGTTGTTCATCAGAATCCAAACTGTCAGAGTACCATTCCTGCAATATAAAGACTGAAACATATACTAACTTCAGCTGGCTGTTTCTTTAGGCTGTTTGCAGTGGTCACATATGTGGGATGTCTGGACTTATAACTATTTTTATTATAGACAAAGATATTTCTAAAGCTTATCTTTCTTTGATATAGGATTTTTTTTCCTAGAAGTATACCTAGAAATAGTCTTCTTATTTTTATGCTTGTAAAAAAATCAGATTCTGTGATGTGCATGAACACATGAGCCTGGTAAAGGGGAGACAACCATGAAATGTTATTGTCATTGAAAATAACCAGTCATATAATTTTTTCAATAATAATACATTTGCTAAGTAATACACATCTAAACATTCTGTATTTCTTCATTTCATGGAGAAAAGTGTATTACCTTAGTCTTCTGAAGCAAAAGAGAAAGGTAATAAGACAGTAATTTCAGCAAACTCGTCATCCTGCAGTGTAATTTGATGGCTGCATTTGTTTTGAAACAATGCATCATCAGTGCAGATGAACAAAAATGTCCACCTATTACAAAGCCACATAACAATTTTTTTCAAACTAATTTGTTTGTATTTTTTAGAGTAATATGCATAAAAAACTCATGACTATTGAGCAAATCAGGACAAATTTATGTTGCTTATGCTGTTATCATTTTTGTTTTGTGAGATGTTTCCAAGCAGTGTTATTCTGTGGAATGTGGCCACAGTATAAATTATGTGATTTGTGATAAAATCCAGATTATTATTGTGTGTTTCTATTGTAGAATAAGTTTTTCCCTGCCACTTCAGTAATATGTGACCATAATATCAAATGCAGCAGAAGATAAATCATTAAGGTTTCATAAAACACCTCTGTAAGTTTAATCTTAAAAAGTTAAATTAGACTTCAGTACTTAGCAAATTTTAAGCTGCATGGGAAACCTCTGGAGGATAACATAGTATAATATATGATTTTATGAACAATTCATGCTGTAAGTTGGTCCTCCTAAATTTGAGCCTCTTAAAATTTGGTTCACTTAATATGACCTATAGGTCTTCCTTTGTATATTTATGTAATTAAATTGTAGCAGTAAAAATCAGGAAGGAAAGGAATTTTATATCAACTACCATGAAACTTATCAGAGTTGAAAAATTATTTTTATGAAGGCCGTCTTACTATTTAATATAAAAATACTGTCTGCTAGATGTTAGTTTAAAAACAGCATCTATTTTTAACAGTTTTAGAGTTTACAGCGTCATCCAAACTGAATATAGATTGAAACCCAGACTGAAAATCCTACAAGTTGTTCTTATCCATACTTTAAAAGTTTTGATCAGAATAAGTGATCTTGGGCAAAGTGTTAAAGTAGTTTGATGGCTAGGTTAACATTGCATTTTCAGTCAGGCTAAAATTGAAAGGGAAATGTTGGGAAGTACGCTGTGAACTATACTGACTACCAGCTTCAAAGGTATTGACATAAAAGGAGATGGACATGAAAAGAGAGCTGTCAGTGCATAAGCAACAGCAGGAAAAAGCCAACAGGCATCCTAAGGTGTCACATAGACAATTTGAATATTACTTTTGCGATTATAATTTTCTACCTGATTAAACCAGGAGCACCTTTGATGACTATCTGTGAGATAATGTTAAAATTTTAAAACTCAAATCTTTGTTTTTCAGAAACCCTCCACCTACTTTGCTACATCCTGAGAAATGGTGCAGAGGATTCAACCATTTCATTTCACAGTGAGTTTTTTTTCCCCTTTAAAAACAGCTTATTCAGCAAGACTTACATGTGCCAATCTGAAAACAGAATTTTCTTATAGTTACTGCTTTTTCAGGTTTTTGACTACAGTTTTCTTTTCACAGATTCTCATTCACTTTTTGAAAGCTTTACAGCCCAGCATGATCTTCTTATATAATTTTCTTCATTTGAGTGTCTCTTGATTTTGACAGACCTGGAACAGGTTTATAAATACACCTTATTTCCTTGATGGTTTCCATTGAAATTTTGTGTTGAGGAGAGAAAATAATAGTGAAAATGACTGCTGGTCAATTTAAAATAAGAGTTTGAAAGATGAGAATGAAAATAATTACCTTTTTTTGCACTTTAGTAAGGTTTACTAAGGTTCAGTAGGTTATATATATTGGTACTATGTATATTTTTATATGTATCTATGCATATATATAAAATATAAGTGTTTTATATATTTAATTGAGCACCAGTAGTAACAAGAGCACAGTGAATGCAGCTGTCACCAAACTAAAATATGCTTTTGCTTTACTTTTTTTCCTTTTACAGTGACACTAGGAAATCACAGATTAGTAGTTGCTATCATTGTATTCAAAAATCTTACTGCAACTTTTACAAGTGATTTTTAGGGTTCTTCAATATTTCTTTGGAAATGATTACAGCCCAAATTGTGTAATGTGGGAAATACTATTATAACACCATTTTTCAGTACTGAATTTTCAAGATAGGTTTGTAAATATGCACGTCTGCATTTTGAATCTGTTCTGTTCCTTGGTGTATTCAATTACTCATGGAGTACAATATCCCTACCTGATAATTGTTTCAATTAGTTGTGTAGTAATGTCTTTCCATTTTAGAAGAAGTTAAAAATTAAAATGCTAATGCAAATTTTATTAGTAATATGTGAAAAATATGTTATTTACTGTGCTGATCTTTATCCAAACAGGAAGGTGAGATATAGTGTAATGTTTGACCTATAGAGGAAGAACATCATTATTATTGTTGTTGTTATTGCTGTTGCTATTATTGCTGCAATGTAACTCAGAATCTCTTCAATCCAGGCAGTAGAAGTACATTCCTCTAGAGCAGATTGATCCAAGTTCTGGTTCTCCATAATGCATGTCCTCGTTTACACAGCAGAGTACATTGGAATCTATGTCAGATTCAGAGTTTAAGTACAAGGGTCACCAAGTGGTGGATGAATTTCATTCTGTTATAAAAAACCATTGGTTGTGTTGTATTTAAAGGCTGTAGTCTGTATTCAGGGAGACCAGCACTAGTGGATTATATTCCACTTGTGCTTTAGAAAGTCACTGCACCTAGTAAATAAGATTACATTCCTGTTTCAGGAACACTGTACGTTAACCTTTAGCATTGTTATGTAAGTTTATAAGTAATATATAAGTTATATATTGTTATATAAGTTTTTCTTTCTTGGTCTCTTTCCTTTTATAAGTCCCTGCTGACCTTGAGAACAATACAAAAACTCAGTTGAACATTTCTTAGCATTTGTTCAGTCCTTTAGTTCAGCATGCAGTGTTCATAACACAAGTCAGATGCTAATACTTTATGACTAAACTTGATTTTATTCTTGTCCTTTGAGTTTTTTATAAATTGAAATTGTATCATTTTAATCATATGAATTATTATTAACTTTTGCTTAATTACTTCCTCATCATCAACTTTTGCGGGTTCTCAAATCTTGCTTTTAATTTTAACAGTGATGTCCACAATAAAGTAAGGAAATATGCTCATACACAGTTCTCTTAACATGGAGAAATGCAACAGTTTTAATAAATACCCTATGTTATAGCTGCCTTTAAGAGAATACTGAAATTGAATTCTCTCTGACATTGTTGTATTCCTGGGAATGTGTTAGCAAATCTGTAACAATAAGAGGTTACAGGATGTTTTTATGGAGGCTTAGATTTACATTAGTGGATTTTGTAGAAAAATTTAGATAATGAAACATCAGATCATGCAACTGCAAACCTTTTAGCCATTACTGATAATTGGCTCATTTATATGCATTAGTTATGCATTTGTTGATTCCTGCCTTGTGACAGCCTAGTTATGATAAATTAAAAGCAGTGATTGTATAAATTCCATACTGCCTTTTATCCTTATGTTAGGACCTTGCCTAATGTTTCTGTCACCCTTGTGATGAGTGGTTAGCTATTGAATAATTTCATTATCTACCTCCTTCTTGATGCTAACATCATTTGCATAACAAGCTTATCTATTCAAGTTGCAGGCCAGACCTGTGTACTGACCAAAACTGAGCATGTAGCTTTGGCTAAGCTTTTGATTTCAGTTTGGTTTATGCAATAATTTTGTTTATGCCAAGATTGCCATACCCGGTCACTGTAGCTTTTTTTTCATCCCATTTTGCCATCCCTTGAAATGCCACTGTCTTGAGAGGCATTTTTTAATAAGTGGTCTCAACAAATTGCAGTGATTTACAATATGCCTGAGCTGGAAGTTTCATTGTTTGTAAATCTTTAAGCTGGTAAAATCGTTATCATATAGTTTTCAGGAATGAAGTCTATATTTTTAACTATGATACCATTGACTCAAGAGATGAAGATTTTGTAGCAGCATTTTAGTCAAACGCAGTATTTCTAAAATCTGAACAGAGAGTCAAGATGGTTTCTAGCTTGGTGTATCTATGTTTCTATTCCTAGCTCTGTTGACTTTGAGGTGAAGATGGTAATGTATTGTTCTCATAAGAATTTTTACTATGAACATAGTGATTCTGAGTTAGATATTTTGTTGTTTAAAAATGCAGAGAAGACACAATTTCAGCTCTCTTCTCTGGCAACACCCTAATTTTGTATTTGGTATATACTAAGATACAGGCAGCACTAACATACTTTATTGACATAAGGTCAGTAAAGTTCTATGTGTGTGTTTATCTGTACTACTGTGATTGTGTATGAAAAATTTGGCTCTCCATTTGTGATGTGAAAAATAATTAATTACCTTTATTCTATATATCGGTAGGATTTCTACCATTTCTGTAATACCATGTAAATTATCATAGCAGTGAAAAATAATTTTCTTGGCACTTTAAAGCTTCACTGATCTCAAAGGATAAATAGGAGAGTTAATATGTTCTCAAAGCAGAAGAATGCAATAACTTTTATTTACATTACATCACAAAATGTTAATTTTAATTAAAATTAGTAGTGGTATCTCCAGAGACAGACATTCTCCTTTTAAATTTATTTAACCAATGATTAGCTATTATGGCTCTTTGAATTAATTAGTCATTCTTGAGCTGGAGGGAATTAAAGAATTTAGAAATTCAGGAAGTAATAAAGTCAAAATGTGAACATAAGGATTTATGGTTACATTTATTATCAGTCTGTAACTTTTAGCAATGACATTGCAAATACAGTACAAAGATAATTTTTTTGTCCTGATAAACTCACATTTTGTACTCAACTTAAACATGGCTTAGCAAGCTACATTTCATATTGATGTGTCCACATTCAGAGCTATTTAGTTAATAGATCATCTAGATCATATAGTTTTTAAGTGGTCCATTTATATTTAACTTCTCTGCAGATAAAGTGTTTTCACAATCTAAGCAGTTGTTTAGTGACATTTTGTTCATGTTACATAAAGAACATTTTACTGTTTCTTTCACTGAGAACATCATATGCATTTGACATAACTTATTAATTTCAGTGTCTGGAAAGTCAGAGGTTTGCAAATGTCAGAAAGATAGAGATTGCGATGTGTAGGTTGCGAAGGTTATCACCAAATCTACATTTTTGCATTTCATTCACTGATGTAGACTCTCAGAATCTATCTACAGATGAACTTGAAATACTAAATTACAGTACCTGACAAAAGATCTCTGCCAGTTTTGAATATTGCATGAAACATATGTATTTATACAAAGGAGTGGACATGTATAATGAATACAGTTATCTTCAACTTTCTAATGAGTAGTTGTAAAAATCCTGCCTCAAATCAGCTGCATGCTATAGTGTCAAAGTGGGATAGGTACCTAAGGGAGGATATCTGGTACACATGCAAAACATACTGTTTCTAATAAAAAGCTTCAGTTGTGCAAAGTTCTGAAGGGTTTTTGTTTTTCTGGGCCTTCAAGGACAGACCAAAGAAACAGAGTAAACCAGTTCCTGGTGAAAGGCTATTCATCAATTTCATCATACAATAAATAAATGTATTTGGTGGTTTTGAGATGCTCCCTAGAGTTGTTCTGATTGTATTTCTGTTCTCACTGGTAACATTTCAAACACTTCAACGTGAGCACCTGTCAGACCCACGCTAAAGAGCTGCAAGAGGTGCCACTCTGTAGAGTTTCTGTCATTTGTTTTCTAATGCATGTATATGAGCTAAAATAAATTGTAATGCTTACTCAGCCCAAATAAGGCTGGGAAACCTGTTGTAAGTTTTGGAGATTTAGAAGAGGTATTTATTACACCTAATTTTACAATTTCATTGTGATAGAATCTTTGTTATGTTTCAGATGTGTGCTCTAAATTGTACTATATGGTGCTTGATGTTGAACATTAAACTGAAGGAAGATTTATTAAGAAAATAGGTGATGGTGACACTTCAGTGTTTGAGTATTTGTCTCACTCTTAGGGAGGATTAGTAATTTACAGCATTTGCCACCAAAAGGCAGATCGATAATGTTATAAATGTGTTCTGACCATCAGAATTTATACCATGCATGTGGTGATTGAGTTCTTTGTCATAAATTCAGTCTTTCATCCTGATACCTGATTGTAGCAGAATGAACAGTAAAATCCTTATTATTTATAATGAGATGCTGTGCAAGATAGGAGACCTATTTAACCTACACACATAACCCTAGTGCCTAGCATTTACTTTTTGCAAAGGGACAGCTATATATAGTCCTGAAGATAAGGTTATTTATATCCTGTGAGTCCTGCTGAATTAGGACTCAAAACAGAAATGCTGTTGGCAAAGCTGTCACAGTTTTTTAGTTCACTTTTGCAAATTAGTGACCTGCAGCAATGGGGGTTGGGCAGGCCTGCAAGTGGAAAGCAGGGAAGTGTCAGAGAAGCAAGCACATTCCTGCATCTTACTACAGATGTAGTTCATGAAATGTCTTCACCTGTCGGCTGCAAGTACCTGACCAGTGCCTGCCACAGCTACATGTGGTACAGAGATAGAACTGCTCAGTTACTGAGCATTTTAACCAGCTAAAAAATCTCAGAGATTGTTATTTTTCCGTCATTGACAGGAAAGTCTCTGACCTAGTGTATCTGGCCTAGATGATCCTGCTTATCAGTTCTTGTCTTTCAATTTCTCTAAGTAGGGGGAGTCAACCCATTTGAGGTCATGGTCTTGATTTCATTAATCTTGCATCATGAAGCAACCTTGTGATGTAATCAGGTAGGTATGCAGAGTATAAAAAATGTCTCAGAACCTCGAGACCTCATTTTCCCTGCTTAGGGGGGAAGATTCCCTCCTTTGAAGAGGATGTGACCTTAGTCTTTCTCTTCTTCCTCTGGGAAATCTCCACTCTAGAACCTCATCTCTAGAACATCCCTATCTTTTGGGCCAGTCTGGTAACTATTTTCTGGGACTAGGATGAGACAATCTTAGCACCTCAGGATGACCTGGAGTTTGGTTCAAGACCCTGGAAAGCTCTTTTATCCTAATAGCAGAGTCCTGGAGAGATTTCTCACTGCTAGACAGCAGGTACTTGTGCAAGGAGTGAAATATGTGGAGGGCACAGGAGAATGGTCTACAGCTGTGAGAGGAGCAGGTGATGGGAAAAGCACCCTGATGAGGCAGTGGCAGGCACACCAGAGGAGTGGCAATGAGGGCTTTAGCTAACAGATAACAATCTAACAGAGACTTTATATCACTGTCAGCCAAAGGCTATTGTGTGAATTCCCCAGCTCTAATAGAGTCTGATACACAGTCATAATTTCTTTCAAATATTAACATATTTTTTTCAAATATTAACCTATCTTCTCTGCATGTAGATATTAAATAGTTGCTTGATGTCTGGTTGGATATTTGGCTTATGGGACAAAGCTTCTAGCAGATAAGAAATCATCAGAAAATGTAGCGTTTACAAAATGTAATAATTGAAAAAAACCAAAATATTGGTGATAAATCATAATGTAAGTTAGCTATGAGAGTTACAGATGTTTGATTTCTTTCTTTTTAAAGAAAGAACTTGGGGCCAAATAGATCATAATAGATCTGATGAAAGAGAATTTCTGAAAGAAAGAACTGCTGCTGCTCTACTTAGGTTTGGCTGCAATAGTGAGTGACGTTAGTAATTATTTTTCTATTTCTGAGAACACAGGAGACTTAGACCACCACTGCAGTTCTTACGAAATCTGTTTCTTTCCATTTATTCATTAGTAAATAGCTCATGAATGCTGATAAACATCTCTCAGCCATCTGATTCGCTACTTGTGAAATGGCTGTTTACATTGTTGAGACCCAGCAATTCCAACAATGTTATCATCCAAGTGCAAGCAGCCAGTGAATTTTTAGAGGCTGTCTCAGATGGGCCTATGTGGATGGGAGGCTGTTCTTATCCTCTGCTAATAAATTCTTCATCTTTGCTCGTAATTGTGGCAGAATGGAAATGGTGCTTAGGAGCCTGGCTGTGAGATTGCAGCAAATGGCTGCAACCTATGTTTAATGTAGTGACGCTAATGAATTCTGAGAATTAATTTTCAGCTAAGAAAGCATGATGGAAGATACTAGAATTTCCAATTAGATAATGGATTGACTTTTGTCAAGGCAAACATACAGTTTTTATTTCTTTTTCAGTCTCTACTTAGCCTTTCTATTATTTTAGAGCCAAAAAATAGCAGACTAAATGTGATACTTTCATCATACCTTATTTGAAGTAGTAGTAGGTTTGCTTGTCAATTTGCTCAATTCAAACTAATGCACCACCCTTGTCTTTTTTTTCTTTTTTTTTTTTTTTTTTTTTTTTTTTTTTTCCACAAGCCAAACAATTTGGCTGAATTTGCAGGTGCAGCACATTTACTTGTTTTATGAATAATTGCAGTATGGTTGATGTTTGACAGTGCCTGAGCTAACTGTCCAAACTGGTCTTAAATGAATGCTCAGATGAGAAGCTGAAGATGTTTTGCCTCAGAAACTAATCCTGCATTAATAGGGCTTTTTACTGTTGTTTTTCACCTGTACAATGCACACACTGATTCCAGAATATTTTGTGATGAGTAAAATTGTAAAAGATGTTTTGTTACTGTATTCTTTCAAATGTTAACATTACTGAATATTTATTACTTCCTAATTTCTTTTTTTCTGGCATATGTGTTAGATATACCTTCTCACTGAATTTACTGGCAATTTTGAACTCAGACACCCATATAATCAACTTTTCCACACATTATATTCTATGTCAGAGTGTAGGTCAGTAGAAAACTTTGTGGTAATTCTCACTTTGTGCAGGTTTTAGGATTGTAAGAGCTGATATTATATATATATATATATATATATATATATATATATAATTTTT
Source organism: Parus major (assembly GCF_001522545.3). Lineage (NCBI taxonomy): Eukaryota > Metazoa > Chordata > Aves > Passeriformes > Paridae > Parus > Parus major. The sequence goes on along the minus strand of NC_031776.1, from coordinate 18,097,877 downwards.
TATTTTTTTTTTCTGAAGAGCATTATAGTGCCAATACTGCTTCCAGTAGGATGATGATGACACCTTATTGAATGCCTGCAATGACACCGGCAGTCTGGTGCATCATTTTTCATTAGCACTTAGGTGGTGGTGGCCCAAGAATTTTTATTTTACAGATGATGTTGACTAAGAGCAGCAGCAGCAGCAGGCATTCATGTTGCACTAAAAGCAACATAGTTGAACTGACAGTATGTAGATGCAGAATATTAATAGGCCTTTTCAACATAGGGAGGAATAAGGACAAAGAATATGCACCAAGAAACATAGGGGCTGTGTTTCCAGTGTCACATGACAGCATTGCATCCTCCATTCCATCACAGCAAGCCTGGTGAGACATGAAATTGGCACTGAATATTTGAGTACAGACTGAGCCCTCAGTACCTCAGTGACTAAGCTGCAAGCTGTTTACTGCATTTGAAACATGGTAAGAAGTAATTTCTAGGAGTGACTGCGTCAAAACTTCTGCTGTTTACAGGCAAAGGAGAGTGTGTGTCTTACACACTTCAATTCTCTATGGCCTACCTGGTCTTTAGGCTGCTGTGTTTTTAAAGTGCTAGGAACTTGCCATTTGACTTGATGGATTAAAGCAACTCCGGTGGAAATGTTCATTCTCTTGTCAGTCTTTCCCTGAAGCTGAAGTAACAGACACGAATTTACAGACATTCACGCACGAAGTTACAGACATGAATTTAAGCAGCTCTCCCTCACCCTTGCACAGCTGTTAGTTACTAACTCTGCTTCGTTACGTCATCTCGTAAACCATCTGAAAGGGCTGCTCTTCCGATGCAGGCACAAACTTGGCACAACAGGAGGTGTGCTCTGTCTGGGCTTGGAACAGAGAGTTGAACACAGACTCACGTCAATGTGTCTTGTGTCATTAACTAAGTCATCCTGCAATTTAATGAAGTTTTGGTTGTGTTTCAAGTGAAATCCTATGTGAACACAGACTGCAGCAATACCGGCATTTAGATGAAACAATAGATAGACATTGATTGTTGCAAAGGTGAAGCATGCACACAAAGTGAATAATCAGTGGGGGATTGGCAGGATTATGTAACAGAAGCAAACATAGTCCTAAAGATCTCCAAGATCACCTCCTTCCTACAGTTTATCTGTGCTTTTTAAAACATATGCAACACCCAAAAAGTTCACATTTCAGGCATGCAAGAAAAAGCTAAGAACTTTTTTCTCCAAAATGTCTCTTCTTGTTGGGCTTCCACAAGGAGTGCAGTATCCTGGACATTTGCATGTTTCACCTATAGGCCACGTATATAGAAGAACTCTCATGCAACTTCTGTGTCCTGTCCGTAGAGTGTCCGTGGGTGCATTGTTCAGAGTTCAGAGAATTCATATTAATAACTGCATGCCACCAGGTCAAAGGTTTGCATGTTCTTCACACTTCAGATAAACACAAGATGTCCTGTCTGGAACTGTGTAATTTTTTGAAAAGAATCTATTTAAACTCTAATGTTGTTATCTGAAAAGCAAGTGCCTTTTGTGATAGGACAAGAGATAATGGTTTTAAACAAAAAGAGAGTAGATTCAGACTAGATATCAGAAGGACATTTTTTGCATTGAGGTGAAACAGTGACAGAGGTTGGTAGATGCCCCATCCCTTGGAACAGTCAAGGTCAAGTTGAACAGGGGTCGGAGCACATCAATGTAGTTGATGTCTCTGTGCATTGCAAGGGGTTTGGATTAGATGACATTGAAAGGTCCCTTCCAACACAAACTATCCATGATCCTATGATATAGATTCACTTGGATTCAGTTATAGTACTGAAAAACTCCAGATGAAATCAAATTTAACAAGAACATTTATATATTAACAATAAAATATAAATACTGAAAAGTTGGAATTATTGTTAGAATGGTAAAAATCATGAATGCATGAGCTTTTCAGACTGAAATCTTCACTTCAGATACTTGCCATCAATCTGTGAATTTGTATAATGCATAGCACTTGTTTTGTTCTCTTTTCATCTGTCTTCCTGATGAATGTTGTCTTTCTTTTCAAATGCTTTTTTCCTTTTACTCAGGAAACATGAATTTAAACAGGATTGGCATGGACTATATTGTCTGTGTGGGTGTATTGACTTTTAAAACTCCCAGATTACAAAAAAGAAAGGGGGTAGGGGGGATTGTCAGAACCTGTTCAAGGCTAATGATGGATCTTTTCATGGAGGGGAAGGACTGGTATTTATAGCCTTGCGCTCAGAGGGATGCAGATAAAGCAGGTTGTGTTGCTTTACTGTTTCTATCAGGAGGCTACAGTTCTAGCCTATAGCAAAATTCACCAAAATAGTGCCAAAACTGGTAACACATTTTACAGACTTCCTTTTCTGGACTAGATGTACAGAAGAGGTTAGCAAAATGGGGTTTGGGAACCTAAAGTATTGAAGTTATGTTCAAAGGTATTTCAGGATCATTTTAAGACCAGACTTTAGTCTTCAGTAAAGTCTTTGAGGTGAGGCTAAACTTTAATATAACTTGCTAATGTGTTTGGTAGTATTTGAAATCAATTAATGTGTATGATTTTTTTTTTTGTAATGTAGTTTAAATTTTATACATTGTTACTTTTATTACTAGAATATAAATCTGAAATGTATTAAAGTTTTATTGAACTTTTGGCTAAAATTATAGTCCTTATTTGTGATTTTTGGCCCTGCAAGGGAAGTACTTTTGGTACTTATTCAGCAAATATGAAAGGAAATTGTGAAGTATGTAATATGAACGCGTCTCATCAAATAAATTCATCTTGAGCTAAAATGTGATAAAATTATAGATACTAGAAGGGAAGTATATGCTGAATTGCTGCACTTCTTTTTCACATTCTCAAATAATGTCAATACCATTATTATTTGAGCAAGATGAATAGAATGATTTAATATTATTAATTAGAGGATACTTGAAAGCAGTCTTATCCTGTTGGATCATTCCTCAGTTTGAATGGTATTATTTCAGCAGAAAATAATTCAACTTGAGTGATGGCTTCTCCAAACTTAAATCTCAATGATACAAATTACCATGGTATTTTATTTTATGCTGATGTAATAGGACATACTTCTTTACTCGTTAGTAGTTCATGTGTTCCTATCAGAGGATTTGGTACCCTGGCTAGCATTTCATTCTGACCGATTCCTTTCTCTTCCAGACTGAATTATGCAGGCTTGCAGAATTTTCTATAATTCTTATGCTAACACTCATCATTGTGATATAGAATATCTACCCATAACATTCATTTAAAAAACAAATCTCTATATCAAACTGTTCTGATTAGTGTTGTACCACAGGTCTCAGTCATGATTTTCAATAGGTTTTATCCTACAGTTCATACTCAAAATCTCATCAGAGAATAGGTAGAAATTTAAAGTGAATGAAGTATTGTCTATTCATCTTCATTTTTGTGTGTATTAACTGTACAGCTCTTACAGGATACAATGTCATTTTTTCCTTCTACCTAGTTATAGTTAAAAAGAGAGATTAAGTAAGCTCAAATTTGTAGCCTTTATACGCTAGTATACTCGCAGAGTGCGTTCACTTAGCTAGGTATTTTATTCCAGATTTATTGCAGTATGGAAGAGTCTTGTTACATATTGAGGAACTCAAATTTGTGGAAAAAGAAAATAGAGTAACAGCCACACAGTGAGCTCACTCAATTAATGCTGTAATGATATTACATCATTGTCTGAGACCCCTATTTCTCTGTCACAGGTGTCTAATCAAAGATTTTGAACAGCGTCCTTCAGTCACTCATCTTTTGGAACATCCGTTTATTAAACAAGTACATGGTAAAGATATGTCTTTGCAAAAACAGCTGGCTGAGCTCATCCAAGAACAACAGCAGCTAGGCTCTATAGCCAAAACAAGGTACTGTACAATGCTTTGGCTGGCAATATTATTAGCAACAAGTGCTGCTTGCCATATGAATGTAAGAGTCGTGTTTTCCCTTTGATACTTCTTAAAGCTAGTTTGATCAACCATAATGCAAGCTTCTTTGCCTTTCTCACACTGAACTCTGTTCTATACTTGTTATCATTTGGCTCAGTCAGAAAGATGTTAATTCCAGAATGTTCTGATTTGTGGACATAAATGTTGGTATGAAACACCGTATCAGTACTTTGGTAACAGATCTTTAAAAATACAAGTGTGAGCGTTCAAGTGACTACTAGAAAAAGTTAAGAGCAGAAAATTTTGAAGTTTGCTGTTTGATTTAATCCTGAGTAAGAAGGCTATTCATTACTGAAAGTAGTTGTTTTGTCTATAGTTCAAGGATAATTTGAGCCCTGTAATTCATTTTAAAATGTGCTTAAAAAGCAATGCATGTTTATTGGCAGAAGTGGAATCTTTTGAGGCTAATTGTAAATATGTCTTAGTTTAGTTGTTGTCCAGAGGGTGGCAGAATTTCACTGTTTCAAAAGAGAATTAAATGCAAATGAACACACTGTCCCAAGCTCAGCAATCATTCTGTAATATGAAATTCTAGAATTAGATAAGCTCTGATCCATTATTATAAATAACCACCTACTAATGTTGATGAAGTATATTAGATGTTATGATTCATGAATCATAAACATGTATATACTTGCATGACATAAAACTCTGTGGCTTAAATGCTAAAGACCCATACAAAAATGTACAAGTTAAAAGAAAGGAATGATTGCTAAGTACAGTTGCAAAGTGAAGCTGACTTCTGTGGATGGTGAGTTTTTATTTTTTTGTTTCTGTGGTATGTGTGCGTTTTTTCTTCTTGGTTTCTTTGTTTTTTGGGAAAACATACCTGGAAATGCTCACTGTAGGTAGAAGTTATGTCAGTAGCAGTAGCAGTTACTAGTTCTCTAGTTTCCTAAGATTCCTTCCCTGTATAGCACCTCACAGATCACATTGCCTACAGCTATGGCACAGCTTGCCCAAGAGGTATAAGAATTTTTCCAACTGCTGACCTGATTGCATGTATAGACAGAGTGAAATGATCCTTGTGCTAAGAGGAGCTCTGAAATGGATTTGTCATGGTATTTCAATACATTCTTCTGAGATTGAGCTCCATAATGTGGAGTGACAAAGAATCAAGACCACGACAGCACTTCTTTCCTCAAGTCTTTTCATGTATTAACTAGGTATGCAGTGACAGACTTCTGCACCTTAGATATGACTGAACTGTAAGAAGGATTTTGCTTCCCAGCACCCTAGTATGAATCAGTGCTCATCAAAGTGAGTTTAATTCCTTGTCTGTCCAGCCACCTAACCCAGCTTAAATATTTTATTTTCATACAAAAAATCTTTCTGATTGTTTTACCATTTTGCTATGGTAGCCTTACTTCTTCTGTGAAGCACCAGCCCACTGTGATCAGAGTTGAGAGCATGCTTAGTGAGGATAAAAATCTACTTACAGTTCACCTCTGAAATCTACAACATATGGTTCAGAAAGTTATTCTAAAGATTTTAAAGTTGATCAAATTGGTACAAACTTTAATGACATAGCAAAAGTACATCCCTGCAAAATATTAAGTCTGTGGGCCAGACAGTTAATACTGGACTAGAAACATAAGATTATTACAAAAGAAACAACCACCAAGAGCATCTAATTATAATTTTCCCCAGAGGATTGACATAGCCTCATAACAGTAAAAAACTTGGCTCTGTAATATTGTACCCTCTAGAAAAATTGTTACCAATTAAAAGCCTTTAAAACCTCTGTAATGCATCTACAACATAATTTTCAATACAAAATTTTACATGAAGAAGAACATATGACCAGATGGTCCTGTAAAAAATTTACTGGCATTCATCTATAAGGATCTGTAGAAGTCATCTGAATGTATAGTCACCACTTCAAAGTAAATAAGGCAAATTCAAATCCATGTTAGTTAAAACATTTCTATGACAACATTGAATATGGTGCATGCTTTTTCTGTTTATTGATGTGCCCATGACAGTTACAATGAAATCTATGTTAATTTCCTGATGTTCAGAAATAAAGAAAAATAGATGCCCATTTTTAAGAGTATAGCAACATTACAGATAAATCATTTAAAAGATTAAGTAGGAGAAAATGTTCTCAGAGAACAGGCTGAAAATTTCCAGAAACTGGTAAATCATTAGTATGCTTATGTTAACAACACTTCTTCTTTGAGGGAGCCCAGGGAGTTGCTGGTGTTAACAGCTGATCAGGAGGTATCTGTGTTTTGTCTCATATGAAAGTCTTCTAGGACAGTGCTTCAGATTTGTGTCTTTTGATTCCGTACTGACTCGGTGCCTGTGGGGTTTTAAATAGGATTCTCTTTCCAGTGGAGCCATGCCAGTTTGCCTATTTTGGTACTTCACTTCAGGTCATTGTACCTGAGAGCAAGCCTGCAGACTTGAAGGTCAGTACTAATGACTTGGAGTGTGTGAAGGAGAGACATGGAGAGCTGATCTAGCAGGGCATTGGTAGTGAAAAGGAGAGAACTGGCTTCTTTCTCCCATTTTCTCTCAACTCCCAGGAACAAACTCATGATGCTGTTTTTATTACAGCTTCAGGGATTGTCAAAAGCCTCCTGAGCTTGAACTTCTACAGTGAGAGAAAAAAAGTAAACCAGCAGAAACAGAGATAACTTTCTACTCTGTTAGTGATTGCAGAGATGTGCTCCAGGTGATAGCTGAAGTGAAGGAAATGCTTCACATGACCAGGAATTAGCAGGAGAGTGGTAGAAAGAAACAGGCTGGCCCATTTTGGTAGGATCATCTAGGTTGGCCTCTAGGACTCTAGGAGTCACAAATTGAAGCATCACCATATTTTAGTTTCTTTCATTCTTCTTTTATCAGCTTCTTTGTGTGCAGTATAGCTAGGCTTAACTTCAGTACATTTCTTCTATCATCAGCTTGTTCTGATGAACATACTGCTGTTACTTTTCCATGAAGCAGCTTACTAGAGAATTTTATGTTCTGATTTCCTTTAGGATAAAAATTAATTGTAAAAAGAAAATGTTTATGCTAGTAAAAGACCACTTCTAAAATTAAAAATAATATTAACAATTCATCCTGCTTTTTTACTGAAAAATATACTCTTCAAAACTTCTTGTTTTTCCTAAATTATTTTCATTGGTGAGATTCAGATATCTTCTATTCTTATGCAAATAGGTGTTTTCAGAAAACAAAGCCAAAATACCCCTCTTTCCACACTTGTATTGAGGAAGAAGATTCTTTTTTTCATCTGTTGGCATCTTTTACGCTAAAATTCTCGTGTTTTGGCATTTCAGCATTAGCACTCCACTCCTGCATTGCCTATGTCTTACACTCTCATGAGGAAAAACTTGGTGAGAAAGTCTAATGTCACAGCTGTGTAAGGATGAGCTCTGGGTATTATCTTTCTTATCCATATCCCTTTTATAAGCTATCATTTGACTGTGTGTATTTTCTAGCAATAACAAAATATAATTGCTAATTTGCATCAATACACTTTCCATTAACAGCTTTGACATAGTAACAACTATATGAAGTTTAATTCTAAAAAATTTATTCAGTGCTAAGTAGTCCACTAGTTCTATTTTTATAAAAGTTCTTCAATCCTTAAAAAATACAGCTTAGTACACCAGAAGATTACTTCACATGTATTCATTCCAGCCATGCTGAATTTTTCTTCCTCATCTATTCTAAAGTCAAGTACAGAATTCCTTTTTAACACATGGATACTGATTTCTAGTTCTTCTTGGGAGTCACAGCAGTCTTATTCCTATAAATATATAACTGTCTCTAGGTAGGAAGTATTTCTTAAAATCAGAGAGGATGCTTTCACAGGATCTCACTCACTTTTTTCCTATTTTTCCTTTTTTTAAATTTTACTTTCCATTTCTATAGTCACACAAATACTGCAGGATGGTTGTTCAAATAGTGTCCTTACTCCTAGTAACATTGTGAAGACAAGAAATGTCATTAATACCTAAAGACTTGTACCTCATGTAGCATAAAATTGGAGAACAGAGGAAAAAAGAAGGAATCTAAGTTACAGCAAGGTGTGCCAACAGAGTAAGCAAACATTGGTCAGGAATGAAAAGCAGAACTATAAAAATGTTTTTGTTACAAAAATAATAATTGAGTGTTGATAGACTTGGTGTGTCTGAGTGTGACTAATAATGTATTCTCTAAGTAAAAAGGGTACACAAGTCAAGCTTACCATAAACTTGATATATTTCAGGGATGGGTTCCTCAAGATGAAGATTTGTATGATTGCTTGTCAGTAAAATACCAAGAATATTTAAGCACCCTCTGAATTTAATGCAAAAGCATAGTAGGGGGTTGTGTTCTGTTCCTTATTCTCACTCTGATTTGCTATGTAATCTCTGTTCTGTCACTTGCCCTCACTATTTCTCTGTTCCTTTCATTTACAAAATGGCTATTAATAGTTTTACTTAATATGTAATACCTATGAGAAAGAGTTTGCTGGGGCAAGAACTTCATCTTGTTCTATAAAGCTGTACTCTACTGTACTGTTAAGTCACTGTAAACTTGGTAATGAAGAGAAACATGTATAATGCCTGGAGCTTTAGCTCCAGCAGTTTTATTTTTATTCTTCCTGCCCTAGAGTCTGGGGAATGCTTTGGGAAGGCTCTAGGCAAAGATATGTTACAAATTATGGCTATTATTAATTGTCAGTTAACATTTTCTTTGTGATGATTATATTTTTATTAAATAATGTTTGAGTGTGTTTGATAATCCATTAAGGGAGGTTATGAGAGAGCTGCTCACTTTCCAAATACACCTTTTGATCTCTTGAACTTATTTGTGTGGTTGGTTGCTTTTTTGATTCATAGTACAAGAGATTCCAACATACAGGCTGATAACCAGCCTGATTAAGGAGAAAGTCAGAAGAGATTTAGTGTATTTCCTAATATTGCTAAAAATTTTAAATGACTCTTTGTGCTGTCAACACTGGCAAAATGCACTGGAAAAAGTGTGTATATTCTCTGATGTTTGTTTATAAACATCAAATATTAACACCATATTTTTGTCCTTGTCAGAATTTTATTTCAAGTTGCCAAAGCCAGCAGCTGCTTCAGTGTTGAAAAACAGACGTAAAAACTTTCAAAGCCTTTTAAGCTAGAAATTATACCAAGTTCCATAAATAATGTTCAAAAATACAACAGAGCTTGTCTTGGAGATATGTAAAAGGGAAACTCATTTAATACCCTGGTTCTGTCCATTGTCCTGGCCCTTCCTTGCATAAATTATGATGATAAAATCTTGCATCCTTTAGGAAAACTTTTCTCAAAAAAAAAGTAAGCCTTCCATTTTATTCCATAAAAAAAAAAAACAAAAAACCCCGAAACAACTTTCATGACTTGTGAGTAGAGCTAATGGAAAACTGTAGAATTTTAAATCTTTAATTGAAGGCCTTGAAATGTACTGACCATCAGCAAAAGGAAGTGAAATTAATATGTTCTGGTTTTTTCTTTTCTCATTTGAATGGAGAACAATTAAGGCATTACCTACTTGTGCTCAGTCTCTTAAAATAGCAGATTGCTCTATACAGAATAATGTGTAGGAGAAAATCTAAAAAAGAAATGTCATAACAGCATGTGAGATGGAGAAATTCAAATGTAGTAATAGATCTATTAACTGCCTTTTTACTGTGGTGGAGAACCAGAATATCAAGGAGGAAAATACCTGATTAAAAGCTTAGAACTGAAGACGGAAGAGGAGTCTTTACAGAATGCATTCTAGAAATTTTGCTCTTGGTAATATTCTTTGAAGCTGTCTTTCAGAATTTTAGATATTGTGGGCTTCTGTGTAGCATTTGGATCTTCCTTCAGAGGAGATAATGTGGAGCACCAGTTTGAATTGTAGTAGATTAATCTGTATTAATAATCACCAGTTGACATCTACATTTAATTAGTTAGCTCTGTCAATCAAATGTCACTGGAGGTGAAGTTGAGAAAAACCAGGGTCTTCTGTATTTCCTCAATAACCTAATAACTCCCAGTGTAAAAGTTACATAATGATTTGATTTTTAAAGTTAATGTTGGTCAAGCATTGAATAGTTTGGGTTTTATGATCCAAAGTGGCAGCTTCCCAATTATCAGGTTTGAAGATGCCAGCACCAGACATGGCTCATTCTCCTCTTGGATGTTTTCCTACAGAATAGGTATCTTATGCTCCTGTCTGTAAATAGGCTTCTTCATAGGAATCAGAAAATATCTACTAAGCTCTGGTTTCAGTTTTTAAAAGAATGAAAAAACTTCAGCACTTGCATGAATATGGTTTTAAAGTAGTTTAAGGTAGACTATTAGTAAAGAGCTCAGAGTTTACACGTTTGGGTGATGCTGGGTCAGTGTGCTACGGCTGGTCGCCATTTCCAAGGTTGTTTCTGCAATGGGGGAAGACACTTGTGAAAGCTTGCTTATTTTGAAGGATAAAAGGCAAATCTGTACACCAGGAAGAATCAAACTTGGAGAAGCTTGGGGAAAAAACAGAAAAGGCGGGGGGAATAAAGAAAAGAGCATTTAATAGTTTGAGAAGGGTAGGAATGTTCAGGCTACCTTGTCAGGTATTAAAATGACAGTACCATGTCTTGGCAGCTTCCCCCTTTTCATGAACCAGCTGGATTATTACAGCAGCAGTCCATCCAAGGAAATGATTCTTACTACCAGATATTAAGCTTCTCTGCCAGTTCAGATTTAGATTTGAAAGCAATTAACCACAGGGAACTTCATTGCATCCAGCCAGTAATTTTCTTTGGACTCAGAGATAATAACAGAACCAGAACCAGAAATAGTTCTCTGCTGCTATACAGAATATAATTTAAGGTAATTCTTCCAGCCTTCTTCTATAAGAATACTAGGCAAATTAGTTTAAAATTCTTTTTTTCCCCCTTTCATATATATTTGTTTTAATCTCAAAGCTACTGTGGCCCCCAAAAGTGATCCTGTTCTGAGTATAGTACATGTGTTTTTACTGGAGGATGCAAACTATAGCTATAGCATTTATATTGTAATTAAGGCTGTATCAGTATTTCTCTTATGACCTTGCTTCAATAAATTACTTCAGGCTGAAACTTGATGTAAAGGAGCAAAATTAGGTCTTTGTAATGCATGGGAAATGGGCTGTGTATCTCTGTGTGGCAGTGTCACACTCTCGCCTTTTTTCTTTCTCATTGTGTTGAGTATTCTTCTTGTAAATCTCATTAATTAATTTTAAAATTTGCAATAATGTAAAGAAGACCAAGTACAGCAACCATTGTGCCTTTGTGAATCCTAGAAACAAACAAACAGTAAACAAAAATGCTTAGCTGTACCAACAGGGCAAAGTAAAGGCCTCTTGGAAGGCCCTAAAGATGTTTGGGGTGGAGGAGAGAGAGATTAGAGAAGAAGCTTCCTAATGAAGTCAAAAATTCTTGGTCTGTGTTGCTTTGTTGCTCAGGTAGGACCTGCTAGCAAAATGACTTTTTGATCTAGAAGTCTGTGTGGTCCATGTAGCTTTTCTTTCCCCATCCCTTGATAGCAGGATATAGGAGTGTATAGCTATTTAGAGTGCACCTTTATTACTATAACTCGTTAGTTTCTTTCAAACTGTATCTTTACCACCAGTAGAACAAATGAATGTTTCCTGCCTTTTCATTAAATGGTTCTCTCGGGGGAAAAACGCTTCTTGCCTTTTGCTGCTCCTACAAAATCTAAGAAAACTGTCCCTTCCAGCTATTCCTGCCTGATAAAATGCTATCAGGAGGGTACTTTGGAGTATAGAGCCTTTTTCAACAGACAGTGCTCATCACTAGATTTCTGGAATTAATCTAATGGTGCTCTTCAGGTCCCTTCTCACCCAAACCATCCTGTGATTCTAAAATGAAGTTAGACACCTCGAATGACTGGCCCTTTGCACCCTTTATGGCTGTTCTTTTGTTTTGTGAAGAGACTACATTATGCAGGGATTGCATCAGAAAATCACTGTAAATTTAAGGAGGATAACATAACATCTTTGATTTTCCTTTTGCTTAGAGTTTGTACTACTTATATGTTGCCAGAAAGGAAGGGTAATTGAAAAAATGGCTGATAATTCTACTTTTTATGCTAAAAATATACTGACAGTTATTTCCCTAATTAAGAGTGCTTCCTTCTGCCTTTTAAGAATTTTTAATACATGTTTTAAAAGCAGATTGTATTCCTGATGTAAAATTGTGGTAATAATTAAAGTTTACTGTTTGTATTTTTCCTTCCCATTCTATCAATGCACTGGAGGACATAGGGTCAGTAGAAAACTGATGAGGCCAGCAGGAGATTTGAAGCTAATGTGATGTTATGCTCCTAATATCCTCTTCTTAATCATGTACTTAGGAAAACGAGTTAAGTGCTGGAAAATATGTGTACAAAGGTATATATGTTTCACTTATATTTACTTTATATTTAACTAAGACCACTTATTTATTTAAATAGGCTTAAAAGGAATATTTTCCAATAAATAAAAAAAATTGTTTATCACTTAAGGGGAACAAACAGCAGGAGTTTAATACACAGTCAGATAATAGATTAGTTTACAAAGCCATTCTGCTATTAGACATGCTTAGGTTTGAATGTGCCCTCTTCCCCCTCCTTCTTGCACCTCCGGTAGATGTGTCCCTACTTGCAGTTTGGTGCAATTCAGTACTGTGGCTATGATTTTTTACTCCAGGAAGAAAAAGCTTCACAGATAAGTTATGTTGGCTAAAATGTCTAGCCATTGCTTTGTTAGTTACATCTTCATGAAGTAAAGCAAATATTAAAATATTTCCTTCATTTGTAGACCAAGGGATGCTCCCATCTCTGGATGATTTGCATTATTTACAACAGTATTTTTCTATGAAATAAAATAAGAGGTTGAATTCTGGTTTGTGAAAGGGAAACAACACTTAAAAACCCCAGTAGTACATCATGCGTTCTTACTCCTTTGAAGATCTGGCTTGTCAGTAAAGTGTAATGTTTTTGCATATAGTGACTCAAAAAAAAACCACCCAAAAAGGACCCATAACCCAATACCTAATCGAAGACCATGAAACAGAAGATTTATTGAATGGAATTTTGAACAAGTTCAAATGGTCACCATGCTGCCCATGAGAAATAATACCCACTATAACAATTATTCTTTCATACCTTCTTATTTGTCTTCTTGTGTCCTTCTTTCATTGCTTCATATGTACAACATAAAGCAAACTACTGTCTGTGGGAGTGTAGTGCGACTGTCAGCAAAACCTGCTGTCTTCCCATTGTTTCATTTCCTAGATGACAAAACAATTTGCAACAATTCAAATAAATCATTAAAGAATAGCTTTCTAAAACTCATTGAGTAGCCAAAAGGAAATGAGGAAAAGGAATAAAAATAGACATAAGAAAAATATGATCATTTTTATGTGATTCACAGTTATCAGGGAAGCTGTACTCATGACTAACACTCTTCTCCTTCCTCTTTATGAGAGGCTTTCCTTGCAAGAGTTCTGATGATGATGATGATGTAATAGCTCTTGGATATGAAAACATTCTCTTTACTGAATGAAAGCTGATTAGCTTGAAATATAGAAGTGTACATAAAGGGGGGAAATGCAAATGCCTCAATGTTAATTTTTAAAATAGGATTACAAAAGCATATGAAGGTATGATTAAAGAAGCCTGCTACATATTCATATGAACTTTGAATATTACAGATAAACAAGTGTTTTCTGCTAAGTTACGGCACTGTTTTGTTAGTGCTTGATATAATATTTAGTCTTGTTTTGGGATGCTTGATCATGTGACTCTTACTTTCCTACATGGCAACCAATGCAAAAACAATCTGTCAAGGACTGTCATTGAGGATCAATGCTAAATGTTACTCAGCAGGATGCAGACTGTATCTCGGTGGGTGTCCTTCTACTATGCTTTGATTATGTTTGTTGCAAAGAAAAGCCTAGTTGCGCTTACAGCATTCATATTTCACACCCTCTGTGGAAGACATGTTTCAGCCTCTTAATTTGTTCCCGTTTCAACATGATGTGTTGTTTAGAAACATATACACCGCATTTTCAAAGATTCCTTCAGTATAATCTGATTATAAAGGGGTTATGTGACAGTGTGTCTCTGCTGCTTGTTGTGTGGCTTAAATCTCTGGAGACAAGCTGACTGAACATCCATACAATTTAGAGTCTGATGGCAGCTGTGGTTCAAAAACGTTGTTTTAGGCCACATCTAGGGTCATCTGAGGAGGCACTTCGGCATACATCAAGGTAACAATAGGATTTTATACTACTTACTGCTTCTTATAACTTCTTTAGATGACAGTACTATGGCTGGGCATGTGGGGGTAGCATTTAATTAAACTGAGTGGCAGTTTATTAACTTAGAGCAAGGAGGGAAGGGAAAAGAGGAAGAATCTGTTTAGTTTACTGAGTGTGAGTGAGCAGTAGTAAGTCTGTAAGCAGTGAATATTCACTGAGCATTGATAAATAGATAGGGTTGTATGTTGTGAAAGAGAAAACAGGTAGTACACTGGAGAGCAAGCTTATCTATTGCTTTTATAAAAGGATATCTCAAGCAAAATTACCCATTTCAGAGAGTGTGTCTGTATTTCTGCATGATAAAAACATTCACCTGTGACTTCCCTTTGCATCTTAATATTTGCTGTCTCTAATACACTTTTATAATACTGGTGCTCTGTTAACAACTTCCAGGCATGAACGAATACATACTAGAAGACCTTACCATGTGGACAGAGCTGACAAGTACTCTCTAGATGACGATCTGGTAAATCTGGAAGTTCTCAATGAGGTACTGTACTGTCTGAGTAGAAGCTTCTGACAACTGTACCTCAACTGTACCTTTTAGGTATCTCTTAGCAGAATGAAAATATTTCCTTCTTGCATGATTTTGTCTCACCAAGGCAAAGGAATTCTCACATGACAGATCGGCTGCCCTCGCTTCATAAATCTATGCAGTAGCATAAAAGAAGTAGCAGTGAATACTATTATGTGGAAAAATTTAATTATGAATGATGCTAGTTTAAATTATTTTTGTGAGTTTCCTAAAATATGTAGTCATAAAGATATAGATTTAAGTGATTTTTTCCTAAAATAATTGATTTATATACAATAATGTATTATCTACTGGTTCTTGATAAAAAGCAATGAAACTATCAATTTTATATTTCACTGTATCACCTATTTTCAGAGTATCTAAATTTTGGTGCTGATAATCCTTAAATTGCATGCCAGCAAGAAAAAGACATAATACTAAATTGTGCTAGTGTCCTGTTTAAACAGTCTTTTACTACTACTTAAAATTTAATCCTTGAATTGAAACATTTTTATTCTTGTTTCATGGACAAATAAAAACAATTAAATGGACATGTACTATGAAGTGTAGCAATAATGTGTACCACCATTTTCTCTTCAGAATATTTTCTTCTCAGTCTGATATAAGAAAATATTCTAATTTGCAATTAGGAGTTGCCATTTAACTTAGTTTTATGACATCAGCAGGAATTTTAAAAATATTTGATTTTGTGGGTTTGGCATTTAAAGTATAGTTAGAAACACTTGCAATAATATAATAATATATAATATATATAGAGAATATATTATATATAATATATTAATATAATATATATATATAATATTATATATATAATATAATAATATATAATATTTCTTAAACAGTGTTTTCAGTATATTTACAAAAATCTTCCTAAATGGGAAAATACTGCATAACTATAAAACTTTCTGTAATCTTCTCAGGATACAATTATCCATCAACTGCAAAAACGTTATGCGGACTTACAGATTTATACTTACGTTGGAGACATTTTAATAGCCTTGAACCCCTTCCAGAATCTCAGCATTTATTCTCCCCAGGTAAGAGAGATTCCAAGCTGAAGATGGAAGTTGCTTTAAATTTTAAATTAACACTGCTAGCTAAAATACTTAAGTGATGCTGGAAGTTAGGAGCACAGACTAAACCTCAGCCTTTTCTTTTTCCAGAACAATGTGGCTAAAAATTTATTTTGTTTTGTTTTGTTTCTTAAATTTGGTTTCATTTGATTTCATTCACTTCTTGATGGCACAAATTCCTCTGGAGGAACAGAGATTACCCCAGGCACATCTGTGCCTCTTGTCTAGCATTTAGGACTTTCTTCTGCGAAACCGAAGATGGTTATAGGAACCTCCTGGGGTTTTTGCTTCCCAAAGAATTGCTCTGACAGGGGGTTATTACATGTCCTGTGCCATTAGTTCTGGCTTAACAGAAACAAAATGCTATAAACATAAAGGCCAGTTTAATTCCCTACAAATACGAAGAGAGGTGGAACTAGAAATAACTTGGAAGGCTAGAAATATCATGGATGCTTAAATCAGGGCTTCAGATAGGGGGCCAGAATTCAGATTCACTGTAAGTTTCTTTTGTATAAATTGGTTATTTCCTTGATTGAAGGCTTGTGTTTGAAATTCTCTTCCTTGTGATACAGTTCTCTTCATTGTCTTGTGCAGGAAACATCAGAATGCATTCTAGGTGATGTAATTTGTATTCTGGAAATTGGGCAGTGCCAAAAATTACTGCTCCTGCTCTAGATGATTCAGTGGAAGTTCTGTGGTATAACAGTCAACTTTTTTCTATTGAACAGGCAGATGATAGTGTCTTCTTTTCTTAATTATGTAGCTAAATTGCATATTTTGATTATTGTGTGTATTTCTTTAAATTTAGTTCTCCAAGCTTTACCATGGTGTGAAGCGTTCATCAAACCCCCCCCACATATTTGCCTCTGCAGATGCTGCCTACCAAAGCATGGTTACATTCAGCAAGGATCAGGTAAGAATCTGCTAATTTTGGTTTAGGTTGTATATTAATCATACTGCCACTGTGCTACAGGGCTGTGAATAATGTTCTGTTATGTTGTATTCTGGGGTATTTTTTCTTTAAGCCTTTTATTCCTAAATCAACAAAACCAGAGTAGAAATCTGATCAGATTTGGGAGTTTTGAAGAGGACATAGTGTTACAAAAGAGACTGAAAGGTCAAATAAGATGATGGAGGTACCTGACCAGTATAGTTCCCTGGACACTCGTGAAATCCTGGTTGTTGACTCCAGCAGCAAGGTAGTGCTGCACACTGATTCTAGGCCTGTCTTGACTTAGATATTTCAGTAATGTACACTTGTGTAAAATAGAGGGTTTTCAATGCCATACCAGATTAACATAGTTTGAACCACTTTTCTGTTGCAAAAAAACACTAAGTCACAAAAAATAGGAACCATTAGTAAAATTTTTAGTAAAAAAAATTAAGTATGGGTCTGTTATAAAGGTAATAAGGACAAAAATCCAATTATATAGCAATGATTTTAATGAGAATAAAATACCATGCTGTAAAATATTTTACTACATTCTTAAGATTATAACTTCATACTCTTTCTAATTTGATGTGCTGTGTGGACATGAATATTGAAGGCTAATAATTATTCTTGTTTATAAAATCCTCCTGATTTTACCCTGCACATTACACAATAGTTAATAGAAAATGTTTTCTTAAAGTTACAAAAACAGAATAAAATAATAAAAATACTTAAATCAGAAAATGCCAAGAAAATAAGATAAATAAAAGGGACATTGAAGAGAAAGAAAACAGGAGCTTTATTGATTATGTGAAAGTACACTGACCTGGGAAGTGGTTAATACTTCTTTAATGACTTACGTGTTCTTTGATGAAGGCATTAAAGAAAACAAGTACTCATGTAGACTAACTTATGTGAGAACTTGTTATCTGAGGAAAAAGATTAATAATTACTTCAGCTTGTCAGGCTAACTTTGTGCATCTGTAATATTATGTTTTGTACCTCTTTCTGAAATAATCTTCATTCAGATCTAATTCAGTTTCCTCTTTTCTGTTTGCAAAGTATTACAGGAGCTTGTTTATCTGTTACCTGGCCAATGTTATATATATAAAGGTGCACCAGATAAGCACTGTAGCCAGACTGAAAAATGTGAAAAATGTATTGATTCTCTTTGTTTTATCAATTGAGCTTTCTCTTCTTTTTTTTTTTTTTCTTCTTTCCTCTGAAACTTGAAAGTTTACTTCAGCCTACTGTTTCTCCTGAAGCAGTAGTCAAATTCTGACCAGTTCTAGAAGGACTCATGGGCCTTAACTCTGTAAACTGTTGTGCATGACTTCCCTAGTCACACAAAAGCAATTAAGTTAGGTAGTGTAATCAACATGGTACCTATTTCCAATAGCAAAAAATAACTGACAGGAAGCAAATAAATGAGCTGCAAATGTCATATTGCACCAAAACTACAGAATATTTTAAGGGTCAGCTCCCTTCTGAAAGGAGAGATCAGCAAAGGCTCAGTGTAGTAATTTATGTAGAGTTGTTCCCTGCACCTGCTGTCAGGCACCACAAAGTACCACCAGATAACTGCTGCATCTTTCAAACCTTTTCACAAAGCTCAGTTCTATACAAAGGGCTATTGCATCAAGTATTTTAGGACCTTGTATCTTTTCCCAGCCAAGAATTTAGTGTATTCACAGTATGATGAAAATAATTTTCAGATGTTTGCATAAAAACCTGTGAACCTGTGCAACTGCTCAGTGTTGACATTTTAATTATATGTCAGTTGATACTGTACCTTAAGTAGAAAAATATTTGTACTCGTGGTCTGTAGAATACATGTAGAAAAAAGGGTAAATAATAAATGCTGTTAGAATTCAAACTTTCTATGTTCTGCATTCTTCAGTGTTCAGGTGAGAACTGGCTTTCAACTTCCATGTTGCCCATGAAGCATAACAGCAGAGAGAAGGAAAGTGATTCAGACCATTCTAGGTAGTCTCTTGAGTCTGGAAGCCTTTTGAAGAGCCTGTGAAATAGCACATGTTAAGGACTGCTTGTGCAGGAAGAAGGTGGCTATGTCCTCCCAGAATCACCCAGTGAACAGATGCTCATTTTGCTGAAATGTTTCGGTGCTAATTTTCTGTTCTTGCTTGAATATCAGCATCACCTGCAGAATAGCCTCTCTACACAGGACCTATTGTTAAAGACTATTTTTCAGAACAAACTTTTGGTCAGTGTGTTAAAAACAGCTGTACCCTGTGATTCATGTGAATTCATATGAAGTCAGTGCAGTGAGCTCAGACATGGTCACTTGTTTATGTGTTCTAGCTCTTCAAAATTCAGTCACTGCTTCACACATGCACCATGGGATCAGGCATTGCAAGATGCATTTTAGTAATCTATGGAATAAATTACTACACTGGGCCTTTGCTGATCTCTCCTTTCTGGAGGAAGTTGACCCTTAAAGTATTCTGTAGTTTTGGTACTAAACATGAAATAACAGGTAGGAAAAGTAATAGCAGAAATCGAGCATGTGATGAACTATACACTTAAATATTTTGTTTTGTGTGTTCAGTGCATTATCATCAGTGGGGAAAGTGGTGCTGGAAAGACAGAAAGTGCCCATCTGATCGTCCAACATCTGACCTTCTTGGGAAAGGTATTTCCTAGCCAATTATGTAAAATCATGAAGAAATCCTCCCAACCCTACCCCAATGTTCACTTTGTTTAATCTTTAATGTTTAAAGGTGTTCGTGTGAATTGTCACACTTGATATAGGGACATAGTAATCATGCATGTGAGAGTATTGAATTAAGATGCAAGAGCATGACTCACACCAAGCCAGTTACTAGTTTTTTAAAGGAAAGATGCCAGATTCTGAGTGTTCAGTACCTGTAGTTATGTACAGTGTTTATCATATAAAATATAACATTGTTTATTAATACAATAAGGAATGTATAATATATATAAATGTATAATGTGTAATAATAATAAATATTACTTTGGCTCTGATCTTAGAAGCTCTTACACAATTAAGTGCTATGAGTAATGCTGTTAGCACAAAATAATAGGAAAATTAACCATGCCAGCTTAACCCTAAGTAGACATCTTTAGTCTACTGTGGCTTTGCTATTCTTACCGTACTTACAAAACCAATCAAAGGTATAACAATTGCAGAGAAAGAACATTCTGTATTTTGCTACCTGTGGGAAATTTTCTTACCAGTTTGTTGATGTCTTGTATAAATAGAAAGGTTAGCACAGTACCTAATTCTATACGAGCAGGAGAAAAGGATTCTTTGCTTCTGGAGCAAGAATTGGATTGGGGGTAAGAATTATATTATTTTAATTATCCTTTTGATTTCTGTCTCTTCTGTCAAGGCCAATAACCGTGCTTTGCGTGAGAAAATTCTTCAGGTGAATCCTCTGGTTGAAGCATTTGGAAATGCCTGCACTGCCATCAATGACAACTCAAGTCGCTTTGGAAAATATCTGGAAATGATGTTTACACCTACAGGAGCCGTAATGGGGGCAAAGATTTCTGAATATCTACTTGAAAAATCAAGGGTCATAAAACAGGCTGTGTAGGTATATTAATTGTCTGTCCTATGGCATTTACGTAGTGTTTGAATTGATTTAAGTATCAAAAATTCTGTGGTTTGGATACTTTTCTGTCTTCTGCTAAAAAAATAATCCTTTGTACAGTGATATGACAACAGTAGTCCTGTTCTATAGGAGTGGAAGCCAGAGCCACTAAATTCTTTGGGGAAATGTTGTGTTTACTGGGTTTTCTGTGTTTCATAGCTGCAGATGCTACACTTTTAAAACAAGTGGGAGATTTCTGTGCCTTGCTTCAGTGAGCTCATAATAAGAACTACTTTTACATTCATTGTACAAGATGCCACAAGAATAAATGCAGGTGCTTTAAAAGGATACTTTTTTTTTTTCCAGGGGAGAAAAAAATTTCCATATATTTTATTATATATATGCTGGCCTTTATCATCAGAAGAAACTTTCTGAATACAGACTTCCTGATAAAAAGCCTCCTAGGTAACTATCACTCACTTGTTTTAACTACTCATTGTAATTAGCTATTGATCAGCACTTGCTTTCAGTATGATGCCTTAAAATCTCTCTTAATCCTTCTCCATTCCTTAAGGATCTTTTTTAATCCTCCCAAGGTGAGAAGAAGATGGACACTAAGGCATTAAATTATTTGCATTTGTTTGAGAAGTTGAACTATTAAAACAGGAGGAGGAAGAACCAAGCTCATTATGTAGATATTTTTCATACTTTCAAATGCAGACAAGTCTCCTTATGATTTCTTACCGTAATGCTTCAGCTTCAGGAAGAACACAGAATATGCTTTGGAAACTTTTAACTGGTTTTTGTACTTTGGGTGTGTCTGATCTGTACTGGGTGAAGGAAGTGTGTGAAATGTTGGTAACATTACTAGACATTAACAGAGAATAAGCAGATGCTAATGCAACAGAAACAAAAGCTTCTTATGAATTAACATCAAACTATATAATTGAATGTTATTGAGATAAATGTTCTGTCCAGTTACTGAGGTTCTTGCATTTAAGTCACTGGAGCTTGTATTGACGTATGTGGTAGTGTGATGCTTTCTTTCTCCCGCTCTGTTTAGATACATTGATAATGAAACTGGAAGAGTAATGCATGATATTGTTACTAAAGATTCCTATGGAAGACAATTTGATGCAATTCAGCATTGTTTTAGAATTATAGGATTTACTGATGAGGTAAGAGATTCAGTTGCTAAACCGCTATTTACCTTATTTAGGGAAACCACCTCCTGTGCTGCCCTTTGGTTTTGTGGATGTACAAAATTTTGCAAGCCACAAAATCTTGTTATGACAGAAGTGAACTGTGAAAGCCCCCCACTCAGAAGGCAAAACCAGTTAGTACTTAGAGAGTTCTGTTGCACTTCTTCTTGTGTAAATAGAAGCTTACTTGAACTTGTACAACTTCATCTCAAAGAAAGCTATAAGTTTTAATATCCATTCCAGTGCCCATGTTTTTCTTTCATGGCTTAAATATGATATGTACATCTAACTGAATTCCTTAAAAGTGTTTCTCATCATCTTTTACAGGAAGTGTATTCAGTGTACAGAATACTGACTGGAATCTTAAATACTGGAAACATTGAGTTTGCTGCTATTTCTTCACAACACCAAACAGATAAAAGTGAGGTCCCTAACCCAGAAGCCTTAGATAATGGTATACACTTTTTAACATTATCAATTCTGTATATGTAATTTGACTCTATTTGTGATAGTCACTAGCTCATGGTCGCAGTTGGCCAATGCTGGTGATTTCCACTGCAGAATCACATTCTGTGTCTTTTTCAACTGTCTTTTAGCTGCTGCACTACTAAGCATTGGGTCAGAAGAGCTTCAAGAAGCCCTAACCTCCCACTGCGTTGTAACACGGGGGGAGACAATTATCCGAACGAACACCGTGGACAAAGCAGTGGACGTGCGAGATGCCATGTCAAAAGCACTTTATGGCCGGCTCTTCAGCTGGATTGTAAATCGTATTAATACGCTGCTTCAGCCAGATAAAAATATATGGCAAGTTACACATCACTGAATCATGTGTACTTACTGTGCGTATGTCTGATGGGTTCATCCATTTGTATATTTTTGATTTTGCAGAAAGAGTGCTGTGTTTATTTTGGCTAAGGCTTCAAAATGGCTTTCATGCTGTGATACTGAATCCTGTTTCCAGGACATTAAGCCCATCATTTTCGAAGAGCTGAATAGAATTTAGCTACAGAAGTCAATGAAAATTGGGTGGTTTAAGTGCTGTACAATTTTTTTTAAAGATGCGTCCTGTGTTGTGAACATGAAAATCGTACAAAAGGCTGATAAATAATTGAAGTACACTGAAAAACTTCAGTATGTGTTCAGAGTCCTCGCAGTCTCCCTGCTTTTGTAAGCAAGTAGTAAATGTAGAAAACATATTATTATTGTGCTGCTACTTGAGATGTGATTTTTTTTATTATTTTTTATAATTACAGAAATATTATATTGTGCATCCTTATGATTTCATTGCCAGGCACTGATCTGGCTGGTTTGATCTTTTGAAGAAGCTGTAGAGATTTTAGAAACAAGGGAACCTCTCAGGTGATGTGAAAATGCCTCTGGTCTGAGATCTCTACTTGCTACTTCACTATGTCATATAGACATATTCTCATCCATTTCTTGCAGTTCTGGTAGTGACTGAGTGTACTTGAGTTAGCACATAGACTTTTAACAGTCTAACTCGTAGCAGCAGCAGATTTGGTAATTATCCTTCTGAATGAGTGTTGCAAAAACATACCATTAAACCTTGACACCTTCTCTTTGCCTGGAGGAGCACACAGTAGATTTTATTTGGGATCTGCCTACTGAAACCCCTTGTTTGAGTATGGCTGCTAAGTGTCTGTTACTGATTTTCCTGCCTTCTTCATGGAAATTTGCAAGAAGCAAGTGGAAAAGAAGTCTTAGCAATGCTGAGCAAATGTACAAGTTGTCTTAGGTTCACACATGCTTTTCCTCCTTTATTTTTGCAGCAGAGTGAATAATTTATGCAATCTTAGGTACCAAGTTTATTTTTATTTTAACTTGGTGTTGCTCATAATTAATTTTGTTTGTATTTTCACATGCAGCAATGCTGAAAGTGGGATGAATGTTGGGATACTAGATATATTTGGCTTTGAGAACTTTGCAAGAAATTCTTTTGAACAGCTATGCATAAACATTGCAAATGAACAGATCCAGTTTTATTTCAATCAACATATCTTTGCACTGGAGCAGGTAAATTCAACTCTGTTGAGGTTTAGCTGAATCCAGAGTCCTACACCATAATCTTATTCAGGAGTACTTTATAAAATGATTGTGTGATTTAAATGTGACATAATGACATCTTTCTGTTGAAGTTTTGTAAATAATGTTGTTGTGGCCTATAGAGCATTGCTGTGCATCGTAAATGCCCTAATGATGATGATGATGATGATGATGATGTTGCTTTTACTGTTTCAGTATTAAACCTGTGCTGGTGACTTTTTCAGATGGAATATCAGAGTGAGGGAATTGATGCCGCTACAGTGGAGTATGAGGACAACCGTCCACTTCTAGATATGTTCCTTCAGAAGCCCATGGGTCTCCTGTCTCTGCTAGATGAAGAAAGTCGATTTCCTCAGGCAACAGACCTCACTTTAGTTGGTATGTGCAAGTAAAACTCTGGGAAAGGTCTGGGAAATGACAAATGTATTCTAAGTGCAGTGTCATCTTTATTCAAGTTTTCCTACCCTAGTTGTCCTGAGGCTGTGTCATTTCATGTGCTATACTAAGTATGTTTTTCATTGTGCTTCATCATTTTTCTCTGCTTATATGTTTTCTATCCTTTTAAAACTGGAAATGTTGTCTTAAGTATCAGGGGTCAAGGGCTTATTTTTTTTTCAATGTTACAAGGAAATATCCTGTATTTTGTCCATGTATATGGGGCACATCAAGCAGTATTTATCCCCATTTACTGAAGGGAGGTCTGAGACATAGTAGAATCTTGTATCCAGGACCACCCTGTGAGTAGAATTCGTGTTGAAAGTAAAATTTGGACCTCCTAGGCTCCTGGCCCCGTGTTTATCCAATTAGAAAATACTGCTTCACTCCAGATTATCTTGTCATAAATAGGAAGTGTGTGTTATTTCTGGTGTGCCATCTGGCTGAGTATTTCCTTGCATATTTTACATCTATTTTGACAAATTTTGGTGCCAGCCTTAAAATATGCAATGCATGCCATGTTTAAAGCTGTTGTCTTGCGTTTATTTACTAGAGCTGCATTTTTCCCTGTGATATGAAATAGAGTTCCATTTCCTTCAATGGAATGTGCCGCAGAGACCCAAACTGTTACAGAAAAATGACAGTTTCCAGTTAAATTACACACTAAATGTACGAGTTTTTTCACTATTGCTAGGCTGAGCTGAAACTGGAATTCAGGTTACAGATAGAATAAATACTGTAGTTTAATTCCACTCTACCATGGAAAAACATTGGTTTGAAACACAGGTGTCTGCCAAGGAAGGCAGGAACCTCCTTTGGAATGGAAAATATGACCTCTTTCTCTCTGAATTATCATTGTAACTTTGAAATTAAGGGGTTTTCAGGCAAAGATATGGGAAAGGAATAAGAGTTCTTTATTAATGTGTCTATAGATATGTATGTGTGTAACAAGACAACCAACCAAAGCAGAAACCCGCAGTGAGCGCCTTGTCCCGGCTGCAGGCGCTTCCCCTTGGTGTGGTTACAGTCACCGCCGGCAGGGGGCGCTGTCATGGTTCCCTTGGGCCTGCAGGGGGCGCTGTGGCGCGAGCTCGGCCGCGTCTCCCTCACGGGGTAATGGCGGGCGGGCTGGATGGGAAATGGGCTGCAGCAGGAACCTCCGAGCGGAGGCTGCAACGGCAGGGACAAGCACACTCCAGGGCGGACCTTCAACAGTCCTCCTTGGTGTACATAAGTTTTCTGCCTCCCTGTGAGTTGTATAAATCAGTTAATACTGAATATTAGACTTCTACTTCCAGAGGTGCTTTCCCTGGTCCAGTGCTGGTTGGCCTTACTGCTGATCTGTACGCAGCACAGCAGGAGCACTCAAGCAGACAGCAAAGTGGGATATTTTGCCCTGTCCAGGTGTGCCAGACAATTATTAATTCCACCACTCTGTCCCAGTCCCCAGAAATTCCAAACTTAGTTATTTTTCCTTTAAACACAAGCTCAATTAAGTGGTAATAAAAAGGAAAACCTAACAAAAATATTAATAGATTCTAACATTAGAAGAAATATTTTGATAATGTTTTCTTACATACACAGCATGACAGAGAATGTTATCGATTGACTGTGGTCTCAGGTCTCTAGTTACTTGTTCAGGTAAATTAGTGTAATAGCAAGTTTCACAGCATAAACACTAATCCTTATTAACATGGGTTCCTTTGGATCCTGCTTCTTTCCAGGGATGTTTCCTTGGCTCAGCAGGCAGGAATTTCTACCTGGGCCCTCAGTGTTAGCTCTAATTTCATTACAAAATACTAAGGAGCCTACAAAAAAGTCACAGGTTGTAAAAGACATTTTTCTTAGAAACTGGTGCTCCCTTTTCTGTCAGCTCTTTAGAAGTAATCACAGGAAACAGACAGTATCCTTAGAAGAGGTTTTATAGAGAAGGTTCTTTTCTCCTGTAGAAGTCCAGAGAGTCTGTAGAGTCCTCCAGACTGAGAACATTAACATATCCTTAAACCATGATGCACAAAACTAAATGAATGCAGAAAGGAAGATAGAGAAAATATAAATAGTAGGCATTTAAGTGACCGAGAGACATGCACAGTTTTGAGTGTACGTATGTATGAGAAATGAACTCATCCCTGCATATACATAAGTAAACGCGAAGTGTGAGAAATTGTCACATCTTCTTGTTGGGTCTTCCTACTTTGTATTTTTCCATGCACAAAGGCATCCACAAACAGGGATGTTTGAAAGACAGTCTTACTGGGCTAGTTTTAAATTAGCTGTTCCATTCAGATGTGACAGCTTGGTATTTCTGAGCAATCTGATAATATGTGTTTATAGCAGTTCTGACTTCTTGAGCAGCAATTTAGCAAACTAATTAGGATGAAGATTGTAGTTAATCACTCTGTCACTTAAATCAACATCTTTTCTCAATGTCTAGATAAATTTGAAGATAACTTACGATGCAAATACTTTTGGAGACCAAAAGGAGTGGAACTTTCATTTGGTATTCAGCACTATGCTGGAAAGGTAAAGTCATGTGATTTTAATCTTTATCTTTATCTTTAATTCAGATAATAGTGGTATGGTCATAATTTGGTTTTTTCCAGAGTTTCTGCATTATGTTTTTTTCCCCCTCTCATTTTTATAGAAAAAATGATAAAGTTTATGCAAACATACACTCTACAATGAAATTTTTATGTGTAACAATCGATTTTGGAGCCTATCCTTAGGGCTCTTCCACAGATTGTGTAGACAGTAAGCATCTTTTTTCTGCAAGAAACCTGGCTTCAGAAATGCCAGTACTAGAGTAGTTTCAAAAGAGCGACTCTCTGGATCTAGGGCAGGCTACATGCTTAGTAACAGCATGTGAATGCCACAGTAACTCTCTCTGAGAGTGTATATAAAGTATATGCATGAAAAGCAATGTAAACCAGTATCTGTAACAGAACTTAAAATCCTATAGAGTGCATTGAAAAGATTGGGACTTGCTAGTAAAGATGTTTTCTTGTACTTTGTAATACCTAATTTATTTTGTTCTCAGAGGTTCACATTCACATATTATTTTATACGAGAAGTAACAATCCAGTTTTCACCATAACATGAGCTTTGCTTGTCATTTCAGGCCCAAATATTTGTTCAGAGACAAAATTGAAACAACCATATTTTATGTAGTTATCAATTAAGCCTCATCTCTGGATCATTATAAGACTCCAAAATTTTAAGATATATTCTAGTAACTTTGGTCAGGCTTTCTGTCTTGTTAAGAATAACTATTAAATTTCATATAGTCTTAGGTAGTTCTTTGTACCCACGTGACCAGATAATAAAAACGATACTGTCCAGTTATTTGTAGCTGGAGAACATGCAATTTCTGTGTAAATTAATGGACTCCAGGGAAATTGGGCTAGAGAGGAATATAGCTAGTGATAATGAAGCAGCTCTAAAAATTTATTGGAATTAAACAAAATTAAAAAATAACTGATACTTAAATTAATCCAAATATCCAGGCATTGATTTCTAATCAAAACAGTTAAAATAATTGAAAGAGAGGAATGTTTTCTTTTCCTAATATGATTTCCAGTGCCATGAGGAGCTGTTTTCATGTACCTGCATTGTGTCCAACTTATTACTGCTCCTCTAGCAGGTCTACTTATAGATCACAGGTTTGATGCAGACAACCAATAGAAAGTGACCACCTGAGAACCACTTCTTACATCACGTAAATGATCAACTTAAGCTTTAATGACATGTCTCTGTTGCATTGTATCATGCATAGAATCATTCTAAATGGCCAAGCATAACACAACAGGATTTAAGCCATTCAACCCAATCTGATATGCAGTGGCATTCTATGAATATAGGTACTCTGTATAGCCAGTTTACATTCTGAATGCACTGCTATAGTTCACTTTTAAGCAAACCTTTTAAGTCCTTTGCAGAGAATTCATTTGATGGTCAGACCAAGCTAGCTGGTCTACTTGGTCGTCCTGACTGTTCACAGTTTAAAGAACATAGCAGATTTTGGGTAACCCTTTTTGTCAAAGCTTTTGATTCTGTTTTTCCACACTAGGTATTATATGACGCCTCTGCATTCCTTGAGAAGAACAGGGACACTCTTCCTGCTGACATAGTGGTGGTGTTGCGAACTTCAGAGAACAAACTTCTTCAGCAGCTGTTTTCTAGCCCATTAACAAAAACAGGTATGTTCTGCACAGCTTTACTAACATTGTAACTTCTTTGGTTACCTGTTCCTCTCAAACTCTTCCTTGATTCTGGACAACTTTTTTTTCCAATTATTTTATCATATCTCCTTTCCAGAGTGTTTTTTTCACTTTGCTCTCTAATTTCAAGATTTCTTTTCCTTTAATGAATCTTTTGCAACAAGATTCTTCCCTGACTCCAGAGAAAGGGAGATTATCAGATGTGTAGGGCAAGAGCTCATTATCAGAGCAGGATAAAAATATGGGACTTTCTAGTTCTTAGTCCTTTACTAAGATCAGTGCTCAGTTAATAGAGTGTTCTGTACCATGTCTTACAGTTCATAAATAACGTGATGTAGATCAAGGTGTTTTGGAGGTAATATCCATCTATTTAGAAGCACGGGTGTAATACATACTTTCTTCCAAATTATAAAAGTCATATCCTAATAGGCTAGAAGTAATTCTGTTGATTTAAAGCTTGTTGACTTCGACCTACATGAAAGTGCCAAATCTGTAGCTAAATAAAACAGCAAGATAAAGTTTGATTACTCCATGGGTAGATGCCAGAATGCCAGTACCATATGCAAATGGTAGTTCTGCAGTATCCATGCAAACAAGCCAGCCAATTAATATTTCTCTCAGTACTTTCTATATTCTTAAAGCATCTTTTTCATAATGGTTGAGAAAAATATGTAATACTAAGTATAAATACAATGGATTGTGCTAGGTTGCAAAATTATTGTGAGCTGACATATGCAGATGAGGTTCTATGTTTAGGTAGAAATATTTGGTAGATACATTAGATAGTGCTGTGTAGGTTTATTGTACATGGGCTGTAGATGCAATTCTCTGCCTGTGCAGCAGCTCTCTGCCTTGAATTTCTGGACTGTCAGTAACCCAGTCATAGCATCTGGTGATGCATTTAACCTCTGTTGACATTTCTGTGTAGAAAAAGAACGTCTGGAGAGAAAATTATATTGGAGCTTTTTTTGCACATGTAAAATTGATATCATAATATCTATTTATATGCTACAGAGGACAGGTTCCACTTAAAGGGTTATTTTTCCTGTAATTGAACTGCTTTCGACTACCCACCTTCAGATGACAATTTTAGAGTCCCTGAAAGGTGACGATCCAGTGAGGAATCTTCTTGTCCTTTCAGCTATAATGAGTTTAGATGGAAGGGAATATAGTTTATGATGGTGGATTGGTTTGTGCCCAAGTGGGGAGCAGAGCATCTTTCTGTCTACTACTACTCTACATTTGAGTCTGTGTTAAATTGATAAGAGAGATTGTAATCAAGCAAAGCAAGAAAGAAAGCTCACGTGTGGTCAAATGTGCCTCCCCACCTAGCTTGCTGTTTTATACCTTGGAGCTATTGTCAGAATGAAACCAATTAGGTGCTTTGTCCCAGTTATCAGTCCAAATTATTGCAAATATACTTTTTATTTTATTGCTACTTTTAAATCAGAATGCTGATGCATTCATGCAAATTCATCTTTTTCTGGCCTTATAGACTTATTTTCAGTAGTAGCAGCACTCGAGTGTTTTGCCTAAGATGCAAAGAAGGTTTGGTAAGAGATACTTCTCATTGCAGTTATGTACATTTATCATGCCAGTGTATTTTACTTACTTTTATAGGTCTTTTACATTCCTTCCTTGTTTCCTATTTACATTAATTGAATGCTTTCTCCCTCCATTTACCTTCCCATGAAGAGCACAAGTTAACAGCAAGTTAAGTGTGTCTGTATTTATCAAGTTGGTACAGGACATCCTGATGAAAAAAATTATTGTGCATGTGCATCTGTGCATGGTTTTATAAGAATAGCTTAAAGTTCTTACGTCATTTTTATTTTTTAAAAGCCTTTGTGATTTTGGTCTTTTTTTCCAGCTGTCTGATATAATTGACATTCACATCCTGTGTTGGGGCCTCTGTGTTCTAAAATCAGATTGTTGCCAGGTTTAGTTTTGGCAGCTTGCAAGATAAATGAAAGGTTTGGCTGAGAACAGAAGGCATTGCTGGCAGTGCTGCTTCATCTGCTCAGTGAAGAAAGATAATGCCATTCTCTTAACTTTCTATAAAGATGCTTTTGTAAACAAAAGAATAGTGAGTGTGTATATGTCCCATTGTACTCTGTCTCTGCCTCTTAGCCCTCTTCCCTCCACTCAACATGTGCTTCATTCCTAAAGCAAACCAGAAAAAATACAGATTAAGATTTATACTTGGTACCGTTTTCTCCAACTTTTGGTCAATTACTGACTTAAGCAAAAGTTACTAATTTACGTGGGAGCCATATTCCATCTTTCCAGGTAACTCTGACTTGAAATGGGCCTTCTGCCAGTATGTGTGGTGTTTTGTTTGAAGATGAATGACAGCACATTCTCGCATCTGCTTGCAACTATCTCTGGAATGTGCAGTGTAGGTGGGTTTAACCAAGCAGCGGTCTCCCATACGTGTCGCAGCCACTGGGTGGTGCTATCCCAGAGGCGAGAGGGAATGCGAGACTGGAATCGTGGGTCTGTAGTTCTTTTAAATACCAAAAAGAACGAAAAGATGCCTTTCCCACCCTGAGATGATCCTCTGTTTGAAGTATATTTATATAACTGTCATATCTTCCGCTGTCAAAAACTGAGCAGCATCAAGAAAATAAATACTAAAAAGCTAAATTCTTTTACTAATTTAAGATCATGTTAATCCCTGTAATTTATCAAGTACACTTATCCCCTCTTAACAAATGCTTCTATTTCACAGTAGCGGTCTGCGCAGTTTAAATGGCCAGAAATTAACAGCAGGGCATTAAATATACATTTGTAATAGTAATTTATCGTTAATAGAGTATGCAACTACTCATATGAGATATTGGAACTTAAACATTCTGGAGCTAATTTTGTAGCATATACAGCTTGTTATCTTTCAGTGGAAAGTTAGTCATGTTAGGCTTGTTTCAAAATTTGCACTTTCTAGCTACCTTCAAAACTGAATGAATGTATTCTGATTTAACGTAACAGTTCTCCCAATTGCTTCCTTATCTGTCACTTTTTTTCTATAGACACAGCTTCTTGTGCTGCCACTACTGTAGTTGAATATGCATGTTCCCATTTAGGTAGAATGTATTCCTGATTGTTTCTGGTTTTTGTTTATCACTGTTGCTGCTACAGCATCTGAGAGAAAAGGAATCACATGAATTAGAAAATAAAGTCCCCTTGTAATAATAGAGGATTTTCGTTGGAAAAGTTAAGGACAGCCTTGGTACATTCACCTTTGAGGAGTCAGACCATTTTACTCACTATCCCAATATAAGACAATTTTTGCAGCATCACCTATAAGGGATGGTACTGTTGAATTGCTTGGGCAGATGACCCCAAGGTTTTTATCTTCGTAGAAAAGCTGCATCACAACAAGGTCTTCTACTCTTGAAACACAATCTCTGAAGACTTTGTCCTTGCCATGACTCACACACCTTTAGAACTTCTGTCAGGGTCTCTCTGCTCTGCCTTAGGTCCTTACTTGAGATGGGGGAGAAAGTTGTCTTCTGCAGGGAGGGAAAGGGAAATCCTCCAGCCTTCCCACCAGAAGAGCAGAGATGCTGCAAAACATCCTTGTCCTTGCTCTGAGGTTCAGTAGGGGTTTTGCTTGGCTACAGAGAAGAAATACAAAGCTGAGTACCACTACAGCAACATCACACCTAATCATTTTGTATCATTGGGTATTTCTAATGCATTAGGGTAATGGAGTATCAATATACTATTTGTAATAAACAGTCCTTGTTTGTGATGCCTATATATTTAAGCATAATCTGTCAAAGAGAATTGAGATGAGAGTTTTCACAACTGGGATGAAGGGTTTGGTTAGTCATGTTTTCACAAGGTAATTTTTTTGTCCAAAGTAGAATTTTTTTTCAAACACAAATTATTTATAATTCACCTGTCTAAAGGTCATTTTCTCTCCTCAGTATTGATTTTTAATCTGTGTTATTTCTGCTTTTGAGTTTCTGCTTACAAACCTCAGATGAAAACTAAATATAAATAGTGTATGTTTGTTGACCAAACCAAACCAAACAAACAATTAACGAACCATGTGGTAAGAGAGAGTGCGAAAAAAAATGTTTCGGGACAGCTTTATGTAATCTGAAAAACAAAAGAACTATGGCCTTTTGCAAAATCACTTTAGAGAACTGCTTTTTATCAGTTCTTGGTGAAAAGAGTACTATCTCCAGTATTAACTTGTGTGTAACTGTGATACCATGTGATTCCTTGTGATGAGTCAGAAACCAAAAGAAAGAGATTTTCTTGCATTTCAGTCCCATGAACAGGTACTACTGGGCATACATGGAGTGTAATCTTAGCAAGTTGAAATCATAAGTGCTTTGTCTCTGTTTTGAGTAGAACTGTGGTTTGAGCTGTCTTGTTTGATATTGTGCCTTCCTATTGAGCACAGATCCTTCCTCTAGCAAAAAGTAGTGGTAGGTCTCTCGGTTTGGTCTGTGTCATTCACTGAAATATTGCATGTTTCCATTTGAATTTAGGGTATTTTTTTCCTCCTAATTCTATACATGACAATAGAAACAAAGGCTCAAATACATTTTAATTCTACTAATTTATTCCACAATAAAATCTTTTTATAATGGTACTTTTATGCTAGTATTTTCACCTTTAAGAGATCTGACACTCTTAAGTCAAATGAATTGGAAAAAGTCATTGTAATTACAGTATCTCTACTTAAAAATGAATAAGAATTTATATTTTATAAGAATTTTGGTAAAGTTAATGGAAGCTGTGTATTTCACTCAGAACATGGAGGCTGTCATACTTCTAACTGCCAGTGAGTTGTATGAAAACAGAGGCTTTAAGACAGCTGTGCAGCATAACAGTCATGAACTTTACTTGGTTGCAGATGTGGGACATCAGTAAACTCAATTAATTTTAGCTTAACTGAGTTTGGGAGGTAGAGTGATGGATTGCTTTTTTGAGTTCCCCCACTTGAGCATTTTACAGTTGAGTGTTTGTTTGTCTTCATGTCCTAAGGTTTTCTTAGTGTCCTAAGGTTTTGGATCACAGGACAAATGCAGTACATTTATAATACTTCCTAGCAATAGGATGCAAAAAATGCTCTAAAGTAGCCCTAAAAATGGAACTCGTCTAGAAACAGAACCATCTATCAGATCAAAGTTAAGGTCTCAGTCCTGCTAAAGCTTTATATAAAGCATAACAATTATTTACTGTTGAGAATAACTCCCTATAAATAGTGTCAGTGAATCTCTGGAATTGCACACAGCAGTAAGCACAGCAGCTGAGAATTGTCAAGTTAGATTTACCAGAGGTATGTTTGGTAAAGGGTGTTGCGCAAACAGAACTGTGCTGGTTTTTAATCTGAGACTTCTCAGATTATATTGTACTGAAAATGAGCAAGGGGTCATATTTTTTTTTGTCCCCATGTGCTTGCAAATTGAACTCTAATAAAAGTAAAGTGGACAAGTTTAAGAATAGATGTTAATTAATTTTCTGCTTTGATTTATAATAGACCAATCTCTCTAGAACAAATTTTGAGACTAGTTTTTCTTTACCTTTTTCTCAGAAGAGAGGAGATACCTTTCCCAATTTTCATGTTTCTGGACTAACTTCTCAATCCTATAATGAACATTATTTCCCAGTAGTGAATAGTAATTAATCTTAACACTGCATTGTATACTAATTAAATTCAAAATCTATTCATACTGAGGAAACAAAAGATAGATCACATAAAATATGTTACTCTTTTTAATATTAACTAGTAGACTGTGGGTATTCACTGTGGATCATACACAGAATTAAAACAGAGAAATATTCAGAGAACATTATACCATTGTTTAAATGAGTAGTTTATTTGAGAGTTTCAATAGGCACTGTGTGCTGTAAGGTCAAACTGTGTCAAAGATGTTTAGTATGTCACTGGAAGCATTCAGTAGCTCTGAAGATCAAATCCTAGAAGAGCATTGCTTTTAAACTTTCTAGTGAGTTTTGAGAGCAGATAACTTTGTGAATATTCAGATACTTATATGAATATCCATAATGTTGTTTGGTGTGTTCTTAACAAAGAATGTGCTTAAATTTCCCACTCCTTCAAAATAATTGCATTAAGGGATTATTGTATCTAAAGGACGAATGTAGAGGGTGGAAAATAAGTATCTGAGTCTGTGCTAGATCTTGTATATTCATTTCAGAGTATTTTGTGCAATCTTACTGTAATTTTGTACTTTAATAATTTTTCTTTATTCCTTCACCTTACAATAAGCTGTAAAGTCCTGTACTCTACTGAACCAGTATTATCTATTATTATTTAATTTTGTCTTCCTTATTCTGGCCTGACTTGTCTTGATGTAGGAGTGGTTAATTGAGCTGTCTGGATAGCAGGTCACAGTGACAAAGAAAATGTGTTTGTGGGTATTTGTATGAAAGGTTATTTATTTCATTAAGAGTGGAAATACAAATATAATTAATGTTTTGCTTTACCACAAAAACAACTGATTCTCTGCCAACTGTGATAATATACAGAAGTGCTGACATCCAAGGGAGCAGTGGTTCAGTTGAGAAGCCTCTGAGACTTGATTACATTAGTTGTCAACACTAAAAATGCCTATATTTCAAAAATAGGAAGATCTGTGACTTTCATAAAGTTCTGTAACTTTGTTTCATCTTAAATTAAGATTTTTAAAAGACAGTTCTTGCCTTGAAGTTTCAAAACCTGATTTTGACACCATTTTTTAGCCTATCTAGCCTTAGGGTCTTGATGACTAGGGAGAGTGAGAATAATAGTGAGAACAGAGAAAATGTTCCATATTTTTTTTCCACGTGCTTTCAGTTGCATCTTTGCACCTGATTTTTTTTTGTCACTGAATTAATTGGGGATCTTCATTCTTTAGTAGGATTCTGACCAGACTTTATATGTATGGAGCAGCTTCAGCAGTAGGCCCTGAGTGATGGAATATATACCATAAATTTTTTAAACATTGTATGGAGAATGAGTATACTCTGGAAATACAAGCAAAGGGCTAGAAATCACAGTTCTTGTCTTCTCCTGGATTTCCTGTTTATTCACTGTTGTTGTAGAAACTGTGGCCTCAAGTTAAACTGAGCACTATGAAGCTCAACAGAACAATGGCATAACTACCATATTGTTTATAATCATACTTTCACTTTTCTGGATAAAGCATATACAGTTTAGGGGGGAAAAATTCTACATAACATGCAAGTGAAAATGTATCAACTACATAAAACAATGGGGGAGACTAGAGCTGAATCAGAACATAGAGTAACTATATTTCCAACCTGTGTATGGTTTTAGAACTATTCTTCCACATATCTCTGGAAGAAGTAAACTTGTCCTGAGTAGATGTAAGTAGAACAAGATTATTTTGACCAATGCTTAAAATCACTGAAGAATTCATCAACAATGAAGTTTCACAGAAAATTCACCTCTGTAGTTTTCTTCTGATCTCAGTTACAGATGTGCTACAGATAGTAGGGCAATCTGCTGGGGCAGCAGAAAACCTTGCATTGATGGTGAGGTACTGTCCTGACAGCAGCAGTGTTCTGTCCTATCTGTTCTCCAGAGAATTTAAGGTTTGTTGTACTGAGCTGATAATGTACAACAGCATCAAACTGTACGCTACAAGAGATATATAAGGAAATTGCTAAGGACCATATCTGAAAGAAATGGCCCACATGTTCTGACAACATATAAATCGTAAAAATCCAAGCCAATTTGTTCTGTAATGCAGCTGCTAGAAGCCTGACTGGATCAGGATGTGACTAGCCTCTCTTCAGCCAGCCAGCTGGTCAGGTCTCCAGCTAATCAGGCTACAGACCTGACTAAAGGAAATGGTGAACATCAAGCAGTAGAAAATTGCACCATTATTTATACAAGAACTTGGCATTTTCCAAACTTTTAAAGTGTATTTTATTTTTGTCTAGATGAAGCTTCAGATAGTTAGCACTCACTGTTCTTAGTGTGCCATTCCTATCATTAGTCCTGTGTTTACACTAAGATGCCCAACCTATGCCCTCCTAGCTGTGGCCAGACAGCAGTCTACTCTCTACTCTGCCACTCTGTTTTCCAGAACCACATGATCATCCCTTGGCCTGTGCCCAGGAACCTCTTTATCATGTCCTCAGGCTATACCATACGTGTTTTGCCTACTGTGTGTAAGTTTGGTCATGTCAAATGATTATGAGAATTGCATAACGTTTGTTTTTATGTCCTATGATCACAGATTGTGCCCATGATACTTCAGGAAATATCTGTCTTTCAGTGAACATACTCCCAGTCAACTAGATGAATACACATTTGGTTCAATTTAGCTTGAAAATCGGGCATGTTGCTTAAAGCAGCAGTTAGTATTAAGGTTGTGTTAGAAAAATTCCTTAGGCACTACCATTAACTAGTTTAACTAGTACCATAATTTGTTCTTCTTGTAGGTAAGGATAAAAGTTAGGATCTGTCTGACTCTCATCATACTTTCACAGATCTATAGTATGCATAGATACTATATATGTAGGTATGTACAGAGTACAGCAGCATTTTGACCTTCATTTCATCTCAGCTGCTGTGTCTCTGTTCCTTTCCATTCTACAAGAAACCTACTAACCTACTGTGTTAAAACAATAGTTAAACATGGCAGCAATGATACTTACAAGCAAAGTTTTATTTGTTGCTTTAGACATGATGCTGTGTTTGCCAGTGTGTGCCCTCCTAATGTGGGAAGTGACCACTGAAGTGTCTGCAGTGTATGCAATAGAAGTGTAACAGCACTGAACTTAGGTTCTCCAATCCCAGTCTAGCAATGTAAACTTTTAAGTATCTGCAAATATTTTTGGTGTCTAGTTCATGCTAAAAGACTAAAGAAATCCTTAATCTAATTGAGAATCAGTATCAGAATTCCTCAGTTCACTGTGGTACAGACTTTTCATTTCAAATCATCTGGGCCAGAAGGATGCATATTTTTGCTCCTGAAGCAAATATTCGTAATTAGATTATTCCCAGGTGGGCTTTACTATTACTAAGCTTTTATGCTGATTAGATTCTGTTTGGTATATCTGATTTTGGAAATAGTATTTCTTGGGGTTTTTATTAATAGGAAGTAAAGTAATTGTCTTTTCAGAAGAAGCAGTAGTTGGGGTCTATCTGTATTGATAGTTGTGCTCTATAGACAGTATTTTTATAAATAGATTCTTGTGTAAAATGTGTAGTATATGAGAGAATTGGATTCTTAGCTCTTTTTGTTGCATAAGATTAGCTTAAATGACTTCAATGACTCTCAATAACTCAAAAGAACAGAGTTTTGATAGTCAGTGACCAGATTCAAATTAGTACCCAATAAAAAAAGTACATGTATTCATTTGTAGTTGAGCTAAAAGCTCAGTCTTACAGTAGCAGAAGATGAAAATGCATTATGGAGATAAGCAGTCAAATTCCTTTGGCCAGATAAAATGTACTGAAAGAAAAGACAGAGAAGAATCTGTGTATGTCAAAGACGTCATCTGGCCGTGTACCTCTTCTGGAGTATGAGTGCATAGCTGTGATTAGAAGTAATGTCAATGAAATATGAATGGATTGTAGCATTTCTGACCATATTATACTGTATCTACATGGTGTTTGAAGTAACCCCTCTTTATCTGAACCAGAAGCATGAAAGAAATTAATAAAATATATGAGGATAAGGAAAGAGCTTGTACTTGTCCTCTATATAATAGTACTATCCCTGGTATGTCATGTTCAATAAGGTGACATTGTCATTAGACTTCTGCTCAGTAAGTCATT
This sequence comes from Parus major, assembly GCF_001522545.3. NCBI lineage: Eukaryota > Metazoa > Chordata > Aves > Passeriformes > Paridae > Parus > Parus major. Next base: position 18,059,774 of record NC_031776.1, on the reverse strand, counting down.
TCCACTTCACAAACTGAATGTTGTGTCAAAGCTTAACATATTTCTTACCTGGCATGCTCTTACTTTGGAAGGAGTGATCTACTGCAGGCATAATCAAACCAAGGTTATAAATACAGTGCTGATATTGCTAATATTTGCTTGTTACTACTTACAGAACCCAATACCTAAGAATAAATGACGCACAAACCATAGGTAATACCAGAATATCCAAACAGAGTGTGTACTTTTTCCTAATTAGTACATAAAGTCAACACAAAGCTGGACAAATCATTAATTCAGCCAAATCACATAGTGAGTAACTACCAGGGATGCAAATAAGAAGCCAGGAATGCTGACTACTCCTTTTTGAGATCTGGAGACCACTTCCAAAGTCCAACTTGAAAAAAAAAACCCACTTTCTTCTTTGTGTGTGATGTAAATACTTTCAAAACTTCTGTTTGGCATTGCATAATAGAAGAGATGCAGTTTTTTGATAATATGGTCTTTCTCACCTAGCTGAAATGAGGAATCAGTGAAGAACATTTTTGCAGAGATGGGAGATCTAAACAGCTTCAAGACAAAGGGAGGTTTGCTGAGCCTTGACTCTGAGCTTAGCCAGTGAGTGCATAGATTTTGTGCTGCTACTTCTTTTTCCCTTGAAAACTCTAAGACCATTTCACAAACTTTAATGTCTGAAACTTCTCAAACCATTAAAGAGAATGCATAAACTTCATTCTTAACTTTATTGAACAGAGGGAAAAAGAGATACATTAGGTCTGACAGACTCCTCCACTGACACAATGAATCCCAGAGACCTTAGTCTCTGATCCAGGTGCATAGGCAGGAGCCTTAATTGTTCAGATGAGCTGTCCTAGTGAAGTGCATGTGAGTAAAATTAAACATGTACGTGTTTAAAAGATTAATCCTAACTTTAATCATTAACTTCTTTCCCGTCCCTAAAAACCAACAAAGCACAAACAAACAAATAACAAAACAAAACAAAACAAACAAACAAAAAAAACCCACCAAAAACTAAATCCCAAAAACCTAAGATAATTTTGAGAGGGTTTTATATGAGTTAGTTGGTCCATTTTATGGACTTTGATTGAATGTAGGTAGCATTTAGTCTACAGGGGTGTCATTTGTATTGTCTGAAGTTTTGACCATATAATTGGTGTGAAGCTAGACTTCTGAAGAGCACAGTGCAATCTTTGAAACTTTAACTAGTTTAACCTTTCAGGGAACCCTTTGCAGTTCAAGCTGCCTATGTTATTATCTATAAACATTCATTTTTCAAATATTTAATGCTTTTCACAAAGAGGATTAACATTTAATTATTTTTGATGTGTTAAGGTATAAATTACCTTGTAAATGAAAATCAAATGCAGAGATAGGTACCAAATTTTACTGACTGTGAACACCATGCTAACCCTGGATCAAATATTTCTCATTATGTGGACTGATTTTCAAACCACATTTATTCTGTTTGCTAGTTTTAATGGCATAGACATGTTAAAGATTGGTAGTTATTTTTCCTGAGCATGAGCCACACAAGATGAGTAAATCAGAAACTTTTATTGAAGTATCATTTTGTGTGTCAGCTGAAAAAGAAAATCCTAGTAATATTTTTTTCCATGGATTCAATCTAATAGGAATTCATTTGACACATGAAATAAGCACTGGTAAGAATCCATTCCTAGAAGGAAGTAACTAGAACAAAGGCACAATAAGTAAAGCATTTCTTTTTTTAAGTGGACACTGAACACTTCGGGTTTGTTTTTTTTCATTTGTGAAATCATTAAAGATTTGTGATTAATTAAAATGTGTGTTTATTTGCTTGGCTTGCCATATCAGAAACGTTTAGTTTTAGTTTTGCATGAGAAACTAAGGGAGACTTCAGGGGTATTAATTATGAACCATAGAAACCTAATGCCAGCATTGAGTTTGGTGAACCTTGAGCTGCTATAGAATCATTCTAAATTTTATTTCATTATTGGAGTTGTTACAAAATACAACAAAATTTTAATCATTTTAAACAGTCTGATTCAAAGTCCTTTCTTCTCTCATCTCCCCTCTTTTATCATGTGTTGTCAGTTCTTCAGTGCAAGGCTTTCAAGCTTTAGACTTGCTAATCTGAAACCTAGCCAAAAACAACCTTTCCAGGCTATTTTAGCCAAAATAGGCCCAAAAGGATAACTTCTAAAATACAAAAATACCAAAATTGCAACTGGAAGAAAAATTATTTCACCATCTACTTGTTCACTGAAGTCCTCATTTTAACTTTGGAGAGATACACGTATTTACAGAATGTACCTTGCATGTGCATAGATATTCAAGGTTTCCCAAACAGTTGTGGTTCTCATTAACATACAGAGTATAATAGCCTAAAACAGTTTCCAAAATAGCGGACATACCTTGTGTTCTGGGCCACGATTTAAACTCAAATAATGTACAATGTTAGATCTGGAAGTGACATGCTGGTTTTGCAGTATTGTTTCAATACCAGTGCCAGCAGCTTAAAAGAGAAATACTTCTTTAAATTAATTAGAATGTTTGAACAAGGAGTGCTGTGTTTGAGTTCTGGCCCCCAGATTATTTCGGGGGGTTTGGTATTTTTCTTGTTCAGAGTAAAGTAAAAGCAGAAGTTCCTTTCAGTGGACACTGGATTTTCTCTACTCTTTTAGGGAAATATTATCAGCATTTGGGTTTCTTTACCAGCGATTTGGTGTTCTTGGTTTTCGTTTTTCCCATCGTGCCTCCTTACTAGTTATGTAATACACAATTTAGCAAAACTCTGAAGACTGTTTAGAGTTACTGCCTTTCTGTGAAGCTAACAGCTAAACACTGGAGTTGATGCAAACAAGTCATTTAGCATCTGAAAGAAGTGTTAACACTTTATTTACATTTAAATTAAAATAGACACTTATTTATGTGTTCTGGTTCTGAAAGGTGTGTGGTACATCTGCAGAGGCCTATTGTTTATTCATGCTGTAAATCCTTTGAAATGTGTTAAAATGCTTCCCACTCATTATAAAAATCCTGCCACCCATGGATTAGGGCTTTGATGTCACCAATCCTGCTTCAAAGGGTTCTTTCAATGCTATTAATCACAGTTTAGCCTCTGAAGATATAGCCAGAGAAAACATTTGGACATCTTGTGCTAGACTTGCTAAAACTTTGAAATATACAGAGTGTCTTGCATATGCAAGTCCGATATCAGTTCCTCTCTCTTCTCCTAGGCTTTATTTTGAAAAGTTACTTTGTGATGACTTTGGCTTTCTACAAGTACAGAAGAAAAAGTTTAGGACACATCATACCTTAGATTTTTAAAAAGGCACTAGTCTTTTGCTTGACACCACAATATATTTTTGCCTGGGAAATTGAGTCAGTCTTTAAAAATTCTGAGTTACAATAAGATTGAGAATTAAATGTCAAATGGTCAAAAAATGGTGCTGTCTTATTATTTTCTCATCTCTTTCATTAGTTTGTAAGTTTAAGATACTGTGTTAACACTTGAGGATCCATGTGATTTCACTGAAACAAGATTGATTCTGGAGTCTTTTTGTACTTCCAAATCTCTCAGTGAGTCACAGAGAAATTGATTACTAGTGATTGAGCTGTATGCCTTTGTGCTGTCGTTGTTTTCATCACCTCAGTAGCTAAGGTCAGTGACATACCACCTTATCACTGACTTTTTCCTCCCCTCTAAATCAACACTGCACTCTGTCATGCCTGTGCTGAATGCTTTGCAGGCACAATTGGTAATGAGAGGGGTGTGGAAGAAGTGTGGTGGTGTCTGCTATTTTTAGTACTATTGTACAAACTGATTTTACACAGTACAAATTTTCCCTTCTAAGCTTCTTAAATAGTTTTTGAAGTCTGGTTTTCTTTCTTTTTGAACAGGTAATTTAGCACAAGCAAGAGCGAGAGTGACAGCAGCATCTCGGTCTTTGCCTCCGCAGCTCAGTGCTGGGCGTATCAAGGTTAGTAGTGTTCCCTTTAAGGACAGGCAGTTGTTTATAAAATATCACAGTGAGACTGTGTACACAATACTTAGCTGATGTTGGTGTAGAGTGAGTCTTACCGAAGAGTAGTCTTACCAAATAAGAGTCTGCCTTTACTATCAGTAATGTGCACCTTGTCCTGAAGCATGGTTTCCAGTATTAGTGATGAACCTATTGCAGAATTCAGTGAAGAACCAATTTACTACTGATTAATCTTTAAACCTTTGGAGAGAAATCTGTTACATCCATATCAACAGTCCTCTTTATTTCAAAGGGGTCAAGGTTTTCCTCTGACAATTTTGACCTAGAAAGAGGTCTTATTAGGTAAAATTTGAATAGTGTATTTTAACAGTATGCAAGGCAAAATACATTTTTTTTTAAAAGATCTATTTCTTTTTTATTCAACTTGGAAGTGAAAAACCAGTAGATGTTTGTGACTGGTAGACAACTGGAAAACGACTGAGCAAAAACACTATTCTGTATCAAGAACTGTAGAATTTAAATGCTGCTGAATTTTTCCACAAAAGTATGTGGCTTAACTACAAAAAGATGGGATAATTTTATGGCAATTAGTAGGATTACAACTGAGTACACTTAAATTGTGAAGAAACCTGTTGTCCCTTGAAGCTGATGGTATGTACACCCCCTCCCTGCTTCCTAAGTGGTACTTGTTAGAGTTAGCTTAGTTACGGTTTGGGAGTTTGGGTTTTCTTCAAAACAAACAGTAATAAATTTTTAAAGCAAGTGTGATAACAGCAACTGTTCAGAATCTACAGAATTTTATGGTTTGGGTTTTCTATTTCTTCTTGTTATCTTCTGGTATTTGGAGTTCATGCTCGAACATCAGTGTGGTGATTTATGTCATCCAGATGTCTGTATCCTTCACTGTACCTGCAAATACAGATGTGGATTTCAGACTATTATTTCCTGTCTGGTGTAAATACTTTCAGTGCTGAAGGGTGGCCTTTCCAATTTTCTTGTGTTACTTACACGTTGTCTTCCACATCCAGCTATATTCAGCACAAGCTTTCTAAGCATGCATTTTATTGATACAGCAGGATTGTAATAGAGCAGCTCACTTCTAGAGCTTTACCAAACACAATCAGTTAATAAGTACTGTTTAAGTGGGCTTTACTCACCCTTCAAACTTTATAAAAGGAGCTAAAAGAAAAGACATGCAACACTATTTAGAAAATGTTAATTTAAATAACTTTTAGATAAAAAACTTTATTAGAATTTTGAAAAGCACCTAATTAAAACAACTTCAGGAAACATATCTTAAATTATTATCTTAAAATTTGTTTTAAAAAATCCAAATGTAATAATTTTGTTTGGAAGTTTGGAAATTTTTTATCATTATTTATTTTAAGAGGGATTTTTGCTTAACATATTTTTTGGTTTTACAGTATTTCATAGCATGCCAGCAGCAGGTGTGGTCAATATGTGGAAAGTCATAATTTTAAGTGTCTTCATAAGATGACATGATGTCATAAATCGTTCTTTTAATTGTTTCAAAACTATTAAAAGGAGTCTTTTTAGTGATGAAACAGTTTGACTTTTGTAGGTCAAGCTGTTTTCCATTACAGTTGTAATTATATAAATTCATATTGTAGGTCACTATAGCTGTCATGTAAAAATGTGACTTAATAGTTGAAATAGCTTCATTTTTGTTTAAAAGGAGTAGCTAGTGATTTAAAATACAAGGTATCATGACATTCTTTTAATGTTCTGTCATTTTCTAGCAAGCCAGTTGTGAGAAAGCCTATTGTCTGTTGTGCATGGCGTTGTTGCCCTACCATAAAATTGTGTTGCTTCATAGACAAGCAGTGTTCTACAGTAAGGAGAGACAAAACTTCTTAAAAGGTCTTACAAGAAAATCCCCTCAGCTTCAGGGTCTATTGTCAAAAAGATTCTGAAATTGATTCTAGTTCTTACATATTGCACAGATCTGAATTTACAACTTCATTCATAGGAAAAGAAATCTAACAATACTGCTTTCTGCCTAATTTTCTGAGAAAAAGTGTTTTACATCTCCTCTGTGAGTGTTTCTGACCATCTGTCTTTCCGTGTGTTCATTCCCTTTGCTGCCCTAACAGAAACCAAACAAACCAAAACAAAACTCTTTTGAACCCACCAGCCTCTTGTAAACCATATTTGATAGAGCAGCAGTCCCAAGATGGTAACATTCTACAGTTTTGGTGAAAATAAGCAGCTGTGAAAAAGAGATGATACTGCCCTTTATTGACCAGTAGATACATGAGATATGAATATGAGAGGTTCTGAGTGGTCAGTCTCCAACAATATCACTGAGTCTCTGCTTTTCAAGACAGAGAAGAATCCTATTTAGAACCTCAAATTCATTGGCATTTGGGCTCAGATCAGTCTTCAAACTATTTGCTTTTGTTCTTGATTTGATCTTATTTATAATTAAATTGTGTGTCTTTTAACATTAAATATTACCAGTTATTCTGAACTTACTGTCAGCACTTACTGTTACGGCTTTTGTCTTCTACCTGACATTTACTAGAGATTTAGATAACAGTCCTCAGAAACTAGATGTCTTGTCAAGATTATCTTGAAGCTTTCCAACATCCTTCCCCATGGACATGCCTGCTATTTGATTAGGTCATTGATATTTACTTTGTCACATAACCTCTTAAGATGTTTGATGTTACCTGTGCTGATAATGCATTTTTCCTGGAATATTTTACAGAGTGTTCTTTTAGCAAACTGCATCTCTCTTTTTTAATTACTTTTTTATTCTTCTTCTCCTGTGTTAGTTTGAGATGTATACCAGTGCATGTGTGCCACTCTGGGCCAGAACACCACATATTACAAAAACATACTGAAATTTTTATGGTAACCCTTATTGAACTCTGTCTTCATTTGCGCCATCTGTGTTCTGAATCTTGACCTCACTAGATTTGAGTTCTTCCCCAACACAAAATCCATTTTTTTGATCCATTATTACTTAGCGCTTCATTTCCTTTATATTTTGCATGCAGTCTCCTAAATACCTCCTGAAGGTAAGAGTCTCAGTTACTTTATTGAGAACTGTAATCTTTCAGCAATTATTTAAGTGTCCAGAAGAGTGTTCTTAAGTCAATGAGTGTTGGAAATGATTCTGTGGAGCAAAGTCCGGGAAGTGTAGCACAGGTGCTGACAACCGCATTATCTGCTTTATACAAGTGCCACCTGGCCAGAGCAGATGGTAAACTACCACAAAGCAAGTGAATGCTAAAATTCTGTTAATGCTCCATGCAAAAAGGATGCTGGTTAATTTTCTTTAATTTTGTTGAGCTGTAATGCAGCAACGCAATCTGCTTGTTATGGGTAACCACAGTTATACTCATTCATAAATTCTGTTTTCATTTTGATAAGAACAGCTGTACTAACAATATAACTAAAATCTACAGTATGTAAGGAGCAGTATGTTCACTGTCCATGTATATCCTCTAAAAATAACTCTCTGCAATGCTGATAAAGTGGTATGCTATGACGGTTCAGCAGAATAAGATGGCTGAGATTCTTGGCAATACAAAGTAAGTAATAATAACTATATTAGGAGAAGGGAATGTGTTCTGGGACTACCTACTTTGTTTGCCACTCATCCTACAGTATTTTTTTCCATACATTAGCAAAATGAAGCAGTTCAGTTTATTTTCTGGCTATTACAAATATGATAACTCTTCTTACAGTTACGAGTCCTGTTGGAGTTCAGTTTAGTGGCAATAAGAGGAATACTTTCTAGAAATCAGTTCCTAAGGTATTGCAACTTGACAGCTATTTCACTGGCTGAGTATTATACTATCATAAATCTAGGGTGCTTTTACACTATGAAAAAAAATCAAAACGCCTAGAGACCTCTTTGAAATCAGTATGTGTCCTGCATCCGTTAGAAGCTGGCCTTGCTATCTCTGACAAAGTACTCTGAAGTACTCACACCTGAAGGAATGACTATAGCAAAAACTGAACCCATGGTTCAGAACCCATGCCTTTCATAGGCAAGGTGGGGTGGGTCTGTAGTGTTTCTGGAACAGTCCTAACATCAGAGTTTTGTCTTCCAGGTTGACACAATGGAGGTCATGCGGCATCCTGAGGAAACAACTAACATGAAGCGGCAAACTATGGCTTCCTATTTTAGGGTACAATAATTAAAACGAAAACAAGCATTTTAATAATAAGAACAATAGATATATCTAAAATATTTGTGGGATAGTAGGATCAAAGAGAAATATAAGAGAATTTTTTTTATTCTGTTACAAGTCCTTTGTAGATTCATAAACTTTTTTTTTGTTTTTTTCTCTTTTCCTCATACTTGTATTTTTATAATTTCATTGAATACGCTGATAACAGAATCTAGAGCCTAGACTATTTTCTGTCTAAAATGCTAGAGGTCTAGAACAGGTCTCATTATAAACAGAACACTAATTTTTTACAATAAAATAGATCACTGAAGTCTTCATATTTTTCACAAGGTGAGGCATACATGCCTTTAAAGATTAAGATTTTTTTGATTTATGCTAATAAGTAAAAATAATCCATATTTTGGAAATCATGTTGTAAATAGTACAGATTGCCATTTTATCAGTAGTAATCCTGTCTGAAGTAATACATATTCTGCATGTGTGTTTAAATCAAACAGACAGGGAAAAGACATTGAGAATTTTGGAACTGGAAGCTTAGGAGCCAAGAAAGTGCTGACAAGACTCCTGGTTACTGGGGTTTTTTTCTTGCAGTCATTCCAAAGTGGAAAAGTTTTCAGTAGTTGTCTCTTAGGCTGCACTTGTACCATGCGGAATGAGAAAGTTCACAGAGTTGTGCTAGCAAATGTGAGTCAAGACTTTAAGCTTGGAATTGGATGTGATTTTGAGACACATATGGGTATATGAGATTGAATGTAGTTGACAATATATCCTTATCATAGAACAGCTTAATGAGGTGAGTATAGAGCAGGATTATCAGTATTTAGAGGAGCCAATGGAAAAAAGATATATATGATCTGATCAAATGTTTTTCATTTTAGCTTAAAATGAAATGGAAGAAATAGTTCTGTGTGTCTAGACTGGATAGGAAAAGTAGTAATGGATCTACATTTCAGTGGCAAGATTTATGTTAGATGCTAAGAACTTTATGAATAGTCATGATAATATAGCAGTTCAACAGATTTCTAGGGAGACTGTGCAGTTTAAATTCTCAGTGATTCTGAAAAATTAATGTAACAGAGATGTACCTGAAATGTTAAAGATACATCTAGTATTCTCTGTGGACAGAGCACTGAACTGATGACTTCTTGCAACCTTTTCACCATGATTTGCCATGAATTTCAGTGTTTGTTTCATGGTAAAGCTTGTGTTTCTGTTGGGGATATTTGATCAGTCAAATGTGTCTACAGTGGAATTATAGTTATGACAATTTTTTTTTTTTTAATGGGTATTCTTCATCTATGGAAATGTGATATAAGGAGAAAAGGAGTAATAAGTAAGAAGTCAGATTCAGAATATTTAATTTTTTTTTAACAACTGAAAAATTTGAATAGGTTCCATGTTTCAGCTGAAATCTTAAAAATGAGTAAAAGGCAGTGGAGGTTAGCATTACAGATTAAAATATAATCAAGCATTACAAACTGTTTACAAATATGAATCTCCTGCTAAAGTAGTTCCATTGCAGTTTTTTGTCAAGTATGTGCATCTTCTTTATTTTCCTTACTAGTATTCCCTCATGGATCTTTTATCCAAAATGGTTGTTGGACAGCCTCACTTTATCCGCTGCATTAAACCTAACGATGATCGAGAAGCACTGATGTTTTCTCATGAGAGAGTTCTGCTGCAGCTACGATACACTGGAATTCTGGAAACTGTCAAAATACGTCAAAAAGGGTATTCTCATCGCATTCTCTTTGAAGAGTTTGTAAAAAGGTAGGACTTGTATAATAGTGCTGTTTTTCTAATATTCTATTCAGTAAGAGATATTCTGTGTTTAAGTACAGAAAGTTCTACAAATGTTGTTCATAGGTGTGTGGTCTGAATCTCTAATGAGGACAGACTTTCAGAGATAAAGACTACAAGAGGTGTCTGATCTCTAATGGAAAACAGTCAGTGTGAAACCTGCAGTGAACTCAAGTAGGAAACCTGTTCCATCTGTAGAGGCAACAATTAGAAATTATACATCCTGCTCATACAATTCAGGGATTTTGGAAAGTCAGTGACCTTCAGCCATCATATGAAGAATGTGCACATGTTTAAGAATGAATTTATATAAAAGCTTCAGATTTAGCTTTGCAGAGTCATTTATCTTAGAGATATCATGAATTATAATCAAATCTCTGTTCACTGTAACACTTCTCATGGCTGCTATTACTGGCTTTAATATATATTCTCAATCTCAAAAAGTTATAAATTTTATTCAGGAAATGCTATTGTCTTTATGATGGCAGTATGGCTACATGATAATTATGTTTTCCTCTGTGTTTTAAATGTGGGTTTGTGTAGTATTTACTGTTTTTCCCTGTGTAGGATTGGCAATTCAACAATGAGAAGCAGCACAACCATTAACCATTTAGGCAGTAGTAGGAACAAGTAGTGAATGGCTAAATCAACCATGGTCTGATATTTCTTGAACTGAAGGTTGTTTATCCAGACAATATAGAATTAGTGAATCTACTGAAAGCAAGTCGTTAGTCTCACTGCAGTGCCTGGTAAGGTTATGGAGAAGATTATTCTGGGAGGTATTGAAAAACACCTGAAAGACAATGCAGTCACTGGTCACAGCCAGCAGACAGAGCTTTATGACAGAAAGGTCTTGCTTATCAAACCTGATTTCCTTTTGACACAGTAACCCACCTAGCTGATCAAGGGAAGCCAGTTGATGTAATCTTCATGGATTTCAGTGAAGCTGTTGGTACTGTCTCTCACAGGATCATTCAGGACCAAATGTCCAGCCCACAGCTGGATAAACATGTCATTGTAGTGGGTGAGCATCTGGCTCCCAGTTTGGGCAGAAAAGGGTTATAGTGAATGGAGTGACATCAGGCTGTGTGTCCAGTCACTCACAGGATTCCACAGGGTTCCATCCTCAGCCCTGTGCTCCTCAACATCCTCACAAATGCCTTGGATGCAGGCTGGAAGTGATACTAAGCAAGTTCACAGATGATGCAAAACTGAGAGGAGCTGTTGACTTCATGAAGTCAGGAAGGGACTGCAGAGAGCCCTCACCAAATTAGAGGGCTGGGCAACACCAACCATATAAAGTTCAGCAAGGGAAAGTGCCAAGTTCTGCACCTGGGATTGGGCAAGCCTGGATGTACGGACAGACCGGGGAATGAGGTGCTGGAGAGCAGTGCCACAGAGAGGGACCTGGGGGTCCTGGTCACTGGTGAGTTGAATGTGAGTCAGCAGCCCTGGCAGCCAGGAGGGCCAGCTGTGTCCTGGGGGGCAGCAGGCACAGCATCACAGCTGGGCAAGGGAGGGACTGGCTCGCCCTGCTCTGCTCTGGGGCAGCCTCACCTTGAATATTATGTGCAGTTTTGGCCACCACAATATAAGGCATTAAAACTATAGAGAAGTGTCCAAAGAAGCACGTAAAGATGGTGAAGAGCCTTGAGAAGAAGCCGTGTGAGGAGCAGCTGAGGTCACTTGGTCTTTCAGTCTGGAGGAGACTGAGGGGAGACCTCACTACAGTCACAACTTCCTTGGGAGGGGAGGAGGGGCAGAAACTGATCTCTTCTCTCTGGTGATCAGTGACAGGACCCAAGGGGATGGCCTAAGGCTTTGTTAGGGGAAATTGAGGTTGGGTATCAGGAAAAGATTCTTCACCCGAAGGGTGGTCAGGCACTGAAACAGGCTCCACATGGAAGTGGTCACAACACCAAGCCTGACAAGAGTTCAAGAAGAAGCATTTGGACAGTGCTCCCAGGCACATGGTGTGACTCTTGAGGATGGTACTCTGGAGGGCCAGGAGTTGAAATTTATGATTCCTGTGGGTTCCTTCCAACTCAGCATATTCTGTGATATGATGCTAAAGGAAAAACCGTTTTGCAGTCCTTTCTAAAATCCAGAGATGGCATAGATTTATGCTTGTAAACCAGTCACTTGGGCTTGGAAATCTGCAGTCCATGCATTCAGATATCTTTAATGATGAACCAGAGCTTAATCAATTCATTCTGAAAAATTACTAATTTTTCTGATTTATAGAAATACACCAAATGAATATGAAATAGGAAAACACTACAGATTATATATCCCAGGAAGGATAACTAACATGTTTATTTGTCCATCAAGGCAATTCAATTTTCAGACATGATCAATACCAACTTTTTTTTTGTGTTATATATATAATTTTAGTAAGGTCACACCATTCTAGAGCACATTTAACATATTAATTTTTGTGATTGTTACTATATCTTTGCAATATCCCAGAGCAGCTAAAAGCAGAATTATTAACCTCAACTTTTATTCAATTTACACATAAGTGAACTAAGATTAACTCCACAGAAATTAGTGTAAATTGAGAGGAAATTAAGCCTTCTCTTATCAGGACTTCCTTTTCATTCAAAAATGCACTGAATTTGAATACAGTCTTGAAAACTAATGGTAATAAAAACAGCGCTGACTGTAGCTTTCCATTCATGCAGATAAGAGCAAGTTGTGGTTAACATCTTGTCAATAACTCCCCAAGATTCTAGTCCAACTTGATGGACTAAAACACATTACATTATTGATGTAATTTGTTAAGGAAAGAAAGTCAACACAAAAAGGGAAGGAGAGGGGAGTACATGTAGCAATTTACACAACAGCAAAGAAGACTTCTGAGTTCAGAATATAAGCGGGGGCGGGAGAGATGTTCTTGATCCTTTGTTCAGCTCATGCTTTATTTTAAAACAAATTCTATTCTCTTTTGCTCTTGCAAATAAAATCAAGTAATACTTTATAAAGCTATCAGTGGAACAAGAAACATTTTTCTTCAACTTACAGCTATGTCTAGTCAAGTGTTTTTAGGAACTAAGTAGTTGAATACATGAAAATGTTTGAGAAAACAGGTCAAATGCTAAACAGATTGCCACTTCTTTGTTCATAATCAAAAAGACATTAGGCAAGTATGAAGAAGAGTTTCAAAATGTCAGTGAATGTAAGGATATCAAAGATTTTTTTTAAGCCAGCAAGTTAATTGGTATTTTGATCCTTTTGAGCAACTGAACAACAAAATGGATGAGCCAGCATTTTTTCTCCCTTGATGTTATTAAACAAATAGGTGTTCTTCTTATCTGCCTGTTCAATAATGCTGTTTTGTAAACTCCTAGCAGGAAATATGAGGACAAAACAATCAAAGGCAGGGAACAGACCCATTCAGAGTTTATCAGGTGGGAGGTAAACAAAAGATAAAGCTCTGTTACTCTTTATTTCTTCTGTTTTCATGTAGAGCAGATTATTTGCAAACCTGGATATAGTTTATTGGGTTAAAAAACAGATGGTGAGGAGAGGGCTTAATTGTAACTCATTCACACAATGTTTCTTCAACCAAGTATATTACCATCTGTTTTATGTATATAGATATACATATTCTTTTACTTAAAGTAGGAAAATGTAATCTGTAGTCCAGTAAACACTGTATCCATGTCAAGTCTTAGACACTTTGTCTCCCTTGGCCCTGTCTTGCATTCCTTGATGTGATGCAGCTGTCTTATGTTTGCTGTGAAGCAACATGGCCCGTTTTTTCAGGCTGGAATCTCAGATTTTAGGTACAGGTTATTAACTTGATCAGTCAACCAGGTGTGCCTGAAATGTGGGGTCATGTGGTGACCGTGCATTGCACAGCTTAAGGGAGTTGTGCTTTCTTGTGAGAACCTGTGCTGAAGGTCACACTGGATGGAACACTCCTTGCTGAGTGCCCCTGGACTTCACATGACACGATGTGGTGTGTCCTCACCACATATCCTTTGGCTGGATCCTCCTTTTATGGGTGTACACTTTGCAGTGGGTTGAAAGATAATGGGCTCGGTAGCCCCATGGTACTAAATGCTGTCATGCTTGTAATGTCTCATCAGTTCATAGGAATGTGTTGAGATCTTTTGCACAAGTTTCATTTAAGGATTGTCTTTTTTTTTTTTCACTGCCTGTTTATGTTAGGCATTAAAGTTTTTTGTACTGCATTAAGACACACGATAAACTTTTACTATAAGCATTACCTATTCTACACCACGGTAGTCAGATGATACTACTCAGATGGTACACTCATGGCAATACCAGTGCTATTAATGTAACAGTGATCCCAGTGGGGCTGGTTCTGCTTTTCAGTCTCACAGGACAAACTTGCTTAAGGACACTGTTAGTTCACATGGTATACACAGTTTCTAAACCACCAGTGTTACATTTCTCATTACCACATAAAGCCTCATTTGCCTTAATAAGTCACATTTTGCATGGAGTGGAGCTAGGAATAAAAACTGGTCAAACATTACAAAATCCTGTAAAACATAACCTCAGTAAGAATTTTCTTCTAACACCAAAAATGCAGTGTTGATACGCTTCCTTATTATGCTAAAGCAGGGAAGCACTGAATTAAATTAGAAGTCAACAGATTTGCTATGGAGAAAGAATGCTTTCTTTTTAAATGATGCATTTTGAATGCAAGCCTACTTTTAACAGTAAACCTGCACTATATCAATGTTCATAAGTGATTTATGTAAACATAATTTCGACATTGCCTGATACCTTGATTTGACTATTATCCATAGAAATGTTTATTTGTTTCAGTGGCTTTAAGATTTCACCAGATCTATAGAATGTTCCCATACACGTTAAATATGGTGAACTACTGCACCTTCCATATACACTTTCTAGACTTTTCCCATTCACAGAACCCTGGTAAATGGTTGCAGGATGGAGATAGGATAGGAAAACATTAGGAGGGGAAAGTCTGCTAGCTGACAAAGTATGTACACATTGCACCAAATTATGCTTTTCTGAGAGTATTTCTGTGATTCTATATTTGTCTGATGATTTACAGCGTGCTAGGTGTCTGTTACTGAATTTCAAGAGTATCTTAGATGTATCATTTTTATGGTTTCTTTATTTATATTGCTAATATAGAGTCAAATGTAATTATTTTTGTGAATTCATATTTGAAAATTTCTGACAGAGGTGAGGTACAACCAATAAAAGTTAGAAATTTTGGAAATTATTTTTCAGCACTTTTAGTTCTAAAAAAAGTGTAATTTTTTTAAGGTTTCTGGTTCCAGGGCTGAGAAGGAACAAATGGTTTTGTGATCTTGAAAACCTTCCTATTGTTGCTTGTGGTCTGGCTGGAAAGGGATTTTGAACCTCATGCTTTTCACATATCATCTATTATCCACTTCAGGCCATTACATTTTATTTTAAAGAGAAAAAGGGTTAATCATTATTGTTTTGAGTTAATTATGTATAATTGAGGTAGACTTTAAGTCTGGAATGTGAAGGGAACTTCAGCAAGAGACACTGGTATAGTAGTTAATGGTGATGTTTAAATGCATTTTACGGAACAGTTTCACAGTTTAGCCTTTAGGGAGGAGAGGGAAATTAAACCATTTTTTTACAATCAGTTTATTTAATTTGAAACCACCAACACTAAAATGCCAGGTCCCTAAACAGTTAGTTAATGCATAACTAACTTTCTGAAGTTAGTTATCATAACTACTAACTTGAAGTTAGTAATCATAACTAATCTTTCTGAAGTTTTCCATATCTTAGCAAACTTGGATGTCTTTAGCATTTAACCTTACTTCTGCACACCCTAGCTTTGCGTTCTGAGTTTAATTTCAACTTTTGAAAAATTTTAGTTTATTTCTAATGACTAGTAAGTACAGTTAATGCTATATTAATGTAAGTTTTTTCTGAAATAGTATTCACATCCATGAAGATTAGTATGTATTTCAGAGTAAAAACCAGTAGGTAAGAAATGCAGAATTCCAGGGTTTCATCATGTTTGAGAAATCAGTTCTTCTGAGGGAAAATTACTTTCCTCTTACGTAGTCTTACACTACTGAGAATGTGATTAGTCAAGTACTTCTAGGAAACATGTAGATGAGAGTGTGCCATGTGTAGGAAATTTTTAAGCAGGATGTATAACCCAGGGAAAGGATACAGTTTTGCACAAATATGTGCGTGTTTATGAAAATAGCACATGAAGCACCATAAACTATATTTTTTAGAATTATGATAGAAATATTGGTTTAATGGAGAAGAACACTAAAATATTCCTGGCTACCATATTTTGTGCTGAAATAACAAGTGCAAATATGGAAATAAAAAAATAAATAAAAAAAAGTTGTGAAATTTTCATCTCATCTGAAAGCAAATGGGATTTCTAGCCCTACTTTTCACAAAATAAGTTTCTGGTTTCTTGGTGATACGTTGCAAGTAGAGGTCAATCTGTGATCTCTGCCCAGTAGATTTACGTAAGTATGATAGAGATGAAATTAGACTAGTAAATCAAAATGAACAGTTGTATATACCCCAGAGCTTTTTTTCAGGTGTATTCTCTACCATTTCATCATGTACAATGTTTGCACATAAGGGTGAAACATTTTACCTTCCTCCAAAATTTTCCATAGGGCCCATAGCTGTACAGAGATTTTAAATCAGATAAAAAAATTGGATGACCCTGTGCCACACCTGCTGTGCTGCCATACAATTATCCTGAGCACATCATGTCAAACAACTTGGGTGTCTGTAGTTATGTGATTCAGTCATGAAAACAGGCACTAAACCAAAGTGTTTACTTAAAAATACCCACTAAACGCATGGATTTAAGCTTTGGAAGACAAATCTAGAGACTTTTTATGGTGCAGAATGGACACTACAAAAGGAGTTCTGAAGGAGAATTAATTAAAAATAAATAGCCAGTCTCATACTGGTAGTCCTTATTTGTGATGGATACAGTCATTTCCACCTTACTTTTGATGAGGGAATGCCCTGAAGTTGTGCCATGGGAGGCTAAGGTTGGATATCAGGAAAAGGTTCTTCACCCAGAGGGTGGTTGGGCACCAGAACAGGCTCCCCATGGAAGTGGTCACAGCACCAAACTGGACAGAGTTCAAGAAGCATTTGGCAATGTTTTTGGGCATATGATGTGACTCTTTGGGATATCCTGTGCAAGGCCAAGAGTTGGACTTCATGACCCTTGTGGATTCCTTCCTGTGGATGCTAAATGCAAGCAGCAAGCAGGGAGCCCAGTGTCTGTGGAAAAGCAAGTCACATAACTTTCTCATTGTTGCCTGAGAAAGTAGCCTGGGAAATCATAAGGAGGAGTCAAAATAACCCTTAGAGATAGAAGACAGCCTTGCAGGTGTTGTTTGTCACTTTCTTGTTTTCTTGCAAGAGAAGGTCAAGGGGTGGTGTACCCCACTGACCAATGATGGTAATGTCTTAGTTTACTGACCAGTAAGAGTGTTACCTTTCCAGATTTCATGTACTTTCTATAAAAGAAGATCTGGGGTGATAACCCTTACTCTCCTGTTTAACTCACAAGAGAGTCTATACTACCTCACTGTTGCCAATATAGTGCGACACCTCCCCACTCAGAATATTCTGTGATTCTATGACATAACTGGAAAGCAACAGTAATTATATTTAACCAGGTACAGGTGTCTTCTGTGCAGTTGTTAAATCAATCGAAGTGTTTGGAAAATCAATATTGAGAGGAAGTTTTTAATAGATATTGGGAGACGGTACATGTACATACAGAAACTGTAGTTATTCCCATGTAGTTACTCCCATGGTTTGTAAAGTTCTTGTCATTCTGAATAGCTTGTTTTCTTAGAGTATAGATAAATTTAAATTACAAAAGCATTTGTTAAAACAGGATTTGATAAGAAAAATAACCACTGTTTTATTTATGGGTTTTTTCGGAGCACCAAAGCAACTACATTCTAGATCATCAAAGAGAGCTATTGGAGAGGGTACTACCTTTAACAGATAATGAAGTTTGTCATAAACAAAATGGTGTAATCAGGCAGGTAAATCACACAGTTCAAAAGTACTTTTTACTCAGATATTTGTCACAAGTAAGTCAACTTTTCAGTAAATGGAATGCCAATGATAAGATTAAAAAATTATGAGATTCCCCTTGAATATTTTATTGCATCAGTGCTATCTAAAAACTGTTCTGTGGTTTTAAAATTCCCATCAATAACATACCTTAAAAGATACATGAACAACCAGTGTCACTCACTTGAACCCTTCCCTTCCCTTCCCTCCCCTCCCCTCCCCTCCCTGAGTAGCTCACATGGCTGGCTGAACTGGCTTTTGAAGCAAACAGCAATTTACTATGAGTGTAACTTCCCCCATGTATCTGTCAGCTATCTCTTGAAATAGTATGCTGCCAAAAATTATTTGTGACACATATATTTTAAATCTGAGTTTTATTACTGCAATTCAGTACTCTTTGTTTTGTAAAAACCGGCATCATTAACTTCAGTAATAAGGCGGAGGAAATGTACTTTTTTCTTTTAAATACACCATGTTTCTCCAAACCTACTAAAAGGCATGAGTTGATATTTTGAAAAACTTGGCTAAAGAATTTGCAATACCACATTGTTGAGAAAGTCACTGCATTAAAAATACATAACTCAGCAATACATAATCTGTCATTATTCAGAGTCAGCAATGTCTCCAGTTGGTGAATATCTATGTCTCCGGTCCAGAACTTATTCCAGTATTTCTCATTTCAGATGTCATTTTGTTCCTGTTTGATCTTAATAGACTGTTTTAGTGGTTCTTTTTTCTTTCTTGTGACAACTGGAGCTAATATCTAGAGATTAACTGGAACTAATATTTGAAAATCATACTCTTTGATTAAAAAAAACCCCAGAAAGTCTTGCAGAATTCTAAATTTTCTAATTGCTTCTCCATTTTTTTCTTCTGTATAAGGTGTCATGTTTTCTTGACTCTGTGATGCTGCAAAGGAATCTGTCTTTGAGATTCACTGGTCACATTCTTCTCTTCATGTTTTAAAGAACATCTGATGGCTCTTCTCCATGCTAATAATTAGTAGAATGGTTTGCTCAACCTGCTAGTTCCTCTCAATCCCAGTGTAAATAGAGTACCACCTTTACTAGTATAACTTAATACCAAGACAACACATGGTAGTTAATAAGTGAGAGCTGAGGTGCCAGTTGCTACCATCTAACAGTGTACTTGTGCTAAAATAACCTGAAATTTGTAAACTAACTGGCACATATCCTTTAATTACTTAAGGTAATTGCTTGCAAGTAGGTTTACTTAAATAGCATAAAAAGTCTTCATTAAAGCATAATGGCTTTATAGGTAGGAAGGGATTGGTTCTTAATTCAGTTCAAACATGTTTGCATCCCTTTTTCATTATCTATATGTTATTTAATGTAATTTTTAGGAGCTGTTCTTTGCAAGGGAACATGGACAAAAAAAGAAGACAATCTTGTTTAGTATGGGTCTGCTCCAGACTCCTAAGATTGACCGTAATCATCCCAAGTTGTTTGTCCTAGTCATTTATATGTTCAAATATCTATTCATGACAGCTGTGTCATGATTTATGAAGACAATTGAGTATAAGGAAGAATTTGGCTTGTTAATTCTAGAGACAAAGGTTGGAGCTAGAGAAAAACAGCAGAAGTACATATTGATTGTCAATTTAATTCTTTCTTTGTCATTTTGCAGGTATTACTACCTTGCATTCAAGGCACATGAGACTCCCCTCGGTAGCAGAGAAAACTGTCTTGCCATTTTGGAGAAATCTAAACTAGACAACTGGATTCTTGGGAAAACCAAGGTAGTGGGTGTTAACATTTTCTCAAGGATAGTATACTTTTACAAAGTATGTCTAATAGTGGTTCAAAAAGTACTGCATGAATGAACAAAAGAGCAAGGAATTTGCTCCAGTTAGCTTCCCAGGTTATGGAAGTGCCTTCCCAAGCCAGCTGAGTTAGTGCTGCAAGAGAAGGGGTGCATTGGGTACCTCCCCAAAGTGCATTCAGCACATGGCTGTCTTGATAAGGACAGTACATTTATCAGTGCCGACTGATGTAGTGACTTCCTGAAGTTCCCATGCTCTTAATAATGATGCAGCTGAAACGTCACAATTTGACCCATCCTGTGAGCCTGGTTGGTACCATTATCCATTGATGGAGTTTCAGGTAAGCTCCTTCTCGCTCTGTCAAACGCCATTGTTGATGGTATAAAGTGGAGTGAATGACTTCTTTTAAAGGGATGTTACGCAGTACTTTGAGTTGTTTTACATTACACAAATGAAAAATGGAGAATTTTCTTCCGCAAGACCCAGATAAAATGTATGCAAGCACCCATAGGATTTGACTCTTGAAGGAGAATACTTTTAGACAATATTATGTCTAAAACCAAATTCAGCTGAGGATTTGTGTTTCCACTGACCAGAAAGGTCATCTTTCCAAATTGTGCATACCTGAAAATATCCCATTGTCCAATTTACTTTGTAAAGGGGGTAAATGTGGAATTTATTTTCACAGGATCACACAGTATTCTGAATTGGAAGGGACCCACAAGGATCATCAAGTCCAGCTCCCAAGTGAATGGCCCATACAAGGGTTGGATTCCAGCCTTGGTGTTACTAGCACCATGTTCTAAGCAATGAAGTTAATCTCAGGGTTAGCAATGGGGTGATTATAATCAGTGGAATAAAGAAGTTCCACAAGGACACAAGAGCAAATAATTGATTCACAAGATTTCTATGATAAGTACAGTCAGTATTTTTCTAGTTTTCTCAGCAATGACACCCTTGAATAGATTGCTTGAGGACTAATGAAAAGACAGAATACAAGAGGTTATAATTGTAATACTGATTTTTTTGTTTCATTGTTGTTCTATTACAGGTTTTTCTAAAGTATTACCATATAGAGCAGTTAAATCTGTTCCTGCGAGAAGTTATAGGAAGGGTGGTGGTCATGCAAGCTTATATCAAGGGATGGCTTGGAGCAAGGAGGTACAAGAAAGTCAAAGATAAAAGAGAAAATAGTGCTATTACTATACAGTCTGGTAAATGTTCATATTCCCTATTTTACTGAATGTCTTTGTATTTCAATCAGTTAAATTGCATCTGCATTGTTAACTTATTAATTGCAGTTTATTAGGAAATCTAAATGACTGGACATATTTTCTCTCTGGCTCATTGATGCAAACATTATTGATTTACTTCTAAATTGGCATCTTAGCATTTGGTAATGTCTGTATGTAAATATTTTAGTATTTTGAACGTGATGCCTATGCACAAAATGAAAATATTGTTAGGTATGTCTATAATAACATGCAGCACATAATTAAAATGCAGTAGCACATGCGTTCCAGAATTCCAGATATACATCAAAAGATGGGCCTGAAAGGCTGATTATCAGTAATTTAGCAGGTTTCCTTGTAGTGATTTGGGGAACTGTGTGAGCAAGAATGATGACGCGCCTTTGTCTTTTGGGTTAGGACATCAGTGAGCACATGGTGACAATTAAAATTTGAATGAGTGAAGTGGTGTTTGAAGTTGTGAGGATGTGAATACTGCAGTCATGAACCCAGAGTTCAACATGTGGGTGGGTGGGGAAGAGCTATTGGGGGTGGGGGCCGAAGTAGTTACGGCAGGAGAAATGAAAGTTTCAGCACATCTCTGACCCTGTAGACTCTGTAGCACTTCCTTAAATAAATGTAATTTCCAGCACATGGTTTTGTATTTTTAGCCTGGAGAGGATATGAAGCTCGCAGGAAGTACAAGGAAATAAGGAACAGAAGAACTGATGCTGCTATACATATTCAGGCAGGTAATTAAAACAGTATTTCAATTGCCAACACCTATTTTTTTGTGGATAATTTTGTGTGTGTCAGTGTTTATAGCCTCCCCCCCCCACCTCCAAAATAGTGAAGTCAAAACAAAAGCTATCAAAAAACATTACTTCTGATTATTTTTGCTTCAGTGTCAAATGACAACAGGGACAGTTTGGACCTTTTATAAGTACTTCTCTGAAAGCAAAATATAGTAATTAAAAGCTGTTAAGTTAATTCTTGGCTAAGTGTGGACGGGAGACACTAGACATGCATTTCCCTGTCTTTGTTTGGAGCACTGATCTTGGCAGGTTGCCAGGTTTTTGTTTTGACTGCTTGCTGGGTTTGCCAGCTTTGACCAATCTTTTGACAATCTGCCAGACTCCTATGCAGCCATATCAATATGAATTTGAATAAACTTTAAAGAGATTATTGGAGGAACAGGCCCATAGGGCTGTGTAGGTCTCTAGTAGAGAGCAGAGTACCATATGGCACAGAAATCTAAGAACCAGCACTGTGAATGCTGTGAACTCAATGCTGTTTTCAGATGCTGCCAATATGAAGCAGCCTCTGTATGATGCAGTGCAGTACACCTTCGCTGTCCAACTCCAGGTTCAAAGACTGTGAGTGATAAAAAAATGATTGTAACTAATGTGTTTACAGATAAACCAAGATACCACTTCTGCCAGCTTCCTGTGCTACAATTCCTTAAGCTTTGTGACCCCCTGTTCTGTATCTCATAGTGTGAAATCAATATGAAAAATATTTCTTGGAATATTATTTTACTTGTTCTCAAACCATTCCCAGTAAATTAGTTTGGTTTTGTGTTATCTAGTTTGCTACTCTGAAATTAAGTGTCATTATGACTTCCAGCAGAAAACAGAATACCATTCTAGTTACCAAAAGGAACAGAATGTCATTTGGATCAAATAATTATTTGTAGCTTTGCATAAGTACTGTTATGTAAAATCATGAAGCTCTAGGGTTAAATGCAGTATATTCTATTAAATGGAAATTTTTTTTTTCTTTCATCAGCTCTGAAGGATTGCTCAAGTACTCTCTCCCATTCTTCCTGTCCTTTGTGTTGTCATTTTCAGTTGTTTACATGATAGCACAGAGAGTAGACCTTAAAGTACCCCCCTGACACTACTTCCTGGAATATTTGCTTCCTTTACAAGTATATACATACCTGGACTTTGATTACAACAACCTTTTGCTGAAGAAAGGAAAGTGAAACAGTTAACCCATGACTGTCTCACTATTATCAGCTCCTTAAGGTGAGAGTTACTTCAGGTGCAATAGGAAGCATGTGTGTAGCATTATCACTTGGAAACTGCAGGGGACATTCTGCCTTAGAGTTTTATTTAGACAGATTTTTAACTCTTTAGAGAAAGTACTGATGTATTCTGCTGTTAGCACACATGGGAGAGATTCAGAGCTCTGTTGCTTCCTGCCATCTTTTAGATACTGTGTTGAACCTGGCAGAACAGAGGCAGTGGGAGTGAATTTGGACGCTCTGTTGAGCTCTCTGGACCTAATGCTGGAGGAATGCTGCTAGTACTCTTCAAAACACACATTGTTTTCCTTTGTAACCTGGTACTTGACTGTTTCAGTGATCAGCCTGAGTGAGTAAACATTAGGTTAAGAGTGACACCGTGAACCTTTGTGTTAATTAGGCTGGCTGCTCCTCCTGTCTTTGGTGCTCTAGTAGAACGGGAATAATAATAGCAATAATAATAATAATAATAATAATCCTCAACACTTTTCTGTCTGCCTTTGGAAACCTATATCTAGGACTACTTATTTGAAAATATTTCTTGTGCAGGTTTTCTCTTCTCAATATGCTAATTATTCTGTGTTTCAAATCAAAGCATATGCTTGCTAATAGTGGCTATATTCCAGGTTTTAAAATACACTGACAGTTTTTGTGTTGTTTACATAATATTACACAGTCCAAGTGCCTAGTGACATGGAGACAAAAGATACTCTAAATCTCTCCCTTCCCTCCACATCTTACAGTGTGAGGGTAGTTCAAGGCAGCTTTCTAGTAAAATGGAGTATAGTCACCTTTGTAGCTTTTTTTGAAAGAGCCATTCCAGGCAGTGAGATAAATTGTTTGCATTCGTCATCTACATTAGCAAAAACATATAATTAAACTATATGTACTTCCCTCTCCTTTCCCTCCCCCCTGCCCCACTCAAGCAGGCCTTGGAATTTAGGAAGCATTTGGCTTACATGTTTCTACAGAACAGCGCATATTGAAATTTGTTTTCCTTTCATCTCTTTCCCAATAAAAGCAGCCGCTCAGCTTATCCCTTTAGCTTCCTCAGAACTTCCTTTCAGAATTCCCGATCTATTACAGCACATTCACATACCAGAAACAAGATGCCTTTTCATGCTGTCAACCTTTTTCATCTGAAATGTAAATTAATTCTTGCTGGTACGCTTTGACAGAGATCAAAGTAGGGGTATTAACCTTATTGGGCCTTCTCCTCATCAGAATCAGTTCCAAAGACTGCAAGGGTAGTGTTAGGAGGCCAGTCTTCACTGTTATCTATGGCCCTCCTCCAGGCAGTCCTCTGTCTACAAGTCAGCATTTCAAAGGCGCTGATTTCTTTTGTAAATGACCTTATCATTACTTTAAACTGTGTGAAAAATGATTTGCCTGAATAATTCTTGCAGGATTATCCTGCTCATTTTAATTGTGGGGGGACTTCATTCAGGTTCCAGGATATTGTTTAAGTGGTTTTGACAGCAAGTGATCATAGCCTGATAAAAAGGAGGAACACAGCCCCTGATTGGAAACCTCTTGACTTGTTCAGATTGTTCATTTCTTGCGAGTCAGTCTTTGAGGTAGGCTGCATTTGCATTTTAAAAATAAACAGATGCCTTTCAAATACATGAGCTGGTGGTCTGGAGATCTCTGTGGGCCCAGCAGTTCACTATCCATTGAAGAAATGTTGGAAGAAAAAACAAACTTAGAAAAAAAACAACCCTCACAATATACAAGAGGATAAAATTCCTGAGTGTATTATATTACAAGAAAAAAAGTCATTATTTCAGAAGGGGGTAAACCCTCACTAGAAAACAAAATATTAGTGAATTTGAATTAAATGGGGAATAGAAAGCTACCCTACTTTAGCATATCTACATCTCAGGTTCTCAGAATATACAGATGATATTAGACTCATGGCTAAATTGGTACACAGGGTAAACAAGGTCTTTCCTTCTACACTTTCTCAAACTGCAAAGGTTAGAAAATGCTAGTTTTTAACTCAGAAACAAATTCTAAAGAATGATTTTGTGTTAAGTGTTTGAGTTGACAATACTTTGCACTTCTGAATATTTCTTTGTAGTTGGAATTTACAGTGTTTTGATTCACATCTACATAAGAGGGAAAAATATATTGTCAAAGATTTTTTAAAATTATTTTGCCGGATTCACAGCTGGTTTAAATCAGTCTATATCCGCTGAATCATTTGACTGAAATGTTGCTTCATGGATCTCATTAAATGTTTATTTTAGAATAATTAGAATTTAGAAATAATTATAATTAAAAGCAACAGATAATACAATTATGAAAGTATGTTTTCTAGTTATGATAGCATGTATTTCCATGCAGTGTGACTTGTCCCAAAAGACTTAAGGGAGGATTTTAATCTGGTGATTTTATTTGTGAACTGACATTGCCAAAATGCCAAATGAGTGGTGCATGCAATTCATTTAGATCTGAGGTGACATCACTGAATTCATTTTAATTAGGTCCACTTTAGCCATCTGGAATATACTGTGCAGCTCTGGTCAAGACTGAGTTTAACTATGCTTCCAGAGGTGAAAGGCAAATGACTAATCCACTGAGCCACCATCTCCTCCTCCAACACGTGCTCACACACTCACCATATGTCCTATTGTATTAGAAAATTCTTTATCAAGAACTCTAGATTTGGGCTCTTTTCCTTAAATAAAAAGTGATGGGTGTTAAGAAGGAAGCATCCCCTTGTAGATTGCATTCTTTCTGTTACTTCTACTGATGCAGTATTGCTTACAAATCTCTAACCTCTACTTCTGGCAAAATTTACTCCATTTTATTTATTTTTTTTTTAAAAAAGAGAAGAGCTACAATTTCCTGGCTTACATTTTTGATAAATGTAAGCTTTTAATTGAAGTGTTGCCTTTGGGAATTTCAGCAGCAAAATTATGTTTCAGTGGAAGACAAGAAAATATTTTTAAAATATTTATTCCTATATTTATTCATCTATTTGTATTACTACGTATGTGTGTACATGTACATCAGCTAATACCATTGTATAGGTCTAAGAATTACATGAGTAAAATGTTCCAAAAACCTCTAAGCACTTGATAAATATATAAAAAACTGTTTTCTTAAAAATTTTCTTGAAAATTACTCCTAAACAGCAGATCCATTTTACTTTTTTTATATCAGTAGTTTTCTTTCTTTTAACTACATTGTCAGTGTAAAAAACATTGAATGGCAGCTGAACAGATTTATCATATTATCTTAATTTCACAGTCAGAGTAAACCAGATTAGTTTGTGCAGGCTACACAGCTTTGGTTAACTTTACTCTCCCATCTCATTGTGTTCTGTACTAGTTTATGGCATCTGATAATTCTTCATGTTTAATATGTCTCTAGTAACCATTAAATGCCCAATGCTCATTAGCATTTTAAAAAAAGTGAGAAGGCCTTATAATTTTAAAGTATAGGGGTTTATATTCCATCCCCATCTCTGAGCTAAGCTCTGCCAATATTCAAATATCTGACTTTTCACCTGATTTTGAGGAAAAAAAATGGAGTCTGTTCCTACTGGATTTCATGCTAAATCAGGAAGGGACAATGTACAGTAAAATATCTTCATTTTGCTTGCTGATATTGCAAGAATTTAATAGTCATCTTCACTTTTTTATTTGACCAAGTCTCAAGATCAGAGACAGTGATACATGGTGGTTACAACACCAAGCCTGACACAGTTCAAGAAATGTTTGGGCAATGCTCTCAGGCACACGGTGTGACTCTTCAGGATGGTCCTGTGCTTAGCCAGGAGTAGGACTTGATGATCCTTGTTGGTCCCTTCCAATTCAGCAAATTCTGTGATTCTGTGAACTCTGTGCTCAACATCAGACTAGATGACAGCCTCAGTGAGTCTTGCTAATAGTCACTGTTTGTTACTGATAATTACTTCTTGTACATGAGAATTCATAACTTCCTTCTCATAATGCTGCTGCTGGAGAACTTAGGAGATTTTTTCTGCTATTAAACATGCATCACCCAATATCCATCTAGAGAGGTGAAAGAGGGGATGTATTCATGGCTCACAACAAAGGATGTGACTCTATGCCTTCTACTGCTCATTGGAATTAATTTGGCATGGAATGAATAATCAGATTCATAGGCTCTAATTTCTCTCAGATGCTGTTAGTTAAGTTTCTGAATGGTCTTTAACTAGACAAATTAAGAAAATTATGTGCTGTTCCTAGCAAGTCAACTACCTTCTCCTTAGCAAGCATGAGCTTTCTCTTCTGAGCTGCTGTTATATGCTATTTTTGGTGATGTTACAGAATAAAAATATGTATGTGTAGAAAAAGTCTGCTTCATATGATTTTTTTTAATGACCCTTCTACTGTTTTAAAACTACTTCATCTCCTTTCTTTATAGTTCTCTCATAGACCTGTGATTGTTTAGCTTTGATCTTTTTACACTGTGCTTCACAATTTGCTCTGTAATTATATATTTCCTGTGGGAATCAGAAGGAAAATGCCTGGACTTTTCCTATCTGGAATTGTGAAATATTGTGTGTAATGTATATTGCCTTGGTATTTAGACCTTAAAAGTTTGTAACTTCAAGATGCCAAATCACAGACTCCCTAAGGTAAATAGGTTCTTGGTTTGCTGGGTGCTGAAGCTGACAGAAAACTCTCTTTGTGTGAGAAATTTTCAGTACAAGAAGTAAAAATTCATGTTGTAATTTGTGGCATATAAAGCATTTAATACCAAATTACTAATAGAGGTATTAAAATTAAGTACAGTTCCTATATTGCTTTTCAGATCCTGTCATCTTTGGCTATGTAAAGATCAGGGTTAAAGCTACTGTTGCTGGAAAGTTTGGAATATAGACTGAATAAGGTGAAAATGAGGTGACAGCTGGTAATCATTCTTCTTCAATGATGCAGTGATTGTTCATGGAGCAGTAGCAACATGAGTCTGCTAATTTCACACTCTTTGAGCCAAGTGCTTAGTGTCAAAACCAGCACCAGTCAGTAATGCAAATTGCTGTGATGGAGCAGCTTCCCACCCTCTCAGACTCCCCCAGTAGAATTCTCTGCATATGCATTTCTTTTGAAACATTATAGATCCTGTTAATAAATGTTGAAAAGATGCAGTCCTACTAGTGTTTGGTGAAGCTTTTGAGAGACTTAATGAAGTTTGTTTGCCCTGTACTTCAGTTGTTCCAGGACTCAGAAGTAGGATAAATACAGCCATTTACACTTCAGATTCAAGGTAATTTGGAAGAAAGTTAGAAACCATCTTGTGGGAAGGTTATGTTGAAGAGCAGTTAATTTTGAAAATACCTATGAAAACAGAAGCTAGGGAAAAAAATACATTTATTAAATCAGATATAGCAGATTTTTACATAGTGAATGGGGCAAAGACCAAAATGGTTGTACTAACATTAGTAAGAGACTCTGAGAAATAGGAAAAACAATATTTAAATATAAAATCACAGCAAGTATCAGGGTTGATTTTATAGACACATGCCAGGAATTACTGAAAATGGAGAAACTACTAAGGATAAAACTGAAGTTTATCTTATCAGTTCATTTGTTTCAGCGCTTCTGTGTAGTGGTTCTTCAACTAACTGACAGCACGTTTCAGCTGCAGAGAGGTAACTGCTGGCAAGCTGTCTCTGCTGCTGATAGCAGAGTAGCATCCTTGTCTGGTCAGTAGGGGATAGTTAAGGATTGGAAGCCTGATCACATGGGACAAGAGAGAGTTTGCCTCATCTCTGACAGATAGGCAGACTTTCCTAATCTGATTATTAATGGAAGAAAGTTGCTCATGCCTCATGATACCTGAGCTCTGTATTTGGTTCAACACCTCAGCAGGCCAAACTTCTGTCATGCTTTCTGTAAACTGAATGGTTGTTTATTTTCATAACCTCTCATTAAGAGGCATTTTTTGTTGCTTCTTATCCCATCAGTGCTCATAAAAATCAGAAGTGTGAGGTACAGAGAAATATCGATAATCTTCTGATCAATTTCTCTGTTCTTCAGTTTGCTCAGTATTTATCCTACCTCCTGATTTCCTTTGGTAATCTACAATGTTACCATGACCCTGATCCTACATGAGGTTGCCCTAGACCTTATTTCTGTGCCTATCTGTGCTTGTAATATGTAACCCTGGACCCCAGTGAGAGGACTGCTCTTCTCCTTTGGGTATTTAGTCTTCAGAATGACCCTGGTTTGTATGCATCTAGTGTGCGTAAAAGCTTTTCCTGGATAGGAAACATTTTTCAAAAATCATAATGTCTCCTCAGCTTAGTTCCACTATCCTTTTTCATGTTGTCTCACTGCTTAAACTGCAGTCCTGCTTGACTAATACACAACTCCTTTCTCTCACAACCCTCAGCCTTATTCAGCAACTGCTTATTGTACACTGAAACAATGGCACTGACGCTGAATTTATTTTTTCATTATTCAGTCCTTTCTCCCCCTACATATTTCTACTTAAAATAATGCTTGAAATAAACCCTACAAAAATAAAATCTAAGATTTTGTGAGTTTAAGTGTATATTGCAACCTTTTTAGTCCATTGTCCTAAGTGCAGTATGTATCACTATCTGTGATTTGTGCTGGCGCTTTATTACTGCTCACATGTGCAAAAAATTCAAGATAAAACTATAGAAATAATTATGGTATTCAGGTACTCAAACCCTGAGACAGTATATGAAAAGAAAGGATGTAGATATCCTCAAAATATTATTAATTGTCATTTTCTTTACCATGTCATTCCACTATATGCCTCCTTCTTTATTGAGTATTTTTTGTGATTATTATTTTTCTGCTTTTTTTTTTTTTTTTTTTAGGGATAGTATAAGTTCTAATGTCTATAATTTTTTCCCTGTTTTTATAAGAGGTATTTTAAATGTTTGTTTATGGTTAAAGTTAATTGAAAAAATAGGAGAGGACTGTAAGTGAATATATCTGTCCCCAGCTCCTCACCCCACTGTCCCATAATAAAAGAAAGTAAAGCTCTGATTCAGCAAAATTATGACTATTTCATAGGGAAGTTGTGATTAAAGTTGTTTTGGGAGTGATTTTATTTTAATATGTTCTGAGTTGGATTCCTGTTTAAATTAGACACTTTTTTGGGAGGGGAGCAGGGCCTGTTTTCCTTGACTGGACTGTGCCAAGTGGTCAACAGTGAGAGTGTAAGGCACCATAGAACTTCCAGGTGTTGGTAACATTGCAAACACTGGAGTCATTCCTGTAGGGTACTAAGTGTTGTAATTCACTTAAGCACTAATTCAGTGAAAGCTGGAGACATTCAGGTCTGTGTTGCAGAGCCAGTTTCAGTTTCTCCAGAATCTTTCTGATTCAAAACTATGTTTTTCAGCTTTTAGGGGATATATTGTTCGTAAAAACTACACAAGATTGAAAAACAGCACTGAGAGTGTAGCAGATCCTCAGCTTACAAGCAGCTGCTCTACTTCTGATTTTGGCTGTGAAGAAGACCGGTGAGTTGAGTTCTTTGCTATATATTCTTTCACAAAAGTTATTTCCCACACAATAAGAACTGAAAGTAGCAGGTTTGTCATCATGATTCAGCCAGCTCTTAGAAAATCTGCTACATTCCGAGGATGACCACCTGTAGGTTAGCAAGTTCTCTCTCTTAGATGAGCTTAGTCATCTTGGTGATCTGCCAGTTAGTGGAAAGGTGCTGTTGGTTCTTGGTTGCTGTCCTATTTTTGTGCACTTCTTTTAAGTGCCCAGAATACTGTAGATTGCAGACAGAATTGCAAGTGCTCAGCATTTCAGCATTCACTGCAGTGCATGTTATTAAATGTCCAAGAGTAGAAATTTACCCTTCGGTGCCTATAAAGCTCCACGCAGACCAGCAACAAGACAGGGAAAAGAGCTGTCAAGAGCAGATGGACTAGTCACTGACAGAAAGCCTAGGAATGCTGTAAACCATAGTGGTGCTCTCTGTTTTGAATAGAAAAGGTATTTTACCACTGTAAGCAATGGATTCACTCCAGCCAAATCTACTCTTGACACTTCCTTGGGTATGACAGGCAAAAGGCATCTGTTACATCTGACTCATCAACATTGTTTTAGGACAAGCTGCATTTGTAGGACTAATCCTTCTCATTAGTTTCAGTGACTGAGAGTTACAAGGTCTCTCCTGCTGAAACCATTCTGGAGAAGTTAGTGGTTATTTCTTTTTCTGTGTATGCTCATAGCACTGAGTTTTATTAACTTCCATGCTAACTCTGCTACATGCCCTAGAGCATTATTATAGAATTTTGTTCAGGTGTAACCACCTGCATTCTTGCTCCAGAATCTATCCATGGAATCAAATATTCTGTTTCAGCAAGAAAAAGATTCAGGCCATTGGACAAGGGCTAAATAAATAAATAAATAGTTTTGGTAATTATTTTCAGATAAAAAAACAAGCCACTGCATTTTACTATCATAGCTCTGTTTTGGGGTTGCTTGACTGCCCACTGGGGAATAATATTCCTAATTTATGATTCCCTTCATGCACATGCAGCACCTTCTGTTTCATTAAGTCTTTAAGGGGTGTATATCTTGTGATCTCTTTAGGACTATTGATGATCACGTGTTCATTTGTTCTCCAGTCTGCACTGATGGTTGAAAGCAAGAGCTAATAAGATCTCTAGTGTCAGTTTTCTTTGGCATCTAGAATTATAATTATTTACAATGTAAATAGATTTTTTACCTAGACCTGTTTGGAGGCACAGAACCTCTTTCAACTTTTTATTCATTTATTTCATGTATAGGAATGGTTTTCTTCCATTTTTTGCATTAAAATGTCTCTGGAATTCTTTGTTACTCACCAAACAAATGCATTTGGATTTGGTACAACTTGGCTTAATTGTACATCTTCTGAGGCTCACAGAGATTTTATGATTTGGTTACTCTTGAGGTGAATTTGGGCTCTGTGAAGCCTATATATACAGCCTTTAAAGATATTTGGCCACCAAACTTACACTGAAATCAGTGTCTAAATGCATTTAGATATCTGACCTGAAGATGCCCATGTGAAATACATTGGCAATTCAAAACCAGTTCTGGTTGCAGTTTACAGTGAGATAGATAAATAAGTTGCCTGGAGTTGGGAAACTGCCATTCCTGCTGGCAGTTCTTCATTTAACCCAAACAAATACTGCACATTTTCCTAATCCCATACATTTCTCAGCAATGGCCTCAGGTTCCAATAGTTTCAGCAAGACTTGAAAATGTCAGCATTTCACAGGCAACGTTCAGAACCCTGTGACTGAGAACTAATAACTTAGTTCTCATAAATCAAGCATCACTTTTTCACATTACTGGGCTGTTGTTTTAAGTACATGGCTGTTTGGCTATACAGGAAACTTGTAGGAAACAGAAAGGTGCAGATGCATAACACAGTAGATGATAATCTGACCCTAGAGAAGGCAGCCTCACTGTGGCTTCACATACTGTGGAACCAAAGTATAGAAAATAAAATACTATTTTCTCTTTATTTTCTTTCATTTATTCTAATTTCTTTTCTTTTTTATTTCTTTTTCTTTTTTTTTCCCTAACTGGTAGTTCAGGAAGATGAGAAATGAGCTTAAAGGTACTTGGGATCAGAAAGAAAAATGACACACAGTCCTGTTGTATGCAGAGCAGTATAACTTTGCAGTTAAATGTATGGCAACCTGCTGCTCTTTTAAAGATCTGTTTAAAAGCTGAGTTATAGTGTTATATGTAAGGCACTCAGTTTTATTAAGTTGTGAATTTCAAAGTGTTCTGTTCTAATGAGCACTTAAAAAAAAGATTAATTCCATAGAAGAAATTGAATCTCTACACCTAGTTTGTGCTCTTCAGTCAGTGAATGCAGGACATAAGCCAACTGAAGCTAATAAATTACATGGATTACTGATTAAATGCACACATTTGTTCATTTAGTATTACATGTTAAAATGTTTCATGCATTTATATGCTTGACTTGGTAATCAAGTTAAATGCAAAGCTGATGTCACACGTAACTAAGGACGCATTGAGAGTTGGCAAATATCTCTGGAGTAGAAATAGATAATGTAAATGTTAGCAGGGAAGTGGCTTTGTCTCATCGAAAAAAATGATTTTCCATTCAGTTCCACAAAGCTTTGAAAGTGTCTGTGACTCCTACTGAAACAGGATCCTGAGAATAATTGTGCACCTGGGAAGCTGACACCAAGTTGTAATTATTCCCCAAAAGCTATGCATGTATGAAACACTTGCTAAGCCTTTTCTTGATATCATCAGCCACTAAGAGAAAGCTGCAGGCCTGTGTGGCATCGAGAACTGAATCACAATCAAACCTTAAAAGGGGCAGTTATTTTGAAGTCAAACATGATCAAGACATGAGTTGAACATGGCTCAAATGAGGAAAGCTGAAACCATTCTGAGACATTTTTACAACAGCTGAATAGCAGATTTACCATTCTGTACAGAACTGAATAGGCAGCAGAGAAGGGAGGAGTGTGATGGGGTCTCCTCTCTACAAGAAGAGCACAGACACCAACCTTACTTAATGACTGCCTCCATTTTGCAGTTGATCATTGCAGAAATCAAAAGTGCTGTATTTTGCAATGGCATAGCTAAAATTCCAAGTTAATATCAGGGATCTTTCGAGCTAATTAGGCATCATTTATAGAGAAGTAAGAAGTACTTTTCTAAAATATCATTTGATTTGAACTTGTTATATTGACAGATCTCTAGTCAATATATTTTTCATAAATGTTCTTGCTTAGCAAGAAAATCTACATTTCAGTAACTAAGGACCTTAATCTTTGCTACTTTGTTCATCTTCTTGTTTAGACAGAGCTGTCATTCTTAAATATCTATAAATCCCTTTAGAACCACATCAAAGTACCTGTAACCTGTATGTTCCACCATTGTCATCTTTTCCATTTCCTTCCCAAATGTAAATTGTGTTAAATAATACTGATCTGATACTTCCCCTGGAAAACACTTACTGTATTGTTAATTTTTCTTCTAGCTCACTGTACTGCTAAACATCAAAATATAAGTTAGCTACATGCACACAATCAGTGCCATTATACTATGTTGTATAGAAGAAAGCATTGTTTCCATGTAGTGACTTAGTTACACATCAGCTGGGTCTGTGACTATAACTGTCAGTAAGTATCCCTTGCTCCTTGGTTTCCTTTGGGGCTTTGGGTGTTACAGGTAGAAGATACCTGACATCAACACCAGTTCACACTCTTGAACTGAGTTTATTGTGATTTTTTTCCCTTGTATCTTTCTCTTTTTAGCTATTTGGTATCATGTTCAGGCTTTGGTCAGCTTAGGTTCTCAAAAAACATTCTTTATAATAAAATGTGTGACATTCACGTGAGCTGTAGAGAATCAAGATTGTATAATAAAGTCTGTACAAAGCTATACAGGCAGACCAAGTTAGATGTTTAAGTAATTGTAGACAAAGAATAATTTGATTACAATAATAATGATTACAACATTTTTCTTTTCAACAGAAAGTATGCATGTGAAAGTCAAGTTCTAGAAATGGGTGTCTTTCTGCTCGCTAATGGCTTGACTGATGAAGCAGAATCTGATTATTAAATTTTTATCAGTACTAAGTGAGTGGTGGTACAAGGGCTTGTGAGTGTAGGTTTTAAATTAGAAACAGTTACACAAAGTTAATGAACCACAGTAGAGCTCCAGAGTTTACATTGGGAGGTTTACTAGCAGTGAGGATACATTCAACTCGCATGTGCATCATAACAGATTCCCATCACTGTCAAGACTTGGTTAAGGTAGTATATTAGAGACTTCCCTTGAAGAAAATTAGCGAGTCCTTTGGCAATAAAAGTGATCACATCTCTCTATAAACCATGGTAAAGGAAGATGTCTAAGGGAGAGGAAAAACTAAGGGTCATATGATATCATTTATCCAGTCATAGAAAGCTGATGTGAAAACAAACTGTTCTCAGTTGAGAATCAGAGAGAAATAATAGGCTTGCATTGCAGCACAAGAATATTAGGTTAGATGTCAAGAAAAGCTTACTGATGGTAAGCTGAGTTAAACCCTGTGTCAGTTACCTTGGGGAATTTTGACTGCTCCATCACTGCAGGTTTTTAAAATTAGGTTAAGCATATGTAGGCGGGGGGGGGGGGGGGGGGGGGGGGGCGGTTTGGAAAAAGGCTTAACTGATTTTTCTCTGGAAATGGGGGTGACTTAGATGATTTCTCGAGATTTTTTTATGATTTGTAAATGCGTGGTGGCTTCCTGAATTGTAACACACCTGTGCCAGTAGGTTTGGGCATTGCAAGCCAGCTTTTATAGCATCGTAGTGCCACCAGCTGTTGCTGCATCAGTATGGGGAGTAAGTATAGAAATTGATCTAGAGGAATTCTCTATGTGTCTGCTTTACTTGCAGTGGCATTGTTGCTGTGCCTGAAAAATGAATGAGATTCATTTCTCAATGGTTTGCTACAGCTGAAACTATGGAAACAGCATGCAATCTGAATTCACCTGCATGGGCACTGCTGGATTAACACATAACTACAGTATCCTGTGTATCACTGAGAGCACAGATTAAACACTATTTCAGTCACATGAGCACACATTTATTCAGAAACTGGTTTCATGTGAATTCTCCTGTTTCATATAAAAGCTCTTCTGTCTTTTGCTGTGGTTTCTTTGATTTGATCTGCAGCCTGCCTCTCACTAAAGTGAGGTTCACTCTGTCAGTCAATAACAAAACCTTCCAAGAATTCTTTAGATTAAAAGGAAAAGAAAAATAATCACTATGTTGATGTGCTTCTATTCTAAAGGGTCACATCTCTAAATTTTAAAACTATTTTTTTCAGGATCTTCAGAAGAATGTCATTGGGTCCTGGTGATTTATTCCCTACACCTTTCTCATACTTTCTCCTTGGGTGATTTCAGTTTCTGTCAAGATCACATTGAAATTTCTTATATAAGTCATCTTTTGAAAATGAATTTTCATTCTGTTCTGGAAGAAAAGCTAATATAAAGACATTCTAGTTTCCTTTAATAGCTTAATTTTCCTATTTTTAATCATAGCAAACATTAGGATTATTTCTTGTGATGGAAATAGGAAGTCTGCAATCCTTATGGCATGCAGTAGAATCCATGGGCCTGATTCTGATGTCTTGTGAGCTTCTAATTACTTTAGCATTCATAACTTTAAATAGTTACTCAAAAATTTTAAAGGTTTCAATGGGAATTTGGGCACAATTTTCCAGTGTCATCTGTTTTTTTCCTCCTTCCCACCTCTTTGCAATTTTTCATCTACATGCACTGGAAGGATTGAATTTGTTCCGTTCTATAAAATACTTGTTTTGCAAAATGAACTGTATTACTTCTAGTAGAATATCTAGTAGTGTTTCTACCATTTTCAAATGCTGTTAAATAATGAAAGTAAAAGTGCCATTATTTATACTTATAAAGGCCAGAGTATCTCCAAAACTAGATATTTTTTCTCCAGTGTAAGATAATCTCCGCTACTAGATTTATGTTGCTATGGTTCAACTGCTTTCAGTGCTAAGGATAGTGAGTCTATACAGTATACAGATGTGTAGACAGACCTTAAGAATCAATGTTTCTCTCTTTTTCCAATGTTTCTTGCTAATGGAGTGATTTATAGACAATTGAGTGATTTATAGCCTATATGTGAAGACTGAGGCATATTATAGCTCAGTAGCTGAACAGTCAGCAGCAAATTGTTGAGTTGCCTGACTGAAACCAGGCACATGAACCCAGATCTGCAGTTGATACCATGTTTTCAGAAGTGTTCCCTGCCAGTTTAAGATTGTGGTGGGTTGACCTTGGCTGGCTTCCAGGTGCCCACCAAGATATTCTGCCATTCCCCATTTTACCAGGACAGGGGAAGAAAAATGCGATGAAAAGTTCATGAGTAACAGCTAGTAATCAGTTGCATACTTCTGGTAGCAACGGTAATTCTGTGGAAGGATGGGCTCCCTTGCAGCAAATACAACCCAATACAGGATTTTTTAAGTCGGGAACAAGGCATCACTAGGATCCTAACAGAGTTGGGGTTAAGGTCTTCCAGACTCCAGAGGCTGATTTTTGCTAGCTTAAGCTGTACAGAAGGCAAGTTGCTGATTTTTACCTTTGTGCTTTTAACAATTATACAAGGTTCTGACCATAGCAAAGTTGTGGATTTTTTTAGCCGATGACAGAGATTATTTTCATGCTGCTTATTTAGATCCAAATCCAAACCACCACCAAATCTGAATATTTAAATTTATATGATAATTCAGTCTGGTTTTGGCATTGTAGACCATTTGCAACATACTGATCTGACAGCAGATTTTGATTTTGACATCCACCACAGTGCTATTAGAGGATTATTCATAATTTTTACCTTGTATTTGATTTATTTTCAGAAACACTGGAGAAAAGGGGAGTGCATAATCACAATGCTTGAGGAATTTTTGGGGAAAAGTGGCAAGTTATCTAACCAGTCCCACTAAATAAATTGTTATCTAAGTAATATGTGTACAAGATAGATAGTAATAAAGAACTTTAGGGTATAAGATAACTTTAGATAATATGGCATATGCACATATGCAGTATCAAATACAGTCCTAGGCATATGTTATACTTTCCACTTTAAGAAGTGTGCCAGTACTAAATGATAATGCATTTCTAAAATGGATTCCTTCATTTCCTCCAAGGAATACAGAAGTTTAAATTCAATTTACATTTTAGGGAGAATGCTTTTCTTCTCTTTCTTTGTGTCAAAGAAAAAAATGGGAACTTAAATTCCCCTAATCTGACATTCAAGTCCAAAGTTCCCTCATGAAATTGCAACATTACAGAAAAGATGGATGCTTACCATGTTAATGAACATCATTCTATTTTGACAATGAAAAGGTCTGTTTTAATCCCAGTTTGAGGACCCTGAGCATACCAAATAATTTCTATGAACCTCATTTTTTTTTAATGCACTAAATGAAATTGGTGGCATTTTTTTTTGGTATTGCCTAGCTAAAGATTCTGAAACAAGTTCTGTTTGGGTGGACTTCACTGTTGGAGAAATCCATTGACTTCAAAGGCCTGACAATGAGGATTACAGCCTGAAGAAGATTTTTATGTTACTTTAATTGGCATTAATGAAGTAGGAGTTGGCCTTTAATATTTTTATGGTGACATAATGTGATGGTAAAATAGTAACAGATATAGAGAAAAGAATCTAAGACATCTTCTTGCTCTGCCTTTAACCCAAATGGCTTTAGGAGAACACATGTGTTTCACTTCTTCGTCATCCATCAAATTTTGAGTGTCTAACTTTGAATTCTGTGAAAACAGCTTTTCACAGACCTGAGAAAAAATATTTCATGTAAAATCTTAGCAAATTAATACATTACTTCAATTTCATTAAATTCTCATAAACTCATTTTACACATCTGCACAGACCCACAAAATTTTAATGGCAAATTAATTGCTCTTAATCTGCTGCTGTGTTTAACAGTATACACTTTCTTATAAGAGGAAATGGGACTGGTCTGGTTTTTTTCTGAATTGATTGTACGTGCATATTTGGAAATTGGGGGGAGGGGGAAAAGGGAAAGTCAACCAAAAAAGTGTGTATGCCAGTAAACCTTTTATAATAGTGAAGAAATGACAATGTTTAAACTAGATTTTTTTTTTTTCTTTTAGGCAGCAAACCAGTAACCAGTCTTCTCCCGTGGTGCCTGATTTTCTTGACAAACAAACTAAAAAGGTACTACTAAGTTTATATTCTAAAACAACATCCCATTATAACTTCAAATTTCTGAGTCCACAGTTCTGCAATGTGTTCGTGGCTGCTTGGCATAGCCATCTGAACATGAAACCGTTAGTGATGTTTTGAAGTCTTTGAGACAAAAGCCTGCTTGCTAAGAACTTTAGTTCTGTAGAGAGACAGGGAGGTACAGTGAATAAGAGAATCAAAAGGCTGGAAATTTGCTGCTGAGAATAAATGCTAGCTGCTCCCTGAGGTGATTTGTCTGTGCACTTCACTTTCTACAGATGTTAGAGACTCTTTTTTAGTAAGGACCTGAGGTTCTTTGGTAGCACTTTGATATCCTGCTCGAATTCAATATGTGAAATGGAGGAGTCGCTCTGTGACTTGGAGCACAGCATAGTCTTTGAAGTCTGATCCAATTTTTGCTGCTTACCATTTGATGTTGAAAGGATGAAATGGAGAAAATGTACAGTTTTTGCCAGTAACTCTGCTGAGCATATGTAAGATTAAAAAAACAAAATCCCTTGGATGATGTACTTAGAAATGTTAAGCAGATTAATACCTTCCTATAGCTTTTTTCTAAAGATACAAATTAACTATGAGAGGAAATCAGCATACAGTGCATGCTATGATTTAACTGCATGAGGAAAGGGGATAAATAAGTTAAATGGAAAAAAGTAAACAAATGTTTGTGACATGGGTGCTAAGTCGGTGTTGCTGAAAGCCACAAGAATCTTGTGTAACTTAAATCTAGCATTAGATGTTTCAGAGTCTTTATAAATAACAAGTTGCTCTCTATGAGATCACAGCTGTAAGTTATCATGAGCAAGTGGAATCAATACATTTCTTATGTGCCTAAACAAGCATTCTTTATTCCAGAATAATTTGGATGAGATTTCTGCTTCTCCATTTATTCTAAAACATTCATTTGAAATGAATGATTCGCAATCAATTAGCCAATCCCAGACAGTTGCAGACCATCAGTTGTCAAGTCTTTTGACATCCTGTAAAAAAGAAGGTAAGAAATAGAATAAAATAGCAGAGATATTTTGTTTACTGCTTATAACCTATATGTTGCCAGCATGTAACTTGCTTTATATATTGATGAGATCCTTTAACAATCTCTTGAAAGGCAGGAAACATAAAGGGAAAAAACTTTCTTCTACACATTTTCACTCTGGAAATATGAAAAGCCACTACGTATCTGTATTACAGAGGCAAAAGCAAAATTATTTTTAAAATACACCTTCTATTTAAAGTGTCATTACTAATCCTAAAATACCCTTTTAATGAAATCAAATCGACCTTCAAGAGCTTCAGCTTTCCTTTGCCTTCCAACCTCAGAAGTTAAAGATGGTAGTGAAACCTTTCATGTTTGGCAGAATGAAAGACGACTAGTTTGTTCACACACACAAAGATTCAGCTGGCAACACTGGAACATCTGCAATAATTCTACAATCTATGCAGTGCATTTTTTTATTTTATTTGCTGTTGTGTTATTTTTGCCATGTTCAACAAGAGTTCAAAAACTTAAAGGTAAACATTTTGACATTTTTTGAGTTTTACCTGGTTTCTCTTTGGATATTCCAGGAAATCATTACCTGTCAGAATACTTTTCTCCTATCATTAATTTTATCATCATCCTGTCTTTACAAATCCATGAATACAGACTTTATTACTAGACTGTAGAATAACATCCACAATTTAAGATGAAGTAGGTTGATAATGTGATATCTGTAACCAGAGCCAAAATATATATGATAATAAATTAATTTCCAGGTTAATACTGAAAATTAGTTGTTTATTATAACATGCTTTTTACATTACTGTTTATTTATTTAATGGCACACCTTTCATCTCATAAATCTACAAATATTTCTCTTAATAATTAAGCCCTAATTAAGCAATTTATGTGTTTAAATTTTACAGAGTTCAGTAAAACAATTTACAGTGTAAAGGTAAGAAGATAGGTATTTATAGAAAGATAGTTCTGTTACGGAAAATAATGCAAATTCAGTGTTTTTCCTCTTTTAAACAGGCATAATGTGCTTTCCATGCTAAAAAGAGAATAGTATTTAAACTGAGCAGATTGAAAAATCCATTATTCCCTCTTCATGCATTTCAGTCCATATGGGTTTTGAATCCATAGTGTGGAACTGCAGGGGAAGTTTGCATTACTATCTTAAATTATTGCATGTTAAACAATAAACCTGTCAAACAAAAATATCTTCATTGCAGCAAATCCTCTTGAGGGAAGCAGTCAGGGCCCAAATCCATCATCTTTACTCTCACTGCATATTGTATGTTACCCTGCAACTGGTCTCCTTGAAATCAAAGACCTTGTGTCTGAGGTAAAACAATTAGAGTAAAACTGGCAGAATTATGCCCTTAGCAAACATGATTCAGAGCCATTACCCAGTAATTTAGAGCATCTTCAAAAATGCGAAATAATAGAAGGATAAAATTTCAAGAGGAGATAAATGCAACATTGATCTGAACTATTGAAGATACACCTATGTTTAAATGAATAAGCATGTAAATGCAGAGAAGGAGTTTCCTAGTTACGCCTGAAAATATTCAGATAGATGATCATATAAATTACACTTCAATGAATAACTATTAAGGAAGTAAACCTGGTGAAGAATAATAACTTCTTTGGGTGCTTTTAAAAGCATGGCTTGCATTCAGAGATGCATATGCTTTCACCTGGTGCTCAGTCTGTATTCAGCCTTAATGTATGAAGTACAGTTTTAAACAGATAGAATTCTTACACCTACTGTGAAAAGCAAGTGAAATAGGAAATATCTCTTTGGAATAAGAAATCACATATAAAAATATGTGTGCTT
Organism: Parus major; assembly: GCF_001522545.3. Taxonomy (NCBI): domain Eukaryota; kingdom Metazoa; phylum Chordata; class Aves; order Passeriformes; family Paridae; genus Parus; species Parus major. The sequence goes on along the minus strand of NC_031776.1, from coordinate 18,018,150 downwards.
TACAATGTAGGGTGATACTACATAAACTTTTATTCACACTAAAAAGCTGCCCACTAGGTGGTCCAAACAATGCAAAGGCTTTTATTTTTCATATGAGAACATCATTCTGCAATGTTAGAGACTGATTTTTAATTCTCTGTAAGTTACGTTACAGACAGCACTAGTCTATCAGCTTGGTGGTGCTTGGAGCTAAAATACAGAGGCCAGTGGGGAAGGGAATGTGACAGGTTTCTCTACTGGTCCATGACCCTGTTATGAAGCAGTGTTGGTGTTTGCTTAAGGAGGAAGTCTGTGTGCAGGCTTAAACACAAAAGGAAGGACAGGCTATTATTTGTCTTGAGGCCTTAGTAGATGAGGCTCTAGTTCAGTCAAGAGGGGACAGAACACAAAAGGACAAAATGGTTGATACAAGTTTGCATGTTTCTCTATTAATCAAGCAGTCTATTCTCTCACATTTTGTTATCTGGCTATCTAATAGCACAGGCTGCCTGTTCTTAATAACAGATTGGCAAAGGAAGAATAGAGAAGGAAATTTCCACAAAAATAATGCAAAGACTATACTCTGTAATTAATACAGAAACGAAAGCATCTTTTTCACATCAAAAACCTTCTCACTGGGCCATAGAAAGACTGAGCACTATGGCCAAACTGCACACACAGCTATGGTTGTATAGAGTCACAGGGGCTGGTTTTACACTGCACAGACATTCCGCTGCTCTCTGCCAGAGCACTGGGGCAAAACCAGTAACAGTGCCGAGAATTCCGTCCAGTGTCTCTGCTGTGACACTGTGCCTGGGCAGAGACTCCAGTCATTAGTAACAATTATGCCAGAAGTTAATTATTCTAGTCACAATAAAGTAGTACTGAAGAAATCCAAATAATATGATCTCCAGAGGCCAAGTAGTGGTGTTCCCATAGATGAGATAGGTAGTGAGAATGTTCGAAATTATTAATGAAAAGTGAGTGCTCCATAGGGAATTGACCAATGTAACTTTGCTTCAAAGGTAAATGTGACAGATTTTCTGACAGGCAAAGGAAATACGTTTGCAAAAGGAAAGCTAATAGTATCTCCGGATTGACCAAACGATGACATAATTTTTTATGCTTAGCACAGACATTTTGAGCAAGTGAGAGAATACACAAAGAGTCTCTGGCCATGGACGTTCTCTCATGGGAGAACAATGTGACTTATGGATATGTTCCATTTATGCCTCGCACCCCACACTGCAATGCTGAAACTTTGTGAAAGGTAGAGAAATTTGCTAGGATTCTGTGAGATCTGGAAGTATAGTCTTCAGGGTTGTCTATAGCCACAGTCTGAGGCAGTAGGTAGTCCATTTCAGTATTCAGTCTTTGATTTTAGATTCTCTAATATTTTTTATTTTCAAAACCTAGTTGAAGTTAGGGCTTGGCATGTTTCAAGCTGGAATCCCATTAGTCACTGACCCGTTTTTAACATTTTTCTTGCAATACGTAATTTTTTTAATGTTGATAATTTTTTTTTCTCTTCCTTTCTGGTAAAACAGTCATAAAATGGGATTTGGTGAATGTAGCTGTGTTGGGTTTGGAGAAGTGTATGAAGTCACTGGGTTTTGTACTGATGGAGGACAAGCAGACAATTAAATATGTAGAGTTACTACTTGATGGGGGAGGAAGGCTGCTGCCCACCTGAGAAACTACTGTGGACAAGTTTTAGTAGGGGCATTGTGAGCATGGGAGACATTACTCCTAAAATGTTACTCTGTGGTTGTCATCACAGAGATGATATTTACAGGAAATTTAAAATAATCATGACTTCATTAAAAGTTAGGACTTTACTTCAGTTTTAAAGAAATGATTCAACTTTAATGCTAAGAAGCATGATCATGTTAAAATACCCAAGCCAAATAGAGCAGTGGCTTGGATGTTTGGTCTTTGCTTCAGAGTAGAGTTTTCTCTGCACCAGTCTTTGTTATTGGAAATACTTGAAACTGCCTCAGTCTGAAGTACAGTCTTGATTCAATGTCTTGTGCTTGCAATATAGGGAAGTATGTTATACTATGTGGTAGTTTAACATTGTACTAGAATTTAACTCTGATCTCATTTCATTACTATTTTTACGTCTTTTGAAACAAATTAACAGGTATGGCAAAGCAATAATCAGTAGTGACTTGGAAATGGGGGCACTTTTTATCCTTGGATTCACAGAAATCCAATATCCCAGCATGACTGTGATAGGTATTACAGTAAAGAACAGGCAGTATCTCGCACAAATGTGGTATCAAGATCTGGGTTCCTTGTAACCAAAGATGCCACTTCACTTTGTCTAAGTAGAGAGCAATCAATCCAAGCCATTCAACAGTTTGTGTAACTCAGCTTCCTGTTAGATTTCTTTATAACAAACCTTCCTTTCTAAGTAAAAACAAAACCACTGCTACATGATGTGGTATGAAACACTGTGTGGACTTTCAACTAGTTGTCACTGGCAGATGGGATTATACTGACACATGAATGCCATTCATTTCAGAATCCTATCATTCAGGAATTTAAAGGAAAGAATTTTTAATCTATTTAGAATTACTTTTGGTTGTTTAAACAGAAGTTTTGTTTCATCATTTTTAAGCTCTCTGCTGAGACTGATCTTACACTGAGAGAATATAAATCATGAAAAACTTGACTGTAGTCAGTAAAATCGTATCAGTGAGCAGAATCGGGTCTCTTGGTTCAAGAAGATTGATGTGGAAAGTTTTCTACATATCTGGGCTTTAGGGGAGTTTGGAGCAGAATATTTGGTTTTGTTTCAGGTGATGCTTTTGGGTGGATCAGGTTTGAGTTGGTCATTCTTCTGCAAATAAAATAGCATGATCACAGGACAGTTTGACTATTACAAGAAAAAAAATGCCAAGATAGTGTTACATATTATGATGTGATGGTGCTGAGCATGCTGTAGCTGTGTGTGAGGCCTGTGAGATCTCCATAGTATTCTCATGCAACATACCACACTGTAACACACAAATCACTCTTAGCCGTATAGCAGCAGAAGGCTCCAGCAGAGGAGTGGCTGATGTGGTATGTTGTATAATGAATTTCCAATGAAAAGATCCTTCTAGTGTTCTGTGGTTTTTGAACTAAAATCTGACTGGGCATATGCAGTAGAAAAAGCAACTTCTTTTTAGTTTTTCCTAAAAATGTATCACTGGATTACTGATCTCATTACAACTGGGATAAATGCTTTGGGCTTAAATGGAAATCATGTTTCCAGATCATTCATTTTATCTTTCAAATGTGTAAGTAAAACTCCTCATAAGAAAATATTTTTAGGATGTCTCTTGAGAAAATAAGCTGGTAATAAAGCTATGTCACAAAGCAATCATTATTGTTAAGAACTGCCTGGATGGCCGGGCTCAGAGAGTAGTGGAGAATGATACTGCATCCACTCTGTGTCTGGTCACTAGTGGAGCCCTCCAAGGATAAGTGTTTGGTCCAGTCCTGTTTAATATCTTTACTGATGATCTAGAAGAGGGAATGGAGTCTACCATAAGCAAATTTGCAGAGAACACCAAGTTTAGTCAGAGTGTTGGTCTGCTGGAGGGTAGGAAAGCCCTGCAGAGGGTCCTGGACAGGCTGGATCAATGGGCCAGACCAAAAGCCTGAGGTTCAGCTTGACCAAGTGCTGGTCACATTGGCACATTGGCCACAACAGCCCCATGCAGTGCTACAGGCTGGGAGCAGAGTGGCTGGGAAGTGGCCCAGTGGGAAAGGACCTGGCAGTGCTGATTGACAGCAGCTGAACAGGAGCCAGCGTGTATACTTGGGTGGCCAAGAAGGCCAGTGGCATCCCAGCCTGTATCAGAAACAGTGTGACCAGCAAGACCAGGACAGTGATTGTTCTGCCTTTACTGGGCTCTGGTGAGGTCACATCTCAGGTACTGTGTCCAGTTCTGGGCCCCTCAGTTCAGAAAGGACATTGAGGTGCTGGAGTGGGTCCAGAGAAGGACAATGAAGCTGGTGAAGGGTGTGGAGCACAGGTCCTGTGAAGAGCAGCTGAGACAGCTGGGGGTGTTTTGCCTGGAGAAGAGGAGGCTCAGGGGGACCTCATCGCTCTCCACAACCTGCTGGAAGGAGGGTGTAGCCAGGTGGGGGGCAACCTCTTCTCCCAGGTAACCAGTGACAAGAGGATGCCAGCTAGCCAGGTAAGATTCACATTGAACATCAGGAAGGATTTCTTTACAGCAAGGGTGATTAAACATTGGCATGGACTGCCCAGAGAGGTGGTGGAGGCACCATCCCTGGAGGTGTTTAAGGAAAGACTGGATGTGACATTCAGTGCCATGGTCTAGTTGACAAGGTGGTGTTCAGTCATAGGTTGGACCTGATGATCTCAGAGGTCTTATCCAACCTAGCTGATTCTGTGATCCTGTTTCTATCATTATAGGAAAGGATAATCACCTTTCTAGGCTTGCAAGGGCTCATAGTTACGTAGATGGATGCTTTCGGTAAGCCTCATATTGTGTATTGCATTGCACATGGTGGGACCTTGCAGGAGCCCCCAGGAGGAGCTATCACCTCCCACCCTGTGGAAACATTGAATTTTCACTTTCTGGAGTTGTACAGGAGCCTTTCAGCTTCACTAGCCATTAGGGTGAGAAACAGTACCTCATTTTCAGGATTTCAGTTCTTTACCATATAATTCAGTGTTAATTTAGAAAATCTGACTGCAAATGTAGGTGATGTCAGTTGCACTTCTCTTGGTCTTATGGAAATTTTTAGCTGAGACTTGCAGTGACAATGTTTACAGTCTGAACTGATACAGCCATTGATGGTTTCTGTTAAATTGTTTGTTCTGTAATGGCATGATATGCAGCCTGAATATTGCCAAAGTATCAGACCAACAAATCTGAAAAGAAATTGGCCTGTTCATAAATTTTTCTTTGCTGCATAGCTTCTTAATTGTTTTTTCCCCTCCAACAGGCAAAGACGCAAACAGTGGCAAGTGATAAATACAAGCTTTGATTTGTTAAACACATGTTAGCTCTATGTTTAGCCCTAGGCAGTGAATTTCATTATAGGCTGGTTTACTTCTGGATTGGTTATTGTGATTGCTTCCAATGCGAAAAGATTTGACCTGCAGCCATGACTGATTAGTATCAGAGGTGAGAGATAAAATAAGATGCAAGTAAACTGCACAGATAAATTGCAATAGGGTTCTCCAGAGACAGCTCAGTATTTGTTCTGTGCAAAACAAGTTGAAATTCAGCTTGTAATGACTGCATTGCAATAAAAATAGATAGCACAACTCTCTCACTGAAATATGCAAAAATGTAGTAAGAAATCCAATAAATGTAATGAAGTTGAATAATAAATACATGATAATGCTGCTCCAAAAACCAGTAGGTTTTAATAGGGGTTCAGTTTCTCCTCTTAACACATTGTGTCTGTTGATCCAAGCTGCTGTTAACCTGCTCTTTGTCTTCATTTTCTATCCACAACATACAGGTTTGTTGAACACTTATTTTTGCTATTTCTTTGTTGGTAGTTAAGTTTTTCATTGTGCAGCACTTCATTGTCATGTTGTTATTGTTTGAAAATTCTTTTAAGTATTCTCTATAAGCCTTATTTTTGTTATCTTGCCACAGTTACTAGTGCTCTGAATCAGCAGCATATCTCAGATGACCAATGTACTCCGGCATATAGTGTGGCTCCTAATTATTTACTCTTCTGTTTCTAAAAAAACCACACTATTTTATCTAAGTAAACTTTGTTACAGTAAGTACAGTAAGTACAGAGCTTTGAAAGTGCAACAAAGTTAAAATAACTGTAATAATTTTTCTATTTTCACATTGGAGTTTTTGGTTTTTTTTGGAAAACTGCAGATTTCTTAAACTTTTTCTCACATCAGAAAACTTTTTATAATTTCTTTATTTCTGGGTAATTTTTAAGAAAAAGACAGTTAATTGTTTGCTTTTATAGAGCTATGATTTAATCTGCTAGCTGTGTGCTACCAAACAATTTCTCGATATTTTCTGGTATTTAAAAATCTGAATTCTGATGAATTCCCCACAGCTGAATTTTAGAACATCTTTCTAGAAGACATTGTATGCTTTCACAAATTATTTTTATAACTAGTTCTTCATAGATGCTCTGAAGAGATAACATGCTGGTAAAAGCAGTAACATAATTAACATGTTTTTGCAGAATGTTACAAGAGGTGTGCGGGATAGTTCAGAAAGTACCATAACAAATTAATTTCTTATATATTTTCTATGGGTTTGGATTTTTATCCTCAATTCTAAACTTGAGTTATTACTCTAGTGAATTGTGATTAGCTGCCAAAAATCACATACAGCTCAGTAGAAGCCCAAACCATGGTATATAATTTGCATGGTTGATCAATGCAAATGAAAAAAAAAAAAATACCGAAACATCTCTGACAAGTAAAGGATAAATACTGAGGACAAAATGTTTGCAACCACATATCTGAAGATCTAAGTACTACAAGTTACTCATAGATGCAGTTTGATAAATAGGTGTTTCAATGACTAAATCATGAGCTGGTTCTGAGGCATTTGTGTGGAAAAAAATTGCCTTACAAAAACTAACTTACTCATTAGCTCCACTCAGGGCAATGATTGCACTACTTGGCTGTCCATCATTACTTCTCTCTACTCATTAGAAGTATTTTGTATTTCAGCTCTCTCAAGGATAACCTCAGATGATTCTAATGATGAGTATAGCAATAGCCAATACTAGCGTGTCGCAGTAATTGTGAGCTTGCAGAGCTCCCTTCTGACCCCAGACAAAGATATTCTTTCTTGAGGATCTTTCTTACCTGTGAAGAGAATTACAGGAAGAAGTTGTTGTGCTCAAGTGTTGGCAGTACAGCAGAAAAATAATGCCACACCCACCCCTTCCCTGCTTATACCACCTTTCCCCCAAGGGAAGGTTAGAGTACCAAAATCACAGGAAGTATTGTTTCTGCTGGGAGTGGCAAAAAGAGGAACTGCTTTCCACTGTGTGGTCAGGCAGGCAACAAGTATATCTTAGTCATAACATATCATGTATAAGAGAAGAGTTTTATGAATTCTAAGATTTCTTTTCCAAAAAATATCTCAGTGCCTGTTCTTTGTCTTTAAGGTTTGTCCTGCCTTATACGTGTGAAGACATAGGCAATGAACAATGTGAGAAGGCAAGAAACACAACTATGTAATTACTAAGTATTGCCTCTTGCTTGTCAGGTTGGTCTGCCCTACCAGGCTGACAGGGAGAATGCAGGCATGACTAACAAGTTGAATAGCAGCAAGAATCATCTTTAATATGTCCTTCTTCCTCTGACTTACATTTTGTTGGGAATCAAACATTGATAATGTGTGTGATTGCCTAGTACTAAAATGTTGGAAAGCTGTACCAGGTTTTTGCCTTCAGTTGCAGCTAGTTTTTGTGCTTACAGGCTAGGAAGAACATCTTCAATTCCTTGTCTGTGGCTTTGTGAGTGTATAAGCGTAGTGCTATTCTTGGGACTCCCTGTCACCAGTGTGCTTATGTTGCCTCCTGCTCACACACAAAAGTTACATTCAAAATAAGGAAAGAAATATTACATTGTTCCAGCCTCTTTTTTGTAGTACTGGCATTTGCAAACACCAAAAATGCCCTGCAGCAAAGTGGTGCAATTGTTTTTTTTCTACATTCTTTTAATGCTGTTCTTTACTACATATTCTTAGTCACGATAAAGAGCATGACTATCAAATGAATAACAGCAAGCTCATCGGTTTTAAAGGGCTTATTTGAAAAAACAAACAAACAAAAAACCCCAAACTAAGTTTGCTGCAGCTCTAAAAAAATAAAAAAGAGATAATTTTAGTTGCTGCATAGATAGGTGTAGTTTTTTCAAAAATTAAGAACAGCTAGGGGCTATAGTTAAAAATTGGTAAAAGAGATACTTGTGTAAAAAAAATTTTTGACCTGTTGAGTTGTTCTCAGAGACAGATGAATATATATGGAGTTCAGGCCTGCATACTGTCTTGCCTAATGTCCCAGAAGAGCACAGGAACAAGATTCCAGTTTGGACCAACCCCTCATATTTTGCTCATCAGACTTTGAGACTAAGTGATATCAATTTCTTTCATCTCTTGTTGTCCATGTGCTTCCAATTAATATTTCATTCATAAGAAACTGATAAATTGGAAGTTCTTAATCTCCTGACATGGATTTGCCCCTTGCAATGGTATTCAGAACAGCTGTAAGTTCAAGTCTATAGTATATATCAGTTTTCTGTCTGCTTATCCAGACTCATGCTTTTGTACCTTTTGATCATTGATTTAGGGCCCAAGAAGGGTAAATTCCTCAGTTTCATATCCAAAGGAGCTTAACTGCTTTAGAAAAATGAAATTTTGCATGACTATATTTAGATACTCTTATTTGTAAACCATAGCCTACTTTAAAATGTTCCCTGGGAAGAACATAGTCATCAGACAGTCACAGGCAGACATGTGTCAGGGCATTGCAAATGAAGTAGGATTTTCATTATTGTCTTTCATCATCATAAGCAATTTAAAACCTAAAACTTTCAAAATCAGAGATTGCCTACATGGTAATAGCATGCCACACAAGCTAATCATTGACACATATTGAAGAAAATCACTGTTAATTCACAGAATTCCCTCTTCTTGTCCCACCCACAAAATAAGTATGCAGTCAGAAAGCTTCTGCCAGTTTTCTGCTTAAATTCTGTAACTTGTTTGTGGAATTGTAGTCACTTGTGCTGTGACTTGAAATGGAGAAAAAAAGAAAAGAGGATCCAATCTAATTTTTATTTTTATTTTTTTTTAAAGAAATTATAGCAGTAAGGCAGAAAATGCTGACCATGGTAGATTAAACAGTGCAGAACTTCACATGTAAGGAAAATGTGGGACAGGCATGGACAGACATCATGGAATTAAAACCAACCTAGAAGTGGAATGTAGAGGGAATATGCCATCAAAGAAGAAAACCTGTGCAGACAGGCACGATAGAGAAAGGAGAAAGAAGTGAAGGCGATGAAAAACAAAAAAAATTACTGTTCAATTTCAGTAAGGACAGAAGGCTTGGTGCCTTTGCAGTGAAATTTCCTGCTGCTTTCTGTAGCATTTCTTTACTCATATCTAGTTGCTCAAATTTTTCAGGGAAAGTGTAATTCTAGTTTAGAGCATTTGAAAGGAGGATTACAATTGATTCTCTGTTTTGAAAGGCAAAATCTTTTTGAATGTCAATACTTACCAAACATTTTCCTTTGCAGTGCTGTCCATAGTATTGCATCACTAGTTTGCAACACTTTATATCATTATTTGCAACATAGGGTTTTTTTCTGCTTTGGCAGCTTATGCCTCTAAAGGGGTAGAGCATTAATTGGTCCAAAATATTTGAAAATAAAGAAGAGAACAGATGAAAAAGGAAATTTTCCTATGTGTAGTAACAATCTTCTCTTCAGTGAACCTTTTTTATTTTGTTTATGAACTTTGGAAGCTAACCAAACCAACCAAACAAAAAAATATATAACAAAAGGATTTAAATACCTAATGTCACATCAGCAGAAGAGACAAGGTAAAACACAATACTCCAGATAGTACAGTGAGTTACACAATTAATTCAGCCTTAAAACAAGATTCCAGAAGTTAACTGACTACAGGAAGAATTGAGATTACCCTCACTGGATTTCTAGGACATATAGTTTTATATTCTGTATTTCACTATCACATCCATTGCAGCTGTTCAACCATGATGTTTTTGTCTTTGCAGACAAGGACTGAATAAATTTTCAGTTTTATTTCCTAATGTTATTTTTAATTCCTCTGTTTGTTCCCAACTCCATATTCAGTGTTGGACCTAGGCAAAAGCTTTACATTTTTAAATTTAGTGATGACTACTGTTGGGCCTAAATTCATTAATCTGTGACTTTATGACCTATGACTAAACATATGACTTTATGACTCTTAACCTATGAGAAGAACTTGAGGGTTCTCACTGATGAAAAGCTTGAAATCAGCCAACACTGTGTATTGCTTGCAGCACAGAAGGCATGGCTCCTTCAAAAGAGGAGTGGCCAGCAGGTCAAAGAAGGGGATTTTCCTCTTCTACTTTACTCTCATGAGGCCCCACCTGGTGTGCTGTGTTCAGCTCTGAGATCTTCAGCCCAAAAAAGACATGGACCTGCTGGAGCGAGTCCATAAGTACCTATAAAACCACCTGGAGCTGGAGAGTCTCTTCTATTAAGACAGTCTGAGAGAGCTGAGGTTATTCATCCTGGAAAAAGAAAGCTTCAGGGAAACCTCATTGCTGCCTTCCAGTACTTTAAGTGGTCTTGTGGAAAAAGGGAGAGAGAAACTTTTTGCATGGGCAGATAGCAATAGGAGAAGGGGGAACCATTTTAAACTAAAATGTAGATTTACATTTATGTAAATGTAGATGTAGATTAGAAGATGTAGATCAGAAGTTAAGAAGTTCTTTTCTCAGAGTTTGGTGGGGCACTGAACAGTCTGCCCAGAGAAGTTTTGGGTGTCCCATCCCTGGAAGTGTTCAAGGTTGACTTACACAGGGCCCTGAGAAATCTGGTTTAATGGGTGGCATCCCTGCCCATGGCAGAGGATCGTGACTATGTGCTTTTTAAGATTCTTTCCAGCCCAAGCCTTTCTATGATTCTATGGCTTTCTGCGTCTTATCTACCTTTCCAAATGTAATGGAATGTAAGAAAGAGCTTTAAATCTAGTTCATACGCTTCTAGAGCTTCTTTTGGTATCTTCTTGAGGTCTTATGATTGTGCAGAGTCATCCACAGCAGAGCAAGATGTGCCTTGCTTTCTGGACATAATTTTTTTAAAGTAACAGTTTTCAGCTCTATTGATAGTTGCTTCTAAGAAACAGAACCAGATTTATTATTTGAGTTGACAATTTAGGATCAATATTCAAGGTCAGCCTTTAACAGTGGGTTATCAAGATCTTTTATTATCCTTATTGCTGAATGAGTAAGTGTGTCCCAGACTGATCTCTAGGTAAAGCCTGTAGCTAGTGAAGAAATAATACAAAAAAAACTTACCAGGAAAAAAACATTCATTTGTGTTCTTGTTTATGCTCTTCATTTTAAAAAAATGAAATAAAATTAGTAGCAGACGACATACATACTCCCTCAATTTTGTCAAATAAATTCTCCAAATTAGAAATCCCAGCAACAGGAAAACCATTGTCAGCCTTTAGATTTGTACCTGCTTTACTGTAGTCAGAAAAAGCTAAACTCAGGAAGTACATATGATCTGTAAGAGAGCTGAGTTTAACTGTAGAGGAGTTACAGTTGTGTCTACCATATCCTTTGCAAGTCAACTGGAAAATTGTAGGTGCTGGGTTGATGCCGGACAAATGTCTCTCACAACCTCTGAAAAGGTACAGCAGAGGAAGATGTCCCAATATCTGCAAAGGTTGCTTCAGTTCAACATCAGCTGAAAATGGGAAAGACTAGAGGATATGGGAGAAAGATTATTTCTCAAGGACTGCGGCCCTTTATCCTGGTGGCTCTTGTTCAGGTTTGTGCTGCCCTGCCTTAGAATGATTCCTATCCCGGGACAAGTAGGAATGAAGAAACAGATCTGGCTCTGCATGCAGTGAGCAGGCCCTCTGTGCTAGGGCTGTTCTTCTCTGAAGAGGCCTCAGGGCAACTGTAAATTTGGCCTGTTGTGTTCAGCATCATTGTGCATCTTCATGCTACATCATGAGCAAGCATGGCTGCTCTGTAAATCTAGCCCATTGTATCTGGATTACATTTGTTAAACTAATGCTTGGGGTTTTGTCTGGCTTTGTTCATACTAATATTGGAACATTGAGTAAGAACAGCAAATCAGAAACAAAAAACACAAACGTTTTAAAATATTGCTCCCACAGATTTGAGCCACAAGTGTGTTTTATATAAACATTTTGAATTGTGGCTGGATTTTTGACCAGATTGTTTCCCCTGAAGGATCTTTTGAAACAAAAACAAACTGAGCAAAACAAGTTTTGGTGGGATGGGCCTGTGCTTGTTTCTGTGTGAGCTGATGACAAAGCTCAGAGCAGCAAGGCAGCAGTGTGCTGGAATCTGGTATACATTGTGTTCTACATATTCCCAGCTGACTTGCCAGGAGTGATCTAGAACTGAAACAAGAATCCATTTTCACTAGGGCACAGGAAAATAACTCATCATTAATCTGAAACAATTTGGCTATTTTAAAACAACAGACTTGATTAACACAATATCCTGCCTGTGGCTTCTTCTCATGTGAATGTGTGGCCTGTGAGAGGTCAGGAAGGTGAGCAGTTTTGAGAACTATCCTCTCTCTTGTATGGCCCATTAAAGTAGTTTATATTCTATCACTGTGCCCTTTGTGCTTCAGTGTGGGTGTATAATTTCACAAAGGAGATGAGGAAGTGGCTGGCTTTAGCATGAAGCTGTTTCCAATGGAATTCCAAGGTTCTATTTTGGTGAATGTGCCATACACCATGGGATTGCAGTGAAGGAGGCAGAAGGTTTCCACATCCTAGTGATGAAAAAAATTGAAGGTAAGGAATGTTTTGCTTGTAATAGCTGTTTGAATTTATTTTAATGGGGTCACTTTAGTGAAATACTGTAAAGTTTCTGTAGATGCTCTATCATTTAGCAAAGTAAGTCTGCTGCCTGAAGCAGAAGGGAAAGTGGAGTCCCAGTGTGCATTGTTGTGCTTAAGTTTCAAGCAAGATGACTGTATAAAAGTGATACAGATTGTTAATGGTACTGCTTATCAGACTTTTTATTTAGCTTCAAATTTGAAAGAGCTACTCCTTTATTTCTAAACCTTCACATTTGCATCCCTTTGATATGAAATACTTGTGAATTAACTAGAGAACAGAGCTATGAGTTCAGTAACCAAGAGATCCTTGATTTATAAACATACAATTTCAGAGGCTTATGTGCAACATCTCCTTGTTCTGCATATAACAAATACAGCAGTCAGAAGCAGAGGTCCATCCTAATGGTTCCAATACTTCAGGGTGTGGCAGTGGTTATCCACACATCTTGTTAACCATTATAACAATCATTGCCTAAGACCATTCAATTTCAAAAAAAGATTGAAATCTGAATTCTAAGTAACTGCTTAGAATTAGAGGTTTGTAGTATGACTTGTAAATGGGCTGAACAGTATAGACAATGTAGCATGGCTGTGAACAGACTTTCCTATTTGATGTTTCTTGTTTAAGACTAAAATAATACCTATCTGTGTTGTGAAACAGTAATGAGCAATAATTGTGATTTAAGTACATGAAGCATTTAAACTGCAGTAACTAACTGCTGCATTGTCCCCTACAGCATCATTAAGACACTTAAACGGAAATTTAAATTACTTCTAAGACATTCTGTTACCTAGTTCCTCTAAACACAGTTGGGGATATACAGTTGCTGCTTCACTTGCTAATACCTTACTAATGATGCCTTTCCAAGTAACTGTGAGAAATTTTAATTTTTTGTTTTAATTTAGTTGCATAGGAATTTCAAAACAGTATTTGTGGTACTTAGCAGACTCCTGCAAATTAAAGACCTCTGATGTGCTTTCTTTTTGGTGTATGTGTGTGACAATGGCCTGCAGATTTATGTGAAAAGTGTTGTATTTTTAGTGTAGTCTTTTGCAATATAGCATCTGAAAATAAAAGTCTGCACTGAACTGGCAAGTTAGGCTGTATCTGCAGTTAGAAGACTTTGAAACTGTAACTGTATGGCAGATGTATGACAACAAACTTCCTTTCTGGAAAGATGCATCATAGCAAAGAAGTTCTTAAAGCAGTTTGCCAAATGGATTGAGTTGCTCTGGTCAAAAAACCAACAGTATTTCTTTGTGGCTGAGGACTCTTGCCAATTCAGATGATGTCAAGAAACAAATGCATTGGTAACATTTGCTGATATAGACTATGCCTTAAACTAGGCTGTTGTTCAGAGCAAAGGCAAATTTTTTTAAATTGGTTTTTTTCTTTTGTAACTGTCATTGCCTTCATTGCTATGGACCTTCTGCTCGGTGTGCACCCAGGGAAGTCATGGTTTATATGCAACTGTTGTACCATAGGATTAAAGAGCTCAGGCTCAGGTTTTCGTTTGGAATGAACCCTGCCAAGCGTCACCACCTGATTCAATTTAAAGAGGTGATGTGTGCCCTTAGATGCATTTGAATAAGCACCAGTATTTTGTCCTGTAGATTTCTAAAATAACCAAAATAAAAGTAAAGTCCTAAATACATCAGGCTGTCAGGTGTCTGGCCTTTACTCAGAGCTCAGTCAGGACAGTGGAGAAGGTCCCAGTGGATTTTGGATAAGATCAGGAAAAAAAAAACTAAAAAAGAAAAGCAACTAAATAGACCCTGCTGTGCCAAATTTTAAAAAAAAAAAAAAGCCTTTTCTGATACTGAGGGGCAATTTTTTTTATTTTTTTTTTTGACTGGAACAGTAATTTTCATGTGGTATTTCTCAACAGACACAGACTTTTCAGGGCTGAAAGGTAGGGAATGGATACCTTACGCAGGCACTGCACACATGCTCTGGGGCATACAATGTGGTTGCTGCTGCACAGCATCCTCCCTGCACCTCTCAGTCAGAACATGGTAGTACTGAGTAAGATTTGGTTTCCACAACTACATTTGCTTAATTTATTCTGAAAACTCTTGGCATACACTTCAGCAGTATAATGTAGGCAGAGAAATTTGACAGGGCTAGCTAAAAATATTAAATATTCTAGGAAGAGCAAACGTAAAATGATTGGATAGTCTTTTGTTTTCAGGCTAATACATTCATGAACCATATTCATTCAATACTAGTTCCAAATGCTTCCCATATCATTGGAGATTACATACAATGTGAACAGAAGCCAGTCTCATGTATCTTCTTAGCCCCTTTTTAGTATTGATAAGTCCCATAAGTTTCTCCTTTCTGCTTAACCATAACATTCAGACAAATGAAAATACATGCAAATGCAAATCTATTTGTCAGCAGTGTGCTATGGTGTTAGAAAAGCAATTAATTAAAATAACAGTATCTTCTTTAAACTAAATAAACCATTGTGGTTTTAATGTCTTGCATTAAATGTGAGTTTTTAGAAAAACTATAGTGTTCTTCTAAAGCATTGCATCTGGAATTAGTTCAACCTGTAAAAGCATTCTTCTCCTTCCAGAAATTAAATCCATTGATCCCTTTTAAGTACATGTTCTTTAATGGCCTTTGGCCACTTTTAATGTCAATTTTAGGTACAGCTGAATCTAAACAACTGCAGTTTACGTGGTCATTACATAATTCATCTAGATTGATCAGTTTAATATCTGATTTTTCAAGATTTCCTCACAATTCTGGAATTTTAGCAATGCAGATATTTTCCTTTTGCCCAAGGCAATAATAGATGTGGTGTGCAAACACTGCTTTAAAGAGGGTGTCTGTCTGCTGATTTACATATTTTAAAAGTATTAAGATCAAAAGTAATGAGAATTTAATCCATATGGCATGTAAAAGATAAATAGGAATATTAATACTGTATCAAATACTAATTAAAGGAAACACCAGTCCTATTTTTAAAATCTTGCATGCATATGAAAAAGAAGTCATTGCAAAGTTAAGATCTGATTCTTAAAGAAATTAAGAATTTTTTTCAAGCCCAGATTCTAACTGAGACTGAGTTTGTATGCAAGGCCAAATTCTGTTTGCATAGTACTTCACAGTATCACTGGAGTATTCCTTTCTTTCAAAATAGTGGCTCTAAGACTAAAAACTGCCATCAGCTTTGCTACCAGCTTTTAATATGGAAATTCCCTTTCATTATCCAAGAAGCTGAAATACCAGTGTTTTCTAACTTGCCTAAACGTACATGTCTAGGCTCTAAAATAGTTAATTTTAATCCCTGTTGGATTTTGATCAAGACTTGTGTGCAGATTATAGCAGTGGGTGAAGAAAATGTCATCTTCTTCGAAAAAAACCTTAGACAAGAGTGGTCAAGATGAGTCATAAGTTTTCCATGTCTTTGGACTAGAGTAAACTTCTGCCTTTCACTGTTACAGAATCTGTAGGTGAAAGTACCTCGGGATGTGTGCTCCTGGCAGAGTAGCAAGTACTCAGAATAACTGGCTCTGGTTGCACTAGAGTTAGAAGCTTTAGTGCAGTGCCAGCCTAACACTCCACACAGACAAATCAGCCATAGCTAGACATGTATGTATCATGGAGATACATTTAGAGCTTCATTATTTCTAAGACTTTAGACTTTCAGTTCTCTAGTAAATCTTTGTTATAAATATTAAAATGTAGGATATACTTTTAACAGAGGAGTTAGCTTGTAGTGAAAAGTTCCCTTTGAATTATGAGAAAAATAAACAGGGAGAGCTTATAACAGGTTTTGCTGGTACTGCAGAGTCTTGTAAGTGAAAGAATAAACTTTATAATTTGCTGTAGCGGGCTGAAAAAATCTGTGAATAACTGGAGTGATTTTTCTTTGTTTATCTTGAAGATACCCGAGACACAGCTGAGCCTGTCAGAGTGGAGAGAAAAGTGTGAAATATTGAATCATGCTTAATCATGTGCATTACTCAAACTCTAATTCTTTCCTGTAGGTCTAGGGTTCCTATGTGTTTCTGTATATCTAAAGCAAGTCGTCATCACTATAGAGCAAATCTTGCCCTCCAGAGGTTGAGAAAATAGGCTCTGATCATTGGACTGTTTTCTACTTAAAGGTGGCAGCAATTCTACTGTAGAAGGCAGTAAGACACTGTGCAGATTGTATAAACTTCCAGTGTTGCTGCTGTGTTCCCTTCAGATAGATCAAAGTAGTCAGGACAAAGTTGTTTTGACAGCCGACCAACAAATCACGATTCTTCTGTAACCTTACACCCACTTTGAAAGTGCTACACCATTCTAAAGAAAATGGTACTGCCACACATCAAGCATGTACCTGTTGTTCCATGCATGTATGGAGCAAAGTTTGCCTGGAACTTCCCTCTTAATGCAAGAGGCAATTTGTTGTAGAAGGAAGAAGGCAGTCAGCTAGAGAAAGGATGTGAAGGAGAGTGCTGTAAAACATTCCCAGCTGCATGTATGTAAAGCCAGTTTAGCCAATCCAACAGATGATAAGTGGGGATGTAGACCCATCTGTTTCTTGTCCTTTTCCAGGAAATATTAGGTAGATGCAGTAATTGCACACTGTGCCCCTTCTTTACAGTCAGTCTAAGGATGATTTCACAAAGGTACCGGTCTGGGTCCATCTAGAAGAAGCTGAGCTTTGTCCTGGGTGAGTTCATGTTTTTTTTTTCTCGGTTGTCATTTTAAATATCTGGCAAGAGTGCATTGGCTCTGTGCCTTCTGAGTCAGGGTCTCCCTGGGAAGGAAGGATGTGGTTAAGCTCACTGAAGTTGTTTTGTGGACTGCTGAGTGGCTACGGGGCTTTGTATCCCAGGTGTGGCTTTTTTCTGTTCACTTTGCTGCAGAACAGCCCAGGTACTGTTTTTAATAGTTTCTGTGTATTTTGTAAAAGACCTTTTAAATATTGAATACATTTTCATTTTCCAGCTGGAAAATTAAAACATAGAAGTATATCATCACATGGTTCATTCAGTCTTGAAGCAATTTTGAAATGTTAACCAGAAAAATCTATCTGCCTTGGAGCATTTTTTACATCAAACATTCCATGAAAATATTTTCCTGAAACTCTTTAAGTATTTCCAAATATTAAAGAAGGAGATGACTTTCTGAGTATTGGTGATGGGCTAAAGCAGATCAAGTTCACATTTTTTTTAAAAAAAAAGTAATATAAGCATTACAGTAAGGGAAGACTGACCAGCATCATTCATCACTGGCACAGGCTGACACACTGCTGATGCTAATTCACATTCTGACAGAGGTGTTGTAGACACCAAATAAACAGAGCTTGTTGGTAAGTACTTCAACAAGCAGAGACAGGAACCAAAGAGAACTAAGCAAGTGGCACAATGAGTAGTTTTGGAAATAAATAAACAGATAGGTGTATCCTTCCCTCCCCATACCATTCCCTCCTCAGCCACATCTTGGTTTAGATTTTGAAATGGTTTCTAGTAGCCATGCTTTCATTGCTCTTTTGAGAGCTAGGGAAGAGCAAATGATGGTGATTGGAAGAGAGATAATTATCTTTTCCCTTCAAGATGGGATGATTTCCTGAGGAGAGAAGATTTTTCATTCCTGTAGTCTGTGTAGTACCTGTGTGTATATTTAGGAGGTACTGTTGCCTCTCTATCTATCAGATAATAAAACTCATCCTGGATCAGCATTAAGGTTAGCTTAATGCCCTCTAGAAATTTACTGGGCAGAAGTTTATTCTCAGAGTTTATAGTGGTTCTGAACCTAAGTGCTTTCTTTACATCCTTCTTTCTCTTTTGTAGTTTTTGTCTGGATAATTCTTAGCCCTGTCCTCCAGCTGGAGAAGCAAAATACTTCCTGATCCCTGCCTATGATTTTAAAAGATCTCTGCTTCATTTAGTGAGAGGCTCAGAAATCTGAAGCCTGCATCCTCATTATATCCCACTATGTATTTTTGATAGCTTGATAGCTGTATTTCAGAAAAAAACCAAGATATTCTGGTGGACTTCTACTTGGAGATGAACCCAAATGAGTAGAGCTGGACTGAAAAGATGCTAATCCTAGAGCACACACTACTTCCTAAAGCAACTGTGTTGCTTTAGGGCTGTAGTTTCCAATCTAATTGCAAGACAAGGTCAGTCTCCCAACAACTCCAAGACCTCTGTGTAGTAGAAGGTCTTTTTCTAAGACTGAGTTGTGTAATACCTCACATTTACAGGTCCAAATGCTAGACTGTAGTATTTGCTGCAGATAAGTATCAAAAATTGGGGCAGCACTATTGAGCAGGGCAGCTGCGTCGCTAAGGTAGCAAAGCAGCATCTCAGTCAACTCAGATAGTACTCAAGAACAAAAACATTCAAACTGTACTTGACACAGCCATTTTTCCTGTACTCAGCCAGATCTTTTGCAAGACACACTATCATTTTATTAGCCATTTTTGCACCTTTCCTGAAACCAGGGTTCTCACTACAGACACATGTGGATTTTTCTGCCTTTGAGAAAAAAGGCTTCCAGAAGACTGTGACAACTAACTGGTAGCTATGTGTGTGCTGTAAATATTACTGATCATTTGTAGAAGTGAATGTATGCAAACCATAGTCTGAGACACTTTTCACAAATCTCTGAGCATAAAAGAGATTTTGAATGTTGAAGTATTGAAGTGTTCCTGCAGTTCAGGTGCTATCCTGCTACGTGGACAGGATGTTGTAACTGTTGTCTGATGCTGGAAGATGTCTTTCCTAGGTGTCACATGCTGCAAATTTACAGAGCAGCTCAGAAAAGCAGCCTGCAATTTCTTCAGCCTCCTCATCTTGTGTCTAGGCACTGCAAGATGCCTCTGTGTTTGTTTAGGTTTATTTGTCCATGGAGGATGTAATGCTTAAGAATGTCAGCATGTCCAGAGAAGCTGTGGATGCCCCATCCCTGGAAGGGATCGAAGGCCAGGTTGGATGGGGCTTTGGGCAGCCTGGTGTTGCGGAAGGTGTCCCTGCCCGTGGCAGAGGGGTTGGAACTCAATCTTCAAGGTCACTTCCAACTCCTACCATGCTATGATTCCCTAGAAACTTCTCTTAGTGCAAGCTTTGACTTACGAAGTGAAGAACAAAGGTATCATTGAGGAAGACAGGAAATAATAAGCCTGTGCTTTATTTAATCATAGTTAAAGGAAAATTAAATGAAAAATTTTAATTTTATTTCAGCATATTGCCTAGTTCCCTCAACCAACCAAATCAGGGACAAAGGCTTTTCTGCCTTTATTCCCATTTCACAGCTGGATTTCTGCTAAGTGAAGTTTTTTTTAGTGACTTTATTGATCTCATTTCATATCTGTTAAAATTTTTTATCTTTCTCTGATACCAGTCATGAATATACCTCTTGAATACCCCTCTCTGTTGATGGACTTCAGCTGAACTAAAAAATCTAGGCATCATTTCATAGGTCATTTTTCAGTGGAAATGCCAGTTGCTTTAGTGTTATTCCCTCCTGTGTTCACAGGTAATTCCTGTTACTATCACCAGAATTGGGTAAAACAAAATGAAAATATGTCTTTTCCTAACGGGCTGGGGATGGCATGGTATTTCACAAAAATTTTAAAGGAGTATGAACAAGAATACTAAAGCATAACATTTAATAACATATAATTTCAAAACTATTTGTATACACATAAAACAGGTCAATGAATACTGCTTGTTACTAGTACCTGAAGCAGACTAGAGATGGTAAAAATGAAGCAAATTAATAAACAGCTTAAATAACCTTTAAAATGGGCACTGAGCTTCACTTTAATGACCAGGCAAATAGCAATATATTCCATCTTTGAAGCATCTGAAGTTTGGAACAACCCATCAACAAGAAGTATAAGAATAAGGGTTATGAGAAAAGTTTTCCTATAATTTGTAATCAGAGGTATTGCAGTGAGAAGTTACACCCCTATGGGTCAGCAATGAAAACTGCAAGGGAGTACCTTAGCTTTAGGTAGCCTGGCTTTCCAGAGCCATGAGGAGTCAGCAGAACTGTGAGTGCTTAACTAGCTCCAGTAATTTGTTCACCCAGGCAGTTACCTACTCAATCCTGAGTAATGCAGACATCCAACATATGACAAAATTCCAATAATAATTATTATATCATGATTTAATTCAGAGCATTTGGATATGAGATGCTTTAATTGCTGGATAGATGTTTAACCAGTTGTGCTCAGCACACTTAAAAAATCTGTTTGCTAAGAGGATAAAACCTGTTGCCATATTTTACAGCCTTTTTCCTCTTTCACTCCCTCATCCAGGGAATGGAACAGTGTAGGACCAGGAATTATGAGTGGAAATCCTGTATCTCAAAACCTAATGGCTGTAAAGACATTACCAAAAACTGCTCAGAGCATAATTGCCCTGAGGTTGCCTTATCAGCACCATCATGCAGCTTGCTATATATAAAACTTTAAAGCAAATCTAGCTATAGTGTCTTAGTGTGATTCAGAAAGCTGAGCACATGCCTTCTTTACCACGGAGCACCCTACGGGGAAGGCATGCCCTGAGTAGACTCAACCAAGGAGAAGAGATGAGCATGAGCCTATGGATGAGCAATTATGACTACCCAGAAAAGGATCAGAAAACATTATTGGTGCTGCTTCAAGTCATGAGTAAAAAGGCAACTGCAGTGAAGCTGCCTCATAGTATGTGTATGGAGGGAAGATTCTAGGCCTTCCTACAGTCCTCTCAAGGCAAATCTCAGTTACTTGGAATTTGTTCAGCATAAGGGTGAATTTTACCCTGAAGGAATTAGGAAGCAGAGATAGATTCAACATATGGGATCATATGTCATTGTATTGTTTCCAAATGTTTCTTTTTGAGCTTTTTCCCTCCATTGCAAACAGATTGTTTCACCACACATTGTCTAGAGAAGAAGAGGGTTTCATATTCCCATTTCTTTTATTTAGCCACTATTAAATCTGTATCAGTTTCATAATACTGTTTTTCAACATTATTTCATCCTTTGTTTCAAGCATGAACACCATAAGTGTGGTTTGAGGCAAGTGCTTTTAATATGTTGTTCAGGCACTGCCAAAGTCAATGGCAGAAATAGAGAATACAAGCAGAGATGGTCCTAAATCAAAATATTCCACTTGTTTATAAGGCTGTTCAAAATCAAACCAAGCCCTTTTCTTGACCCTTAATGAGGGAAACCAGCACTGTAGTTTGGTTGTGAGTCTAATTAAACCAAAATTG